>NC_050577.1:148092442-148692442 GCF_011100635.1 Trichosurus vulpecula
CCTCATCCCTAATCCCTGAGGCAAAGGCTGGGATGTCTTACCCATATCACCCTTGGGCTTCTTGCTGCCCTTTAAGGATTTCTGCCCCCCTTCCTGCTTTTGGTGTTGGTTTTAATCTGACTTGTTTAAAAACATGGAAGGAGAGTAGGCTTTGGTGTAGTGGAGGATCTCACAGTCAGGAAGATATGGGTTCAAGTACTGGCTGTGACATACAGTACTAGTATGGCTCAAGCATGTCCCTAAGCCCCTCTGGGCCCCAAGCACATAAGATTCTAATGGGCATGTGCTCATCTGCATCTGTAGAGGAAGTTTCTTCCCTGGAATATATGGGTGAAATCCTAAATTGGGTCTAAAAAGACAAAATAAAAATATTGGTGGGGAGAACAGCTGGTGTTGCAGTGTGATTTGCCACAGACCCTGCTGATGGGAAGCTAAGACATTAGGCTTGAAGACAGACTTGTTACAGAAGTGACACTCCCAAACATTGTCCAACTTCTTCTTCAAGAGTACAATTAACTGAAACCCAGCTTTGCCCTGAAGACACTTTGGAATAAAACCCAAACTCCTTGACCTCTCTCCTAGGCTCTCCACAACATGATCTCAGCCTATCCTTTTTTAAAAAATTATACTTTATTTTTACATTTATTTTTAAGATTTTTGAGTTCTAAATTCTCTCCCTTTTCCTACCCCTCCCTGTTGAAAAGACAAGCAATATGATGTCAGTTACACATGTGAAATTGTGTAAAACATTTCCATATTAGCCATGTTGCAGGAAAGAAGGAAGGAAGGAAGAAAAGGAGAGAGAGAGAGAGAGAGAAAGTGAAAAAAGCATGCTTCAGTCTGCACTCAGAGTTCATCAGTTCTCTATTCAGAGGTGGACAGCATTTTTCATCATGGGTCCTTTGGAATTGTTTTGGATCATTGTATTGATCAGAGTAGCTAAGTCTTTCACAGTTGATCATCATTACAATATTGCTGTTACTGTGTACAATATTCTTCTGGTTCTGCTCAATCTATCTTGCTACCCTTATTTTCCCCAGTTCTTCTGTGGCTACTTGACACTCCAGTCAAACTGGACTGTTAGCTCTTCTCCAGCACTTTTCTGCCTTGGTACCTTTGCTCATGCTCTTATCCTCATCAAAAATTCCCTTCCTTCTTTCCTCCCATACTCCTATGTCCACCTACAGTTTTTTAAAGCCTACCCATTTAATATTTTGAATGCCACCTCTTCCATGAAGCCCTTCCTGATTCCCACCCCTACCAGGTCTGTTTGCCTCTCCTGAAGCTTCATCGTGTTTTGTTTCTCACCTCCTTCATGATAGTTGTCACATTGCCTTTGTAGTGCCTGTCTCATCTTCCTCTATACTTGATTAGAAAGATCAAAGCCTGGATCTACTCATCTTTTTTTTCTTTTTAAATCCCTGGCTCATAGCACAGTGCCTTTCCCATAGTGACTTCACTCAATGAATATTTTTATTGAATTGAATTGGTTCAATTTAGGCAACTTTAAACTCCAGCTGGAATGTAGTTCTTGTTGAACGTTAGGCCTTTTGCAATAGATTTACTTGTGAGGAAATTAATTCTTGCCTTGGATAGCTTATCATCTGAAAGCACTGATATAGTCCCAACCCGCTGAGACAAACAGGACTTTAGGCTTGAAAATTATTTGGAAAAGGAGGGGGCAAAATCCCGTATTTTCTTGCCTCTGTTCTTCCCTGGCCAGTATGAAAGAGGACAGTTGGGAAGATGGGCCATGGAGCTGTACAGCCCAGCAGTCAGCCTCCTTCAGCTCCTCTACTTCCCCCATGGAGCCAGGGGTACAGAATGCTAACCCCTTGAGGAAAGCATCTTTCTAGAAGGAACCTATATTCCTAGGTGATACAAGTGAATTTCTCTGTTCAAGATGGTAACTATAGATATTTGGAAATAAGCAAAGGTTGTTGTAGGTGTGCCACTTCATGAAAGGTGGGATGATTTTTTTTTAAAGAGGAAGAGGTGTTCTAAAAAGCCTATAGTCCGGAAGTAAATAAAAACACATTAAAAGTGGCTTTTTTTTAAATCATGGCCTTCCAGAGTTGTATAGTAGACTTCAAAAATTTTCTCCCATTCACCTGACTACTGAATGGAGAAACTCAAATGGAAATTCTGTTTTTTCCTAGTAATATCAGATGAAATGGGTTTCCATTTCCTCCTTACCTCCTTGAAAGATGTTTGAGCCCTAGGCTCCAAAAATACATAATTCCTAGGAAATGAATCATGAAAATCAGTGTTGAAAAATATTTCAGTGGTCTTCATGTTCAAGACTGAGCAACAATCACCTCTACAAATATTTCTTTAGCTGGTTAGCCAGTTTTTGATTAAAGACTAAGACCTTTAGTAGTGAGCTCACTACCTCTTGAAGCAACAGATGTTACCTATTGATTTCTCCTAATTTTACCTTCTGGGACCAAGTAAAAGCAATCTAATCCCTCTTATGCATGATAGCCTTTAAAGACATAAGGAAAGCTTCATTCCCATTACTCACCCCTGTCCCCACCCTCACCACCCTGCCAAGATCTTCTCTTCTCCAGGCTAGACATCCCCAGTTCCTTCAACAGATACTGGTATGGCTTGGTTTCAGTTGCCCCTTGCCATACTACTTGACCTCCTCTGGACCTGTCTCATCTTGTCAATGCCCTTCCTGAAATGTGACTGGAAACTAAACACAATAGTTTATTTTGTTTCTGTGCTTCAAAGGTGACTTCTTTCCTGCCCAAAAGCTATAATTTTGCTTTGCTGCCAATGACTTGCTGTCAGTTAGGACGTGATCTCTTGAGTGGTTTTTCCAGTAGTGGTAATGGATTTGCCCCCAAACACTCATCTCCTTTAGCCATCCCCACCCCATAACCAGTGACATGGATCTGCAAGCTGGCTATCCCAGGTGGGGTGGGCTTTAGGGCCATGGAACATAATTTTTCTCAGTGCCAGCTACAGGGATCAAAACCCCAGCAGTGGCTTCATTAACACAGTCATCTAGCCAGCTGAGCTAACCTGGCACTAAGACAGGTTTTCAGAAACTAAGCTTCAGGCTGTCTGAAGCAATTTAAAGGATTGTGCATAATGGAGGAGGTGCCATGGTATACTGGAAAGGGTACCACTGGCTCTGGAGTCAGACACCTGTGTTCAAACCCCAGTCCTGATGCTTATTATTACCTATGTGACCTTGGTCAAGTCACTTCATTGTCTTCCCCATCTATAAAATGAAGGATGGACAGATGGCTTATGAGGACCTTTCCAACTTTAGATATAGGATCCTACTACCTAGTATAGGGCTTTGATTCAGTAGGCACTCAGATGCTTATCAACTTTCTTCTTAAAGCTAAACCAGTAATATTTCTTATGGTATGTAATTAAGCATTTCATAGGATTTGGACAGTATCAGGGCACAGTGGACAGCATAGTAACTCAAGAACAGGGGTTCCCTACATGGTGGCCAAGAGCTTTTTGTTTAAATATTTTGATAGCTATATTTCAATATAATTGGTTTTCTTTGCAATCCTACATACTTTACTTTGTGTATTTAAAAACATTATTCTGAGAAAGGATCCATAGGCTTTACCAGACAGCCAAAGGGGTCCATGACAAAAAGATGAAGAATTGCTTTACAGTCAGAGGACCTGAATTCAAATCCTACCTTTTGCAAATCCATATTGCTGGATCTGTTTGATCTTACGCAGATCATTTAACCTCCTGGGCCTCTTTCCTCACTCATCCACACAGTGACAGGATTGGACTGTGAGGCCCCATCCAGTTCTAAATCTGTGATCCTACTATATTCCATGTGGCTATTTAGTCTGAATGAAAGGCAGTGCAGAGTAGCGTATAGGGTTCTGGACTGGAGGCAGGAAGATGTTTAGTCATTTTCAGTTGTGCCTGACTCTTCGTAACCTCATTTGGGGTTTTCTTGGCAAAGATGCTGGAGCGGTTTGTCATTTCCTTCTTCAGCTCATTTTACAGATGAGGAAACTGAAGCAGACAGAGCTAAGTGACTTGCCCAGGGTCACACAATTCATATCCCGGGTCAGATTTGAACTGTCTTCCTGATTCCAGGTCCAGCACTCTATCCACCGCACCACCTAGCTGCCCTAGAAGGCTGGAAGACCTAGGTTCAAATACTGTTTCGGACACTTACGGTATGAGGCTGAGTTTCTTAGCTTCTCTGAGTTTCTTGGCTCCCTCATCTGTAAAACAAGGATAACAGTAGTGTCTAATCTTAATAGTAATAGCTAGCATTAAATGGTGGTTTAAGTTCTGCAAAGTGCTATGCAGATATAATCCCCTCTGGTCCTTGGAACAACTTTGTGAGGTAGGTGCTTAGCTAACTCCCAAGGCAGTTCTGAGTGGTAAAAGAGAATTGATTTGCAAATCTCAGGTGCTACACCAATGTTAGCCATCATCATCATTATTATCATTATTTTTGTTCCTTTCTCCTCCTCCAGCTTTATGGAACTAGTCACCATGAACACACAGGAGTGGAAAAGACCATGAGAGATCAAAGTCCCTCCTACCCTTAGGCAGCACTACACGACCCCTAGATAGATGGTTGTGTGACATATCTGAGAAGAAGTCCTGAGAAGATTCCAGTTTCTTAACAGCTTATTCATGCCTATCCATAAAAATTACATTTCATAATTCACCTCTAAAGAGAAACCTCTTTAGAGGGAGCACTTGTATGCTTTTAACCACTCTCCCTCGAAAGTGGCATCTTCCCCTGGAGGGCTTTCCTCTACCCTGCCTGAAGGTGTGCCTTCCATGTAGGGTAGGGGAAGGTCAAGGGCAAGGATCAGGAGGGGCAACCCAGAACATTGTGGAGTCACCTTAGAGATACACGACCCAGCACCTCCAACCACTTGGAAGCATAATATGTTTCAGCTTTGGACTAGTGGAGACAAATTGCTAAGTAGCACAGGGAAAAGACAGTTTCAAAGGAACAGAGCAGGAGAAGGAACATGGGAAAATCAGAGGGACCTTGTGACTTTGTGAAAACAAAGTCATGTTAATTTAGCATGAAAAATAATGGGAATTTAGCCATAAACATTTAAATTGCATTCTTGAACTTTAATCAGAATATAAGTAGAGTGAAGTTGGAAGAATGTGGATTGAAAAATATATGTGACAAGAAGAGCAACATAGGTCTTAGAGCTAGAATGGATTTTAGAGGTCAAATGGTCCCACCTACCCACCCCCATTTTACAGATGAGGAAACAAAGACCCAAAAGGATGAAGTGACTTTTCCAGAATTACAAAGGAAGTAGCTAGAAACTGGGATTTGAACCCAGGTCTTTGGACTCTAAATCCAGTGCCATTATACTACTTTGCTTCAGAATAGAACCTCCTGAGTGAAAAGGGTCTTGCTGTCAGCTGTCACTGGCTGTCGCCTTGTGATTGCCCTGTGACTGTTCCCTGACCTAATCAAAAAAGGTTTACTTATTCCAGTGAGTCTATATCATCTCCTCCTATCTGTGGTTAAGCTTGAAGAGCAGGAAAATTTTAATAGAAATTCCCCTTTAATAAGAGGTTGCTCTACTCTCTCTGAATTAGGTCACTGTGACCTGGATGAGTTTTGTTTGCAGGTCCTTTGATAAATCCTGATGTGTCCGTACTTCTCAACTCCACACAGAAACTTCGTTAGCCCATATTAAGACACTTGAATTGACTGAGGAGCATCCTTTGAGAAGGAAGAAAGTGATTAGCAGAAGGAAATAGAGTTCCTTTTTGCATGCCATTGCTTCCTGAGCCAGGGCAATCCTTGCTGTAAGAACAGTTTCAGAGGCTCTGGGCTACCTTATTATATCACAGCAAAGCAAGGTCAAGGCCAGCATTGTGCACTCTGCAAGAATGGTTATAAGCTCCTCTTCTGTCAGGAATGAGTGGAGCTGAGGATGTCAGTGTTAGCAGCTACCAGCCAGGGAGACTAGAGCCTACCTAGTAGGAGCAGAGATGATTAGGAGGGTGGGGAACCTAAAGAGGGCCCTGAAGCTAGCTAGATCTGTTTGGGAGAGCCAGCACTGGCCAGGTGGAACAGGGATATCAGTTAGGCTCATTTAGGATGGAAGGTTTAAGTGGCTAATTTAAGGAGTGCTTGGGATATGCCCTAGGTTCAATTTAGCTGAGCTCCATAGCAGAGAGGTGGAGGTGTTTGTTTTTAATATATTATTATTATTAAACTTAAATGATCTTCTCCCCTCCCCCCAAAAACCTCTCAAAAAACTTAGTGGACATTAAATAACTATTTTTCTCATTCCAAATTTTGTTAGCTTTGTTAACAGAATTACATATTTGTTTGGAGCTGCTTTGCTTTTTTCACATCACATTATTTCATATACACATTTCTGTTTACATATATTGATATAATCCAAATGCTTGTCTTTTCAAAAAGCTATGTGGTATTGAATTGTGTTCCTGTACTTGCCTAATCATTTTCCTACTTGGGGGAATCTGGGTTGTTTCTAAATTTTTCAAAAAGATTTTTATGACCATCTTTTTATGAATCAGGATTTTTTTTTCTTTTGAGTGATTTTCTTGGGAATTTCCCCAGAGAGACAGTTCAGTTTCTGAGTGTATGAATAGTTTTCTAACTCTTGCTAATTATTTCCAGATTGCTCTGCAAAAGGATTAACAACACTTATAGTGACACCCACAAAGTATAATATGTGTACCTGTTTCCCTAACAAAATTGAGGAGGCTGTTTCTTGTTTTGTTTTATTAGGTTCATTGTAGCCTTTTCAAATGGTTTTCACTTTTGCAGTTTATATTCAGTGACTTAGACAGGACACAGGTGAAAGGGAGGCCATTTGAAAAATTATTCCACTGCCAACATCAGAGTGAATTTCCATAACCAGGACAAACTTTCAACACCTCTGATGTAATTTCTTGTCATCCCAGTGAGTTTGTTGAGTCAAGCAGTATGAGAGCTGGGAAGTAAACAGAGAAATTAAGAAATCTTTGTCTTCCAGGTACATCAGGATCTGCCATTCTGATGCAAGTAGCAGCTGTAGGATGAGGAAACAGGAAATCCGACCAAAGGGAGGAGCCTCAAAACCTCCATACAAGCAACTGAGGTCCCCTACACATTATGCATGTTATAGGAGGATGCCTTGAGATGGTTGGGAGTCAGCTACTTCTTCATTCCAAGATGGCCTCCATGGAAAACATCTATTTAACGTTCTTTTTCCTAGTTAGATTCCTGTAGTACTTTTTCTTCCAGGGAGATCATAAAAACTTAGTTTTAAAGCTAGAAGATACCCTACTGCCCATCTAGTTCCACCACCTTGTTTTACGGACAAAGGAACTGAGGCTGAAAGAGGTTGAAGGGTCTTGCCCAAGATCAAAGTAGGTAGTAAGCATTGGAAATGAGATTTGAGCCCAGGTCCTTGGACTTCAGAACTAGAACTTTTTTCATTGATATACCTCTCTCTAGGAACAGTCATAGAACCACTACATATCCCTCCTAATTATGGCTAGAAACTTGGAATTCAGCTTTACAGTTATGTACCAGTATCCCCACATTTTACAGATAGGAAAACTGAGGAACAGGAAAGAGAAGTTATTTCCATGAGGGTATTGGAAGAGAATAGAAATAGAATTGAAGACTACTCCCTTCTAGCCCAATTATTGCTGTGACTACGGGGGCTCCAACTCCTTTTGGTTTCTAATCTAGACCCCCAGCAATAGTACTGCTTCAGTTATTCCTCTCGCCCTGCAATGTAGGAAAATTGGGCAGAATCTGATTGGAGTCAAGATAAGCAGCTGTGTGAGAGTAGGCCGACTGAGGTGTGAGAGCAGCAGCCCGGCGTGACTCAGAGGCAGCTCTCCTGTACTGACATACCACACACACACACACCCAGATTAAATGGCTGTCTATACTCATTTTCCTGAGGAAGTCGTTTTTAGGGTTTCTTTTGTCATTGTATTGGGCTTTTTGCTTTGGTTTGGTTTGGTTTGGTTTTCCCAAGGGGTGGGGCCAGTAGGGAAGGGTGGTTTATAGGCACAATCAGTTGAGGGCAGATAGCTTGCCACCTGTGTCTTGAAGCATGACAAGAGCCAGATGTCATCTTCACTAGCAGGCAAAGCTCCCCACACAGACTGTTCAGTTATAGGAAGAAGATTCATTCCAGCCTAGCCCACCTCAAGCAGGGGCAGTCAGCCTTCTTGGCACTTGGTTTTTAAAGAAGAAAAGCTTAGCTTCTATCACCTGTGCAGACATACTTTTGCTCTGAATAGCTCCCTGGAGCTGCTTGCATTTCTAGACCCTTTGTTTCAGTTTCTATTCCCAGGCTTCAGTGCTTTGGGCTTTCATAGCAGTGGTTTCAGTTTTCTGAAATCTGGAAATGTAAAAGTGGCCACTTTTTGCCCATTGAAGGGCTTTTGGCTTTTACTTTGTGTGGAAGGGAAGGTGTCAAGTGACTGAGTGAGGAGCCCCTAGATAAGCAGCAGCCTCTTGCCCTTTGGAGCTTCTGAGTTAATCATTTTCAAAAGCCAAGATGGTTTTCTCCTTGCTTGATGAATTTAATGGGGTATCTTTTTTCCTTTCCTCCTCTTTCCTGCCTTCCTCAGTCCCCTTCTCTCTCTCCCTTTCCCATATTGCTTCTTTCTGTCTTTTTCTTCAATCTTAGTTTGCCCACAGACAAAATAGCTTCTTTCTTAATTTTGTTAATTCAGAAAAGTTGTGTTTTTGTATTAAACTGAAGCCTGGGCACTTGACTCTAATAATTAAATTGTAAGAACACTACTAAACATATTCCAATGGGAAATCCTACCTACCTAACTTTTTAATAAAAACTGTGAGACAAGCACCTTAAGATTAATATGGGAAGTGAGCAGAACTAGGAGAACAATATATGTGATAAAGACAATGTTGTAAAGACAAAAAACTTTGAAAGACCTAAGAAATGCAGTGGCCTACCATGATTCCAGAGGACACATGAAGAAGCTTGCTACCTACCTCCTAAAAAAAGAGGTGATGGACTCAGGGTACAGATTGGCCAATAAAGGAATTTGTTTTGTTTCACTATACATATTTTTACAAGGGGTTTTTTATTATTTCTTTTTCAGTGGGGAAATGGGAGGAAGAGAAGGCAGATTTTCATTAAGTGAAGAAAAATAAAATTTAATCTAAAGAAAAACAAACAACTTTAAAAGAGTTAAGAACTGAACAACTACAGTTCCACAGGATGGATTGTGAAGCATGCTGCTGATATAGAGGTGACAGACTCAGGGTGAAGAATGAAACATTTTTTGGAGTCGGCTAATACGGAATTTGATTGTTTTGTTTTTTTACTTGATTATGCACATTTATCCCAAAGGTTTTTTTTTCTAATGGGGCCATGGAAGAATTATAAATTTTTATTAATTAAAAAAATAAATTTTTAAAAGATTGATATAGAAAAAGGAAGATTTTAATTATAAGTAATGACTTCTCAAATAGCTTGTTCAATACTAGATAGGACATTGGGGGCTTTAGTCCAGCACTTAGTAGGCACTTAATAAATGTTTTTTGACCTAAGCCCATACTTTTGTTCCTTCCGCAATGGAGCTCCTATTTCCTATATGTTCTAGATTAATAATTGTATCTGACTTGTCTTGTGTCTGGTCATAGAATAACTTCTGGTCATTTAAATAACTTCAAATACCTGAGATTGTAGAAGTGAATCACCACTAAAGATCTAAATGATGTCTCAGAAGGCCTGGGTTCAAATCTTGACTCTGATGCTTACTACCTCAGAGACCTTGGGCGAATCACTTCAACTCCCTGAGCCTCAGTTTCTTCATCTGCAAAATGGGGGAAGAGGGAGCTGTGAGACTAGCTGGCCTTTTAGGCCCCTAATAAGTCTAATAGACTTCTGATTTTCTTCAACTAGGTTCTAGTAAACTGTGCCAGCCAAGCATAAAACTTGACTGAAACTACCAATCTAGAACAGCTTCAGGAAGAAATCCAGTAACAGGCTTGTCTTTCACCCCAGAAGCAGCCTAGCTAAGTTCGGAGAGTTCATCACAGAGTGGCTGATGAATACTTTTGGCCATAGGCACTCTCAGGGACCACCTTCAGTGTTGAAGAGGAATTGTCAACTTTTTTATAGACAAAATCAGACTGCTGTGAAAGGCTCATAAAACACAGCTGAAATCAGTGACCAACTAAATACAGTGCCTGGAATTTTCTAAAGAAATTTAATGTCATGTTCTACTCTTCATGTTATATTATATAGTTAGCTTTTCTAACTAAATAGATTGTCTTATCCTATTGTAATATAAGCTTATGATACAGGTGGTCTTCATACTATATAGGTCTCCTTCCTGGAAAAGATACTGTAAATAAACAGATATAAGTAGCATGTTTTTTACCCATGGAAAAATTATGTAATATAGAATTGTGTTCCTGGTGCTCAATTTTTTAATAGAAACAACCACAAACACTGTATTTAATCTACCAAAAATGACCTAACCATACATTATAAATTTATTCCAAAATTTATATAAATAGGGTCCAGAGTAACCAATCATCTAAACTTTTATCTAACATGGCATAGTTGGCCTCTGAGGTGCCATCCAGCTCTAGATCTCTGGTCCTTATTATCCCTGTGGCCTGGGTTCTTTGCCAGCAGAGTATACTTCATAATTATGGTCTCATTTTTTTTCACTGTGACCAATCAGAAAATAAAGTAACCCTTTCATCAGAGGCATAGAATTCAGGGGGGGATCTCCTTGGGAAGCCTTCAGAAGTATCTTTAAGGAGATCATTTGTGACTTTTTGAGACACTAATGCAAGGATGTCTGTTTTGCTCCTGTTTGTCACTATGACTGTCTCTGTAGCATTAGAAATCAAATTATGAGTCATTCATTTTGCTACCTCCTGCTGCAGAGTCTTTCGGCTTCCCTGAACTGCCTTCTTAGCAGTTTGCTTCATTTTACACCTTGATGTAGCTGCCATTAAAATGCATGAACCAACCCTTATTTGGAACTGAATTTTTCATCCTTTGATCTATCAGCACTTGTTGCTTCACAGTGTCAAAAAGCCAACTCAAAGGTATACATAGTGCTGTTTGATCCTAAATCCATAAAAATCAAGGATCTTTCTGTTTTACCCACAAATCCTGCATATTTCTTTATAATAATGGATTGCAGCTGTCATTAGAGCCTGGCTTTTTCCTTTAATTGTCTATTTTTAAGAACTGAATATGATATGTGGCTATAAAGTTATAAGGCTTCTTTTTCCCAAAAAGCAAATATTATAACATAGATCTAAATGAGTTCAGCCTTTCAAAGTAGTACCCTTGGGAGAACAGATACTTACTTAAATGATTCTGCCATTGCCCAAAACATATTTGGAGCTCTTGTTTGGGATTTGCTTTCAGAGGCAATTACTAACTACACAAGAAAATCAGCCTCATTGTTTATGTGGTCCCTTTACCCTCTTGCTTTTTCTAAGAGCTTTTTCCTCTCTTCTTCTATCCCTCTACCAGGATTCCCCATCCTTTGTTGCATCTATCCTCTCTCCCTCTCTTCTACCTCTACTCTGCCAGTTTGTTGGGAGGAGAGATGGTGCAACCGAACTGGTGGAGGGGGAGGGGCTGTAGATCTCAGCTGAGCCTCATAAGAAGCCAGCAGACAGGTTGATATAAATTTATTTGTCTGCTGCCTGCCTCCAACTAGTGCTGTCTGCTGATAGCATGAGTGTGATTGGCTATAACGCTGGAAATCGAGCACTAATTATATAGGATAAAGGCTATAAATACCAAAGATTTATAGTATGGGTTGAAGCTTAGTCTGAATAATTCAGAATGGGTAAGATTTAAGTCAAAAATAGTTGAGTCCTTAAGCAACTTATTTTCTTCCCCTAGATAGTAGTTAGCCTTTACTTTAACTGCCCTCTTAGTAGACAAAATGGTCAGATATTTATTTTATAGTTGTACATAAGATCTTCTTGGATAGATAATACTAATAACATTTTATATGGACATATACATATTTTGGTGCCCTCTGAGCCAATGATTTCTTTAGTATAAAGAATTCCTGGTGAGGAAATGCAGATCAGTAGCCACTTCTTAATGTTTTGTCTTAGGGAGTTGCCTGGTACACTACACAGCCAGTTATGTACCAGAGGCAAGTCTTGGACTCTGGTCTCCCTGATTCTAAAGCTAGCTTTCTATTACTTATCTATTGGCCATGCTATTAAAGGAGACAAAGCCAAACAGACAGTCTTTCCCTTTCCTAGATTCCCCAAATGCTCCCTACTTGCTATTCTTCAAAACATCCTAGTATAATAAATGATCAATATTACTTTCTTTGTTTTGGTTGAGGAAATGGAGGCAGAGAGGAATGACCTTAACAAGGTCATGTAGTAACTTAGGAGTGAGATTAGTACTTCAAGTTTCTGACTTCCTGTCCCCTGTTGGCTTCACTAGACCTGACTCTTTCATCTATTCATTATCCCACTGATGTGAGAATAACAGATCATTAGCAGATGAAGCTGACTCCCTCTTGAATAATGCTTATGTAGAGAATTGAGGGAGTTGTCAACCTCCTCAGTATGGGCTTAGTTGTTTTGAGCCAGGTTAGTATTCTGCCTAGATGATTTTAGTTTTTGGTTTTTGAAGCTATTTATAGACATAAAAGTAAAAAAGAATCACAATGCTATCACTTGCCCCCTGCCCCTTCTTGCCCCAGTCTGATGTGTGTTTCATTCCTACCTGTTAATATTCATCTTTTTTTTTCCTTTTCCCCCCAATTAGTAATACTCCTTGATAAATATTCTTCCATAAATCTTCATGGCCATATCTCTTGGCAAGTAGTGGGCAGGCTTGCAAAAATCACTGCTTTGCTGGACCTCTGATTTGGACTCCCTTTCCTTGAGACACATATCTCTCTGCTCTATTGCTTCTTTGCCGTCCTTTGGGTAGGACCTAAATTAGGAGAAAGAAAGCTCTCTTCAAGTAGATTGACTATCAACATCCCCAGGCTAGGCATGATTCTGAACCTTGATGGACAAACTCTTTGATACTTACATGATTCAGATTCAACTCTTCCTCTGATTCATTGCATGACCTGGGGCTTAGTCACTTACCCTATCCACCCCATCTGCAGACTGCAGCTAATAAAACTTGGTTCTCTTGGGCTCAGAAACATGTTGCAAAGATGACTAGACCATCAGTGTTTGTACTAATCTCTTTGGTGGCACTATTATCTCCATCTCTAATCAACAGATATTCCACTGACCAGGAGCAAGAAAGGATGAAACAACAGGTTTGGTTTTGACTCTTCCAAGTGTTTTGAACAATATGCTTGAAACTGAGAGATTACAACTCTTGGTGTAAGTCTGTGCACAGAGTACAACTCCAAACTTGAAAGCGAGTTCCTGGTCTTCAGCTTCCAGTCACCATTCCCCTGGAGCTGTAGACTGAAGATCTCATGTCCCTTGTAGGCGGTTTTGCTGTTGACTGGTGTGGGTAAGCAGAATCCGAAACACTGGTACATTAGAAATAGGCACTCCAGCAACAGGAAAGAAAACCAGAGGCTTTGCAGAGAAGGCAAAAGAAAAGCAAGACCTTGGATACAGCTTTCAGAATCTTTCCACATTTTACCTGAATATCTGCTTTGAGCCCAGAGGCACATTTGTAGAGTCTGGTGATGTTTTCACTGTGTTCTTAAAGGTGTCTTAGTATTCTAAGATCATTGGAATTCAGGACACCTATGATTGACTCCAGATGACCATGGGCAGTCAGTCAAGCGTTCTAGGCTTCAGATGCCTCATCTACAAAATGAGGATGATAATATTTGTCCTGTCTACTTCTTTTTATGTAGGGGTGTAATGAAGATGAAATGAGTTAATAGATATGAAAGCACTTTTAAAAGTATGAAGATCTGTATGGATCTAAGCAGTCATATGCTGGTAAATGTTTAACAACCTGCTCTTCACACAAAAAAATGAACACACTTTTAAATTATATCTGAATTGTTAACATTTTCTCTATCACTTTCTTAAGTCTAGAAAATCAACAAAACAATAATAAATCAAACCCTGATTTCTAGCATTTGCTGATTTAATAAAAAATTAATAATCTAATAAATTTAATAAGAGGTGCTATTGTGCCTTTGAGCTGAGTGCAGCGCACCCCTGAATATAAGGCAATATGGTATTCATAGGAAATGAGGTCCCTTCTTGTTTCTGGTATTCCCCACTCATAATATCTAGCATCAGAAAAGCTTGTGAAAGTTAGTTGTAATGGAGGTGAATTTGACATCACCCAGCTGGAGAAGGAAACAGGACTCCCCTCTTCCAAAAAAAGTGGTGCGGAGAGAATAGTATAAAGTTCATGCATAGTAGATTTAGAGCTTGAAGGGACCTTAGATGACTTCTAGTCCAACTCCCTCATCTGGCACATGAGGAAACTGAGGCCCAGAGAGGTTAAATAACATGCCTGACTTTACACAGCTAGAAAATGGCAGTCAGGATTCAAACTCAGGTCCTCCGACTCCAAATCTAGCATTCTTTTCCCTGTACTATTCTTAAGACCCTTGTCCCCTGTGTGGCAGACTGTATCTCCCCTCCCCGTCCCATGCTCCAACTTAGTTTTAACTCCTTTAGGAGCAGGACGGAAACTGCTGTAACTCCTTCTTCCACCTAGGGAGGTGGTTCCCAAACCTAGGATCCACAAGGTCAAAGCTTTTCCTATAACACCAAAATGGTTCTTTCCTATTAAAATACTCCTCCGTTCTCCAACTACGTACCTGTGGGGAGCCGAATTTTTTCATATAGTTCGACCAAAATAAATATAGCATCAGATTGAATAAAGAAGTAAATATGAGAATCCAGCTGTCTTCTATTATGCCAGATGTTAGAGAAATGTGCAAAACTATGTAGAACAATCCCTATGTAGAACAATTCTCACTATTTTTATTTTGTAAAATAGTTATTTTTCATTAAAATGTTATTTATGTTAACATGTAATAGGTTTATTACTGTTATCTTAAATGAATTAACTTTTAAAATTTTGTCAGCTTTGATTTCTAATATGCCAAATATCAATAGATATAACCCACATAAACACAATCTCTTTGAGGTTCTTAATAATCTTTAATTGTGTAAAGGGGTTCATGATACCAAAAAGTTTGAGAAGCTCTGGTCTTGGGACAACTACCCGATTCTCCTTGTTCTCATAAAACCCTATTTCTTGGGCCTATCCTCCCACTTAGAACTTCAGTTAATAACAGCACAGATGCAGTTCTTTAAAGTTTGCAAATTGCTTTATATAGAAAACAGACTAAAGGGGTTTAAGTGACTTGTCTAAGGTCACACAGCTAGTAAATGTATGAGACAGAATTTGAATTCAGGCCTTCCTGACTCCAACCCCAGCACCCAGCACTGTGCCACCTAGCTTCTTCAATTAGTCCTAGAAATAATTTTTTTAATTAAAAAAAATAATCCTAGGAATCCCATAGTGGTTCTTCTTAGCCAAAGACATCCAGTAGAATAGCTCAGGAAGCGTATACCATTATTTTCTTTTTCTAAGTTGTGATACTCCAGTTTGAGACCTGAGGTTATGGGTGACAAGGCTAACCCTTCCATCTTTTCAGAAATACTGACTACTTACTGGTGAGAATTTCTCTGAAGATAGATTGTCTCTGGCAGCTATGATTACCCCAAGGAAAATCTCCCTTCCCTAAAGTAATCTCTCTCTCATCTGACTGTACTAACAGTGTTGTCTGTCTTACTAAACAGTCTACCTTGTGTTACAGAAGTTTGTGTACGTGCCTTATCTCCCCTGCTAGACCATAACATGCTTCATAGGACACAAATCACTTTATTTTATCCCCATACCTCCCTACTTGTGTTCTGCACATAGTAAGCACTTAGTGAATTTCTGTTGGATAAACACCAAGAAAAGCCTCAGCCGACTGAGACCCAGGGGACAAAGTTTATATTTCCTTTACCTTCAATTTAGGAGTGGCTTGGGTGTGGCCAGATGTGGTCCCACAGAAAGTACTGTCACCTCTTTTGAGATCATCTATATCACAAGAATGACATGTCACTGTTAGCTGTTCCTAATTTTAAGCTTGGGGTGTGGGCGGGGTGGAAGGAAGGCTTTCTTGACTCTTGACTGAAAACAAAACATGTTCTTGCCTCCATTATTTAGCCAGAAATTTGCCACTAAATTTTTTTATAGAATAAAATTTATTGGCATTTTTTGTTTTTACATCATTTGTTTTAAATTTTCCTTCTACTTTTGTAACTCCAAATTGCCTTCCAAAGTGGTTGTACTAATTCATAGTTCCACCAACAAAACATTCCTGTGCCTGTCTTTCTCCATCCCCTCCATTGTTGACTGTTCCCATCTTTTATTACCTTTGCCAATTTGCTGAGTGTGTGGTGAAAGCTCAGGGCTGGTTTTATTTGTATTTCTCTTATAATTAATTATTTGGAGCATTCTTTCACATTTTATAATTCTTTTTTTTTGAGAACTGTTTGTTCATAGCCTATTGGGGCATTTGTTACTAATTCTTAATGTCTCTGCCAGTAAGACTTCTAAACCTAGAGTGTTGATGCCTGCCCTTCTTACTGACACTGACCTAATCGGGGTTCCAACATTAGAGATGATATACCACTCAATTGTTTGTTGTTGATAATATTTTCTTTCCCCCATTTACATTTTAAAACAATTTTAATATGTTTTTTAAAGTTTTGAGCCCTAAATTCTATCCCTCCTTCCCCTCTCCCCTCCCTTGGCGCTGGAAGTCCCTACTCAGTTCTCACTGAGCCTTTTTCTCAGCTGGCCTCCCCCTCCAGAGGTGATTATGCTAGTCATCCTAGACCTCCTTACTTCCAGTCCACTGCCTTTCATTGGCTGAAGAGGAAACAGGCAGAATTCAAATACAGTTAATGAAACTTGCCAAGGGAACTTCTCTGCTAGGGACCCACCAACCAGCTGAGCAAGTGACTGACTCAACTAGCTAACCTTTTATGAGCACAGCTTGAGAGGGCTCCTTCCTGGGCATCACCATTGGGGATTTTCTTCCAGAAAAAGTTGAAGCCTCTTCTAGGATAGTTTGTTCCTACCACAGTGAATGGAGTTTTCTCAGCACTTTGGTATGTTGTCAACAAACTGGGTTTATTTCTCTTTAAGCAGCATGGGTTGGGGGATGGGAGTGGCGGTGCTGTGCTGAGACATTTGTGAAGGTTTTGAAAGCGCCTTTCATGCATCATGAGCAACTCAGCCTTTGTGGGCTTTTTTTTTTTTTTAAATAACAAGCCACTCATAAAACTGACCTGTGCAATATACTGAACATACGTGAAGATCTATAGGTAACTTTGAGGAGAGGTAATAACTGATTTCTTATCTACCCCACCCCTCCAGTTGAAAGTGTTGACAGTGAAGGCAACATAACACAGCAGAAAGAATGCTGGATCTACAGTCAGAGGTCCTGGGTTCCAATCCAGGCTCTGGCGCTTATTGTATGTGGGACCTTGGGCAAGTTACCCTCTGTGGACTAGTTTCCTCACCAGTAAACTGAAGAGGTTGGATTAGATCACTGATATGGAACCTTCCACCTCGAAATTTGTGATTCCATGACCCAGTGCTCTGCCTATCCCCTCGCCCATGACACATGGAAAATTTCTTCAGAAGGATCACTTAAATTCTAGGATCAGTTTTTAAAGAATGCAGAGGCTGAGCTGCCTGTTAAGACTGAGCTCCTGACAGTACAGTATTCTGAGGTCTAAGACCAATGGTAAAGTCCCCATATAACATGAATTTGATATAGGGCATAGAACCCTGGACCTGGGATCAGAACACCTGGTTTTGAGGTCCCAGGTCTGGCATTTTTTGTTCAACTTTCTGAGCTTCGGTTACTCATTTGTGAAATGGGGATATTAGCTATATTACAATCTCAGTGATGTGATGAGGAAAGTACTGTAAAGTGTGAAACACTGTATAAATGTGAGCTGCTGTTATTATTTGGGGAACTTTACCAAACCCTAGACAGGGCAAAGTTTCATTTACAGAAAGCTGATTCTGAAATGAATGGCAGCATGGCAAAGAATATACTAGCCATGGAGTCCTGAAGGGCTGGGAAACATATTGGCTGGGTGACCCCAAACTTCTCAATGTTCCAGGCAGTTCCCCAAGCCTAAATTTCAGAACAGGTGGATAATCTACGTTGGTAGAGGAGGTCTCCTTACTGTGGGAGTTCCCTGCACTAATAATATCACAGATTTGATCCAAAAAAAATCTGAAATGAGGGAAGAACACTACTAGCATTCTGCTGTGTCTTAGGCCAGGAAAAAGTCCACGTGGTGCACTGTTCAGGGACCCTCATCAACATTGCTCTAGAAGCAGACAAGAAGGACTCTCCACTTCCAAGGGCAACACAAGGAGGCCTCCTTTAAGTAAAATAATCACTTTGAGAATTGAAGAGCTGGGTTATGACAAACCGCTTCCCCTTTAGTAAAAATCCTTAAGTTTCTCTTTGTTGTTTTTGAAAACTTGTCCTCAAAGTGCGGCCAACAAGATATTACTCTAAAATAGAAAGGATTGCTATTTTTAAAAATATGTTTTTTTCTTTCTCCCCACAGATATGCACTTATTTGGCCACTGTCCAGCACATGATGACTTCTATCTTGTAGTATGCAATTTCTGCAATCAGGTAGTGAAGCCCCAGGTTTTCCAGTCTCACTGCGGTAAGTGGAATCTCCATCCCTGGTGGACGTGTTTGTCTCCATGGTTTTGAACAGAGCGGCTTCCTTGTTGTTTTTTTTTTTTCTGGGAGAAGCAGGTACTACCTGGCTATGCCATCTTCCAGAGTGTCTGATGGGGAGGAAATTCGTCCTCCCCTACCTCTGCTCTCGGGGGAAGTTATTATTCTAGGAACTGCAGGTCTAAACCTGGGCCTTGTTAGAAAGACCAAGATCCAAATTGAAACAGCTCAGACTTAGCTTGGCTTGGTGTCATCTGATGGAGAACATAAGGAAAGGGAGGTCTGTGCCTTCAGGACTAGTTCCATGCAGATTTGTATTTTAACTTGAACACTAGAGGAAAGGACCAAAAGCAGAGAATCTCAGTAATTTTGCACAGAGGAAGTTTGAAACAAAGGACAGCCCATCTGGTAAAAGTGAATGGTTACTATCAAGAAATTTTTGTGTGTGTTGAAACCAAGTTCAGAATGTCCCTTTTCTGTCATCTCCCTCATTAAAGAATACAAACTTCCTTGGGAATTTCTCTCCTAGCTCTTTTGCTTTTCTTTCATTATTGTCGACAACATAAATATTACTGATTTTTTGCCTCATTGTATGAAGAACACTACTAAGTGCTTTGCAGATACAACAGAAAGAGCCAGTATGGTCCCTACTGTGGAGGAACTGGTGCTTCAGTGTGCCCTTAATTGGTTGTGTGACATTGAGAAGTCACTTAAATTCTCTAGCCCTCAACTTTTCCTCATCTATCAAATAGTGTGAGATTGGGTGGGTCAGCAAGGGAATTTGGATAGCTCTTTCTCAATCCTTCAAGGACTTGTGATTTAATCAGGTTAGGTACTTCCACTGCCAAGGCAGGTGGGAACTTTATATGACAAATTAATAGGTGGTCTTTCAAAGTTGCTGCAGCTGAAAAAATCCATCCCTCTGAAGTCAGCTTGGTAATGAGCCTCTTTAAAGGTAGCTGAGCTGATCATGGGAAGCATATATTATGTTGCAGGTTGTTTTTAAAGCCCCTCCAGTTTAGTAATGCCCGCCAGAATTGATGTCCTTCCTTTAAGAACCCAGCAGCACTTCTGTGCTACAAGGAATACATAGCTACTCATCATCAGCCAACACTTGGGTCACCAGATGATAAATTATTTTGGCCACTGCATTTCATAAAGACCAGTCAAGCACCGCCCTTTGTCTTCCACACAGCAGGCACTTACTAAATTCCTGTTGTTACTTCTTTCCACTCAGATATAAAGGAGTTGTGGTCTGCATCAGTGAAAGGAGTACCTAAACCAATGAAATCATCAATCCCTGTTACATTAAAGTAACTATGTACATAAATATTAGCAGTACTTATGGTATTTAAATTCAGGAATGAGATCAAGATCTTAGTAGGATCTAGAAAATTTTATTCCCTGTCTTTTGTAATTTGGGTTTAAGGCCTATCTTAAATTATAGAAAGTAGTCAATGGTAACAGTGGAAAAGCAGAAGCGGAAAGCAATGAGCATACTCCATTTTAGTCAAGGAGCACTGGATTGGGAATCAAGGGATCTATATTCTAATCTTGAGTCTGTCACTCACCACCTGCATGGCCTTGTGTCAATCACCTAAGTTCTCTGGGCCTTAGTCTCTTTATCTGTGAAATGAAGAGTTTATACTGGACCAGTGGTCAAACTGGGAGTCTGCAGCCTTACCTTTGGGGGGTCATGGATTGACCCTTGTGGAACCATAGATTGACCCCAAAGGGTGTGTTATCAACCATTGGGGGAGGGGGAGGGGAGTTACCTCCTGCTCTCCCTTTAGTAGCCAGTTATGAGGTCATCTTCACACTTCACTTTCCCTCGCTCCACATTTTCCAGTCGTTTGCCAAATCAGTTCAACCTCCACCTCGGTCTACCACCAATGTCAGACCTTCTTCCCTTCCCTCACACCTGTACTATTGCAGTGAGCACCTTTCTCTGCCTCCAGCCTCCCTGTCTGCGCACAGCTGCAGAAGTGATTCCCCTAAAGCGCCTATTTGACTGTGGTCATTTACCTACTCAGTAAACTCCAGTGTCTCTCTGTTGACTCTGAAATCAAACACTGTTTCATCTTTATCTTACACTTTTGTATTTCTGTTTTTATATAAGTTTTATAAAGTGTATGATTATAAGTATAGTAGTACATAGATATAATTTATAAATAAATATACGTATATTGGGGTGCATTCTCTTTTTTTGCTGATAGGGGTGCACGACCAAAAAATTTGGAATCCACTGGACTAGATAAGCTCTCAGGTCCCTTCCAGCTCTAACATCCTATTTTATGGCAAAGTGAACATAGAAGGAGTGGCCACGAACCCTAAGGGAGTTGCTTTTCTTGTTCAGTTCTGGCACAGCAGGTGACCCAGGCTCCTGACGCAGAAAGAATAGTTCATTTCCTCTCTTCTCTGGAGCAAGCTTCATTGAAAGGTAAACTCATTAAGTACTAATTGGTACCCAAGTGTTGGCTGGTACAGTGCCCTGTGCATAGTAGGCTCTTAATAAATGTCTTTTGAATTGAATTAAATTGAATTAAATTGGCTTTAGGGGAAAAAAACCTGAAACTTGGGCAAATGCAAAAATAGTTGGCAGAGGCAGCATTCGGCATTCAGGCTGAGAAAAATGATGATCCTAAAATCAAAAGTCCTTCATTAAATACTGATTTCAACCTGGAAAACAGGGAAAGTCATGAAATCCCTCTAACTGCTTTTTGATTAATTGTTCTATTGATGACTATTTAATTCAGTCCTACTGCAAGCTCAAGGAAAGCATGATGGCTCCTCCTAAGCTTTTGTTGTAGCCTGGTATTACTTCTCCAAGGTACCCCCTGCTAGAGAGCCACAAATAATCAGTTTTCTCCTCTATAAAGCTGGGAAGTTGGAGTAGATAATCTCTGTCAGCCCTATAAAATTCTGCTGTCTGATATATGATGTTAGTTAGTCATTTCTGATCAATGAGTGGAAGGGAGAGAAAGAGAGAAGAAATGACCTAGATTATTGATGTTACTAGTAATACTCTAGGCATTAGTAGCAATCAGCTTAGTATGGGTCAACCCTCCCTACCCCCCCATCTCAAACTGCCTCCTTGGAAGCCAGCTTTTATTGAGGTCAAACTACAGTTTGTAAATTGAATCATTAAGCCATGGTTGTGTAAGTG
Organism: Trichosurus vulpecula; assembly: GCF_011100635.1. Classification (NCBI taxonomy): domain Eukaryota; kingdom Metazoa; phylum Chordata; class Mammalia; order Diprotodontia; family Phalangeridae; genus Trichosurus; species Trichosurus vulpecula. Next base: position 148,114,335 of record NC_050577.1, read on the forward strand.
TGCATGTGAAATACATATTTATAATGCTAAGAAAATACAAAATACAAGATATACTTTGGGACTTAAGGAGACCCAGTAGGATAAAGTAGGAGGGGCTGTTTGGGGTTGGCATGAGAAATCCCTTCATATTTTCATAATGTATTTTTTTGTTTTATGCGATTCTCTATTTCTGGAGTGTCCTTCCCTTCACTCTCTCTACCTGTTGAAATCTTGTACATTCCTCAAGGCCCAACTCAGTTGCCAGTTTATGAACACGTTATGTTGAAAAGAATTTTCCTTTTCTCTAAACTTGTTTATTCATGGCTTGGGTGGGCTCATATCATTTTACACTATTTGTGTATATATCATCTCCTCTACTATATTGTAAACTTCTTAAGAGTAGGAACTGCATCTTTTCATCTTTGTATTCCCTCCCCCTAGGACCTAGGACAGTATAGTAGTAGCATATGCTAATCTTATCTCCTTACCCCAATTATACACCATTAGAGAGCAAGGACCATGTATCACACTTCTCTTATATTCCCCATATAACCTAGCACAGGGCTGGGCATTCAGTAAATACTTATTGACTGATTGGTTAGTTAAAAACAAAATAAAAGTTGGGAGTTTGTCATGAGAATCTGAGGCACCAAGAAGCTTAGTAATTAGTGTCTTTCCACTGGAAAAAAGAGAAAGCTTGCTCAGTCATGTGTTTGCTGAATTCATTCTTTGTTCTTGCATAGTAGATGTGCACCTTAAGGTCAGCATATGGGCATTTGACCATGATTCATCTTTAGCTTCTAACACTCTAGAAACAAATGTTAACAGCCTGAACATAATTACATTTGTTTTGGGTCTCAAATGGTGAGTTTGACAGTTGTTGGTTTCAAACCATAATGCCCAGGTTGGGGTGGCTAGTTTGCTAAGAATGAAAATAATTCACATTTATATAGTACATTAAGGTATACAAAGCACTTTCTCTTTCAAAAATTCCATTTGCATTTGGAAATTGCACCATCTTAGTTTGGTCCACATAGGGTCATCCCATTTCAACTTGAATTCACTCCTGAATACCTGCCCTCCATTCCAAGTTCAACTACATAGACGTTGTATAGGAACAAAAAATATCCTTCATTCAACTGGCTGAACTATAGGGCCTTGTTCTCACCCACCCTTCTTGCCCTAATTGAAGAACTTGGACAAGAGTCCCTTATGAAACTACCCTAGAAGTTAGATTTGACATGCAATTCCAGGTCAAATTTCTCAGACAAAGAAGTTTAATACAATCTGTATTCCAAAGACTTTTATTTCAGTCTGGAGCTGGAGTTCTTAACCTTTTTTTGGGGGTATGGACTCCTATGGCAGTCTAGTGGAACCTTTTGGCCCCTTTTTAGAATAATGATTTTAAGTACAGAAAATAAAATACAGAGAATTAAACAGGAAACCCAGTTATATTGAAATATAGTTATGAAAAATATGTATTTTTAAAACCACAAGTTAATGGACCCCAGGTTGAGAACCCTTGAAGGTTGATTTCATGTTGGTGACATACTTATAGGTACCAAAGAATATGTTGAGTGACTTTGTCTCTTTTCCACTTCTCTGTCAAGATGCATAAATACCTCCACATTCCTTGGACCATTTTAAAGTCCCTACTTTAGACAATTTGAAATTTTTGACAACATCTTGAACAAAACTGAGTTGATAGAATGTTATTGCTGAAAGAGAAATTAGAGATCATCTAGCCTAATCCATATTACAGATGAGGGAACTGAGGCCCACAGTGGTGAAGTGGTTTGATAAAGACCACAGAGCTAATTTAATAGCAAAGCTAGACCTTGAGAAGATCATAGACTTAAAGCTTCAAGAGAAATTAGAGACCATTCATTCAAGTTCAAAGGGGTTCATTCAATCCCTTCCTTTTACAGATGAGGATACTAAGACCCACAGAGGTCTAGTGAATTGCCCAAGGTCACATAGGGAGTAAATGGCCAATTTGAACCCAAACCCTAAACTTTTCCACTGTACCATACCAGGTCTCCTGACTTATGGTACAATATTCTTTCTCCCATACTAGGCTACCTCCCCTGCACTATACCGAAGTGAGTTTATAAACAAGTTTGGGTGTTTGGGAATAGAGGGGAAACCAAGGAAAAAACATGGATCTTCCATCTCTCCTCCTCCCTTCACTCCTCCTTCCTGTCTGCCAGTAAAACATGCTCATCTCTGTAGTGCTTAAAGTGCCTTGCATTGATCTTTTACTCCCTCTGACTATCTTCCCATGTCTCTCCCCCCCTTTGTAGCTAAACTCCTTTGCATAAGTTGTTTGTAGTCATGGCTGACGCTTCATCATTACACGTCTCCTGAACTTAGTTCAGTGACTCTCATTCCCACCACTCTACTCAGGTGACTCACTCAAATGGTCACTTGTTCCTAATCCCCAAATACAGTGACTTTTCTTAATCTTTGACCTCTGCAGTATTTTGTACTACTGAATATCCTCTACTCCTAGAGTTTGTCACTTCCCTTAATTTCTTTTTTCTTCTATATTTCATTAATGACTTTTGTTTTTTAGACCACGGACATTTCCTGATTCTGTCTCTCACTGCTCCACCATAAAAGCCTCCGTTGTCCAAAGAAAAACATTTAAACAGAGTCTTATCTGATTACAAATACATCAGATACCTATAGTCACGTATGTCTCTAATAATAGGCTCCCTTGATTTCTGAGGCATATTTTCTAAACATCACTATTTTTGACATTGGCACCATGATTTACCCATTCTGCCTTGTTGGAAATGTTAGGACTTCTTCTCTTCCCTACTTATTTCCAATTGATAACAAAGTCCTTTCAAGCCTTACCCTCATGACATCCAATTAGTCAAGAATCGTGTTTAAACACCTGCTCTGTGCCAAGCATTGCGCTGGGAATATAAAGCAAAAAGGAGGCATTCCCGTTTCTCTGTTCTCACTTTTACTGCCTTGGTACTGGTTCTCTCTAGCACCTGCCTGGACTATTAGAATACCCTTCTTTATAAAAAAATTTTTTTTTGAAATTCATTATTTATTTTTAACATTCATTTTTAAAAAGATTTTGATTACTGAATTCTCTCCCTTACTCCTGCCCCTCCCCCACCTATTGAAAAAGCAAGAAATGTGATGTCAGTTATACATTTGAAATCATGCAAAATATACTTTCCATATTAGCCATGTTGTAAAAAATAGGTAAAAAAAAATAAAGTGAAAAAATTATGCTTCAATCTGCCCTCAGACTCCATTAGTTCTTTCTTTGGAAATGGATCTCATTTTTCATACATCCTTTGGAATTGTCTTGGATCGTTGTATTGCTGCGAATAGCTAAGTCATTCACAGCTGATCATCTTACAATATTGCTGTTACTTTGTAACCAGTACATTTCACCTTGCATCAACCCATGCAAGTCTTTCTAGGTTTTTCTGAGAGCATATAGCACAATAGAATTTCATCACCATCATGTGCCACATTTTCAGCCATTTTGATGGGCATCCCCTCAATTTCCAATTCTTTGCCACTACAAAAAGAGCTGCTATAAATAGGTCCTTCTCCTTTTTCTTTGATCTCCTTGAGATACAGACCTAGTAATGGTATTGCTGGTTCAAAGTTTTTTTGGCCTCTGGGCATAGTTCCAAATTATTCTTCCCAATGGTTGGATCAGTTCACAGCTCCACCTACAATTTTTCCACATCTCCTCCAACATTTGTCATTTTCCTTCTCTGTCATAATAACCAATCTGATGGGTATGAAGTGGTACTTCTGAGTTGTTTTAATTTGCATTTCTCTAATCAGTAGTGACTTAGAACATTTTTTTTACATGACTATAGATAGCTTTGATTTCTTCTCCTAAAAACTGCCTGTTTATATTCTTTAACCATTTATCAGTTGGGAAATGACTCTTTTTTTTAATAAATTTGACTCAATTCTCTATATATTTGAGAAATGAGGCCTTTATCAGAGAAACTTGCTGTAAAAATTGTCCAGCTTTCTGCTCTCCTTCTAGTCTTTGCTACATTGGATTTTTTTGTGCAAAACCTTTTTAATGTAATATATTCAAAATTATTAGAATACCCTTCCAACAGTTCTTCCTCTCATTAGTCTTCCTTCAACCCATCCTTTATACCACTACTCCCAAATCATCCCAGTCCGTAATTACCATTCTCCCCTCGAACTTCCTGCAGCAGTTTATTTGTACTTCTCCAGGAGAGCTCTTATATCTTGTGTAGTATTTATGTATCTTATGTAGTATTCTACAAATAGTAAGCACTCAGCAAATGTTGAAATGAATTGAAACATTCTCACCTTGGTAATTCAGCTACAAACCCACTGTTTTGTTTCCTAAAGATGCTACAGTGTTATCTGTTCCCAGAGATTGTCTCCTCCCTCTTAATTGGTTTCTCCCATGCAGGTATTCCTGGTATTCATTTCCCCCAAGCTCTTATTTTATTGTTGAGACCTGTGTGTCACTGCTGTACTGACATCATTGAGAGCCACAGGAAAGTATCCAGATACATAATGATAGGGTATAGGAGTGCATAGTAAGATACTTTCAAAAGGTGATTTTAGTCATGATGGTTATAGAGTAAGAGGGGAAAAGTATGACTGGTGATGTTTCTATATAGCTGTTATGTGTTAAGAAATTTAGCCCATTAATAGAGTATTTTCTATTCTCCCCCTTTTCTTAAGAAAATAAATTTTATTGTTATCTTTTGTCTTTACATTACTCTTTTTTTCTAATATATACACTTCCTGATACTCCCACAAGCCCCACTACCACCAAAAAAACCCAATCCTTTATAATAGAATAAAAAAGAGGAAGAAAGCAGTTATAATCAGTCAGCTAGCATTTATTAATCACCTAGTGTGTGCCACACTTTGTGCTAAGCACTGAAGATACAAATAAAGGCAAAAAACAGTTCCTACATTCAAGGGGCACACAGTCAACAAGAGACACAGTGAACAAATAAGCTACGAATAGAATAGATTGAAAGTAGTCTAGAGGAAAGGCACTAAGACTAAGGAGCATTGGGAAGGGTGTCTTGCTAAAGGTGGGACTTTAGCTGAGATTTTTAAAAAGACATGAAAGTTAAGAGGTGGAGGTGAGAAAGAGAGAGTGTTCTGGGCATGGGGGACAGCCAGGAAAAATGCTCAGAGTCTGGAGATGGCATATTCTCCACCAGCGTCACTAGATTGAAGAGTGCATGGAGGGGAGGAAAGTATAAAAGACTAGAAAGGTGGGAGATGCCCCACCCCCCACACACACACACAATATATGCAGTGTTTCACATCCATAAGCTCCCTGCCTCTACAAAGAATTGTATGTGTGTGTCAAAAAGGTGCGTTCTCATATTGCTTCATTGGAACCAAGTTTGGTTATTATAATTTCAAAAGAATTCGGTTTTGATACTATCCATTCTTAAAAGTACCCTGCTTGCCATCTTTCAGAGATAAAGTAAGACTGTGTGTGTGTGTACACATCTAGAAAGATAGAAGCACTCTGTAAATATATTGATGCTTTGAAGAATCTATGACCTCGTTAGTGTAAATACTCCATCCCCTGGTTTAGGTCACATCCCCTCAGGGTCAGTTCACCCTGTGTGGTTCTTATCCACATTCTTCCATAAATCCTTTCTTGATGATCTTATTACACTGAAGGCCTTCCTCTTTTTCTTTGAGAATCTCAGGAATTCCAGTGTGTCACTAAAACTATCTACCTAATTTGTGCCTCAAATTCTCGCTACATGCCTGGCCTAACACAATTTCAGGTCATGTCTAGACAAAATAATGTCTTCTCTGTTGCTTCTTTTACATTTCTTTTATATACATCATCTTTATTGACATATTAAAGCCTACTTATGCCCACTCTGCTTTTTTATTGCCTTTTCTGTTATTTATAATTTTAATTCTTCAGAAATCATTGTGTTAAATAATTCATAGCTATATAGCATCATGGAAAGACTACAGGTGTTAAAGAGTTGTTGGCTTTCGTAGCAGAAGGCTGTTAGGGATCATCAAAAACATTTACATTTCCTGAAATGTAATACAGCCTGATCACCTCCTAATGAAATCCTAGGCCCAGCTCATTATCCATGTGTATGATCTCTCCACGTTACACATATTGATGAACTAATTTGACAGGCATGTCATAATCTGGGCAGTATTCATTTTTCATCCATTTTGGTTTTGTATTGTTAGTCTGATCTTTTTCTTATTACTCGGGATTTCTCCAAGGAGATAGGTCTTCTGGGACTCATAGGAATGTGTATGATGTGAGTAAAAACATTTGAAGAACCTACTGATGGGAAATCCATCCCTTTTGGACCTTAGACAAGGCATTTTCCATGACACTGGTGAACAATTGAACAAAAATGTATCTCCAGGTTTAGGATTTTCTTGTTCCCATTAGTCAGCAGATCACTGATCAAAATATTCTCCAGTCATGTCTGTCATGGAGTCTTATGTTATTTGATGCACACATAAGAGACATGTTGTCCCAGGAAAGCCTTGATGGCTCATTTTTATTCAGATATGTTAAACAGTTTCTGAAACTCAATAAATGGTTAATAAAATTATATTTTTCACACACTTGTGACAGAAAATCATCTACATGAGCCTGCTTCTTCCCAAATCATGTTTTCATCAAGGATTCTTTTGATGCATACATAAACCATTCTTATGAAAGATTTTATAAAGATGAATATGCTAGCATGTGGATCAATAGTTGCTAATGGGTTTTTCTTTCTTTTCCCTTTTTTTGTTTTTGTAAAATCACCATCTGATCTTTTTCAATCTTTTGAGATCTTTGTAAATAGCTGAAACAAATGACATTTTAAAACATAATTCTAGGAATACTTGAAAGTTGCTGTTCTTTTGGAATATTGATAGTCTGTAGAGAAATATTAGTTTCTTTTGAAAAGGAACTGCTATTTCTTTAATCTTTCCTGAAAATATGTAATTGGCTTAGTTTGAAAGAGTGGGACTTACATAAACCCTCCTGTTTTCAGAGAAGAGTTTGGTATATTCCCTTCACTGAGAATAACTAACTGTAGACAAGAGCTAATCTTTATTTCTATTCCCCACCCCCCCATGATTTCTCAGCCATACTTAACCTATATCCTTTTGGGAGACAGTATCATTCTATTGACATCAGTGTTTCAAAAGAAGAAAATTTCGAACTGTGGAGCTACATACTGCATGGTAGTCAATGGATAAATATAACATTTTTCTTTCTCTTCAAAAATGTGCTTTTTTTCCTCTGAAAGATTATATTTTGAATGTACTTGGAGTTACTGTTTTGCTTGGTATTGGTACAGCAGTAGAATTTAATGAACTGTGATATGCAGCAGAGAAGCTAAGCAACAAAGTAAATGAGCGATGGCTTAGGCTTTAGACAAAGGCTAGAACATCCCTACCTGGCACCTTCATTCCATCTGAGCATTTGAAGGTATTGCTATTGGTGTCACATTTGGTTGGATGCACACCGAGACTGAGAACAACTTAATCTACCAGCATTCATGATCCTAACTAATGAAGCACAAATGCTTTATGTAATTGTTCTTTTTACATTGTCCATAATGTTGTGACCTTTTGCAAAGGAAAGAGAATGGTTTGTCTCTTTAAGTATTTGAGGAACTTTAAGAGCATTCTTTCCAATCATTGAAACTGAGCTTCCCACTGATAATGACTTGTCAGCTAATTGACCTATCAGGGCTATGCATTTCAGAGCTGTTGATCATCACAGTCTGGGGTTTGGTGGGTTTGGGTTTGGAGTTTTGTTTTGGTTTTTTTTTTTTTGGTTGTCTTTTATAAGACTTTGACTCCATGAAAGTATTAAATAATTAAAGGAAATTAGTTCTATCCTACTTGTTCTGGAAGGCTGACAACATTGGTTGACATTAATTAACAACATTTGGTGAGAGCTTATGTAGAAACTTTATCTTGCTTTTAAAAAAAAAGGCAAATTTACTCTGGATGCAGGATTAACTCTTGGGTTGAAGTTACTTATTATAGCCTCATAAGCATGGACTAAGTCTTAACCTGTTTAACTTTAAGCCTAGTAAAGGCTAGGCACATTATAGGTGCTTAGCAGATGTTAATGAATGAATGAATGAGTGAGTGAATGAATGAATGAATGTGACTTCATCTGAGCACTACACCAAAGATACTGAGTAAATCTACAGATACATTGCAGCACTTTCTAATCCACTTCAAAGTGCATTTATAACTTTCCTATTTTCTGACTTACTGTAGCTATGGTCATAGTTTCCCCAAAGGCACAATCCAGACCACAAATACTAATCTTTGTTATTTTCCCTGTTAGCGGATGGGAAAACAGTTTGAATTTTCTTTGTCTCCAGCCTCCGATTTGGTCTTTCCTAGAGCAATACTTTGTTAACTAATATTGGAAGCAGGAAGCTGGTTTTCATCTGTGTCTTCTACAGGGCAATCATCTTGCATTAAATAGAGCCAATGAGAGGATGTCAGTGAGAATGACTTCATTTCTTTTTCATTCCTTTCTAATCTATACCACAGACCTTACCTTCTTCATAACAGAGGTGAAGGGCAAGGACAAGGATTTATGGAGAGAAAAGTAGGATGCTTATTACAATCAATGCATTTGGATTTTTTTTTTGCAGCAGCAGTATTTTAAGAGACAGGAAGAGCATAAAGTAAAAATTGGGGAGATCACTATAAAAGAGATTATAGTTCTTAAGTCTTCTTTATCTCTGATTTGTAGATTGTCTCCAGCCAATTGACTGAGCACATTGGTCAGTAAGGAGTGGCTGATTTTTCCTAAGCAGTCATAATAACATTATTTTTATACTCTTCTCTGTATTGTGGAAAATATTGCAATAAAGGGGGAAAGTGTCCCCTTAATCAGGAAAGTTCTGGATTCCAGTTCCACTTCTGACATATCCAAATTGTGTGATCCTGCAAAGATCACTTAATGTCTCAGTGCCCACGGGGCAGAATAGTAATCTAAATAGGTAGAGCTTCTTTACCAGTAGTTCCCTATTCCAATGAACTCCTGTGATGGTCCCATCCTATCCTGGAAAAACACTTAAGATCCTTTAGAGTCTGAGCATGGTTGTCTCTGTCTAATTTTAAACAGAATAACAAATGCTGGCCTATGTGAAAACAAATACTTGAATCTTTTTTGGCTTCTCAGGCTCTTCAGAGCCAAAGGTAGGTTATATCCTGTCCTAATTGACTATACTATTTTGCTTTTTATATTCAGCCCAAGAGCATGCAACTGTTCCTTTTGCATCACTAACAGACATTTTAAAAGTATAACACTTCAGTTAATTTTGAATACCTTCAATTTCATGTTTTGGTAGGGATGGCTGCCTGATATCCGAATGAATGGGGGAAAAAAGCATTTATTTAAGAGGCTTCTATGTTCTGGGTCCTGTGGACATCTATATCAGCTTACCTATTGGCCAATGAGCATTTTCCACATGTAAGATAATACATTTCTTTTTGAAGAAGAAAATACTAGTTGCTAGTTGACAATGAATTATGATCTGTGTCTTCAAATGTAGCTAAAGAGACCAATATAAGAACATCAGTCCCTTCCACACAGAGGCAAGGAAAGTGTATGCTATGATTTGTGACTGCAGACATTACCTGAGGAATCTGCCCTTGTTTGCAACAGGGTCTCTTAGATTGCAGGAAGCCTGGAAGATCATTCCATTCCTTATATCTGCATGAACTGAAGGAAATTAATAAATTGAGCTATAGTTTATCCTATTTTAGTTTCAGTAAATGTAAAGTATATTGCTATTCAACAGCTAAATTTAGCAGGCATTTATTAAGTGGCTACTATGTGCAAGGCATTGTGCTAAACCCTGGGAATTAAAAAATAAGAAATAATAACAGCCATTTCCTTCAAATAGCTTACAGTTAAATGAGGAGAGTGTGACATTTGGACAAATAAGTGTCATACAAGGCAAAATTTGAAAAAGCAAAAATAAAGTCTATGCAGAGTGCTATAAGAAAGTTGAAGAAAGAAAGATCACTTTTACCTGGAATAGATCAAACAAGGCTCCATGAAGGGAATGGCCCTGGAATAGGTTTTTGAAAGAAGAGAAACTATTTCCAGAAGTTAAAGTCATTGTTACAGATTTTAATCATTTTAAGCATCTAGTGGCGCCTTATCAAGGAACATCTTCAGTCTTAACTTGGGTACCTGCCCAGAATTGAGGGTGTTTAACATGGATAAAGTAGGCTAACTTTGTTGTGGACTTACTTTAGGGGTCTGGGAATTTCTGAATTAGACTCTAAGCATTCATAAGCAACTTTTAGGAGAACTTCCTTTTTATCTTCCTCAACAAACCTATAGGGCTATTCATAGAAATAGGTGAGTGCAGGAGCTCTGTATCTTAGCATCATACAAGAAATGAATGCATGTAAGAGGGGCTAAATTTCAAGGAAATGTTGATAATGTGAACAGATTTTTCCACTGGAATAGATCCATTTCCCAAATGAGTGAAATGACCTTTTTTAAGCAGGGAATTCCAACTTCTCTTTTGCTACAACTGTGCACTACAGACCTGTATCTGAGGTATATTACATGTCTTACCTGTGTTTTGTGAGACTAACTCTTCATTTGTTTGTTTCCCAATCATCATTACAAAATAACTAGGCATCAGTATGTTATCCCTCACCAGCTCTGATGTTGTGAGCCCGTCTTAGATGTGGGTCATGGGCACCTGTCATGAATGGATGCACTGCTGTCCATTTCAAGAAAATCTGTGTAGTAAATACTACACATTGTTTTCAAAGCTGTTCGGCAAGGCAGTCTTATTATTCCTAACTGATTCCTCACCTCACTCTCTTCAGTGGCTGTTCCAAACCTCCTTTCTCACTTCAGGCCTATTCACCCTATCCTTTACCTGTACTCTTTCAGCTGGAGAACGCCCATATATTTCAACAACAACCAAATGTTTGCCAGGAGCTCCTTCTTCTCTCTTCCTCTTGATCTCACATGCCCCTGACACTATTTCCTACTACTTCCTCCTTTACTATAGTGTCTGATCGAAGAAGTTGCCTTTCTGCTTAACAAAGCCACACTCTATTTGTACCCTTAATCCCATCCCCTCCTGCCTTATAGCGGCTTGTGCCTACCACCATCACTATCTACCAGTTCCTTCCTAGCTGGCTACATATATGCCCTAAATCTCTCCCATCTGTAAAACAAACAAACAAAAACCCCAAAGCCAAACCCTTTCATTAGATCCTATCATGTGTACTGGCTACCATCCTCTTTCTTTACTACCCTTCTCAGCTAAACTTGAAAAAGCCACCTAAGTTAGGTGACTTCACTTTCAAACCCTCTGCAATATGGCTGCTGACCTCTTCATTAAAATGAAACTACTCTCTTCTAAGTTACTGGTGTTCTCTTAACTTCCAAATACAACAGCTTTTTTTGAAATCTAATTCTTTGTATACGTGACACTGTCAGTTACCTCCTGGATACTCTCTGGGTTTTTCTGCTGTTCTCTCTTCATTCTCCTGTTTATCTACTGTCTCCTTTCTAGTCTCTCTTGCTGGATCTTTATCCATATCATGCCCATTAACTATGGGTAACCTAAGGTTGTGTCCTGGTCCCTCATTTCTTCTCCGCCTCCCACATTCTTATTGGTGAGCTCATCAGCTCTGGTGGTTTCAGTTAGCATCTCTATGGAGAACACTCTCAGATCTAGCTATTCACATCCAGGCTTTCTTGAGTTCCAGCTCTACATCACCACCTTCCTATTGGACATTTCAAACTTGATGTCTCATACTTGTTTCCAGAACTAAGCTCCTCTTCCCCCCTACCCCTAAACCACTCTTCTTCTTCTACAATTCATTATTGCAGAGGGTAACACCACTCTTATATTCACCCAGATTCCCCACCTCAGTGTTATCTTTGATTTCTCTCATAATTTCTTTCTCTATTTCTCTTGCATTTGTTCCCTTCTCATGCTCAACCATCAGCCTAGTTTAGGTCTTAATGAATTCTAGACTGGATTATTAAAATAGTCTCTCTGGTCCTTAGCTATGGAAAACAGGGTGTCTCATAACAGTATCTTGACAATATGAAAGGAGGTAAATGGTAGAAGTGATCCAGGGTTGGTATTTGGCAAGGTGTGAAAGGCTATGAGATAAGGGAATTCAAGATTCCAGAATACAGCACAAGATAGAGTTGAATTGGTTCACCAAAGGATTGAGACTGGGAAAGAAGGATAGCGTAACCAAAGTAATGGACTCTAGTCCATAAGAAAGATTGAAGATAAGGATAAAGAATAGGTTTAGGAAGAGCAAGACATATTAAGAGATGGAAAGATTACAGATTATGATCAAATAAAAGAAACTCAGAGTTCTTAAACATAGAATTGGAACACTTATGGGAAATAGCAAAACCGAGGGTATGACCATCCCTGTGTGTAGCAGGTGGAATGATGGATCAGCTCATGGGAGGTGAGAGGATTAAAGAAATGGGGAGTTAAAGTATTTGAGGGAATATTAACATCTCTGTTGAAATCCCCTAGAATGAAAGTATTGGGAGAGGGAGACTGTGGGCCAGGCACTGAACTTATTAAAGAAAGAAGAGAAATGTCCCGGGATTGGAAGATTGCAGGTACTAGAATCTTGATTGGATTATAAATTTGGATTGTATGATGGCAAAGGAAGAGTCTGGAATTGGCATTGGGGGTATAGAGAGATTAAGTGACTTGTCTGGGATAATACTGTTAGTTGGAACTTAAATTCACGTCTTCAGACATGATCAGGGTTATTCCTGTTCACCATCTCATCTATCATCTTATGTCCTATTACATATACTCCAGGGAACCCCAACTTCTTTGTCATATTTTTTTCCACATCTGATTCTTTTTGATCAATAGGCCACGGTGATAGGGTCAGGACATTTTTGGTACTGTCCTCTTCCCCCCACCAAAAAAAATAAACAGCCTGGGTGGGAGAAGGAATGTAGAAATAGTTCTGCCCCATATTCTTTGCCTGCACCTGCGTGGATTTTTTTTGCCCTTGTCACAATAATAGCAGACCTGATTATCTCACATGATTTGTTCCCTACTACCTATGATGTTGTGGTATCCACTAATTCCATGTTGTTGATGTTTTCAATATTTATTCCGTTATTTAGCTGGGGATTGAAGTTATACTGGGTTGTCAGAAGAGTACAGGAAATATGTCTATTTGTATGGTTCTCTAAGAGAAGAAAATTTACTTTCCCAAAGGCTCTCACTGTCTTAGAGGCACTTATAGAGGATTGGATTGCCCAGTAATTCTGTAGGCAATGGAGATCCATGGAAGGCCTTTGAATAGAGAGGTGATAAAAATGTATATTTTTTGGAAAAGGTATGATTCTTTTTAGGAAAGAGTTTGTGTCTCTGAATTGTAGGGCAGAGGCCAAATTATAAAATCCAGAAATCTGCTATTGCAAAAAAAGTCATTCAAAGGTAGGCAGCCTGATGATGTGAAAAGTACACTGATTTGAAATCAAAAGGCCTGGGTTGGAGGACCAGCTCTTCCATGTACCAGCTTTCTGAACCTGGATCAGTCATGTCCTCTCTGTGGGTGTCAGTTTCCTCACTTATAAACCTCAATGATTTCTAAGGTCCCCTATCTAATCTAATCATCACTAGTACTTTTCCTTCACCTGATCAACAGGATTTCCCAAGTGGGTATAAGGCGGACCAGGAAAAAGAGTTGTGTGGGTGGCAGCAGGGTACAAGGTGATCCCCTGGAGTGCTCCAGTAGCTATTCCTGGCCCTGATGTAACTTATTCATATTTGACACAATTGGGTTTGGGGTTTTTTGGGGTGAAGATGAAAAACTTAAGTTTTAGTTTAATAGTTTTCTGGTAATCCCTAATGCCTATCCTTATGGTTTTCTTAAAACTTCAGAGTAATGATAATGATGATGGCATGGCATGCAAACTTTCCTCTGTTTACACGGCTAGAAGACAGATAAATAGAAGTTAGCTAGAAGCCACACAAATTAGTTTCCTGCCCAAGCAACCAGGCCAAACCTAAAAGAAATCAGGCTGCATATAAGAAATCAAACTAAAACAGAATTGGAAAACATGACCCAGAATACTGGCATTGCACTCCTTCAGATTACAGTTTTGTACCTCAGAGAAAACCGAGGCATAGGGTCATAGAAGAGAAAGGGACCTCAGAGGCTGTCTGCTGAAACTCCCCCATTTCACAGGTCAGAAAACCAAAGCTCAGGGAGGGTAAGCAACTGAGGTCACCAAGTGAAGTCGGTATTAAATGGCAGAGACAGGATTTGAACCCCTATCCTCTGACTCTCAAGGCAGTGCTGTTTCCATGGTACTTTGCGGCTCCCCGTACTAATCCAACCCTTTCATTTTACAAAGAAGTAAAGTGAGGCATACAAGTAAAATGATTTGCCAAAGCATCATCACTCAGATATTACAACTTTTAATGAATGTGCATTTTTTCACAGTTAACTTTTTTTATCTCAGCTCTAGTTAATTTGTTTGTGCAAAACTTTTTAAATTTTATGTAATCAAAATTGTCCATTTTTTTCCCCTCTGTCATCCCCCTGTTTTGTCATGAATTATCTATAGATCTGAAAGGTAATTTCTTCTGATTTTTTAAAAAATTTATTTTTGTTTTTAGTTTTCAACATTTGCTTTTAAAAGATTTTGAGTTCTAAATTTTTCCCCGCTCCCTCCACTTTCCCCTCCCCAAGTATAGGTTATACATGTATGAAACCTATTTCCACATTAGTCAGAACATGCATTTTTAATAGCCAAAAGTCTGGTGTGACTCTCCCTAGAATAGAGAAGTAACACAATGTTAGAATTGTAAGGGGGCTTAGTATAGACATCACCAGTTCTGGGCTGTGTTAGGTAGACACAACTGTATACATGGGGATAGACTGAGTACATAAAGACAGATTAACAACAGAATATTTGAGAGTATTCTAACCTGGGACATTGTAACAAAGAATTGATGATTTTCCAAACTTACACAAAAAAATCCCACAGTGATAGAACCTGCCCCCTTAAACCATGGTTGTCCTCATTATGAAAAACAGCTTGAAAACCAACGAAATTCTCTTTGTTGTTATCTGTTTGTCCTTTCTTTAGAGTCAAAGGTAAGTTGGGTAGGTGTAGGGTCACCTTTTGTTCCAGGTCAGTTGTCACAAAACAATAAGAAATCAAAGAGAGACACGGTGAGTTTTGTGGGATTTGGGCTCACTTTTATTCTCAGCATCTCCTTAAACTCTGCCTTAGCTGATTCTGCATCAAAACATGAAAACTCATGGACAAAAACCTTTTCAGAAATTTGAAGATGATGGCAGTTTCATTCTGTGTGTGATGTATTCCCTTGCAGGGCCATTTCCTGGTCAGGGTGGCATCCCACATGAGGTCAGCTTAGCAGGCTGACAAAGAGAGGCCTGACACTGTTCCTCATATGAAGCCCTCATCCAATTGATGTGACACATGTAAGAGACAACACAGGCAAAAGAAGGCATCCCTGATAATTTGTTTCAAATGAGGTTTTAATAGAGATGCCTTTTTAAATAGTAAGCAGCAAAAAGATTCTCTTCTTTTAAGGGTATCCATTTATAGGACTCAGCTGTTGAAGCTCAAGGGTAGCATTAGGCTTAAGTTTAATCTTCTGTATACTGTAATTTACAACACTGAGTTAAAGTATCGTACATTCAACTATTTCAGTCATTTGCTGTGATAAATAGCTATTGCTCTTGGCAGAACAGAAAAGCCATTCTGCTTTCCATTTATGAATATTGAATTATTTCAAGCTGCTCTCAACTTTACCTTTTAAAGGGGAAATCCCTGATAATAACAATTCCTCATTGACCCCAAATATAATTTCCCTCTTCTGTTTACATGGCAAATCCTGGTCCAGAGAGTAGTTCTACAGAGCATGTGGGTTTCTGGTGAATATTTCAAAGAGGTTTTTTTTTTTTCCCTCAAAAGCTGCAAGTGCAAATTTTGCTTACATCTATATTTGGGGGCTGACTATAGTAAATTGATGAACCCACTAAGCACATGGCAGTGAGGGTCAAGGGACCACACTTTTTGAATATAGGTCAGTCTGATACTAGAAAGGAGTATGAGGAGGGAAGGGGGAATGGGTTACAAGTCCATTAGATTCTTGACAGTGGGGAAGTGATTTATAAGCAGGTGCACTGCACCTGATAACACCATATCCTCTCAACGATTTTCATGCTGAAATACAGGTCCAAAATGATCTGTCTCATTTTCACCCTGCTCAGAGAATCCTAAAATATTAAGACCAGAAGGGACTTCAACAATGATCACGTCTGATCTCATTTTACATGAGGAAACCAAGACCCAGAAAGGCTCAGTTATTTGCCCAGGTCACGTAGTTGGCTTCTGATAGAGCTGATGCTAGCACCCAGTTCTCCTTTCTTATGCATGTACCTTCTTTTCATCATACCATGCTTCCACTTCATTCTATCAGTCATTCCTATATAATCTATTTAAAAATTCCTGCAAAATTTTCTACCTTTCTCTAACACGGGGTTTTCTCCTTTAGGTGGAAGAAAAGTCATATAAAGCTCTTACCTGTGTCAACAAACATTAAGCTTTGTGCAAGACACTGTGGTATGTGCTGGGATAGCAGATGAGGGAGGTGAAATACGTAGTCCCTGCCCTCAAGAAGCTCACAATTTAGTAGAGAGGAGACATGAATAACTCTGGAATACATTAATATATGATTCAGTGCATAGGAGAAGTCAAAGTGACATGACAAATTTAAAAAGAAGGGATCTTTCTGTGGATGTTGGAGGTTGGGAGTCAGGGAAGACACCATGGAAGAGAACAAAGGGAAGGATTTCAACAGGCAGAGGTGTAGAGGGAGTCCATTCTACGTAGGGAGTAATGCTGTATACAACTGTTGGGAGTAGGAGAGAGCAAGACAAGATTAGGGGATAGCTAGTAATCTAGTTTGGCTGGGAGTTTCCAGCCTGGTAAGAGGAAGTGACACATACACAAATAGCTGTAATACAACGTACTACTTGATCATTCAATTCAACAAACATTTGTTACATACATACCTGCCATACTCAAGGCACCATGCTAGGATACAAAAATGTTTCTGCCATTGAATAAAGAGAACAGATGAGATGTAGGCAAATTACTATAATTCAAGTTAGGAGATAGGTAAGATGAAATGACCTTAGAGGTTCAGTCCAGAAACGGTTTCTCTCCCACCAACAAAAGAGTTTGGCTTCTCCAGACTCGATATCATGGATTAGCATCTGTTCCTCATAAACACTGGAAATGTCATTGGCATCTGATTGTCCATACATCATACTTTTCCAGCCCCAAGCACACCACCAGTGCCACTTTTCATCATGAAGATCTCTAAGGGAGAAAGATTTCTTCAGAGAAATAGCTAAGACTGTAGTTGTCAATAGTGCCTTAGTCAAAATAACTATTTCTAACTAGCACCCCCTAAACAAAAATACGTAATCATTTTTAAATGATGTACCCAATAGAGAAATGAATTTGCCGCTGGGAAGCTTCCTATGTTTGCTGGTCCTAATTCTAACATAGTCTTATATACATTATTAATAGTTCCTTCATTCTCATGCTTTCTCCTTCATATTGGATCCCAGCCCTTGTCAATAGCATTTTGAAAACCATTTCAAGTTCCATTATGGAGGAGCGATTAGATTATATGATCTGCCTTTTCATTTGCAGACTTGACGGTGATCAGAACCAAAGTTGTGGTCATTCAGCTGGTGCTGTAGCAGCTCAATGTATTCTGCATTAAAATAAATCAGGCCTGTATTCTGATTAGTCATTTAGTTGGATGAGAGAATTGTGCAGACCAGAAATTCTGAGTACGTATTTCATGCGTGTAAACCTACAAATGAAAATGGTTTTGGCAGTGCACTGAGCACTGAAGCTTCCTTTGCTTGTTAATATTCTAGGAGCACAAACATAGACACTAATACAATACAACTTTATTCTGCTGGCACCTCCCATTTCAAAGCTGCAGATAAGTTAAAGCAGAGGAAGATGAAAAGTAATCTGAGTACACGATGGTTTTCAGGGGACTGAGCAGAGAACTAGGATACAGGAGACCTGCCTACTTGGGACTCCCATTGCTGACCTTCTGTGATACTCTAAGTGTAGTTTCTGCCTCCCTTGATTTGTTCATCTGTAAAATGGACTTGGTGATGATTATAAGGTTGTAATGAGAAATGACTAATTTTAAGAACTTTGGCATACATGAAGTGCTATAAATATGCTTCACCACCACATGGAGAAGAAGAGGTTTTAGCCAAGATTTCTAATGAGGTAGAAGGACAAAGAACAGCAGTTACTGGCAGCAGGAGTGATAGAGGGGAATGCCATCAAAATGACAGAAATGAAATAGCCTGAAAAGAAAGAAGGGGCCAGTTGCTCTTAGATAGGGAGGATAACCAAGAGACCATCCATGGAGCAGGCTAAAGGAAAACTCTGGAATAATTAAAAACAAACGAGCAAAATTAAAAGTTTGGACATCTGGACTGGAGCCTGAAACAAGTAGGGAGCAGGTGGACTCAAATGAGGCTAGAGCATGATGATCTGCCTTTGTTTGAGACTCTAGGTTGAGTATCATCAGCTGAATTTCAGATCTCTAGAGCTTCCAAGGCAGAGAATACGGAGGAGATGGAAATCTTGAGTGGGCAGTTCAGGTGAGGGCACATTGCAAGTTGGGGAATTTACAAGGCAGATAGATGGTATACTTGTTTTGCCCAGAAAAGCTCTTCAGAGTCAACTGACTCTGGCTGGCAAAGATGAAGCCACAAATTAGTTTGGTTGAGGGGAGGAAAGAGTCAGAAAGGTACTAAGTAGACAGTTAATCAGAAGTGAACAGAATTCCAGGAAATTATTTGTATGGTCATCCACTGAAAAGAGTCATAGAGGATGAAGAGAGTAGGGAACAGCAGAAAAAGTCATTGAACCCTAGCCAGTGCCTACCTGTATCGTGTTGTGTTATACTGAAGCATGGGCAGCTGTCTTTCTGCAAAGTCAGCCCGAATTTTGTACTTGAATTTTAAGTGTCCTTAAATCTACTAGTAGAAAGAAGTGGCCATAGGTGGGAGTATGCTTGCCAAAATATGGCCTTAAAGCTCAATGAAGCAAGGGATCCTGGCAGGAAACATGGTACTTCCTGCATATGCGCAGAACCTGAACAGCTCCTTCAAAACCAGAAGCGATTTGTCATCTTTCTGAGACTTTTCCAGCACTGTCTCTGTCATAGACAGATAAATGAGGCTGCATAGCTGTGTCCAAAGACAGGACTGTCATCTCTCCAGTGAACGTCCATGGAACTGTCATTCCTCTGGGTACAAGGGACACAGCTGGGTGGGCCCAGCCTTAAAAACTCTGACTACTGCCAAAATCTTTTGTCCTGTGCCCTATTTATATGCATGAAATACTTTCTTAGAATCTCTGAGTGTACTGCTGATAGGTCTGTTTCTCATTTCAAAATCTTGAAGTGACTCATAAGCTTGAGAACTAGACATTTGATGTCTGTAGCTCCACAGACTGATACTAATCATAACAGTTTCTTAACAAAAGCCAGCATTATTGGACTTAACATGTTCAAGAGTTAGACTTCTTGTTCTAGAAAACTTTGGACCCAGCCCTTCAAGGAGGCGGGAATCCACATTTATTACATACTGCATACATCTTCAGACACTTTCTATGTATTGATCAGTAGAGCTGTTTTTTTCTCACTAAAAAATACTGTTTGTTATAAGAAATTACTTTCTGGGAGGGGGATGGGGAGAGATACTGGATAACTGTAATGATGAAAGAAACTGAAGATATCAATTAAAAATTTGTAAAAAGAGAAAAAAGAGGAAAAATAAAAAGAAAACTTTGGTTACAGACAGGAAGGAGGTTAGTTGTGCTAGTGAAACTGCTGCTTTTCAATGAAGAAGTCACTAGAGCCATTCATGGTTCAAATGATGCTGCTGTGTTTTTCTAACCAGCTTTCATTTCGGGTAGCTTACTGTCACATGACTACAAATGCCTGGATGTTCATAAGAATACAATGAGCAGAAAAAGCCTCCTGCCTGCCTGCAAAAATGTTCCCATTGATAAAATTACCATCAGTAAAATGTGTCTGATTCAGTGCTTAACACAGCAACTAGCACTTAGTAGGCTTTAATAAATGCTTATTGACTGATTATTGATTCAAATCATAGAATTAAAGACCCCAAAGTCATATATTTGAGCCCCAGATGGACACTTTAGCTTCGTTCTATTCTGTGGTAGTAGAAAATAATCTTAAATGTAGATCTATGGTTAAAAAACAAAAAAAATGAAAAATTAAAAAATAGACTTGGATGCAAGGTGCAATGTGCCACAGTGTGTGTAACATGGGATTTGATGTCAGAGGACATTATGGATCAGCCACTTGCTGCCTAGACAACTTTGGGCAAGTCATTTGAACTCTCTAGACCTCACTCAGTTCCTCCATTTATAAAAGATTAGATGACCTCTGAAGTTACTTCTAGGTCTAGGTCTTTGGGTCAGCCCATATTCAAAGTCATGTCAGTTCTCTAGGCCTGAGTTTCCTGATCTGTAAAAATGGGTGGATTGAAGTAGGTGGCCTCTGAGGTTCCTTGCAGCTCTGGTTCTTTGGTCCCCACCCTGGACAAACAGCTATTCTGTATCAACACTGTAAGTCAGTAAGTCATCCTAAGTAAGGCAGAACACCAGACAGCAGCATCGTAGAAAGATGGTGGATATTCTCACTTCCCCTTCCCAGTTTCATTTTCCTCATCTATAAAATGAGCCTTTTAGACAAGATGAGCTCTCCTAATACCCCTTCTAATTTTAGTGAGTCAGAATAGACCATTATTCTTACCTATAAAAAGAGGGAATTTCTAACATTTTCTAAAAGACTGTAAGTTTGATGCTACTGCGACACAAGATGAGAAATACCATATTTCCCCATGTATAAGATGCTCCCATGTCTTCTTTTTAAAAAAATTATTTGAAAAAGAAATGTATTACATAAAGTTATTGAACTCCATTTTTATTCATCTGCTCATAGCTTTCAGGCATCTTTTGGGCAAGTCTAGTGCATGTACACATGCTTAGTCCATTCTGTTTCATGAACCTGAAGCACCAATTGTGTCCTCCTTTGAAATCAGTAACGTCTTTTTCACAGCAATTCTTCTTGCCTCATGCTGAACTGTCTTTGTGGACATAGGAATTCCAATTGCTCTTTGCTCTTCACTCCACATCTTCAGTTCCCTCTCTAAATCAGGCCATTTTGCTGACTTGCCTCTCATGGCCTTATTCTGCCATGGCATTTTCAGTAGGGTTTCTTCTTCCTGTAGCCAGTCTCGGATTGTTTTCTTAGTTGAAGGAGGACCAAACTTACATTCAGCAGCATGATTTCCCTTCACTTTTGCAAACTGGATCACTTTTAACTTGAATTCAGCACTGTATGAAAATCTTTTCTGAGCCATTTCTGGGCAGAACGTGGCAAAACATAACCTAATATACCGGTAACAAATGCAAAACAATGAGCGAAAAGACAACAAGCACGAAAAGCGGGAAATGCAAGGAAAAAAATCTACAACAATGAGCACAAAAACAAGCGCGAAAAAGCGGGAAATGCAAGGGAAAAAATCTACAACCACCGTATAAGATGCACCCAGTTTTTAGACCCCAAATTTTTCAGAAATGGGTGTGTCTTATACATGGGGAAATATGGTATACAACTTTTTTACAAAGTCTTCAGAAAAAGTGATAGATTGTTGTAGTAGAAAGAACAGAGAGCCTAAGAGACTATCTGAGTTCAGTTCTCATTTTACCACTTTACTAGCCATATGACCATGGGAAGTCACTTAATATCTGTACCTTATCTGTAAGATGGGAGTAATATTTGCATTAACTATGCTGTAGGAGCATAAACTTAGAGGATGGACCTTAAAGGCCATCCATGTCAACCCTTTGATTTAGTAGATGAGGAAACTGATTCTAGAGCATTGAGTTAACTTGCCCATGTTCACTCAAGGGATAGGTGGAAGCTGGGGTTCGAATCCAACATCTTCTCTACCATAACCTTGAACGTTTTTTGCAAACCATAATACAAACATTCTTTATGAGTTGTAAGGCCCCCGTGTTCTCTAAATTAGTTATGGCAGTGAAAGAATGGTTTAACATGAACATTTTCCATTCACAGATAATTCCCAAATCCTAATAATAGCCTCCTTTGTTAGGAGCCAGCATGACACAGTGGGGAGAAACTGAGAGTCCCATTTGGAGTCAGGCAGCTAGTCAGATGGTACAATAGATAGAGCACCAGCCCTGGAGTCAGAAGGACTCAAGTTCAAATCTGGCCTCAGACACTGACCAGCAATGTGACCCTGGGCAAGTCACTTAACCCTGTTTGCCTCAGTTTTCTCATCTGTAAAATGAGCAAGAGAAGGAAATGAGAAACCACTCTAATAACCTTGCCAAGAAAACCCGAAACAGGGTCATGAAAAGTCGGACACAGCTGAAACAACCGCAAAACTAAATTTGAATCCAGGCTTTGCTACCTATGAAGACTCGGGCAAGTTACTTGATAGTTCCCAGTTTCCCCAAAATGAAGGAGTTGGATCAGATGACTTCCATTTCTAAATCTATGAACTTGTGATCCAATTAAAGCTAAGAAGTAGCAAAATTGACTGGTTTCTATCTGATTCCCTTTTATACTTTCCCTGTTCATGCTGTGGTGGTGATATTAGTAAGCAGTGAAATGACTGAAAGGGAGAGGAGAAGAGAAGTGAAGGGTTTGGATAATCAGTTCCTGTAAATAACTGACAGTTGACTACCTACTTCAGATTATGTGTATGCAAAAAAAGAAAAATATATACACATATTTCATGACATTTAATGAATGGAGAGGTAATATGCCTTGTTCATTAGTATATATACAGATCAATTACCAAAAGTGTAACTTTTGAAATAATCTCTAAATTTCATTCATGATGAAATGAAGTTAACAGCTTGATTTGCTTATACTTATAAAACTGAGCCAGCTGTATATATTCCCTCAAGCCCACACCTTTACTTTCGAGAGGTTACTGTTTAGAGCATGAACATTCTTGTGCTAAGGGTACAGCCCATTACTATACGTCATACATTTGAAAATATTTAAATGTAAATGGGGGCTTTTTTTTCTCCCTTGGATTTGCATCTTCAAATTGCTTTTCTATTTATTAGCTTTATAACAAAGTAAAGGAAGGTATTATTTGGGTTACGCAGGCCACAATATGACTTCTCCATGTTTAACCCTCTGGAGCCAGGACTTAAGTGCTAGCACTTCTTTTTCATTCCTTGGCAAGAGTAAAAATGCACTGGTTAACTTAGAAGTGTCTGACCTTGTCTCATAGAACTGGGATAGTAGGATTTTGTAAAAATTATGGGAAATTGTACAGATGGAAGAACAGACTGGATATGTTGCTCAAGATTGACTTCTTGATCTCTGATCTCTTTTTATAAACATGAGTGAATTAAGAGAATCAGATTATTGCCCACTTAATATGCTGCTTGCAGAGCAGTGAACAGCCAGTGCGTGTCTGTTGTAATTAGCACACCTTGCAGCATTTAGGCCAGATTGCATCTCCATACAGTGGAAGAATGTCCATTTAGCTGCTGAATAAGAAAGTATGAGACTTGACTTGACTTTTGGGGGAAAATGATGTGTAAGCACCAAGGGAGCAAGGGATGCATGTATGACATAAGGAGCACATCACAGAGTGTAGGTTCGTAAATTACAGTTGAAAAGACATTTAAAGGTCATTTAGTCCAATCTCTTCAATTTACAAATGAGGAAACCAAGGCTCAGAGAGGTTAAGTGACTTGTCTATGTTCACAGTAATTAGTAGAGCTGGGGCTTGAACCCAGATCCTCTGGCTCCAGATCCAGCCCTCCTTTCACTGTACCATGCCACTGCCGCCTTATATTGTATGCAAAAGTTTTTCACGTTGGCTCACTGTATTGTCTTGAAGTCCTTAGGTACTCTTGTCAGGATTGGATTGAAATTATCTCGCCTAAGAAAAGCTATACTCCATGGAAAGTCACTTGCTGTGCTTCCAAATGACATTTACATAGGGAAATGAGAATGTAATGAATTAGATGTTACTGTGGACCTTAGGCAAGGAGCCAAAACTTCAAAGCTAATCCTTTTCTGTCAGGATAGTCACCTACTTTCCAGAAATATAATTCCAGCCTTGGTGATGAGGTCATGCTGGAAGGAACAAAAGAGTTGGTCCGTTATGTCTAGAGGGAATCCTTCCAGAGGGAATGAACCTCCCACAAAGACAACTATCTTTGGCTAATCTGGCCTGCAGATTAACATAGTTGGGGGAGGTATATAGATATTTTTAAGGGGAGCACATAACTGTCTGTGATCACGTTGAATGGGTTTACAACAGTTGTTATCTCCCTCTCATGGGTGGGGATAATAGTGGTGGTAAACTAATCAAATTTGCAGATTATTTTAAACTGAGAAGGAGATCGTTCATAACTTGCATGACAAGAATTAGAAGAGTGATGTGGATGAATTGGGAGATGTATTAAGAGCTATGAAAGGAGATTCAATCATGACATGAAAAATGGTGCCTCTGGAAAGGATTAATCAAATTCCCCATTCTGGAGTGAGGGAACTCCAGGTAGGCAGCTATGGCCCTCTTTAATTACACATCCACCCTTCCCTGAACTGCTTTGCCTAATGGGAACTTTCAGGTGTGGAAGCAACTGGAATGGAGTTATAAAGGAAAGATGGGGAAATGGAATAAAAATTTAGGTTGGAAAAAACCATAAAGAAATACTTGGTGAACTAGCATTTAATCCAGGGGAAAACAAGGAGAGCAACCTGTAACACAGTTTACAAATACGACTTGCAAAAAGATCCGTGTTGTTGCTATTCACTGAAAACAGAGCCAGCAAAGTATCATTTTCCAAAGATGACAGCAAAATAAGGAGGGAAATGAGAAAATCCCCAGGAGTGGACCAAGACTAAGTGCATATCTTGGAAGTTTAAGGATCAGTTCCATCAGTTAGAGTACAAGGTGAGTAGCTAACTTACCCAATGTATTTATTCCCTCAATGAGGACACACGAGGGTGTTCCAGGGGTCCCATATACCATAGATGTTTTAGAATAGTCCCATTTTGAAATACTCTGTCCAATTCACAAATCGTCTAAATTTGGAATTCAGAAAATACAATAACTCATTATGGGGGATATTTTTTAAAAATATTACCTTAAGGATGTGATGATCTAGTTAGGGAGATAAATATGAAAAACGTCTAGAGAACAATTCAAAGCAGTATATAAATAAGAGTGAGATATATTCTATACCACATATATCCAATTATACACAAAGGTGTATGTGTACACGTATAAGTGTGTATTTGTACATGTAGATATATATTGCATGCCATGATTTTTCATTATATGTAAAATATATAATGGCTTTTCCTTATACATTTGATTTTTCATTCTAAAGAAAATGAAAAAATCATTTTCGGCTAAAGTTATTCTCAGAAGTACCCGTGGAAGAGGTGGTTATTAAGTATGCTTGGAAGGAAGTGTAGAATGTAGATTAGTGGAGAGGAATGAAGTTGACATTTCAGATTGGAAGAATAGTTCAAACACAGAGGTGAGGTTACACATGACATCTAAAAGGATTTAGCAAGCAAGCCACACTGACCAGAATAGAGGCTTCATGTTATGGAACAGTAGCCAGATGGAGTAGTTAAGGTGGGACCAGGTGATAAAGAGCCTTAAATATCCGGCTGAGAAATTTAGAGTATTCAGTAAGCAGAAGGGAGCCATGATAGGTTCTTCAACGAGATAGTGAAGTCTTTGTATTTTTGTATTTGCCTCCCCAATGCCTTACACAGTGACTGGCACACAGTAGGAACTTAATCAATACTTGGTGATGGATTAATTGATGATGAAAGTAGTGGGTTGTGTGTTGGTTTTTTGTTGGCTTTTTTTTTTTTTTTTAGAAAATTAATCTGGCAGTGGTAAGTGTGCAATGGATTCCTAAGACATTCTCGAAGAAAGATTTAATTGAACTATGTAATTAGATATGGAAGATGAAAAAGACTCCCAAGTTTTAAGCCTGGGGAAAGGGAAGAATGAATGGTGGTGCCAAGTTAAGATGATCTCTCTAAGGTCCCTTCCAGTTTAAATTTCTATGATTCTATGAAACGGGGAAATTGGGCAAGGGAATCAGGTATGTAGGGAAGGGAAGAGCAATTTAATGAGTTGCAGGTAGCTGGAGAAAGGGGATTACTGCTGTAATGAGAAGCTACACATGGAGCTGCAGATTTTAGAAGAACCTATGTATTAGTAATAGTTGAAAATATCTGGAGGAGATGAGTATAGAGGGAGATGATCAGAGAAAAAGAACTAAAAAAAAGAATTATTATTCATATGTGTATATATGCGTGTGTATATATGTGCATGCATATATACACACACATATATATACCTGCATATATATTTATATATATTCTCAGGTAGCCAGAGAAACTGGAAGGTTATAGAATATAAGAAAGGAGAGACTTTTGAAAGAGGAAAGGAGGTAAGGGAAGGGACACCCAGAGTGTCATGATATGATATGACTATAATCATATTAGCTGATGTTTGTGTGACCCTTTAAAGTTTACAAAGTGCTTTATGTATATTTTCTCATTTGATCAATATAGAGAGAAAAGGAGGATGAGGACTAAAAGGTAACCTTAAAGCAATCCCTTCTCTGACTTTTAATAGTGTCTATGCTTTAATTGACATGCTTTCATTGTTAATCACTTTGCTGATTTTTTTAATCTATTCTTTCTTTCTTTTGGTAAATCAAAATGATTTGCGCATACAGCAAAATCAGTATGGTTGTTCCAACCACTTCCAGGAGGTGCTGACAAGTGAAGAAGTGTAAGAGGAGAAGAAAATATCCCAAACATATTTTAATAAGGCCTAGAACCTTAGTCACTTAATAAATTGCCATGGATAATTAGGTTTCAGTTTTGAAAGCTGTTTCATTTTTAACTCCCTGTGCTCCAGTAAGGATAAGGCAACGTGTGCGTGTGTGTGTGTGTGTGTGTGTGTGTGTGTGTGTGTGTGTGTGTGTATGTGTATGATAGGATCCTGATAGGAAAGATCTGTTATGTTTCTATTACTTTCCTTCCCCTCTCCCATTCTCACCCATTTGTTTTCTCCCTTAGTTTATTTGCACGGGGTCATCTGAGCAGTTGCATAAATTGATTTGGCCAGGAGTGAGGCTATACCAGCAGGTCCTGAGCAGATGGTATTCCAGAATTGCTCTAGGCCAAGTCCTTGTATTCCCTGGGTTCTTTCTGATTGAGAGCCTGATCTGTTTTCATCTGTTTACTGTGAACTGGGATTCAGGAAACCTGGATTCCAGTCCTGCTTCAGCCACTAACTGGCCATATGAACATAGTAATGTCACCTAATCTTTCTAGGCCTCATTTTCCACGTCTGTGGAATAAAGTATTTAAACCAGAAGATCTAGTTTAGAGGTTCCTTCCAGTTCTAACCTTCTATGACATTCAGTTCAACAGACATTCTCAATCACCTTATTTGGAGGGCATCTTAGGAATCCCTGGGAATAGAAACAGGAAAAACAATAATGCTTGCCCTCAAGAAGTTTGCAGTCTAATAGGTTGTATGACATGTATACAACAGGTATGATACAAGGTAGAATGTGATGAGGACAAAAGAGAAAGACCAACAGTGTTAAAAAAAATTTTCTTCACATATACATATACATATATATGTATATAATTTTTCCTCTTTTATAAAATGAGGAAATTGAACTAGATCTCTAAGGTCCCCTTAGCTTCTAAGTCCTATGAGCCTTTGATCACTTTCAGCTAAGGGGATCAGGAAAGTCTTTGTGGAGGAGGTGGCACCAGAGGTGAGACCTGTCCATCACATTTTCTAAAGACTCAGATGACCTCTGTTAGGGTGTGAGCCAGATTGAACTGCCTGGAAATGGATGGAGGAATGGATAGCTCCCCATCATCAAAGAGTTGAAAAAGAAAATGCTTGGGGGCAACGAAGATAACAGGAACAAATAAAATTCAGCTTAGGCCTACTCCTCTTCCCCTAAATGATTAGTTGTGCAGCCGTAGGCCTAAATAAACAAAAGTTGTGATTAAACTTTTCAGTGTTTTAGACACCTGTTCCTTGAACCTCAGAGAATTGGATAGTATCCAAAGTCTCTAACAGTTCCTCTTTATGGAAGAGATGCTAGCTCAGGCAAGGTCTTTCTGGAGTTAAAAAGAGATTCAGTTTATGCAAAATAAGAATCTTATGTCCTTTGGCTTTGGAGATCTTCCAGAGGACTCAGAAAAGTTGGAAGTCTCCGTGCCAAGAGTTCATCCCCTAGAATCTACCTGTGGAAAATAGCTGCCCTTGACCAGGAGGGATCTACAGAACTTAAAGAAACTCTCCTAGAATCACCATGGAGACCCAAGAAACTATCTTTTAGGGGGAAAAATCATGAAACTAAAAGGATGCTCACTTTAGGGTGGGTGGATCACAATCACTCCTCTGCAATGAGCACAAGGAAAGTGGAAAAGGTTTGTGAAGCTTGGAGTATCTAAGTGCTATTTCCTCCAAGCAGTCAATTGGCCCAGGATCCATCCATTTTCCATTTTATATCAAACCATTACATATTTATAGTACTGCTTCTTTGTACAAGGGTCTGTGTACTATACTAGGCACTTCTCTTTCCAAGGAAAAAGCCCACCTCTTTTGCTGGTTTTGCTATTTTGCTATTTTTATCATGATATCTATACCAGATATATTTAAAGATTATCTGGAACCCAATAAGGACTTGTTTATCTGGCCATGGTTCTATGCAAGATACTTTAAAAGCCAAATCAAGCAGAGACCTTTCCTTCCTGGATAAACTTTCCTGCCATTTGGGAGTTCGAAGACTCTCGCTGTTTAATTTTCATTGACATAGCTTTCTTGCCATACCATCACTCCCACCCAAAATCACCAAGTCAGAATCAGTCAACATCTACTATTTCTCCAGCACTGGTCTAGTTGACTTGACTCGTATTGCTGGACACTTTGGAGAGACACAAAAGAAACATCAATTCAGTCATGATTCCTGCCCAGAAAGAAATGAGCTGAGGGAAAGAAAACAAATATAGAATAATATATGTACGTATACTAGGACCTCTATTTTATAGAGAGAGAGATAGATAGACAGACAGATATAGATATGAAACAACAGTAATGTGGGACAGTCTATAATTATATCTTACACTGTGTAACAGAAGTTCATAGAAGTTCGGCTAAGAGATGAGTGTGATCTCGGGGTATATTAAGAAAGCTATAATGTTCAGGACTTTCAGTTGTTTTTCAGTCAAGTCCAACTCTTTGTGACCCCATTTGGGGTTTTCTTAGCAAAGGTAGTGGAGTAGTTTGCCATTTCCCTCTTCAGCTCATTTTACAGATGAGGAAACTGAGACAAACAGGGGTAAGTGACTTGCCCAGAGTCACAGAGCAAGTGTCTGAGGTCAGATTTGAACTTGGGTCTTTCTAACTCCAGGGCTAGGAAGATGATTGTCTTACTTTGCCCTGCCCTAGTCAGACCCTGTCTGGAACATTGAAACCTAATAGGGTCCCAAGCCCCCAAATTTTACAAAAGACCTTGATAAGCTGATAAGTGTCCAGAGAAGATCAAGGGGAATGGTGAAAAGCCTCCATCATTCCTCTATGACAGAACTGGCTGAAGGAACGGGGGATATTTAGCCTGGAGAAGATTTAGGGGACACAGAATAGCTGTTTTCGAGTCTCTGCAGGGTTCTAATTTGGCAGAGGGGTTAGACTTGTTCTTCTTGGCCCCGAAGAGCAAATAGAAATGACAAAGAGGCAATGTAAAGAAACACAGATTCACAATGAGAGCTGTCCAAAAGTGGAATGAATTGCCCAGGAGGTAAGAGGGTTTTATGGTCACTTGTCAGGTATGATATAGAATGATTCTTCTTTAGGTTGGATCAGAGCAAGGAGCAAGGCATCTTATCCTTTTTTGTGTCCTGTACCCCTTTGGGAGTCCGGTGAGCCCATGTTCCTCTTTCTCAGAATAATGTTTTTAAATGCATAAAATAAAATGCATAGGATTACAGTTGAAAACAGTTGTATTGAAATGCAGACACCAAAATATTTTCTTAAAAACAAATTCCAAGACTCCAGATTAAAAACCCCTAGGTCTCTCTCTGAGATTCTGGGGTAGGGACTTGAGCAGGCAAATAATGACGAGTGAAGGAAGTAGAGCTTGAGTTGGTCCTAAAAATGGGCAGGATTTGGAAGGAGGAAATAAAGGAGGAAGGAACATTTCAAGGTTTGAGGACAATCAACCAAGCATTTTTAAAGCACCTACTCTTTATTTGTCAAGCACCAAAGTAGGTGTTTTAGGATAAAAATACAAAAATAGTCTCTGCCTTTAGAGAGCTTCCATTCTATTGAAGGATACAGTACATTCCCTGATAACTAATACAAGATATATACCAAATAAATATAAAATTATTTGGAAGGAGACACTAATGGGGAATGGAATGAGGAAAGGCACCTGAGCTGAACCCTCAGTGGAGCCAAGGTGTTGGATGATTAGAGAGACCATTCAGGCATGGGGAGGGAGGGCGCTATACAAAAATATGGAGAAAGGAGATGGAATGTTATGGAGAGAAAACAGAAAGCAGGTCAATTTGGCTAGAACTTAATGTTTGAGAGGAAGTAATAGGCAAATCAATCATTGTGAAAAGACTGTGAAGGGCTTTCCATGCCAATCAGAATGGTTTATATTTTATCCTAGAGGTAATAGCCACTGGTACTTCTTGAGCAGAGGAGAGTGACTTGATCAGACCTGTGCTTCAGGGCTATCGATTTGGCAGCTGTGAGGAAGCTAGATTGGAGAGGGGAGATTCGGATGCAGTGAGACCAATTAAGACGCTATTACAGGAGTCTGAGCAACAGTGACTTTGGTGAGAGAGACAAGAATGAAAATAGCGTTTCCAAGAACAGATAGTGAAGAGACCAACCTGACTATAGAGTTCATGTTAGAGAGCAGGAAAAAATTCAGTTGGTTAGAAAGAACTAGATTATGAAGGATGCATCGAAGGCAATGCAGTTGAGTCCTAACTAATCCTAACTGGATCAGTAGAGATCGAGAGTAGCCTGCAATTTCAGTGGTATAGGGACCCTTCCAGTTAAAGAAACTCAGTACCAATAGAGGTCAACACCTTCTCTGCAACTGATGGAATCCTAGTGAGCTTCTGAAACACTGAAGTAAAGTGACTTGCCCAGGGTCATGCCACCAATATGTGTCAGAGGCAGGTCTTCTTGGCTTTGAGGTCAGCTCTCTAAACATTTCATCACACTGCTTCTGATACTGTGATCAATATAGACTCATTACAGGTTCTTAAGCATGGAAATGGCATGATAAAAATGATATTTCAGTAAAATTCCTGGCACTGGAGAAATTGAGGTCAGGTTGATTACCTATGAGGCTGTCACGGTAATACAGGAATGAAGTGATGAAGAAGACATAAATTAGCATGCTAGGAATAGAGGAGGAGGGGTGAATTCAAGACACATTTTGAAAGAACAACAACCGGTATTGGTGACAGATTGGATGCAAAGAAATGAAGGTGAGTGAAGGATCAAAACTGACTATAGATTTTCTTACCAAGGAGGCTGATGCCACCATTTTAAGTGGGAAAGCCAGGAAGAACATTTCCAGTGCAGGGTGGAAGGTGGGATCAATTTGCTTTTGAATGTGCTCAATTTTAGGTGGCAATGAAACATCCTAGAGAGGAGACTGACTGCCAGTATACAGTTAAAATAGAAAACTGGGGCAAAGGTGAGAAGTCATAGCTAGAAATGTAGGTTTGGGAATTAGTAGTATAGAGGCAACTCTGTAAGACTACAGTTATAGAGCAGTTGCTAATCCACATTGGCACTGGAAGTTTACACCAATCAAATCCCAGATTGGTACACTTACACACATACACACACACAGACCCTCTCTTAGGGATGCCCACAGTCAGGAGTGAGGAGGAAGAAGGTCAGCCAAAAATAACAAAGAAGCAACCAAAGCCATAGAAAGAATAAAAAATAATACTGTATGCAGTGTGTCCCACCGAATTTTGTTAGTTGGTTCCATCGAAATGTGGCTTTAGGTAAAACTATGTGGGGAAGGGGACAGTTAGCAGAGAACAATATAATAAATAGGAGATACATTGCCTTGAAGGGAGGAGGGGTGGCAAACATCTATCAGGAGTGGGGAACCTGTGGCCTTGAGGGCACATGTGGCCCTCTAGGTCCTCAAGTGCAGCCTTAGATTCGGTCAAAGGGCCACACTTGAGGACCTAGAGGGCCACGTGTGGCCTTGAGATCACAGGGTCCCCACTCCTGGTCTAGATGGAGGATCATTATTATCCTTAAGGAGGTAGGGAGGAGTGGGAGTCCTGGGTACTCCATCTATGAGAGATATGAATATGGGGCATAGTAGAGGCAGATGCTGAGCAAAGCAACTGAGATAGCCCTGGGCAGAGTGAGCTAGGGGTTGGGCAGAAAGGGAGAAGGCTAAGTGGAGCCAGGACTGGGATGGTTAGGCAGCCACTCGCCTTAAGTGCCAGGAGGGCCCAGGGAAGGAGTACAACACAGAACAGGGAAAACTCATCCACTGTCTGGTGATTGGACTAACTGCAGTGTTAGAACAAAATTTCTAAATGTTTAAGGTAGGGATTTGGGGTTATAACATATTCATCAGAAATAGCAGTCTTGACTAGGACAGCTTTATGCAAACTGTGCCTATTGTGTCATGGAAGCTATGGGAAGGATAAATTCAAGCAGGCAGTGGAAAGAATGCTGTGTTTGGGGATCAACTGGTTTCCAATCCTTGCTCTCCTAACTACCATCTGTGTGACTCTGGGCAGTTCAGTCCACTTTTTTGAGCCTCAGTTTCACATCTAGAAAATGAGAGGTTTGGACTAGTTGGCCTCTCCAGCCATTAGATCCTATAAGGAAGACACAGTATGAAATGTTTCAAAAAGGTTGAGAATGAGAAGCATTGGATTCTATTTACCCTTTAAATTCATATGAATTAAAATTTACATGGTTTGGAGAATTTTGTAATATGCCTCATGATAATTGGAGACACTCTGGAGTATTGCAAAAACATCATTGGGAATCGCTTACCATCATTGATTTGGCAATGTGAGCTCAGCCTTGCAAACAGTCTCCAGCCCTATTGAGCCCAGGGAAAAAATTGAATCTGTCTGCCAAACTTATGATCATGGGTCCCATTTCCATATACCAGGGCCACTGCCTAGTTCTCCCTGATGCATCCTAGGAGTCTGCAGATTACAGCCACACATGAAGTTCCACAACATGGACAGATTCCCAGAGAAAACTAAATGGAAGTAGAATGTGGAGACAGAATAGGTAAGATGAATTTAGCTCAGATCCAATGCTTCATTTCCTTTACACACACCCTGAAGACTTCTAAGCCAGGAACTGTTTCTCCCTTTACTTACTGGCTGCATAAATTCATACTGGTGATGGTAATGTGCTAACAGTTCAAGGACACTCAAACCCCTTTTTGACGTTTAGCAACTTCTTTATCAATAGCTCTGTGCTGTGCTGCTTTTCCTTCCCCTAGGAAACTGGAACTCGCTTAGCCCTGTAAACAGTATCCTACCTGTGTTGGACTTGGAGATTGGGAAACCTGAGTTCAAGACCTGCCTCAGACTTTTACTAGCTATGTGACCCTGGACAAATCATTTAATTTATCTGGGCCTCACTTTCCTCATCTGTAAAATGAGGTGATTGGACGTAATATAGCCCCTGAAATCCCTTCCAATTCCAAATTTGTGATCCTAAGATTTTTAGGAAAGGCACCAATCTTTCTTTCGTGTGACCACTATTTTAATTCATTGTATGTGCGCCCCTAGCTCCACTTTATAGTAACCATCTGGATGTCGATGTGTGGGGGATGGGGCAATCCCCATGATTAAGTACATAGTCTCTAAAGCTTTTTCAAAATGAAAAAGCAAATAGTAGCGTAGACTCACTAGGAATCTCTCCCACCCCAACCAGTGTTTTAATAAACTCACTACTTGGACTGAAAGAAGGCTTGAGTGGTTGAATTCTTTCAAGGCAGACCCGAGCCCTTTACTCTTACATTTCAGGGTTCCCAAGACCCCTAGATTGCAATAGTGGGACCTCCTCCTGCAACTGGAAAAAGAAGTTGTTTCTTTTGGCACCAGGACTAAGTTAGGACTAATGACCACATCTAAGCTTTCTTTCAGGTTCTGTAACTTGAACTGATGGTATTTGGCCAACATATTTACAAGCTTAGATTCTTTGTTGTAGTAGTTTTTCCCTAGATCAGGATCCTTTAGTGGGTGTCATCTGTGAGAACACCTATTCTAATACAAACAAGCACGCATTTCCTCATTGGTAGAGGGAGTTGCCTCATCTGGGAGGTCTCTATAGCAATGAAATCACAGATACAGCCCTATCCCTATCTCTGTATACAATCATGGACCTGGGAGCATGAAATGATGCTAAATGGGAATGTTACTTACGAAAGCTAATTATATTGGAAGCGATTGAAAGGAAACACATCTGTTTCTATTCCTCCCCAAAGAACACATTTTACCAATTAGTTGTTGAACGGAGAATTGCCTATTTACTCCGTTTCCCCTAAACCTTTGCAGTGACCATAATAAACTGACTACTCCAGGTGTGCTTTAAGAAAATCAAGTCTTTAAAATGCAGGCTTAACACAACAGATGAGTTAGAGGATGATTGCCTTAAAATGGATTCTTTACAGAAAGCTTCAATGCAGGTTTTAATTTACACATTACTTTACAAGACCCCAGCTATTTTGGAAAGAAAGGTGCCACCTGTGCATGGTTGTGTAATAGAAAGTATCTTGAGGTTCTTCTAATTAGAGAATTAGAGATCCAAATGAAATTGGCTGGGAGGGAGCTTTATTGGAAAAGGAAGCTCCTCTTCTGACTCTTGCCTGGGGCATGGAAGAGGACTGTTGACCACAGTGTGGGAAATAAGAAACTGCTTTGAGGACTGGCCATTCACAAAACACTTCCCTAATCTGGAGATGCTGAAGCATCTCCCCACATCACACTGCTCCCTGCCACACACACCATTCACCTCACCATCACTGCTTTCTTTTGCACCAACCAGGAACAGTGTGGAAAAGTGAGTCCAACTTTAGGAGTATCTGCCAGTCTCTCTGAATGCCACTCTGAAAAGATCCACCCCTCCCCCTACAGCTGGTTATGCTGAAACTTAGTCAGTAGAACTGCTGTTCTTTAGCTTTGAGGCTCTAATCTAAAAGTTCTTGACTTGAATTCCATAAATTTGGTGGGGAAAGGGGAGGTTAACAAACAACTACTTTAATGTAACTTGGTTTACTTTTTAATCTTATGTATTTTATTTAGACATTTGAAAACAATCTGGGAAGAGGTTCATAAGCTTCCACAGATGGCCAAAGGGGTCCATGACAAGACAGGTTTTAAGAAACCTTGCTCTAATCCCTTTATAAGCAGATACACTGTGATCATTAACATTCAAC
The DNA here is from genome assembly GCF_011100635.1 of Trichosurus vulpecula. NCBI lineage: Eukaryota > Metazoa > Chordata > Mammalia > Diprotodontia > Phalangeridae > Trichosurus > Trichosurus vulpecula. The sequence goes on from NC_050577.1 coordinate 148,150,030, forward strand.
CATTCATACTGTTGGCAAATGAGGGGGCTGAGAATATGGATACATTGGGAGCCTCTTGGGAAGAAGAAGGGGGAGAGGTAAGGAAGGTATGGTGGAGTTTCCTTCACTTACTTTACAGTTGTGCCTAGGATAAGCAAGTTGTCAACCCTCAGAGGTTGCTCAATATTTTTCTAGCTTAAATTTGAAATCTCACTTGAAATGATTCCTCATGCACTATATATTCATTCATCCAGCTGCTACTGCTAACTGGCTAACTTATTTCACATTATGGAAGCATCCCTGACTTCTAATAAAGAGTCCAATGGATTGAGATGGAAAGGAATGCAGTACTTCCTCCCTTCCCGTCCCTTTTAAAGTATACACAAGTGGTGTCAAATTCAAGTGGAAATGGCCACATATTGACTTGAAAAAAGATATTAAACTTATCTATGTTGTATTATATTTTTATTTATTTTGGTAAACATTTCCCAATTACATTTTAATCCTGTTTAGGCTACACTCTCAGCAGTTTTGAAACCACAGAGTTTGACACCTCTGGTATAGATAAACACTTTTGTGATTCAGGGCCAGCTGTGCTGGCAACACTTGCCTCACTTCACTGGGAAAGTCTTCAGTCTTTCCCACTACTTAGTGCTCAGGTAGTCTGTCAGTCAACGAGCATTTTATTAAGTGCTTAGTATGTGCCAGGCTGCTAGGTAGTGCAGCGGATAGAGCTCTGGGCCTGAAGTCAGGGAGACTACTCTTCCTAAGTTCAAATCTGACCTCAGACCCCTACTAGCTATGTCACCTTGGGCAAGTCACTTAACCCTGTTTACCTCAGTTCCTCATCTGTAAAATGAGCTGGAGAAGAAAATGGCAAACCAGTCCAATATCTCTGCCAAGAAAACCCCAAATGGCATGATGAAGTGATGAAGAATCAGACATAGCTGAAACAACTCAAGAACTACAATGCGCCAGCTACTATGCTAAGCGGTGGAGATACAAAGAGAGACAAAAAACGCAGAGCATTTTTCAAGCTTATCCTACGTGCCCAGCACTGTGTTAAAGTGTTTAAGGATTTCAGTGGCCTTCTGACTAGTTATACAAAAAACCAGGAAGCTCAAATCTGTGTCACCCTGTAGTAGCGCCCTGAAAGGGTGTAGTAATCACCCTGAAAGGCCTGTAGTAACAGCTGAAAGCCCCTTTTCTACTTGAGGGGGATAAATATAAATACCATACCAGTTCCCCATTTCCCAGGGTGGTGGTACATTGGAAAGAAGGCTGGACTTACATCCAGAGAAACTTGAGATCCATTCCCAACTCTATTGCTTCCTAACCATGTGACCATTGGCAAGTGATTTAGTGTCTCTAAGCTATAATTGGCCCATCTGTAAAAAGGTTGGGCTAGATATCGTCTAAGTTCCTGTCCAGCTCTAAAATCACTGACCTGGATAAGCAGCCCTACAGAAATTGAGAATTGGCCATAATTGTATTTATAATAATATATTTGTTCATTGACTTTTAACTTGGGGTCATCTAAGGCTTGGCTGTTATCTCATCTAGACCTTACCGCCACATTGTGAGGTAGGCAGTTCAAGTAGTTTTTAGTTCTAGCTATTAGTTAGTTGGATCACATGACTTTTAAGGTCCCTTCCAGTTCTAAATCCATGGCTTCATGATCATAAAACTTGAGTCTTCAAGCCTGGGTAAGTGGAAAGATAGTGATGCTATTACCAGAACTAGGGGAATTGGATGAGGCCAAAGTTGATGAGTTCTTTTTTGGACATATCTGAGCTTCTTGTGAATGTCCTGCAGGCAGTTGGATATGTAGGACTGGAGTTGAGAGGAAAGATTGATGCCAGATAGAAAGATGAATTTGTGAGTCATCTTCATGGAAGCAATAACTAAAACCATGGCAGTGAATGAGATTAACAAGGGAAAAGGATTGAGAGAGAAGGCAGCTAAGAACAGAGTCTCAAGGGGGACACACACGCACACTCTCTCTGGGGGTAGGAGGAAGGAGTAGGAAGAGACTGAACCAAGGAGACCCCAAAACACTAGTCAGACAGGTCGGATGAGAACCAGAAGAGAGCAGTATCAAGGAAACCAAAGAGAGAAGAGATGCAGAGAGAGGTCAAATGCTAGAACAAGGTCAAAGGAGGGAAGAACAGCTCACTGGGTTTAGCAATTAAGAAGTTATTAGAGACCTTGGAGGGAGCAGATCTAGTTAAGTGTTGGAGTTGAAAGCCAGGTTGCAAAGGCTTGAGGAGTGAGTGAATATTGAAGAAGGGGAAACAGTGAATATTCTCTTGATAACTTGGATTTTTCCAAGACCTTTTGACTGTATCCCTAATTCACTTAGTACTATGAGCATAATCAGTATTGCCTTTGTTCAGGGACTAGCTTCATACTTAAAACAATGAGCTCTGTGAATTGATAAATGGAGGATGAGGGAATCTTGAACAAAGCCACTCCTCCAAACTTCAGAAAAGCATAGAACCTTTTCATCCTCCTCTAGAGCCAGGAATAGAGTGGAAGCTAGTCTCTTAGAGCTGGAGTTCTATCTATGATAATGCAGGATCCCATTCTAGGTCTTGTTACTCTTGAGTCAAATGGTTTTTTTTTCCTACTATTTTTTTTTTGCCCCTCTGGGGAGAGTAGAATTAAAGTATAAGGTTATTAGGAAGGCCATGTTGAAGGATTTGGACTTTATTCTGTAAGTAGTGGGAAACCATCGAAGGTTGATGAGCAGAAGAGTGGCTTGACAAGTAGTGTTGTAGGAAAATAAATCTAGTGGCAATTTTAAATAGAAAACTTCTTTGATCTAGCTGCCAAAAGAGTATATGGTTTGAAATATAACTAGTTAAACTAGAAGAAGGGGGACTTTGACTTCAAAATAGCAGTTTCAACCTCAACTCTTTTCCAACTTGTCTACAGACAAAATTAGTCCAAAGTGCCATTCTGCTACATGGTGCCATTCTAGACTGCAGTTAGGATAGGAAAAAATGAGTCAGTAGCCCAATTCTCCCACTGTGAAATGTGTTCATGGGGCATAGCTTTCTACAATAGAGCGAGAAGGGATTACAAGTTCTAAAAATCTTGTGATTCTGAGTTATCTTGTCCAGCCTTTCAGTGGGTCTAAACCATTATCTCATCTCTTCCCAAAGATTTCCAGTTTGAGATTCCACAACTTCCCTTAATACCAACTCTCTATGTGTACCACAACTTTGTTCCCTCCTACAGCTTTAAAATAAGGACCTTATGTGGGGAGAGGAGAAGGGAGAACCTAAAACCTGACTCCTTTTTGCTTTAACACCTATTTTCTTTCTTATTTTTATTTGAAAACAATAAGTATTTTGCTTTTCCTTTAGTCATCTAAACTAAATGGTCCTTTGTAGATTAGCCTGGTAGAATCCTGAATGCATATCACTTAATATATCATTATTCTAACAAGAAAGTCCCTCATGGGGACTTTTCCCCTGATCAGAAACTCCCCCCGCTGATGGGGAGGATAGTGAATGCAAACTGATTTTAAACATTCACCTAAATGATAAATAATTTAAAGGAATCTAACATGAAAATGTAATATGCATTCCAAAGGAAAACATAATAAGTATATTTTTGTATAACCCTTGCTACTACTCCTTTCCACTAGTTCAGATAATCAAGAAAGGGCTACATGTGCATTTCCTTTCACCTTCATCTTAGATCAAAGTTCTGACCAATCCCCAGACTCACTTATATCTCATCTCTTCCACATTTCTCTCATATGTATTTCTCATGCTGTTTTAGAAGAGAAATTGCCCTTTTTAATAGCCTGCCCTGCTGGCATGTCCAACCTTTTCAGAAACCACCTGATGGCTCTCTCTGCTCTCCAGTGTTGGGCCCAGCTGTGGGAGCACAGAGGGGACAGTGTTTGCTCCTGGCTGTGAGAGTTGTTTTGCTCTTCTCGTGGGTTGTAGTGCCCTGAAACACTTCATTCCTCTAATAATAAACTAAAAAAAAAAAGAGGCAGAGACAGGATGTGCAAAGGGCCAACATGTCTGTCTTTAGGATAAAGCTGTTGAAAACATCAGTTTGAGTGAGGTGCATCTTTCTGCTTCATTATTGAATAAGGTCTATGGAGTTGGGCCATTACTCAGACAGCATCCAGGCATTCCCAGGCTGATGTCCTTGATTGGTTTAAAAACAATATCAAGTGAAACCATTCCAGGGTACAGTTAGTTCCATTAAAAACAATGTTATATGTGGGCAATGATGTTACAGCAGGATTTGAAGACTTTATTGTGAGGTTTGATTATATCACATTCATGTGATTACAAAATAATATTAGAGCAGTCTTAATAGAGGATTTGTCCATATTGTGTTTGACCTTAATATGTGATCATCAGAGTGGCATCGAATCCAGTCCACTTCATTTTACAGATAAAGTGAGGTCCACAGATATTAAGTGACCTGCCCAAGTTCATTTGACTTTAGGATCATAGCTATAAAAGTAGAAAGGACCTTAGAGGTCATCATATCTAACTCCTTCGTTTTGCAGATAAGAAAATTGAGTTCCAGAGAAGTCATCTGATTTTCCCAAGGTCACACAAGTAACAGAGCAAAGATTCACTCCCAGGTCACCTGATTTTGAATCTAGTGCTCCACTCTTCTATGTAAAGTGATCTGCGCAAGACAACACAGATAGTAAACAGACCTGGGATTTGAACCCAGGTCTCCTGACTCCAAAAACACTGCTCTTTCCACAACACTACACTGTTAATAAGTTACATTTATTCAACCCTTGTTTTCATGCCTGTCTTTACAGCACCGGCACCATATAAGGACATTTGCAAAGTACTGCAGGATTCTCAGATAGGAGGATCTTCAAGTGCCTGAACTGGAAAGAACCTGAGAAAGTGTCCAAAACCTTCATTTTACATATGAAGAAACTAGTCAAGAGAAGCAAAATCGCTTACATTCATCACACAGCTAGTTTGTTAGACACCCAAGACTAGAACTCTGGTCTCCTAAGTTTGGTCCACTCTTCTTCCCAATTTACCCTACCCAATGCCCCTTTATAAATAGAACAAAAAACAAAATCAAAACAAAAATAAAATAAAATAACTCCAAAAAATGTATTTAAATACTCATTTATAAATATTTCATCATTATTTCAACAGATCATAAACACAAAGTTCATTTCAGTTCAGCAAATATGGATTATGCAATTACTTAGTGCAAGACCCCAAGCTTAGGAGCTGGGGATGCAAAGATGAAAAACAATACAGTCCTTTCCCCTTGACTACTATCCAAATCAATCTGTCCAGCACAAGTCTTAAGTATGCAGCAGCGCTGATATGTGTGACCAAGGGCCTTCAGGCTTGCACTGACTTAGGAAGCCATGACTCCCCTTTCAGTAAATGTGTTCCAGAATGGTGTATGTGTTAATGGATTTCAGTCATAGCTGTTACTAAGTTAACTGTGGACAAGAGAAGATTATATATACCGAGGCAGTGGTAAAAAAAATCAGAGGAACAGGTGTCAGGAACCTCAAGTTCTGATCCTAGTTCTGTGACCAAGGGCAAATCACTTTAGCTCTCCTAATCTCAGTTCCTTCATTTGTAGCAAAAACGGTTTCCTTGTTTATAAAATGTTACGGTCTCTTTTAGGATGTAAACCCATTATTTTATGACTCTTTCTCCTCTCCATTAAGATAAGGAGGTTGGATTCGATGATCTTCAACTACCTGAGGTTTTATGAGACATTATGAGTTAGGTCCTGTGGGAAAGTACAAAGAGATAAAAATTGGAAGGTGTGCCTCTGCCTAGAGGGATATACAACATGTTTCACATGAACCCTTCACAAAATAACTTAGAAATTAAGTACAAGTTAATCCTGTGTAAGCGTATTGTCTGTGAGGGTACATAAAGTGAAAGAATAATTGGTATAGCTGTGCTGATCTCACAAGATCCCTGAAGAAGGTAAATTTTACTTCCAGAGAACAGAGCTGTAACAAGGAGTGGGTGAAGAGGTCTTTGCCCTAAGGTGTCAATATTTAGAGCAAAGTGATAGCAGACACAAATGACTGGCCTTAACACCTAATTGGCAAGAATAATTAGAAAGCTGCCAAATGCTTTGCTTCCTCTTGTGCTTCCCCCCACCCCAGGAGTCAGCTCCTCTCATCTAGTCTACACTACTCCCCAAGCAAGGGAGAGCCTCCCCAGATGTAGCCTTATTGTGTCCCAAGGTCTCTGCCAACAGCCTAGTGGTCTAGGGTCTCCTCCCTACCATGGGACACTATTAGTGGCCCTCTTCCCCCATGACACTGTGTCTCCCAGACCCAAGGTTTCTCTTCCTGAGACCCCAACTCAGTTTGAGGTGAGAGTGCCTTTTGTGCCACTTGACCCAAGCACATTTTATAAAACTGGCCCCAGGCTCTAGAATTGTTAGGCGCAGCTCTGCCAGGATGAATTTGTATAGTCCGAAGGGAAAATGCAGGACACATGCAGTGGTGAAAATGTTAATTATTTCTCCATATCCCTGCCATTTTTGTGGTTTGTGGGAATAACAGCATGGAGCATTGCTTGTCCTGAGATGAGGATCCTGTAAAATATTGGTCTGGCTAGATGAGGGTGTTGAGACAGGGAGTCATTGTTGGTTGTTTGATCCATGAAGGACAGGTATTCAAGGAGCCATATATAGGAAATGCAGCACAGTGAATAGAGTGCTGGACTCAGAGTTCAAGCCCAATCTTTGACATACATTTTTATGTGAAAATGGGTAAATCAACTAACCCCAGTCTCAGTTTTCAGATCTGTGATAGTATATTATTTATAGCACCGAATTGTGTTAAGACTCAAATGAAGTGATAGGGGGGATGAATGGGTAGATGGATGGATAACTTTGCAAATATTAAATCCTTTTATAAAGGTAGAAAGGTCATGTGTCATGGTAGAGAGCCAACCTCAGAGTCAGTTGGGACCTGCCTCTGACAGTCTGCCTGTACAGCCCTGGGCAAGTCATGATTAAATCCTCTGTACCCCAGGCAACTATAAGGAAGGGGTTCTTAACATGAACTTTAAAGACAGATAAACTGATAACTATTTCAATGTAATTGGTTTCCTTTATAATCCTCAGTATTCAATGTATTTAAAAATATCATTCTTAGAAAGGGTGCAAGGCACACAAAAAGTCAAGAACCCTTGTTTCTAGGGCTGTAAATTGCCAAGATGATAACAATGGGCATTGGTAGCAGAAATCCCTACCAGGAGCTCCCTGCATCATTAAAATCACAGGTCCAATCCAAATAAAAATTGGCTGTTTGTGTTTGTATTTACTCCCCTTTATAGTGATAGATAGACAAACAGACATTTAGATAAACAGACATTTCTATATAAATGTCAACTATTATTATCTTCATGTGCATTGAAATGATGAGAAGGAAAAGACAGACAAAGCAGCTCAGAAGCTTATCCAGGCACAAGGTGATACCCAGGGGCTCAAATTTACCGCAGTTGAACCAAAAGCAGATGACCTCAATCATCCAGTAGATTGTTTTTACTAATATAAGACACCCTGTAAATGTGTTCTCAACAGAGCAATAGAGTTGGTAATCAAATGTAATATTCACCTGGTTATCAGCATTGCCTTTGTTAAATGTATTGACATATATATATATATATATATATATATATATATATATATATATATATATATATATATATATATATATAGCGAAACTGTACATTATTTAATGACCCGTCAATAAGAAGGACCCTCTTCCTGATAGATTTTTTTTTCCCTCTCAGCTCATTCCAAGCCTGACTCTGCATGTAAACATGGGCTTAAATGTTTTAGTGCAGAGGTAGCAAACACTCAGCTGCGATATTCTGCATTATACCCCACCACCACCACCACCACCACCACCACCACCACTGGATTAAAATGTCATTGGGAAATACTTAAAATAAATAAGCATACAGTAGGACTTAGATAATATTGATGTGTGGTTTTCCAAGTCAATATGCCACATGAAGGGATCCTTATGTACATCATAGTGCCCCTCCCCCCTTTCTGTTTGAATTTGAAACCACAGATTTCCTGTTATTTCTTGGTTTGTTTAGGGTAAGAGTTTTTGTTTGTTTTGTTTTGGGAAATTGGTCATTTCTACAAAAGAGCAATCAGTCCTGGTTTTGCTTTGTGCAAAACAAGAGTTAATAAAGACTTGAGCTTAATTTCCCACTCCTTACAAACGATTGATAAGAGATTAATGTGAAGGCCTGCTTGAGTCTAGGGCACAATTTCCACAGATGTGAGGACTAATTTCATTGTTACTGATGCAGAAAGATCTATTCCCCATAAGTTTACAACAGATTTGGTGAGAGCCGATAAACCACTGGTCGATTCTGAAAGGAAGCTTTGGGGCATTCTGGATTAGCACTTGCAGTATGATGTAGTCAGCAGAGCACTGCACTGTGAATCAAAAGCCCTGGGTTCTCATGCTGATATTGGACATATCTCTTAACGTCCCCACACCTGCTTCTTCATCTGTTAAATGGAGATAATGTTACCTGTCCTGCCTTACCTGTCACGGGGATGATGTGTGGATCAAATGAGATGAAAACATCTTAGTGTTTATATGAAGCATTACACAGATGTAAGATAATAATGATAGCATTGTATAATTGATTGGTCATATATAATTGTATAAGTAAGCGATATGTTATAAATTATTATCGTAGCTGGCATTTAGGTTTACAAAACACTTTGAGTATCTTATCTCTTCTTATAGTGGAAGGAGCTCTAGGTGCTAGGGCTTTGGTTCAAATCCTACTTGGGGGGAAAAGAAGAGAACAAGCATTTCCTAAGCGCCGACTCTGTGCCAGGGACTGTGCTTATTATCTCATTGGACCTCTGATGTTTTGTGACCTTTGTGACCTTGACTAAGTTACTCACCCTCCATAAGCCTCACTCTAAAATCAGGAGGTTGGGCCTTTGATGTTCCTTCCAGATCTATAATGTCTAAACCTGTGAGATGAGTACTAATGGTATTATATTCTCCTTTTACTGAGTAAAAAGGTTCAGAGAGGTTAAGTGATTTGCCCATGGTAATCCACCTAAGTAAGTGGCAGAGTTAGGATTTGAACCCAGGTCTTCCTGGCTTGAAGTCCAGTACTCAATCCATTATATCATGTGTCAGAAATATATACTTCCTGAGCCTGGTCTAAAGCTTCTTTTAAGCCCTTTAGGAAAAAAAAATCCTATTTCCCTTCTTCCTACCTCTCCATCACACTCTCCTACTTAAATCTTCCAACATTAATAAAAAGAAGTTACCATTGCTTTTATGTTAATTGATTAGGCAAATTTGGTATAAAAGCTGAACAGACCTGGTCTGACAGTATCCACTTGTCTCAGCCTAGAAAAGCAAATATACTCATGCCACACTGGCCAGTAAAAGTATGAGCTGGGGTTTGGGAAGCTTTGCTGTCCCCAAAGAAGGCTTCCTTTCATCAGTGGCATTTCTGTTTTCCATCAGTGCCTGGTTATAGCTGAGAAGCCTCAGGTTGGAAATGGGAAGCGGGAACTCTAGTGGGAACATGAGTTGGTTTTTTGAGGCAGAATTGGTCTAAAGAAGGAAAGAGAAAAGAATCTTGCATATGATATAAAAAATTCACTTATTGAAGTTTCTAAATCCAGAGGATATTTCAGAACTAAATCAAAAAAAGTTATATATCTCAATACTGGATGAAAAGCTGTGTGCAGATCTGAGCACTGTTACTATGCAGACATTCTAGTGTTTCCATAGGTCTTCTGGCTACATGGGTAGAGGTGGCAGGGTTTCCCTCTTAAATGTAAAAATGAAGTCACAAGCCTTCGCACCCATGTCTTGGAACACCGCCAGTAGCCCCCAGGCTGATTGTCCTGTGTCCATTCCCTCTTCAACTACAGAAGACTGAATGAGATTATAAGAAAAGTCTCCCTCATAGAGGTTTTAATTATGTCACTCCCCTGCTTGAAAAACTACAATGGTCCCTTCCCACTACACATTCTCACCCTTTCAGTTACCCTTTGTCATTACTACCATATCCATTCGTTTAAAAAATTATTCAGAGGTGGGGGAAGGGGGGTGGGGTCTAGACTTCAGGAGACTGCCACAGGGGCCAAAAACATGAAAATGATAAAGAACTGCTGCCCTAGAATATTGACCCCCTGAGATTCCTAAATTCTCACCATTCATTCATTCAGGAAAGATATAAGCACTTACTTCTTGCAAAGTCTCTGTCCTAAGAACCATGGGAAATAGCAAAATCAATCAGTACGCATTTATTAAGTGCCTACCGTGTATTAGGTCCTGAGGATACAAACACAGAAATGAAATAGTCTCTGCCCTTGAGGAACTTACCATCAGGGAGAACTATTAACATATAGAGGTAAATGCAAAATAGATACAAGATAATTTGGGGGTGTGGAGACACCAGCAGCTAGAGTCATATGGAAAGACTTCATCTAGAAGGTGGTCTTTGAGCTTTGAAGGAAGCCAGGAATTCTAAAAGATTGAGGGGAGGTGGAGTACATTTCAGACATTCAAGATGAACATTAGAGCTATATTGGTTTAATTGTAGTATAAATGTCTTACAATATACATTAGTATACAATGCCATAGTTAGGAAGCATCACCAAGGGAATAAAATTCAGAGGGTCCTGACAGTTCTTGAACTCTTTAATAGTTTAAATACAAGTAAGCTTAACACCTAATTAGCAAGAATGATTAATTTAAAAAGTGGGCTACCAAGTGTATGCCTCTTTCCAACAGCAGCTCGATCAGGTCCTGCATTCCATCTACCCAGGGTTTTCCAGGGTTGCCTCCAATTAGATTGAGATCCCCTTGAGGACGACATTGACTGTCTTATTTTTCCGTTTGTATTCCCAGTACTTGTACGTGGTAAGCACTTAAAAATGCTTTTTCATTCATGTCTGTCTCTCATTGCCTCTGCATAGGACTCCTGTGTTTGGATTTGTTTTGAAAGGTTGTTTTGATGAGAAGTTCTGAGAAGCACAGAAAGACTTATGTGAACTGATACAGAATGAAGTTAACCAGAAGAACTAAATAATGACTACAATGATGGAAATGAAAAAACAATAAAATTAAAACTAAACACCACATAGTAATAATGACTAATCTTGGCCCCAGGAAAGAGATGAGGAAAAACCTCCTCCCTCCTTTTGTTGAGGAGGTTGAGGAATTGTATTTTGTAGTTCCAGAGGAGAGAACTATGGGAATTATATAGAAATTATGGGCAGGCAGATACTAATGTAGCTATGGATATATGTATTATGTACCTATAAGATATACATGTGTGTATGTATATATGTGTATATGTAAGTGTGACTTCCTAACAGTTAGATTTGTTCAGAAAGGAAATGGACTGTCTGGGGGAAGTAGTGAGTTCCTGTCGTTGCCAAAGCTCAAGGAAAAGTTGGATGACTACTTGAAAGAGAAGAAGAGGCTGGTGCTTCAAGTAACTCATGAGATTCTGTTTATGTGTGTGTGTATATATACATATATACATGTATGTTCTTGTTCTGAACTCAAAAAACAACAAATGTGAACATTTTCATATACAATAAACAGAAAAAGGAGATTGCATATAAAACCATGAATCACTCTCTACTACATCTAGCTTATCTCATTTTTTAAAAAGAAAATAATAAAGTCAACACCTTAATTTCAAAGCTACCCTGTTTGTCTGTGTGTCCCTTTGAATTTTCTTCTGTTTTGACCATTACTTTGAAAGCTTCATTAATGCTCTTTTCTTTCTCTCTTTTTTGGAGTATCACTATTAGGATATCTCCCCTCTCTTCTCTCCCCCCACCCAAAATAAGATTTTAAGCCCTCACTTGTGATAAGTGTAGCCAAGCCAAAAAAAAAATCTACACATATATCCCATGACATCCTGATGCTTTGAAGAGGATAGCCTTGGTATAAATGAGTTTTTGACAGTGTGAATGGTACTATCACTTTTCTCCTATACCTGGAGAGAAGAAAAGAAGAAGGCACTGAAGAGGGCAAAATGGTACCACTGAGGATGGGGGCAGGGAGCAAAAAAGAGAAACTGGACTCACTGAAAGTATACTTTAGGACTTTTGCTGATCCTTAGTCCTGATCAGCTTCATCTGTAGGAAGACAAATGGAAGCTCTGGGCAGAGTGCAAGGGACATATAATGCAAATGTAGGTCTTTAAAGGGAATTTTACTCAGTAGAAAGGACTTAAACAGAAGTGTATGAAACCCTTTCACATACCTAGGTGTTAGCAAACAGTGTGAAAATAACATAAATATATTTCCCCCAAGGAAGAAGTTTTGCTGTTCAATCCAGGCTCCTCAGATGATCCGGTTATGGAGTCAGAATGACATCCCCTATCAGAGAGGGAAGAGGCATTAAGAGGCTTGGGAAAACTAGGCCCTATTAGAGAATTCTGACATCCATTCAGAAGCAGTGCCTACCTTTGTGGTCTGTATTCCACTGTACCACACCTTACAAATGTTCCTGTCTTGGTTCAATTAGAGGAAGGTGGGACAATGAGAAGATTCACTGAGTGTTTTTAATTAGATACCAACTGATATTTATGGACTATCTCAAAATCCCTTCCAGCTACAATATTAAATGATTCTGTGACATCAGCAAGGGATTAGTGTTTGAGAGTTTTAAGGGTGCTTTTTTTTGGTCTAGGATTGGCCCACGCCACCCTAAAACTTATCAAACCTTAAGACTTTGGGTGATTTGGGACCCTAATGTCCTTTCAATTAGTAAGGTACAGCTAGCTCACATACTCTTAAAGCGAGATCTTAAAAGTCCAACCCCTTCATTTTATAGGGGAGGCCCAGAGAGGTCCATTGGCTTGCACAACATCTTAGCACATGCAGAGCAGTCAGGACTTGAACTCTGGTACCTTAACTCCTAATGCACTGTTCTTTCCATTAGAACATACAGGTCCTCCCTTATCTCCACTACTACTCCTTTCTGATTTCTAGTATATATCAAAACACTATCCTCTGGACAAAGAGTTTAGTCCAAGAAGGAACAGTCCAAGAAAAGGGTATAAGGAAAACTACAGATGAGAAAATAAAGGGCAAGGAAAAGGCGAGAGATTCATGTTGGGGGTAAGAAGCCCCTGAAGATCGGGGGTTTTCCTTGAGAAGGAAGAGTAAGCAGTGAGTCAAGAATATGGAGTTACCAAATTGAAAGTTCTCTGACACCTGGATTTGGTTTTTGTAATAATTAGTATAAAGTCAGATTTTTTTCCCATTCTTAGCAGATAAATTCATTCAATAGTCATTAAACAATCATTAATTTAAGCATCCTTTCCATGCACCGGTCTAACTTCTAGGAGAAATAAAAAAGATAAATCAGATATGATCCTTGCCCTCAAGTAACTTACAGTCTAGTTTGGGTATTTGGGAATACATATAAATACATATAAATAAATCAGTCTAATGCAAATTACAATATAAGTGTGTGAGAGGACCAGAAAGTGCCAAGTGATTGCTAATAAAGTATATCATACTTTTAGCCATAAGGTCTAAGATATCATTGACGGGGATGGCATTGGGGTTAAGCCTTAAATGTTGAGTAGGAAGGCACTCTTGCTATAGGTAGCAGGATGAGCAAAAAGCACCAAGGTAGGAAAACCTGGCAGGGACATGGGCTAGAGCATAAGAGTATGTGAGAGGAAATACTATGAAATAAGGCCTTAGAGGTAAGTTGGAGCCTAATGGTAGAGTCTTGAATGAATTCTAGGTTAAGGAGTTTAGATTTTATTAGGGTGACAATGGGAAACAATTTAATGTTTTTGACCAGGTGTTTTTATCCCCGTGCACTGGGAAGATTATCCTAGTATTAGTCATAGATTTAGAACTGTAAGAGACCTCAGGCATGATAACCCCCTCATTTTTCAGATGATGAACTGAGGCCAAGAAAGCTTGTGTGATTTGCCCAGAGTTACACAGGTATTAAGTATCAGATTTGAACTCATGGCTTCCTACTCTCCACTTCCGACCTATATGGTCCTGCACTATACCACAGTGCATATGTAGGAATAATAGTAATAGTTGACATAGCACTTTAAGGTCTGCAGAGCATTTTTACAAACATTATTCCATCTGATCACAACAACCCTGTGAAGAGGTGCTCTTATCTCCATTTTACACATAAAGAAACTGAGGCTCAGAGAGTTGAGTTGTCATGGGTCACATAGGTCATAAGCTTCTGGAGCCAAATTTGAATCCTGGTCCTTTCTGACTCCAAGTCCAATTTCTTAATCAGTCACATAGAAAAAGAAGAAGATTGTAAGTTCAGTAAACTATTTCATTAATCTAAGCAAGAGGTAATATAATGAGGGCATGAATGAAGGAATGAATGAATGGGAATTTGTTAAGTTCTCTACTGTGTCCTCAGCACTGAAGATATAAATAGAAGAGGAAGACAGTCCTTTCTCTCAAGAGGCTCACGTTCCAATGTGGGAGACAGTATCTTGAGGTTTTAGTTTCAAGTCAGATGGAAAGGTCCCATGGAGGTCCTTAGGATGTGGCAAAGCAGATAGAATAATTTATCTTCTTTAATGCTGTTTCCAATAATACAATCATCCGTTTCTAATATTAGACCATGTGCTAGTGCCAAGAATTTTAGTGAGAACTTTTTTTTCTTTCTCTTCAGTTGCTGTGGCTACAGCACCTGCAAGAGCAGTAGCCAGAGTGCATTATCCAGGATAATGGTTTGGAGGGTTGGGCTGGAAGCAGGACTGGGGGTGGGGGAGGGGTGGTGGTGCTGCCATTCTCAGGGCCCTGGAGCTTACCTGCCCTTTGGTGGCAGTTAGTCAACAGCTGGTGTTGATGGTGTTGAAGAAGGTTGACCCTTTCTCCACAGTGCTTTCTCCATTCAATGATGGCTGCTGGGACTGATTCCTGAAACTAATATGGAAGGGTTAATTTCAAGAATTTCCAGACACACTTGATAGGATTTGTTGAGTGTGTTTGGGGAGAAGAAGTCAAAATCACTATATAGCACCACACAAAACAAAGCACTATCTAAATGGTTTCTCATTGTGCCTATATATATATATAAATGTCTCTCTTCATGCTGGAGCAGAAGAGCTGAGTCATATATATGGGGGTGAGTGATAGAGATTTTGCGAAGGAGGTTAAGTTTTTGAACTTTAAAGAGAAGGGACAAACAAAAACCATGAGATTTTTTTGTTGTTCGTACTGTGTAGAAACGTTAAGGCCTTTTAAAGGGTTTAAAAACAAACAAAAAGCCAACCAACCCCAGTGTGAGACCTCAGCAGTGATAGCTCCAGCTCAGACCATACCAAATAAAATAGAAAAGGTGGAGGAGAGGCAGAGGCTTCGGTAATTCTGAACTCATTAATGCATTAGGGGCTAAAGGAAAGCATTGTCTGAAGCTGCTGAAAGTAGCCATCAGAAGAGCTAATGTATACCCTGACTTGATACATTTATTCAATTCAGCAACCATTTATTAAATGTCTATGTGTGAGGCACTTTTCATCAAAGATGAACAATCACACAATGCCTGCCTGCCTTGAGTAGGCCAAGGGACTGGTATATTTATACATTTTTCTGGAAGACACAACATATACCCACATAAAGTATAATACAAGGTAGAATGTGATCAAGTCAGTAACAGGAGCCGGACAAAATGCTTCAAGTAACGTTGAGGAAGGAGAATGTTTTCCCTTGAGGGAATCCAGGAAGCATCATGAAAGAGGTGGCACCCATGAATGTTACAGAAGCCAGAGAGGTCGAGATCAAATTCAGGGAATAAATTTCACAGGAAAGTAGAACGTGTGACGAAAAACACCAGGTAATGACTTTGAGAAGTTGAGTTGGAGCTAAATTGTACAGGGCCAAAAATTTGAAAAATAAAGCCAGTAGGAAGATTACTTTTGCAGTGGTGTGAAGGATGGACTGGAGAGGAAGAAGATTAAAACCAATTGAGAGGCAATAACAGTAGTAAAGTTAAGAGGAGATAAAATCCAGAACTGGGGTCATGGTTCTGTTGGTGGAGAGCCAGGGGATGGATGGATGGATGGATGGATGGATGGATGGATGGATGGATGGATGGATGGATGGATGGATAAGTGGATAAACAGACACATGAATAGAGACAGAGAGAAAAAGAAAGAAAGAAAGATGTTGTTAAAGGTTTTGTAGAGGTATAAACAAGAACTGATAACTGTTTAGATATGTTTTTGACCTACAAGTCAAATTCAGGGTTTGTTCATTCGAGCTAATTTGCTAAGTCCTGAGCAAATGTCACTTGGTATTGAATGACAAAGCTGGAAGAGATCTCAAGGTCATCTGGTCCCAATCCCTGACTTAAACCATGAGCATACTTAATCCATCCATCTTAAGGTGATTGGTCTTCTCAATCTTAAAAAGATCTCCAAGGGAGGAAATTCCATAACCTTAGTAGCTGAGGAAAATAGATAATGTCAAGATATGGAGGAGTAGGAACCAGGAGGCTGAGGCTATGATTTCACATATTTTATCTTCAGCAGAATTCCAAGTGGGCAGGGAACAGCCCTCATGAACAATCTAGTAGTGCAATCAGAATCTTTTAGTCTTATTACATTAAATAATACTGTATCCTCTTGCAGTGACCTGAGGGGTCAATGTGATTGGAAGGGAAAATCTGCTTGCCAGTAATCTAATTTGTCTTAATGTTTCTTTCTAGGGAATAGTAATTAGGGGGTAGGGATTATACTGGGTTACTTTAAAAGAACCTCGTGCTGTGTGTAGCTTAAAAGATTTTTTTCTTAAATTCTGATCATTATAAGGAAGGCAGTATGGTATAGGTAGAAAAAGCCCTGAAATGTGGATCCCAGTTAAACCACTAACCAACTGTGTAACTCAGTACACATCACTCTACCTCACCCATAAAAATCTTACCTCTTCAAATATATTAGCTTTGTGACCTGGCCACATCAACTTCTTTGAGCCCCAATTTCCTCATCTGTAAAATGAAACTGTACTTGCACTCCGTCACCAGATTGTTGTGAGGAAAGCAGTTTGTAAAGTGGTGAAAACTATAAATAGGAATTATTCTTATGAGAGCATCCTAACCTCTAAAGTGGGGGAATAAATGATTGTGAGAAAATCCTTTCCAACTCTGACATTATGTGATTGTGATTACAATGTGCCTCATCATTGCAGGAATATCACATTGCTTGAATGATGATCAATGAAGCCAATTCAAAAGTTTTCTAATTGAAGAGTATACCTCACCCTAGTCTTAGGGAGAGGAAAGCAAGTGCAGAGTGAGTGCATTTTTTTCTTTTTAAAATCTTATTTTTACTGATGCCAGTTGTTTTTGTATCAGCTTCATTTCTGAATATATCCCTCCCTTTCCTCCTTTCCTAGAGAGCCATCTCTTGTAATAAAGAATTTAAAAGAAAAAGGCAAAAAAGCATCTCAATAAAACTGATCAACACATCCATCAGAACTGGCAATACATAGCAACATTCCATAGTGTTGTTAACTTTTTTGTCTGTCATGGATTCCTATGGCAATCTGGTGAAGCCTATAGAGACCCTTTCTCCGAATAATGTTTTTAAGTGCATAAGATAAAATACAGAGCATTGAAAACAACAACACCACCACAATTATATTGAAATCATTATTTTAAAGAAGTTTTTAAAGTGCATAGACTTCAGATTAAGGTCTGCTGGTATATGTTGTTTTCCTGGTTCTGTTTACTTAAGAAAGACCTTTCTGGCCCTTCCCTATCTCCTGCTAGATCCTGGTGCATGCTCGTATAGAGCTGGAGGTTCAGGCATGAGATAACAAAGAGCTCCCTGCTTCCCCCTTGAGGGCATTGGCGAGTATAGACACCTCATTCCTCAGATTTCCCTAGAGCCTCTCTGGGTACCTGAGATTTCAGACTGTCCCAATTACTGTGTCATGGATGGCAGCTCTTCATCAGCTTAGTCATGCAGAGGTGAGAAGTAGAACTAAAGACTGTGTATGTGAGCCTTCCTGAAGCTTACAAGGTGTAGTTTGTAAGGACGGTATCTTAAGTAATCTAGAACTAGTTTGTTTGACCCTCTGTCCTGGAACACCACGAGACCCAACCTTTTCTTTCACAGGTATTTGCTGATACCTTTTGTTATTTCCCCTACTGGTATTTCCTGAATGGTTTGGAAATTTTGAGTTGAGGATGCAGAGAAGAAAAGTGCAGGGTGAGGGGGAGGATGTTTTGGTCATGGCATTAAATGCTATAATTTAGGTAAATACTATAATATTGAAGGTAGAAATAGAAATTTAAAATGATATTTTCCACATTTCAAATGGAAGTCTCTTGTGGGATCCTGGAAAGAGTACTGGTCTTTGAATCAGAAGCCCTGGGTTCTAGTCCTTGGGTCGCTGTCACTTATTAGCTACGTGACCCTGGGATCATACACCATCTCTGAGTCTCAGTTTCTTCATCTTAAAAAAATAATAGTAAAATCCTTGTTCTACCTACCAGCACCTATTGTGCAGATCAAATGAAATAATATAAGTAAATCACTGTAAACCAAATCTCTGCATTGATGTCAGCTATCACGATAATTATCATATCCATTATTTAATCCACTTCAAATCCAAAGATCCAAAAAAATACAAATGGGGAAAAGGGTGGTAGTTATATATTTTGATCCTACTTACAAGTTAGTGTTTGAGTGAACTCTTAACTAAAAAACAGAAACATTAGAAACCTGGAGTTCATGAACTTTTAAAAATAAATTTGATAACTGTGTTGAAATACAATTGGTATCCTTGGTAATCCTCTATATTTTACTTTATGCATTTGAGAACTTTGTTTGGAGAAGGGGTCCATTGGCTGCACCAGACTTCCAGAGGGGTCCATGACACCCAAAAGTTTAAGAATCCTCCTGCCTTAGATGTTCCTCTAATTCTGTACCTAAGGTAGATATGTTGGGGAGAAGTAAGCAGCTTGCATGTTGGTGTCCTTCTGGGCTTTGACACTATTATCAGCTGTCACTAAGTAGTAGGGGTTGGGAAAGGAGTAAAAGTGGTTCCATTTATTATTGTTTCATGGACTTTCCCGAAGCAGAGGCAATTCCTCAGGGTTTATTGTTGGCAAATCTATGGGCTTTCCCTCTGTTCTTCCTCGGTCTTAACCTTCACACTTCCACTTGACCTAGAATATTCTGGATCTAGTTCACTCTGTCCTTTAATCATATTTAAGGGGAAATTTTTAATAAAATACCTGACGTTCATGTCATGCATTAAAGTTCGAGAAATAATTCTGCATTCTCTTCTTTGGGCTTGCAATAACTCTGAAGTACTCATTATCATTTTATGAACGAAAAAACAGGCACACAGAGGTTAAGTGACTTGTCTATGGTCACACAATAAGTGTCACTGGCAAGATTTGAATCTAGGTCTTCTAGTCTCCAGGTCTAGAGCAGTTATTTGGATATAGTGGAGAGATCTAAGTGCTTTGTAGTTAGGAAGTCTTCAGTTCGAATCCTGCCTCAGACACTTACTAGCTGTTGTGATCCTGGGTAAGTCATCTGACCTCTCAGACTCAGTTTCCTCATCTGTAAGATAAGAATAATAATAGCATCTACCTCAAAGCATTGTGTAGATCAAATGACATTGTGATATGTAAAATGCTTTTTAAACCTTAGAGGGTTTAAATATATAAATATATATTCATTTATAATATAATATATATATATTATATGTAATATATATTATATATGTAAATATATCAATGCTAGTGAGAAGGAGGAGGAGGAGAAAGAAAGAAGAGAAGGAAGAGCTCCTCGTGCCTCTGGGAAATAGGGATTTCTCATTACTGTGACTATAACAGAAGCAGACATTTATACTCTTCTTTAAGGTTTACGAATAGTTTTACATACCTTATTTCATGGGAACCTCCCAATAACCCTGTGAAGTAGGGATTGCAGTCACTGTTATCTCTATTTGGTTCTTTCTGGAGCTATGGTCTCATTAGAGCAAGAACTCCATGCTGAGGAAATCTTCTCTACCAGTGAATACTATTGAAATGACTGGCCCAAGGTCACACCGTAAGAGGCAGATAAGATCAGAATACATATAGTACAGTTTTCACTACTTCTGTATTTATTAGACACTGTAACGCCAAACTTCATGACATCATCTCTTACAGTTAAAGAAAAATCCAGTCCTCCCTACCACACGCACACTCATATGTATTGCACACGCAATTAGACACCATCTCAAAACCTGGCCATGTCGGTTCTCATTTCCTCTCCTGAACACCTCCTCCTCTGCTTTGACTGCAAAGTCAAGTGATTCAACTGTGCAAGAACACTTCAATCCTGTTAGCTACGACCCTGCTTGCCCACCTTAACAACCAAGCATAATGGAGCAACAGCTTGGGGAACGGAGCTGAAATCCACAAACAGGCAACATAGGTTTTTAACCTTCTCTCTATGCAACATTTAGGAATGCCTCTTCCTATCTGTGCCACCATGCTTTCCGAATCTCTGCTCACCTGTGACATGCAAGAGTTCATATGAAATACACACACTGAATCCTAGGGAGGAGAGTTCAGTTGTCATACTAGTTTCTCTGGAAGCCAACCAGATGTGGCTGGGTGGTGGGGTGTTAATGAGAGGCCCAAGTTTTCACTGTCTGTAGCACTCTCACTCTCCATCCTCAGCTGAAAAGGTTTTCTTTCCCAGCTTTGTTAACAAATAACTCTGACATTGTCAGTCCTGATAACAAGATTGTATGTCACCATGTTAAGATGCATATTGTTTAAATCACTCTTTGAAAAGGAACTTGTGTAAAAGAGAGGTGTAGGGATTAAGAGTGGGGAGAGGGGGGCGGAGAGGGAAAGAGTTACATGTAGATGTTTGTGTGGGTGTGAGAGACAGAAAGAGACACAGACAGAGAGGAGAGACAAATAGAGAGACATAGAGAGGGGACAGAGACACAAAGAAATGAGAGAGAGAGAGAGAGAGAGAGAGAGAGAGAGAGAGAGAGAGAGAGAGAGAGAGAGAGAGAGAGAGAGAGAGAGAGAGAGAGAGAGAGAGAGAGAGAGAGAGAGAGAGAGAATATCAGCCAAATACTGTTTCCCAGTAAAAGTGCACCTGGGAATCTAGACCAAAATTAAAACCAATCAAACAAGACAAACCCATCATTTGGGAGGTATTTGGTAGCAATGATTCTGATTCTTTCTCTTAAAACCAGGAGAGGGAGCACTAGTTCTTAAGTCACTGCTAAGAGCGATGATGGGGCTGTAGGGGAAAGCCCTCCCTCTATGTGCCATCAGCCACACCATCCATAATTCAGATCCATAAAGGAATTCCTCAGAAGCAGAGCTCCCTGGGATTTGGTTTGCTGTTGGTTGGTTAGTTTGGGTTTGGTTACTAAATGCTGAGCTGGGGGACTTTTGTCTAGGGCAAGTCACAGGAAGGGTCATTGAGCAACAACTGACCGGCTTATTTTTTTCATGATTAAAACTCTGCTTTTTTTAAGAAAACTGAAGGACAGGCAGGTTGCTTCGAGCTGCTTGTGGGGAGGTAATCAAGCTGCCAGGATCCCTTACCAGTTTTCCTGTAGGGCAGTTCTACCCTCATCCAAAGGACCCAACTTTTTTTCCAAAGAATGTCACAGAAGAGTACTGCTCAGCCCCTTGAATGTGCATGTGTCTCTGCACCTTTCCAGGTGGTATCTCCCCACTGTGTGAAGCATCCAGGGGTGGCTCTGACACGTGGGTTATGTAAGCGTATGAGCAGAGATGGAGAAGAGGAGAGCAGCAGCGCTCAGTGACGAGTTGCTTTGGAACAATTAGGGAGACTTTGGAATATGGTTATTAATGATGGGCTGCTTCAAAGCTGGGCTGGGCTGAATGGTCCAGGAACCATTCCAGCAGCTCCGCAAAGAGAATGGCTCAGTACCCTGTTGTCTCCTGCCCCTGCTGCGGTAAATTTGAATCAGGCCTCTGGTTCCTCCCCCCTCTTTTGCTTCAGTTGAAAGCAGGAGGAGGAGGAAAAGGAGGAGGCAAAGGCAGAAATTTTGTTACTTTCTCTCCCGGGCTCCCTATAGCTTTGTAGTTAGTGCTGGCTCTGTGTTAGTTGGTTACCCATGGGCAGCGGGTGGGTGAGGGCGCTGCATGTGCTTGGGAGAGGAGGCCTGGAGCTACCAGCTCTTTGTAAGTATAACCTACAGGCCCTGCCCCTGACATCCCATCCCCCCATCCTAGTGTTTTGGAACTAGTTAGGGTTTGGGACTTGAATGGGAGAGAGGTGAAGCTTGTGGGGGGCAGGGAGGAGTATGGGATTTTTGGCCCCCTTGGCAAATGTGGAAATTATGAAGAATTTTCCTAAACCCTAGATCCAAAGGGAAGTTAAAAGATAATTGGAGGGAAAGGAAAACAGGGGTTTTACTCAAGTGGACAAAGAGCTCTCCTCGGGAATTTCACTGCCTCTTTTAAAGGTTTGCTTTGACTATAGAGAATGGATAGTGAGCCATGTGTTTAGGCCCATTTTCCAACATGTGCCCAAAAGACATTAACTCTTTGAGGTGAATCAAAGGGGGCTAGATTATGAACTAGATCTGTGTCACGGCTAGCAAGTCTTCCATTCCAAGTTGTAAACGCTCATGCACTAGCATTCTGAGGGAAACTGAGCCACAGAGAGAATCAGTGACTTGTGGCATCTGCTCAGTGCTGGTATCTTTAAGATTCGAGACTTCCAGTCTTCCCAGCTTTAATAAACCTAGAGTTTTGTTCTAATGACACCCATTCCTTCCCTCCCCTCCATCTCCAAAACACACACACACATTCTATGCTGTAGCCTTACATGGGAATCTAGGTACTTCCTAGCTAAGGTCTTTCTGGTCCCCCACTGCTTGATGAAAAGCATAGCACCCTCTTTAAAGAGAAAGCTTTGGTACCACCTTAATCTGTGTATGGCCAGTTCTGTACATGTTCTGTCAGATATGTGGCCTCTAGGCCACATGAAGCCAACAAAGATCTCAGCTAAATCGTGGGAGTTCTATCGGGATCCCTTGATTCATCCTCCACCAATGTTACCGTGAGATTGTTCAGTTGTCCCAGGAATTAACAGTGCTACTTCAGGCCTTCAGTCCCCAGGAATCAATACACTCAAGCAATTTTAATAAGCTCTTCCTCCTCCTCCCTGTAGATCCCTAGGCCATCCCCTCCCCCATTCATTTTCTGACTAGAAAAACAGAAGATACAAAATAACTACTCCCATTTACATAGCAAGCGCTTTAAGGTTGTCGAAAAGCTCTGTTCTCATAAACTTGTAATGTAAGTTTAACATAAATATCCCCATTTCACAGATGATGAAAGGAGGCTCTGAAAGGTTAAGTGACTGGCCACAGTCACACTGCTACATGTCTGTGATGAGATTCAAACCCAGGTTCCTTGACTCCAGGGCCAGCATCCTAGCCACTACCCCATTGTGCCTTACCCCTTCAGCCTGTTTATGGGTACTTTCTGCAGGATTTAGTTATCCTGAATACAGTGCTCCTCAGTCCTAGTGGTAGTGGAATACAAAACTGATATGAAGACCCAGCTGGTAATATGATGCCTGACCTCCCTTCCATGACCTTTTTTGTGATATCAGCTTTGGTCTGAGACAGGTGTCTTGTGGGTATGTTTTCGTACCCTCCTTCAAAAGATGTTGCTCTCTCTCTGCAGCATGTACTCTATTGCTGCTGCCTTCTCCAAGGGCTTTGTATCTCAAGCTTCCTGTTCTATTTTGAAAACTTGTAGCAGAGATACATGCCTTGGCAGATACAGAGACAATTTGAATTGCAAGCATCTGACCTGAATATTTGGCTTGCAATTAGCAACTTGGTTCACCAAAAGTGGAAGGTGGTTAATCAACTTGGCTCCAGCCATTCTTCACTGCTCCAAGGGTGTCTAAATTTCCAGCTTCTGCCATCCCTAGGGGTCGGGCACTAACATACTGAGTTAGTGCTTGGAGTTGTTTTCCTTTGCCCCAGAGAGAGTGAAGGTATAAGTTAGTAGGGAGAAGCTGTACTCTATCTGTAGCTTTTACTGACTTCTTCCCCATTGTAACATATGGTGCCAGCCCTTGGGCAGCCCACACTAAGATAAATTCCCAAAGGCAGAAGTGTCCCTTTCCCACTGGTGCAGTTACCAAAGCAAAAACAGTATCTTAACAATAGTGTTGAGTCTTCTTCAACACTGACCATCCAAAAGATGAAGAATGGTGAGGAAGCTAGATAGTACAATGGATGTCAGAAAGACCTGAGTGCAAAACCTCCTCAAAAACTTACTCTTAAGTCACTCTCCTCATTTATATGTATCTCACAGGGTGGTTGTGAAGATCACATGAGATAAATATATGTAAAGTGCATTGTAAACCTTAAATTTAAAGCACTATATTAATGCTAGCTATTCTTATTATGTGATGTTGGGGTTCTCCTATGAGCATAAACATAGAGCTGCAAAAAGCTAGCTGGTTCAACCCGTCATTTTACAGATGAGCAAACAGCCCCAGAGAGGTGGTGATTTGCCCAAAGCAACACAGTATTTAGTGTCAAAGGTTGGATTTGAACCCAGTTCTGATTCTATATCCTATGGTTTCTCCCACTGTACTATGTTGCCTCCTAGAGATATACAAGAACTCATAATTTGGAAAACTGGTTTCTATACAAGTGTGAACTCTAGCCCTCTAGTGTGTCTAGGTAGACAAAGGGTTGGAACTCTAATTCAGACGTATTAGCAAACAGGGTAACCTCAGAGTTACCAAGTACTTAGTGATCATAGATGATTGAATCCTAGAGCTAGAAGGGATCCTAGAGTTCATGTAGCAAAACCACCTCATTTTAGCAAGATAAAAATGGAAGCCCAGAGAGTTGAAGTGACTTCCCCAAAGTAAGCACAAGAAGTTGTCTCAGAGCCGAGAACCTCAAATTCTGAGTCCAGCACTGTCTCCACTCCAATATGCTGCTTCCACTCAAAGAAATTTTGAGGCGGTTTTGCTAGTTGTTTTTTATCTGGGTTTGGTTTGGTTTGGTTTGTTTTTTAGCGGGCTAGGACATAGGTTAGGATAGATCATTTGAGAGGAATGTTCCCAGGAAAGGTGTAACAAAGAACTTTTGTCCTGATTCTCCGTTCCCCTCCAAAAACCCGATTGCCCTTAAAATGCTTAATCAGATTAACCATTTTAACACTACCTGAAGTTTCAAATAGTATTTTAAGTAGAAGTAAAAGATAGGGCTAGAACTGCATTAATCTGAACCTTTTGCATTTCTTTAGAATGGGGAGAAGCAATAGCCTACCACCCTTAGAAAGCAGCTCAGCTTCATGGGAATTTGCCCAACCAACCCTGTAGAGGTTGCCCAAACCCTGAGATCGATCAGTGAGAAGATGAAACCTACACAAGCATCCATTCTACCATCTACACCCTTTTACTAGGTTTTTCCTTACAGCTACAAAGTATAACTATAGACATGGCCCAGTGGGATTTTAAATGAATTAATGAAGATATGATTATTTATTCTTTTTTTAATCCCTTCTACTCATCTGATATCTTTGATTGTGCCAATTCCTCCCTTCGCCCCCCCACCCCCGAAAAATAGATTTTATTTGGCATGCAGACAGGATGGAGTAAAGCAGGGTAATCTGATACCACCTGAAGCAATTACACCCTCACCCCCAGCATGTGAAACTAAGTTGTGGACATTGAGCTAGACCTGGAATCAGGAAGACCTGGGTTCACATCTAAACAGTCTTAGATATTTGCTAACCACGTGAACTTAAAAAAGTCACTTAACCTCTATCTTCCTCAATTTCCTCATCTGTAAAACGGGGTAATAATAATAGCACCTTGTTGTTCAGTCGTTTCCGACTCTTTGTGACCCCTTGGACCATACTGCCCAAGGAGTTTTCTTGGCAAAAATACTGTAGTGGTTTGCCATTTCCTTCTCCACTAGATTAAAGCAAACAGAAATTAAGTAATTTGCCCAGGGTCACACAGCTAGTAAGTGGCTGAGACTGGATTTGAACTCAGATCTTCCATTGAGCCACCTAGCTGCCTCCCATAACAACCCCTACCTCCCAGGTTCGATGTAAGGATCAAATGAGATATTTATAAAGTGCTTCGCAAATCTTAAAGCATTATGTAAATGTTTTTCATTCTATCTATAATTTATAATAATTATATCATGTATTATAATTATATCATATAATAATTCTATTTACAATTTATGCTATTTATAACTCTTATTGTCTGTCTTGTTCTTTCTCTCTTTTTCTTTCCCTTTCTCTCCCTTTCCTGATATCTTGATTTCTTCTTCCTCCCTGCTTGAGCTCTCTGACCTGCCAATAGTGACCATCTCTCTAATGGCCATCAGGGAGGAATGGCTAGGGTGTCAGAACCTAGTCACTCACGGATCCATTGTGTCTGGGAGAGAGAGAGCAGGTGACGAGAAAGGAGGATTAGCTAAAATAAGAAATACCTGAGGCCCAGCAAGTAAGCTCTTTGAGGACCCATGAAACAAATGGATTTACAGTCACACACGCGTATACCACCACAAGGGTCTTGAGGGCTTTTCTCTTCAGGGAAAATAGAGAGTAAAGAAGGGCCATTTGCAAGAAACCTTTTGGGTGGCCATCAATTTTAAACATATCCCTCTAGTTAGGGCTTTTTACATTTTCCACTACAAAACAAGAAAGGCACAAGGTTAATCTTTACTGCTGTTCAGATCTGACTCCACATTTATGAGTGAATGTATACCTACACTATGCATTAGACTTTCAGTGAAATGCAGGGAAGAATGCCTGCAGTTTCAGGTGTATGCATGTGAGAAAGAGAGCATCTGTGTCCATTTTTAGCAGTGTCGAGATTTGCTGTTTGGACATCTGTTTACTTCTCTTCCTTTGGTACCCCAAGATAGAATATCACAGTGTGCAGAAGAAAGAGCACTAAATTTAGCATCAGAGGACCTGGTTTCTAATCCTGGCTATTTAACTAATGATCCTTGTGACTGTGGGTGAGTCATTTCACTGCACTGGGCCTGTCTTTTAGGGTTCAACTAAGTGACATTAAAGGTTCCCTTGAGCCCTAATTGATCCAATCAGTTGAATATGTGACACACACTGTGCTGAGCCCAGGGGACATGAAGCTACACGAAGTGGTTTCCTTAGTGTAAGTAATCCTATGTGTTTTATTGTATGTATTCAAAAACATTATTCTGAAAAGAGGTCCATAGCTTCACCAGGCTGCTAAAGGGGTCCCTACACACACACACACACACACACACACACACACACACATAGAAGCCTCGATTTGGGCAGCTAGGTGGCACAATTCGTAGAGCACCAGCCCTGGAGTCAGGAGGACCTGAGTTCAAATGTGGCCTCAAACACTTGACACACTTACTAGCTGTGCGACCTAGGGCAAGTCGCTTAACCCCAATTGCCCTGTCTTCAGCCTTCCAAAAAAAAAAATGAAGAAGCCTCAATTTAGTGGGAAACCCTTGTGAACTTAGCTAGGTGGGTTCTCACCCACTTGTTTATTGGCCAGCCACCCACCCTACACTCACAGCTTGGTAGGATCTGCCGGCATTTGCATTTTGCTTGCACTCAGACCCCACAGTCTTCACCATGCCACACATGGGTATCAAAATAGGACATTAGGTCTTTTTTTGCACTAGTTAAAAGACAGCTGGCACATAGTTTCCTTTTCTTTGACAGTTTTCTATTTAATCAACCAGTAAGCATTTATTAAACACCGACTTGTGACAGGCCGAGCAGTGGTGATACCAAGATGAAAATGAAACAGTCCCTGCCCTCTGAGCACTTACGTTCTATATTGGTAACATGTTCCCTTGATTTGGCAGCTAGAGCCATGCAAGGGCCTGACAGTGGGGAAATATAATAGGGAGTGACATAACTCTGGGGAAAATGGAGAGCATTGAGTTTTAAGGTGCCATATCTGCTGTCATGATGATGGAGTTGGTTGTATTGTATGGGCTTCTGGGTACAATTGCTACAGCACTGCAGCTATCTGAACTATATGATAAGATTCTTCACTAGTGTAGATGAACGTCTCTATAATATTGTTCTGATGGTCTAGGCCTAGTGAAGACCCATAGACGAAGTCATCTGTGAGTAACAAGCTTAACAAATTATCAATTAAATAATTATAAAATTGTTAATTAAATAATTAGCAAAGGTTAATTGAATAACAAACACCCCATACTAAATTCCAAAATATGCAGTGCCTAAATGGATAGTGTCTGAAACTGTATTCTTGGCTGAAATTGTTTTATTAAATAGCGCCCCACCGCAGTCATTTAGAATGGCATCATTGTTTTACATTTGAAGTGAAGTGAGCTAGCCTGTCTAAAGATGAAGCCAGAGCTTCAACACTTGGAGCACCAGCACCTGAAACTAGTACAAAATGTGCCTAGGGCAAACATCATGAAACATGTCCTTAGATGCTGCCAAAGAGGTAAGGACAGTCAATACTAGCAAGCTAGGAAAAGCATTCTCCTGAGATGCAGACACTGGCAAACCATTGGGTAATTTTCAATTTTAACTAATTTTTCTTTCTAACTAGGTGTTAAGCTTAATTATTTCTATGTTACCAAAGGAATGCAAGTATTATTAGCACCCTATAAATCTTTTCACCTTAGGCCAAAGCCTCCATTGCCTTTTCCTAGTTATGGCTCTGGATATGACCCAAAATTAAATGGATGAGTTAACTGTGATGTAATTATGATACACCTTGCACAAATGCTTTCACCTAACTCTCATGTCAGAGTATACCTGAAGTGAATCCAGCCACTCCTCAGGAAACATCAAGATCTCAGGAAATTCTCCTGCAGTGCCATGGATAATTAACCAGGGCAAGTGAGTTATTTGCATTTAAGGAGGGTTACCCCAGAGGTCATAACACTTGAGTCCACTTCCAGGACTCCAAGTGTACTAGCCAGGTGTTCTCTGGACAGTTATAACTTCTGGGCTCTTCTATTTTCCCCTGAGGAAGTGGAAGGACGCCAGCATACTCAAACACCTAAGTGCCTAGGAGGGCACAGCTGGTTACTGAACATTCTCCTAACTGATAGTAGCAGCAAATTGCAGAAGCAATTGGTGTCATGGCAGGGAGAAAAAACGCAGGGGTATCCTGAGGAAGAGATGGCCTTAGGAAAGAATGGCTGGCACAGTAAATGAAGTACTACTCACCCCTCTTTGAATTATAGAAGGCCTTTGGCTAACCTTTCCCCGGTCTGGTCATTCGTCACCTGCTCTACAGTTGTACTGGCTGCAGTAAAAGCGAGTAATGGTTTGAAACGCTTCAGGCTCTGCCTCGTTTTAATTGAAGCATTTTATTTAATTTATGTTTAGTAAAGAGACATGAACCCTAGTCATTCCCAGAGCAAGAAAAACGCACACCAGAGGATCTTGGCAGGGCTCTGTACTACCTGCCGCCATGTGCTCAGGCTCCTCATGTGCTTCATTATTAATGCAGCATGCCCAGCCCACATGCAGTGCATCCATTTGCATAACCCAGTGATTAGACTTGTGGTCCAGCTACCGAGTTGGGGCTTTCATGCAGAAAATCCTGCTTCATTTAGAACACTTCTTACTGGAATTTTGAATGGGATCTACCAAGGCCCTAAATGGTTCCTTAGCCATATCGTGTATAAGTGAGAACAACAGAGAACAATTCTGGCCCTCTGATGCCAGAACAGGCTTCCCAGATTCATAAATTAAAATCAGAGAGAAAAAATTAATCCCTTCACATCCCCAATACCAAGGCAGCGGAAATATCTTTTGCTTCTGGCTCACACTCTTAATATTGTTATTTTGATTATCACTAATGATCATGACAATTGTGGGTGTTATACAGATCTGTTTTATTGTTCTTCTTCCCTCCTGGTAACCTGGCTGCCATGGTCCCCTGCTGGCACTAGCCGAGGGGTTTCATGAATGAAGTATATGGAGCAGATCTTTTCATCACAGCCTGTCCCTCCAGGTAGCGATGTACCAGCCCTCAGCCAGTGAATATCATAGCATAAAAATACACCTGTGATACCTTGTTGACACAGAGACCAGAGATTCCACCCTCACCCCCACCCCCATTCCCTAAGGGTGGACAATTAAGACACACAAATGCTCTAAAGAAACCCTTGTGAAATACACTCACTAGGGCCCCTGCCTTCCGGGTCCTTGCTACTGCAGCCCCACCTACAGACCTTCTTGGGCTTCTCCCTCTGTCTTCATGCATAGCTCAACAATAGCCACTCCTCTGAGAAATGTGGCCATTCCCTGGATGTGCCCCAAGTAGCACACAGCATCAGAGGGAAAGGGCAGAAACAATCAGCTGGCCTCACAATGGCTACCTTTCAAAGCCAAGCCTAGTGTGAGCTTCCTCAGTTTCCAAATCATTCCCTACCTTATGACTTCCTTCTGACACCATGCCCCCCAGGCTTCCTGCTCTAATGACAGTTACTTTTTTCCAAAGGATTTGTCCTCCCTATTGGCGTATTTGTCTTTGCAATATTGATCAACAGGCATTTCTTAAACACATGCTGTGCACCAGGCATGTGCCAGGCATTGGGGACACAGAGTCTCCTGAACCAGTCTCTGCCCTCTAGAAGTCTGTATTCTGTCAAGGTAAACAGCTCTGAATAGGGTGTGTGGGCATGTACATGTACATACACGTATATGTATACATATACACGCATGTATCTGATATATCTTATATACCTGTTACATAGGTGTATATGATAGGATGTATATAGATACATGTATAAGTATATGTTATGATTACATATAATGTCATTTCCCTATAGTGTATACCAGGTATATGTAGCTATTTGTAAGATACATACATATGTATATGTATGTGTGTGTGTATATACCTATACATAAATGTATATAGATATACATACATGGGTTTTATATATGCATAAATATATGAGGTGTGTATGTGCGCATAGGCACATACACACACACACACATTCACCAAATAGAAAACTTGAAATGCGAAGATAGAAATGGCTTGACCACCTAAAACCTGGTCTCCTGCTCCCCAATCCAGTTCTCCAAGTCTTAGGTCCACAAACTTTCCCAAAGGGTGCAAAATCCCTTGTAAATGACCTGTGCTTCCCATTCCTATTTGCCAGCACATTCCCTTGGAGCAGCCACCCTCTGACCTACTATGCTGTGTAACAAACGGCCCACTAATAGAGAAGAAAATAGGGAAAGAGGAACCAGCAACCAAGTATCAATGTATCCTTCAGTGAGACTCTCTGCGCCCTCTTCCCTCTCTTCTTCCTCCCTCCTTCCCTGTATGGGGGGAGGTGGTGGAATGGGAGGTGGGATAGGTGAGTAGGAGGGAGGCCTGCCTCTTCCTTAATCCAGAGCCAGCACACAATAGAGATGTAAGGATATCATTTTTGATGCAAACAGGTGCAACAGCAGCAAGCTAAACGCTGGCCTTTGCTCTTGAATGTCAAATTTCCAAGCAATTGCTTTCTGCAACACCACCAAATCCTACTCCTAATTACCACCACGTCTCCTCTCTTTTGTCTTTCTGGTCTGGAGATTTAACTGGCACCCACATAGAATTCCAATTTTAACTGCTTGACCCACTAGGCCCATGCCTAGGAAATGAAAGAGTTAATAAGTGGAAGCCAAATTGGCTTCCCCGAGAGAGAGCCCTGCTGTACAGAACAAGTTTCAAACTGTTTGTTTACATTCTGCCTCCTTCCTTTTTGCTGCTGCCGTAGTAGTAGCCAGGCCTCTGGGTTCTAACCCAGGAAAACCAAGCCTATAGGCAGATGATACATACTCCAAGTAGCAAGTGCCCTTGGGGACCATCATCTCCTGCCTTGCCCTGCCCTGAATCCATCAATCCTAAACCCAGGGCTACTTACACCACAGGGCCCAGGGCCAGGCTTGGCCTTAGCTGCTATATGGCCCTCCCTTCTCCCTTCTCCCTTCTCCAGGGGCATAGTCCAATCCTAAACCCCATGCCCTGCAGTGGGACATCTGGTGGTGCAGTTCATTTGTGCAATTATTAATAGTTTTGTTACATAATAACATACAATAACTCACAACTGTATTTAATTTCATTAATGGCAACTTTTTTCAAATTTCTTGATTTCTTTATAGTAAGTGCTTATTAAATATCTTCTCTATTTATACATTCAGTACAGTTTCAATCAATTTATAATTGATCTATTTTTGCCTGAATGCCATTTTCTCTGGCAGCTTCCTAAGGCCGAGCTGTGTTCTAAAAACAAAAATGGAACAGTACAAGTGGCTTGTTTTTGTCGTTCATTCTTAGAATATGAACTGAATGTTTAAAAAAACCTTCAATAATCCAACAGACAATTATGAAACCCCTACTTTGTGCCAGGTACCGAGTATACAATAATAAAAATTAAACAGACCTTACCCTCAAGGAGCTTATATTTCTACTGGAGAGAAACAGTTTGTATATAAATAATAGAACAATACACCTGTTTTCCTTTTCTTTTTTTAAGCATTTTGATTTTTTAAAACAGCATTTTCATATGGCACCATAGTTTTGTTTTTTAGAGTATTACAGACTACATAAGGAAAGGTCCCCAAAGTATTGATGCTTAGGAATCCTGAAGGTACTTAATAGGCCATTGCCCAGCACGAGCCTCACCTGCCTTTTGGACCCCGCACAGAGTATAGAACCTGTGCTATGGACCACATCATATTCTCCTTGATAAGCTGTGGATTCCTTGTGTCTAATACTTTAAGAATCTAAGTTATTCCACCTAAGTGCAGATGCTTCTTCCATTGATCCATATGCCAATTTCTCTACTTAATAACTGGTTTGTGAGAGCTGCTCTGCCCCGCAAATTCATCACCTTTCTAAAGCCCAACGTGGTGATGAGTATTTCTGAACTTAGATAGGCTTATTCTTAGAAAATGAAAACAAATCTACATATTATTGAAGGGAAGAGTTCATTTCATCATCAATTTTTCCTTAACTAAATATTCTGTATCTTTTTAAAAGATGTCACTTATGCAATGAATTCTAACTCTGACCAATTACAACCACATGTCTGGCTTTCCGACCCCAAATTTCACTGCCTTTGGAAGAGAAATCTCTTTTAACCTCTGTATAGCTCATTACCTCTTGCTTTGAAAACTTGGATGCCGTTGTCTACTTTCCCCTTACCAAACCATTAATTACTCTCTGCTTGTAATAGTTTGCAGGACAATTTGAAGTGTCCTGGGGAGCAGGGTGAGGAGATTCTCAAGACACTGTAAAGATTTTCAATGTAAAGACAATTTTCTATCTTGAAAGCTCATAGCATAGAATTGTTAATGTCATGACTAGATAATTTAGCATCAACATTTTCTCATTTGTCCCTCCGTTGTTTATACATCTAATGATACCAAACTATAATAAAAGGGTAGAATTCTATGTATTATATATGCATGTATATATATATATATATATATATATATATATAATATGTAATGGCCCATACTGTAAGTAGTGGTTTGAAAAATTATCAGCAAAATGTTTTTATTAACTAGCAATATAGGTTTATTTCTTTGTTTTTAAATAATTTTCTGTTCTGTACAATCTGGAAAAACCACAAGCCAAACGAGTGTGAATCTACGAGGCTCAACTATTAAACTGAATCTAGGATCTGGTGACTTTCCAACACAGTCTGGACCAAGAAAGTTTCATAAATCGCCTGTACTTGCAATCAGTCTCACAGGACCATAGATTTCAAGCCAGAAGGGCCCTCCGAGGTTCAACTCTTCTCATTTTTGAGATAAGAAAACTGAGATTTGGGGAGGTTGTAACTTGCCCAGCATCTCACAGGTAGTAAGCCTCAGAAACAGGATTTTAACTCCAGTGCTCTGACCCCAGAGACAGAACATTTTCCATTATACCACATTGCTTCCCACAGTTCCTGGGTGCTATTGCACTTATTCTAGTTCCAAGGCAAGGACAGTTGTTCCTTCTCATGTCAGCAAAGAAGAGGATATGATTGGGAGCAAGCCAGGTTTAGAGAAATCTTTCGGAACTCTTGCAGGTTTTCTGTATCCCAGGTCAGAAGACAGAGAACTAAGAATTTAGTGATCTATTTCACCTTATGAAATAAAACTATGGCATTTTAGGATTTAAAAAAAAAGAATACTAGGAGAGGGAACATTGAGGTCAGCTAGACCTCAGATACTTGAAACTACTCTGGTTAGTAAATCCATGTGTTTCCTTCTGGCTACCTTGTGGGTTGATATCACCCTGACCCGGGCATGGTGGCCTAAATAAAGAGGAGCAACAATAGATTTCCAGTTGTTGATTTCTCCTGCTGCCCAGAGATGTCAAAAGTGTCTCAAAATATGTGTTAAAGAAAATAGAAAGGGTTTTGTTTTGTTTTAACTTAAGGAGAGTTTAGATGCAGACTCAGTTCAACATTCTTTTTTTCATTTTCATGACAAAAAGCTTTTGATACAGTAACACCAAGTGCCAAAAGGATGTTGGTATATGTTTTAAGTAGAACATAAATTGTTGAATGGATACATATTCCATTTCTGGCTAATGTTGTTATTTCTTCCAATTCTAGTTGAATTGCAGGTGGTATTAGAGGGTGTGGCAGAGGGGGCCGGTGATGTGTAATTTATGCTCTGCACTTGGAAATTGTGTTTGTCCTTCGTTTTCAAAGAGGACCATGACATCAGGGAAATGATGACATGACTTGTAGTTGGCTTTGATTTGAGTGATGAAGGGCTGTGCAAGGTCACCAGCCCCACTTTCTCCTCCAGAGCCATCTGGATCCAGTGACCTGATATTCATCAGGATGACTAGAGGTGACACAGGATGCAGTGGGGGACCCTGGCCCTTGTAGGCTCTGGCCTTTTCATGTACTCACTTAGAGTGTGGTAAAGCCCATTCAGTGAATAGTCCTCTTCAAGAAGTGAGTCAAGGGATGGTCCCTTTAATTAGAAAAAAAGAAAAAAAAATCAAGCTGGAAAGGGAAGACCCTCAGGGTTGCTGTTCCAAAGAGAAACAGTTACCACTGGCATTCAGTCTAAGGCAGGAGGGTCCAAAATACAAGCCATTAACTGGAGCTTGGGCAGGGACCTATTGTGGTCCAAACTATGAGCTTCAGAGTGAACTGGGTTTAAAGTTTTGAGGAAGGAAGGAAGGAAGGAAGGAAGGAAGGAAGGAAGGAAGGAAGGAAGGAAGGAAGGAAGGAAGGGAGAGAGGGAGGGAGGAAGGAAGGGAGGAAGGAAGGAAGGGACAATAGAATAATAGCATTTCCCTTTTTGCTCATTCTTCTTTCCCCCTTCCCAAAAAAGGGAAATGCTATTATTCTTTCCAAAGCAGTGGCACAGGGCATGCCTCTTTTAATATGTTCGTATATATGGCACTTGTCTCAAAAAAAGGTTTTTTGGACACATATTTCCAAATATGTGTCTCATTTCTGATGCACATATAAATGAAATCACAGGTCCAGTTCTTATTCATATTCCTATTTCAAAATATAGTCATAGAATTTAGAGCTGGAGAAGACCTTAGGGCTCATCAAGCCCCACCATCTACTTTACAGTGTTTTGTAAACCTTAATATACTCTGTAAATATGAGCTACTGTTAGTTAACTGTGAGCTGTTACAGATGAGAAAACAAAGGTCCAGTGAGGTTCTAGGATTTGCCCACAATCCCTCAACTAGGAAGTAACAGAGCCAGGATTTAAGTCCAGGTCTTTGGATTCTAAATCTGGCATTCTTTTCACTCCACTGCCCTTTAAGGGAGGCTTGATCATTCCCTCCTTCCCCTGTAAAATGCTCTCTGGCTATTGGTACAGACTGACAGGGGCAGTAACATACTTCAGCACAGGACAAGTTAGAGAGTGGAGCTCACATTTTGCAAGCTAGCAAACTGCAGTGCTATGAATTTCTTGCTATGCTAAGCCATCACTAACTCAGTTTAATCCTTAATAAGCCAACCTTCATACTTTCTAGGAGTTCAATTACTTTATAGCCCGTACCAGCCTAGGTACCAAGAAGAAATCATCTTCACCATTCCACTGCCCCTTCCCCCCAAAAAAAATATGTGTACAATGAATGACATATCATTTATCTAGAACTTAACTCTCTACAATTTTAGCATATATCCAGAACACTGCTGAGAAACAGGAAATAATCCAAAGAGGTCCCTGAGCAGGCAAGGTGGACATGACAGAATCCAAACACCAAAGCTCATGCATTTTACTTATGGGGAAATAGAAGAGCCCCTTCATGATTTCACTGAGGGCCTACTTAGGCACATTTGATGCATGTTTAACCATCTTGGTTAAGTCATCTGCAAGACCAAAGCAAATTAGAAGTGGCAAGCACACCGGCAACAGCAAGAAGTGACAGCTGATAGGAAAGGAGAAGACAGAAAAAGCTAGAAAAAGCAGGCAGACACGAAAACTTAAAAAGCACAGCAGTATAGGACCATTTAGCATAGGAGCATGTGGCCCAAAAAACAACAGCAGTCATCAGGGCATCATTGCTTCACAAATATAGCACACTATGATAATTGATATTCAGAATAATGGTTTGAATCCCTGAAAAACACATGAGTTCCTAAGAGCATGTACTCTAAATTAAAAGTTGGAAAATACATCAGGTGCAGTTACAATGATTTCCATTTTTTAAAATGATAAAAAAAATGTGGGGGAAAATCTTGGTTCTCAAAGGGGTAAACTTATTACCCAGTTAACTTAGCTTTTAGTCTCTCCCCTTCGTTCATACCATACATAGCTGGCAAAATAATCTTCCAAAGGCACGTCTGATCATGTCACACCCTTATTTAAAAACTATTACTGATCCCCTGTGGCTCCTAGCATAAAATTCTTACTCTTCAGTGTGGCATTCAAGACTCTACCATCTCGCCGCAGTCTGCCTTTCTATCCTCATTTCAAATTACTCCCTTTCATGAATTGTTAGCTTCCACCCAAAGTATAATGCTAACTTTTCCCTGAAGTTGTTATTCCATCTCTTTCCTCAATCAACAAGTCAACAGTCAACAAGCATTTTGAAAATTAATTTATTTACTTTTAGTTTTCAATATTCACATCCATAAGATTTTGAGTTTTAAATTTTCTCCCCCTCCCCAAGACAGCATGCAATCTGATATAGGCCCTACTTATGCATTTATATTAAACCTATTTCTACATTAGGCATGTTGTAAAAAAGAATTAGAACTAATGAGAAAGAAGAAACAAAACAAAACAACAAAAGAAAAGGAGAGCAAATGGTATGCTTCCATCTGCATTCAGACTCCAGAGTTCTTTCTCTGAATGTGGACAGCATCATGAGTCTTTTGGAATTGTCTTAGATCCTTGCATTGCTGAGAAGAGATAAGTCTATCAAAGTCAGTCATAGCACAATGTGGTTGTTACTGTGTGCAATGTTCTCCTGGTTCTGCTCTTTCACTCAGCATTAGTTCACATAAGTCTTTCCAGGTGTTTCTAAGTCCACCTGCTCATCATTTCTTATTGCACAGTAGTGTTCCATTACATTCATATACCACAATTTATTCAGCCATTTTCCAATTGATGGCTATCCCCTCCATTTCCAATTCTTTGCCACTACAAATAAAGCTGCTGTAAGTATTTTTGTACATGTGGGTCCTTTTCCTAATTTTATGATCTCTTTGGGATACAAACCTAGAAGTAGTATTGCTGGGTCAAAGGGTATGTACAGTTCTATAGCCCTTTGGGCATAATTCCAAACTGCTCTCCAGAATGGTTGGATCTGATCACAACTCCACCAACAATGCATTAGTGTTCCAGTTTTCCCACATCTTCTCCAACATTTGTCATTATCCTGTTTTGTCATGTTAGCCAATCTGATAGGTGTGACGTGACACCTCAGAGTCCTCTTAATTTACATTTCTCTAATCAATAGTGTTGAGGTTTAAACTCTGCCCACCAAAGACCAAAATCTGTTGCGGTTTCATGATGTGTTGTGGTGGAACTGTCTCGAAGAATTCAGAGTCAAACCACCTTTAATCTAAGTTTAGGCATTTATTGAGATTGACGCCTCTCATGAAGTGTGCTAAGTTCCAAGAGGAACCAGCAACTTCAGAGACAGCAAGATGGATTTTTAATAGGGTGAAGATTCTGATTACATAATCAAAATTTATGTAGAATATAGGAATATGATTAATATTAAAAAGACAGGAGGAGTTTGTTAAGGGATTAGGTAATGGAGGAGGGATCCCATCTATGATTTAGTGGTTAAATATTCTGATCATGCTGTCTTCCAGTTGGCTAGCTATCGTGGTCCTGTCTAGTCAAGATAGATAGTTAGGTATTATGGTCATGTTTTGGGCTAGATGGATGGTGTGATTGTGTTTGAATACAAGAACACTCCTGTTCAAATATGTGGGAATAGGTCTGGGGGCAGTAGTTAGGTAGAGGCAGTAGCTGGGTTCCCATCACATGGACACACCTGCTGTTTCTGTGGGAACTAAGAGTTCAGGGACACACCAGTTGTTCTAGTGAGCAGTGAAGCATATGTGAAGAGTTGGGATGTTGGCGGGGTGGGGGTTGGGGGGGAGGGGTCTAGGTAGGTACAGTAGGCTATAATGAAGTTAGACTATTGGGGCTGGGGACAGCTCTATTAGGACTCTATCAAATAGGGATTTAGAGCATTTTTTTCATATGACTATAGATAGTTTTAATTTCTTCATCTGAAAACTGCCTGTTCATATCCTTTGGCCATTTATCAATTGGGGTATAACTTGTATTCTTCTAAGTTTGACTCAGTTCTCTATATATTTTAGAAATGAAGCCTTTATCAGAGACACTGATTGTAAAAAATTCTTTCCCAGTTTTCTGCTTCCCTCTTTGTGCAAAAACTTTTCAATTTTATGTAATCAAAATTATCCATTTTGCATTTCATGATATTCTCTATCCAACAAGCATTTATTAAGCACTTACTGTGTTCCAGGCACTGTGCCTAGTGTTGGAGATACAAGAAATGCAAAACCATGATGCCTTCCTTCAAATATGGAGACAAATGCAGATAATTATGTATATACAAGACATATACAGTATAAATGGGAAGGAATTTCAGAGAGAAGGTGTTGGGGAGGGGGGACACCAGCACAGGCCTTCTCCACAATGTAGCATTTGAGCTCTGTCTTGAGGGGAAACCAGGAGGCAGAAGTGAGGCTTGGAGGACAGCCAGTGGAAAAGCAGAGTTGGGAGATGGAGGGTAGCGTTCAAGGAACACAGAAGTAGAAAGTAGGCCACAGTAGCTGAATCATAGAATGTGTAGAAGGGAAGCAAGTATAAGGGAAGGTAGGAAAGGGTCAGAGTGTGAAGGGCTTTAAATGCCAAACAGCGTTTTATATTTAATTCTAGAGGTAACATTCAGTCCTGGAGTTTATTGAGTAGAGAAGTGACCAGGTCAGACCTGCACTTTAGGAAAATCACTTTAGCAGCTGATTGGAGGCTGGAACATAGTCCATCTCAGCTCCCAGCATTTTCTCTGGCTGTCCTCCATGCCTGGAATGCTTTCCCTCCTCTCCTCCAACTACTGACTTCCCCACCTTCCTTAAAGTTCCAACTAACATCCTACTTTCTTCTACAGGAACATTTCCCCAACCCCTTTTAATTGCAGTGCCTTCTGACTGTTAATTACTTACTATTTATCTTGTATATAGCTTGCCTTGCATATACTGTATTTCACTGCAGAATCGTTGTAGATTTTATGCCAATTTTTTTTTGCAATAAAGTGGGGTACAACTATTATGTGAAGCTTTTAAAAAATTATGCCAGTATTACTTAAAAATCATTTGTTACTAAATTGTCTTTGGTGCAAGATTAGGATGCATGGAATACTCAAGAATATATGTTAAAATTGAGAAGATGCAAGTCTTACCATTTCATGCGATTTATTCATGGCAGCTTCACCTGCCCGCCTGCTCCTCTTGCGCCTACATTGGGTTGAGTGGCAATACCATTAGTACTGCAGTGCTCTAAACAAACTATGCAAGTCAGCTTTCAGAAGTACACTGACAATTCATGTGCCCTGAGAATTCTAGGCTTCTGGCTTGCAATGCTAGAGAGATAAATACATATCCATATGCCATTGGTGAATACATCGCTGCTCTGTTTACCTTTTAAGCAGCCAGCCAAACAGAATTATACCATGCGACGATTACATGATGAAAGGTTATAAACCAAATTTGGACTGAAAAAACAGGTTGCATAGATTATGTTGTAGGTACAATTATGCAGTGGAATGCAGTATTTATTTGTAGATTGATTTACTGTAGAAGAGTGGTTTGAAGCAGAGACACCAAATCATAAGGCTTTTTCGGTGTTCCAGGTGTGAGGTGATTGAGGGCCTGCGCCAAGTGGTGACTTTTTAAGAGAAAAGAAACTCATAAAAAAAAACATGTTATGAAGGTAGAAATGACCTGATTTGATAAGAGATTGGTTACGTGGGATGTGTATAAATGAAGGGTTGAGATTGACATCCAGGTTGCAAACCTCATTAAGTTGGAAAGAATGCTGGTCCCCTTGGGAATAATAAGAAAGTTGGGGAAAGGGTAGAGTTTGGGGAAAAAGATAATTCTGTTTTGGCATGTTGAGTTTGAGGTGTTTATGAAACAACCAATTTGTGATGTCCAAAAGGCAATTGGTGAAGCATGGCTGGAATTCAGGAGAGAGACAAGGGTTGGGTATATAGGTCTGGTAATCTTTTACATAGAAATGATACCTGAATCTTTGGGAGCTGATGAGATCACCGACTGAGACATCATAGATGAAGAAGAGAAAAGGAACTAAAGCAGAGCTGTATAGGTAAGTCAGAATTAGAGGGCCTAATCTGAATGAAGGTCCAGCAAAAGAGACTATGAAGGAAGAAGGAGGTAGACAAGTAAGAAACCAAGTGAGAACAGAGCCAGAAAAACCCAAAGAAGGGAGAATATTCAAGAAAAGAGGGTAATTGACAATATTCAAGGCTGCAGAAAAGTCAAGAAGGATGAGAACTGAGAAAAGTCCCTTAGATTTAGCAATTCAGAAATAATTAGTAACTTTGGAATGCGCAATTTCAGTTGAATGATGAGGTTGGAAGCCAGATAGCAGAAGGTTGGAGAAGCAAGTGAGAAAGTCTAAGTAGAGCTGTTATAGATAGCTTTCTCAAGGAGCTTAATGGAAAAGGATAGGAGAAATATAGGATGACAGAAGGGAGATATGAACATGTTTGTAGGCAGCAGGAAAGGAGCCAGTAGATGAAAGATTGAAGATTAGAATGGGAATGATAGAGGGCGCAATCTGTTGGAGAAGATGAGAGGGGATCTGATCAAGGGTCATCTCTTCATGTAAAACTGGAGTGAAGGTGGAACTAGTGGAGGAAGATGTCTGAGGGATATGAGATTGCAGAGGAGAGGAGAAGAGGAAGATCTCTGCAAATGGCCGCGTTACCATTTGTAAGGCTAGACTTTCAGTTATGAGAGGCAAGGATGCCATGAGAGGCTTGAGGAGAGATTGAAAAGTTTGGAATAACCACTATGGACAAAGCTATCTCTCAAGTCTGGAATACACTTTTGTAATGGGTTGACAAAAGTCTATTTAGAGAGTTTGTGTGTATTTGGAATCAGAAAACCTGGGTTCAAATCTTAGCTCTACCACTTAATTACCTCTGTGACCTTGGGCAAATGTCTTAATCTCTCTGGACTTTGATTTCTTCATGTATAAAATGAAAAGGTTGGGCGAGATGACTTCTAAAAGTCCTTATAATCTTAAATCTATGCTTCTCTGATGCTAAGCAGGAAAACCAAGACTTAAACTTAGTTCTTCTGATTCCAAATACAGTTATTCATTGCCCTGCATTATTCTCTCAAATCCTTAATATAGCATTTTGAAATACATGTCAAATTGAATTGCTGCAATACGGAAAAAGATCCATGCTGTCATCCATGTGGGAACCCCCTTCACTGATGCAGATCACAACCCCTCCACACCTTAATGGGCAATTAAGAGTTACTGTGGTCAAAAAAATTAATCATCTCATTGCCAAGCTGCTGTGGCTATCCACCTCCCTGAAATCAGCCAGGTTGGTCTTCTTGTGTTGCTGGTCCTATACTCTAAGCTCGTGTAACTTTTGGCCAAGATGTAGAAATGGTTTCATTATGGAGAGCTAGACACTGAATATTCATTAAAACAGGTCTTTTTGTCTGTGAGTCATAGTCCTTCATTAGTCCCCATTTCTTACATTCTTTATATTCTTGACTCATGGAATATGTAGAACTCTATATTTTGTACTTAGCAAATACATGATTCCCCCTATTGGAACTATCTATGCCATCATTCCTTTATACCTAGAAGATGTTTTCCAACCCCATTATTCCTTGAGTCAATCCTAGTATTAATATGTTAAATATAAATCTTCTTTCAGAGACACTAGAAACTATAAGCAGTTAGATAAGTCATCTGCATATACCATTTAATCACAGTGTAATTTTCAGAAGACCTAGGCAAAGGAGAAGGAATTTCTTTTTATTCTCTTCTTAATACATTTATATTCTGATTTGTATTGCATTAATCTGGCAAGTTGTTTTATCTTCCCTGACTCTGTTATGCCATGCCTACCATGAAGCCATCCTTAATATTCCCATGCTGCTAATCATCAAGGATCCTTTCCCCTTCAGACCACATCGTATTTCATTTTGCAATTCCCTGATGTGTGCATTTTGTTAAAATATAGTAATAGTGCTTTAAGGTTTGCAAAGCATTTTACCTACGTTATCTCCTTTGGTCCTCACAACAATCCTAGGAAGCAAGTGTTATAATTGTCCCCATTTCACAGATCAGGAAATTGAAGCTCACAGAGGTTAAATAACTAACCCATGGTCACATAGCTAGTAAGGCAAGATTTGAACTCAGGTCTCTCTGACTCCAGGGCATCTAGGTGGCTCAGTGGATAGAGCACTGGGCCTGGAGTAAGGAATATCTGAGTTCAAATGCAGCCTCAGATACTTACTAGCTGTGTGACCCTGGGCAAGTCACTTAATCTCTGTTTGCCTTAATCCACTGTGCAAACCTCTCCAGTATCCTTACTGAGAAATACCCCTGAGCTGTATTGGCATTCTGTGGTCTGAGGAGTCAGGAAGAGTCATCTACGACTCAACAACTGCAGTTTCAAGTCCAGCACTGTCTTCTGGTATTTAATTATCAGAGAGAATGTGTCACATTACCTTTCTAGACTTATAAGCTCCATGAAGCAAGCACCAAACTCTTTGCATCCCAGTGTCTAGCACAGCACTCTCTGCACAGCAAAGCATGTCATAAATGTTTGTCACGTTGAATTCTGAACTCCTTAACAACTGCCAGCAAGCAACCCAGGTCCTAGATATCTTATTTATCGGAGCCTAGTACAGTGCATTGCATTAAGAGGAAACTTAGCAAATGGATATTGAATTCATGAAACAAACAATTATTAGGCACCTACTCAGTGCAAGACACTAGAGCTACCAAGATGAAAAGTAACCCAGGTATCTGTAATCTAATGAAGAGGACGAGAATGTGCATACAAGTAAATGTCATGCAAGGTAGAACATAACAAGGAAAGGTTCAGACAACATAGGTTAAGAAATCTGAGGGAGGGGTATAGCAACAGGATTCATGAAGGAGGATATAGGGGAGTCTTGAAGAAGAAGGATTTCAGCCACTTGAGGTGGGGGTGGGGAGGGGCGCATTAAAGGCATAGATACACAGGCATGAAGGTAACAAACAAAACAAGATCTGGGAAGAACTAATAGTCAAGTTTAGCTGGAACATAGAATATATGAAGTCTAGAGGAAAAAGAAAGCTGGGAAAGGCAAGCTGGAGCCAAATTGTAGAAGGCCTTAGATTCCAAGCTACAGGGTTTATCGTTTATCCCATAAGCAGATTCCTGCCTTCTTTCTCACCAAATCCCACATTTAGTACCTTCAGCCAGATAATTCCTATGAGCACCTAAGCACTTCTGGTCCTAATACTCAGCCCTTATGTCCCCATATACCTAATTACAGATGTCTGCAGTGACTGTGTACCATAAGTGCCAAGAAAAAAATACCGAGAATACCGAGACCGTGCAGAAATATAGATCTAGAATGGTGACGA
The DNA here is from genome assembly GCF_011100635.1 of Trichosurus vulpecula. Taxonomy (NCBI): domain Eukaryota; kingdom Metazoa; phylum Chordata; class Mammalia; order Diprotodontia; family Phalangeridae; genus Trichosurus; species Trichosurus vulpecula. The sequence continues at coordinate 148,194,191 of NC_050577.1, forward strand.
AACCCCTTTCGTGGTCTACATAATGAGTTGTACACCAACCAGCTGCGTCAGTAATTATGTCCGTGTAACATGGATGAGTTAACCTCATCAGCAACCTCAGCTTAATCCATGCATTTTCAATGGCAACTGCCACGGAAGTACATGGATGATTGGACAGCAGCATTTTACTGGATCACTATATGAGGTGTTTTGTGGTTGTTGTGGTTGTTTTAACCAGCGGCTAGACCAAATGCTTCCTCCGCAATTTGACTGTTGCAATTCCACAAATCTTTATTAAGCACCTGCTGTGTGAAAAGCACTATGCTAGGCACTTGATACTAAAGCCAAAATGAAATTGACCCTGCCCTCAAGGAGCTTACATTCGAATGGGAAGATCTAACACATATGCAAGTCAGTGTATACAACGTAATACAGTATCATTTCAAGAGGGACGGATTGCTAATAACTTGGGGAGAGGTGGAGAAGATGGAGCAAAAAAGGCCCTATATCGGAAATGACATTTGAATTGTGGCTTGAAGGAGACCAAAGAGTCTGTCGGAGAGACATAACAAGTGAATGAAGTCCAGAGAGAGTGGACACTCTGTGCACAAATACTGAAGTGGGAGATGCAATGTATGGGGAACAAGTGGTGGGCCACTTTAACTGGAATAGAGAATCATGAAAGGAGGAGGGGGGAATATGGAATAAGACAAGAAAAATCGGGGAAACGAGATTGTGGAGGGCATTAAATGCCAAATAGAAGAGTTTGTATTTTATCCAAGGGCCAGTAGGGAGCCATGGAAGTTGTTTGAGTAGGGACAGACAATGTGATAAGATTTGTGTTTTAGGAATACCAGTTTGGCAACTATATGGAGGGCTGATTGAAGAGAAGAGAGTCTTGAAGCAGGAAAACCATTGAGAGGGCTATTGCAAGAGTCCAGGCAAGAGGAGATGAGGGCTTGTGGAGAGAACAAGAAAAAGGGTGCATCTACAAACACGAGACTGTTTTGGTTTTTAAAATGACAAGTAACCAACTGTGTATTTCTCCATTTAATTTAAGTGAACTAAGGAATAAAATAAGGATTTATTAAGTGCTTACTAAGTGACAGGCACATAATTTCCCAGATTCTTCTTAAATTAAGATTAAAAAGGAAATGAAGATTGGAACTAAGGATTGTCCTTAGTCCTTAAAAAGGAAAAAGAAAATGCAGCAAACTGTTCAATGAAGTTTGTTCTGAATTTAAAACTGTAATTCAAAACTGTGTATGAAGTTTATCAGCCATATGAGATAGAGAGGACCACAGAGGAGTAAACATTTGTAAATCCTCAATTTCATATTCCTTGTGCTATGTTAGATGTTTATAATCTGGTAAGAGCCAGAGAAGAGATAGAGAGGCAGGGATTACTGAGAAGGTAAAGGGAGCTGTTGAGCCCTTCTGTTGTAGAACAACTTGCCGCCCATTTTAAGTGGACAGAGAGCTGGTCCTGGGGCTAGAAAGACCCGAGTTCAAGGTCTGCCTCAGCCACACACTGGCTGTGTGACCCTGGGCAGATCACTTAACCTCTAAGCACCCTAGGCAACCCTAACTCTCAAGCTGCAGAAAGGTTCCAACATACATTGGTAGAAGGATGAAATCACAGGTCTGGTCTCTATCCCCTGTCCCATCACTGACTATGATAACATGGAAAAGGATTTGAGTACACAGAAAAGAGATAAATAATAGAAAACCTGTTACTGTGAAATTTTTTCATTGTAAATCTTTTTGAATGTCAGAATTTTTTTAAGTGTTAAGTTGTTTGGGGATATGTGTTTTTGTGTCATCATTGTGTGAAGAATAGAGACTGTGTGAAGTGGAGTAATATGAAATAAGACTGAACAGGTAGGTAGGTGGGTGCCAGATTGTGAAAAGCTTTAAATGTCAGACTGTAGAATCTGTATTTTATCCTCAAGGCAACTAGGAACTATTTATTTCACGGTGTAGAGAAAAGCACCCTGGCCTAGGAATCAGGATCTGGTTCTGTCCCTGATTTTTTGTGTGACCCTGGGCAAATCACTTGACCTCTCTGGGCCTTACTGCCATTGCCTGGGAAATGGGGATAATGAAACACGCCATACCTACCCCACAGGGTTGTAAGGATCAGATGAGAAATGCACTTTGAACGGAATTAAGCCTTATACCAGTGGCAATTGTTGACAGTTATTCTCCTGGATGGTGTAATGATGCTGAGATTGACAAAAGCTCAGGAGCTGCTCTTCCTGAGAGTCAGGGTATGATGACCTGGTTCAGATTCAGCTAATTATCTTCTGCCTACCTGAGCCCCCTCTCCCATTCCCCACAATACCCACAGAACTCCTCATTTCTTCAGTCCCTCCCCCTCCCAATCCTTGTGGTTGGATGCAATAGTTTTCCTTTGCTATTCTGTGTGCTGTCAGACAGCTGTTGTAGTTCACTCCAGGGTGGCTCTGTTTCAGAGGCAAGTGAAACGATTCCTATATATAGCATGTAATAAAATTTGGGTTGGTTTGGGAGGAAAAGTGCAGAGGCAGCCTAAGTTAATATTAATGGAGTATTGATACTAGTGACCCCAGGACTCAGGGGAGCCAAATTCACTCTCCTTTGCCCTTGGTAGAAAAAAAGGGGGAATTTAGCCTGCAATTACAGTTTGGTTTTTAACCTACCTGATTTCCACTTGCTCATTATTTTTCTCCAAAATTCTCCTTGGAGTGCAAATCTTTTGTGCCCATACCTAAAGACACTTGGGTTTTTATTTAGGAAGATTTAAGTTTAGATCCAATCAGCAATTCACACCCCTCTCCTACTCTCTTTCCAGCCCAGAGACACAATGTGAAGGTCATTTTCCTAGTACTTGAGTCCCTCCCCAAACTGGACTCCCAAAAGGGATTGATGAATTCTCAGGGAAAATGAGACTAAACCTCAAAGCAAAAACAAGGGATCTAAGTATCTTTTGTATTTTATTTTCTCTTTGCCAGGGAAAAATTTTTAAAATTCTTTCATTGGTAGAGAAGCAAAGAACAGTAATCTTGAGTGAAGAGAAGCGCTGTTCCTTTGAGCCCTTTAATAGCAAGGGAAAGGGGAAGCCTTGGACCAGATTTGTTGTAGGTCAGAAATGACTCAGTGGACACCCAGCTCTCCAGGCTGTTTGCTGCCTAGCTCCCTTCAGTGACCTTAATAGGTTGTGAAGCAAAGCGCTACTCTTGGATAACCCTTTTGGTTTCTTGGAAAATTCACCCCATAAATTCCTTTTCTTTCTTATGGAATGTCTTCTTCCAGTAACCCCTGGCCACTTTCCAGGCTTGCAAAGCCAGCCTCTTGTGTGACTATATTTGCAGGATATCACAAGTAAATCTCTTCGAAAAAGATGTTTCAGGGAGCACCCAGTTCCTTCTGCTAATAACCACAACCCGTCATGTGACATCTGTCCCTTCCCCACTCCACCTCCCCCCCAAAAAAAGGAGTAAGTTGAAATTAATCTTTTATCTGACTTCGTTTACATCTCTTAGTCGGTGGTAAGGGACTCTTTTGTTACTTCAATGTTTTGCGGTTTGGTTTGTTTTTTTTTTAATCTTGTTACTCAGTTAAACTCGGGCTTGCACAAACAGTTAACACATGCACACGCGGCCAGGCGGCCGTTTTGGTTTTCTGCGCTGATGTTGCTCTTGGCTCGGGATCAGTTTTGTGAACTTCTGGTGTCCAACTGGTAGGACCTGAACGTCGGTGTTTAACAAGTGCCCGTAGTCAAAACACTTGGGGTGTGCGAGCGCTGAGCCCGGGTTGTAGCGGCCGCAGGTCAATCTTGGATTCCTGAGCAGTACTGCACACCCCTCGTCGCGTCACGTCACGTCGCCGTGTTTTGTTTTGTCTTGTTTTCCGCGTGTGCGTGCGTGTGTGTGTGTGTGTGTGTGTGTGTGTGTGTGTGTATGGCGTATTGCTGCTGCTGCTCAGGGTGGGGGTGGGGGTGGGGGCTTTTTTTTTTCCCTTCCTTGTGACGGCATCCGTGCTAATGCGAATCGCGTCAGGTTCCAAAAGTACAACATGTTTACAGCCGTCGTAGAATCAGATTAAGTTGGCAGCCTGAGTCGTTCGTAAGTGGTTTGAGTTTACATTTATTCTTCTTTCTAGCAGGATATTTTGCATAATTTTGCTGATCCTGTGTTATTTATAGACTTTTTTTTTTTAAAGCAATAGGGATGCATGCTAGTTCCTGTTTCAGCTTCAGAGAGTGAAATCTGCCCTCCTGGCAGATAAATAAATGGCAGCGCCGGGACAGCAAAGTTACTTTTGCACTTGGTAGTTAATTTCCCAGTGATGTCATTTGACCTAGTCGTAGGGAGCAGGCTTTCCTCTCGCTGGTGTTATCCGAAACCCTGATAATTGTCTTAGTATATTTGCTGTTTTTCCTGCCTCTATTACGAAAGGAAATGAAATGAAACTAATGATGCCGCTTCCTCTTCGGTCACTCTGCGAGGGGTGGATACAGCCTGGGGAGGGTGGGGGTGGGGGGTTGTTGCCAAACCTTATTGTATCTGGACCTGGTTTATTTATCGACGTCATCCAAGGAACCTGCTCTGTAGCCCAGAGAGCTGGTCTTGGGGACTTAGTCTGATAGATTGGTGCAGAGGGCCTAGTACATAGAGCCAGTAGAAAGGGAGGCTGTGTTTTTAGTGTTTTTAAATTTGTCTTTACAAAAATGAAAGTGCTTTCAAGGTGTTTGTTTAAAATAGACACAAAAACTGTAGGTGAAACAAGTGCCAGTTGTAGCTGCAAGATGACACACTTTCCAGTACATTATTTGTCCAACTTTCTGGCTCATGGATCCAGTCAGTCTCTCTCTCTCTCTCTCTCTCTCTCTCTCTCTCTCTGAGATGCTAAGCATATTTTAAAACTCCAAACCAGAATTAGTTTTCACATAATATTTACCAGAACAGTAAGCTAAAAATTGCTCGGCTTTGCCTAGTGAATAGCTGTGTAATTAAATTAGCTTTTGATAGTGTACTCCAAGCATCCCTATCTCTCTGGTCTGTTCACTAGTGAAATTTGCATTGTTAAGTAGCCTGTTCATCAGCATAATGATTTCTGCATCACAGTTTAATAGACCAGGATAACATTGTAAATGAGAGAAAACACTTCATTGTGCTTCTGGTTAAATATTGTAAACCAAACAAATAAAAGGGAGAGATGATAAATATAAATTTAGACTGTGTGGATCATCTGATTATGAAATCTGAACTGCTAAAAATCATTTGGTCACAGACAGTTACCAGTCCCTCCCCCTTTGAATCCAAACCAGGCCCAAAACTACAATGGACAGTTAAAATTTGCTACAGAGTCGAACATTAAGCTGGTCCTGAAAATATAACTATTTATTACCAATAGGAATTATATTTTGCATCTTCATGTTTCTCTCATATTTTTTTTTTGTATTGACATCTAACTGCATCACAGAATGATACTGATAAGGCCTAGTTATTTTAAAAGTGCTTTCATTTCTAGGAGCTCTATGGAGCTCCTGGAGGTTCTCTCATTAGTTGCTGCAAGCTAGCTAGGAAGAAGTCAGGCATTCTTTTGTTATTGTCCCTGCTAGAGAAACTGATTCAGAAAACGTAAGTAATTAGTCAAGGGCCTGGGTTGTACAGCATTTCAGAAGACAAACTGGAAAACTGAAGTGAGGGGTCCTGGTCTTATCCATTAGACCAGACGCCTTCTCCTACTTGGTGCCCCAGAGGATTGCCCCCATTTGAATAGGGAGAAGTGACAAAGTATCCCCATAGATGTTTCTTTTGTACTTCCTTTCTGTCTTTCAGGTTATCTTGAATTTTACCTTTTGCAGACCTCCAGTCTTAGGATGATGGGATCATAGCTAGAAGGGACTTCAGTGGTTATTGAGTCCTACTGCTTCATTTTAGAGATGTTGAAAGTGGAAGTCCGGAGACCTCCGCTGACTAACCCAAGGCCACACAGGTAGTGAAAGATGGAACTTGGAACTCGGGTTCTCTGACCCCACATACAGCACCCCGGACTATACTATTTACTCCCTCCTTGAATGTTTATTTTTACTCTTTGTGCATCTTGGGTAGAAATTACTCTGAGTTTCTCCCACTCTTAGAAAATAGCATAATACAAATGACAAATGGAATAAATTGAGTTGAACCCAAAAGCCTTTTTGTTGTAATTTGAGAAAAATAGCAAGCGAATACTGAAAGATTTTCCCAGCCACCTCTTTATTGTTCTTATATATTTGAATTAACCAAACTGGCCTGCCTAGTCAGCCTTGACCAGTCATTTGCCAGTCTATCATCTCTGACCCTTGTTCGCTAAGGCCTTTACTGCCATCTATATGACCTGACTTGAGTAATTTTTCAACAACCTCATGGTTACATTCTCTACAAAATGGTAGGGAAGAAACTGGGAATATCTGGCAAAGCAAATATTTTTTGAGTGATTGATTGCAACTTCTGGGCCACTTAGCAGCAGTAGGTGTTAACTATGTAAATGACTCTTCTGTTCTCCACCTCCATTTACTCCACCTCCCTCTATCTCAGTGAGGCCAGGTGCTGGTGTGGCTTGTGCTCAAGGCAGATCCTATAGCCTGAAGATGGTGTTTTGGGGGAGAGGGATTTGAAGGGAAGTGAGGTTCCAGGTAGCATTGATACAGTGAAAGGACCACTCACTGGCTCTAGAGTCAGAAGATGTGGGTCAAATTCTACCTGATACTCCATATTTGACCATGGGTTAACCATTTAATTTCTCAGAGTCTCAGTTTCCTGCAAAATGAGAGTGTTGACTAGATGGCCTCTGAGGGCCCTTCAACCTCTAAAAGTCTATGATTCTGTAGCCTCCATTGTGTCTGTATGGCTGATTAAGAAGGAAGTATGGAGTCTTGGATCTAGAATCCCTTCAAGGTTTATTCATGTTCCATTGAAATTAGGGGACACGTGCAGTGATTGTTTATTGGATCATTTCCCTTGGGAAGACTTTGATCATCTTTTATTATTTTTATTAGTTTCATTTATTTGTATTATTTTATGTGTTTATTATTCTTGTATTTTAAAACAGATGTCGACTTATTATAGTTTTAGTCGTTGGACAGAGAATTAGGATTCCTGAATTTTTATAGAATTTAAGTTTAAGATTTATTTTTCTCTGTGACTTGCAGCATGTCAGATCACTATTCAGTCTCAAAACCCAACCTGGGATGGAGGATAGTACCATCAAAGAAGGGACCGTTGCCTAGTCAGAAGTTCAAATCCAAACTATATTGATGATATATTCATAGATCTAGAGCTGAATAGGGGATGAGAACAAGCGTTTATTAAGCACCTACTGTGTGCTAGACACTGCTTACATTTTATCCATTTGATCTTCACAACAACTGTGGGAGGAAGGTGTTGTTATACTTCCCATTTCACATTTGAGGAAACTGAGATTAAGTGGTATGCTTGGGTCACACAGCTCATAAGGGTCTGAAGTCACGTTTGACCTCAGGTCTGCCTCCACTGCACCCCTTAGCTCTCTGGAAGGGAGCTTAGTTATTTGTACCCTTTAGGGAGAAGCCAAAATGCTATAGAGTATGTGGTTTAGTAAATTTAATGTTTATCAATTTAATTATCAATAGACACTTATTAGGCACTGTAGTGCCAGACATTGTGCTGAGCCATGGGAATACAAAAAGAGGTAAAAGACAGTGCCTACCTTCAAGGAGGTTACAATCTAATGGGGGAGATGACCTGCAAACAAATATATACAAAACAACTTTCATACAGGATAAATAGGAAGTAATTACCAGAAGAAAGATACCTCATAGCATCCTGTGAGACGATTATTGCGAAACCAAGGTGGGAAATCATTGGTGTGCCTGGCATCCCAGAACTCTGGCCACTCTGGCCACAGGGCAAGCCTTCTAACTTTCTTCTGCTTCTGTTCTCTCTTTTATTTAATGAGGGATTTTTAAAATAAGATCACCTCAAGGGCCTTCCTGCTCTGGTACCTTTAACAAAAAACTGTGTTCTACAACTTGTAGATTTTCTGGGTAGAGTTGGTCCAGAAATGGCAAATTATCCCACACTGTTGGATGAACTTCAGCTATTTCAAATAATTTTAGTTGTTTCAAATTGAAAAAAAAAACCCACTGGATTCAGAGTCAGAAGATCTGGGTTTGAATCCCAGCCTTAATAAAATCACTTAACTCCTCCAAGTATCCAATTTCTCATCTGTAAAATAATCATACCACATACCTCATTGGACTGCTTTGAGCAAAGTGCTTTGCAAACTTATTATACTACTATGTGAAGGACAACTATTACTTTTAGTTAAAGGGGAAAGAGCTGGATATGTATCCTGCCTTTGACACTAGTTAGCTCTGCAACCATGGGCAGATCCCTTAAGCTCTCTGAGCCTCAGTCACATCATCTGTGAAATGAAGCCCAAGTGGGGTAATTTGCAAACTTGACTTCCAGCACAATGAGGGATCTATGATTTTATTGATATGATTTTATTGACTCCACCACTATCCAGAGATACAGCCCATCTGTAACTTAGAGCAGTGGTGTCAAACTCAAATTGAAACTGGGGCTATACATAAGGATAGCTGTAGACTGCATATTAACTTAGTTTTAAATGTACTGTTGTCTATATTTTATTGTATTTTTATTTATTTTGTTAAATATTTCCTGATTACATTTTTTCCTAACTGGGGCATCATCCATACTTCTGACTCTCAGGCTCAGGGGACTGAATGACTTGACTATGGTCATGGCTAGTATCAGACCCAGGACTTGAATACAAGTCCACACCCCCACACCCCTGTTATGCAATACTGCCTGAACACACCTTAAAGTGCTCTATGAATATTAGTTATTATTCTATAAATAACAAACATTTATCCCAAGCCTGCCATTTATCAGGTACTTTGTTAAGAGCTGGAGTTTTTTTTTTTCTTAACTGAAGCTATGATTCACCTGTGGAGCTCCATAGTGAAGACCTCCTTCTATCAATGCACAATGGCACCTGCTCTGAAATTTATAGTCAGTTGTCAAGGACATTTAAAGGCTAGGTAACTTTCTCAAGGTCACAGGACCAGCTGGGATTGAAGGCAGGTCTTCCTCACAGTGCTCTCAGCTCTCTATCCACTGTGCCACATTGTCTCAAACTCTACAAAAAAGCAGTGTCTGTTTACTGAAGACCGGGAATTCCAGAGTTATTCATTTTAAAGACTCAGGGGTCTTTAAAAGGGAGGCACCAATTGCTGGGGTAACTTTTACATTTGACCTTTCCTTCTTCACATAGCTAAGGCTCTATATTTCATTAATAGGCTTGATGGAGTAAATTACTAGGTGGAGCAAGTTACCAGAATGTCCTCATATACTTTATCATAGCCATCACTGCCCCCCCCACCCCCCAACAGAAGGTATTTAGTGAGGACACACACACACACACACACACACACACACACACACACACACACACACACACACACACACACACACACACACACACACACACACCCCCTCACAGTGCCAGGCACATAGTAGGTGTTTGATAAATGTTTATTGACAGTGACTGTGATTATGACAAATAAAAGTTTCTGGAGTCATACCAGGTCTATTAAATGGTGATAAAGCCTGCTTTCTGAGAAAAAAAGGACCTAGCCAGTAGTGTAGCCCTAAGTTGTCTTTGGTGAGTCCTCTTGTAGTTTTAGGGTGGTGCCATCCAAGCAGTCTTTTTAGAGGGAACATTCTGGTAGTAAGTTGGAAATAGCTAGACCATGGAGATGGCTAAGCATCTTAGTCAGCAAGAGTTTATCAAGTGCCACTATGTGCCAGGCACTGGGCCAAGCACTGGGGATGCAAAGAAAGGCAAAAGACATCCCTGCCCTCGGGGAGTTCACAGGCTAATGGGGGAGATAACAAACAAGCAATTATGTACAAACAGGAGGGGGGAGGGTGGATGGATAGATGGATGAATGGATAGATAGATGGAGAGAGAGAGATGGATGGATGGATGGATGGATAGGTGGATAGAAAGATGGAGGGATGGATAGATATCTTGCACATAATTGTACCTATATACATACATATATATGATATATATGATATATATATGTATATAACAGATTGGAGATGATTTCAAGGGGCAGGCATTAGAATTAAAGAGGATTAGAAAAAGCATCTTGTAGAAGGTAGGATTTTAGCTGGGACTTTAAGGAGGTCAGGGAGTAGCAATGAAGAGAGAGAACATTTCAGACATGAGGGACAGCCAGAAAAAGCTGGTAAGAAGTGTCTTGTTCAAGAACCAGCAGGGAGACCAGTGTCACTGGATCACAGAGTCTGTGGGGGTAAGTAATGTATAAGAAGACTGGAAAGGTAAGAGGGGGCCAGGTTATAAACGGCATTGAATGCCAAATAGAAAATTTTCTGTTTGCTCTTAGAAGTTCTAGGGAGCCATTGAAGTTGACTGAATTGGAGGGAAATGGGAGTTGACATGGTAAGATATGCACTATAGGAAGCACAATTTTAAAACTGAATAGAGGCTTATCTCTGACAGGATTTCTTCTGCTTCCCCCCACCCCCACCAGCCCCCCGTTTATCTGGGGGTCTCAGAATAGCTCCCTCTCCTAATGTAATAATATTTGGCCACTGGCATGTGGAACTCAGCCCCATCAACAATTATTTTTCATGTTTCTCCTTAGTGTTCATTCCTCTTACCATAGATATGGGGAAACTGAAATGACCAGGCTACAGAAAGTAGACATTCGCCATTTACTGGCTTCCGCTCTAATTGCTGTTGTCTTCCCAAGCCAGATGTGGTAGAGCAAAGCCATCCATTTCCCACTCTCCCTTCTCTCCTGCCGGGGGCAGGGAACACCTCATTGCTAGCTTTATGGCACCAACAAGATGTCCTCTGACAGCCTTCGGAGAAATCCCTCAGACCCTTTCCACAGATAAATCAATAAAGCAGGAGGTGGGTGGTGGGAGAGAAGGGCAGACTCCCTTCTATTCATCCATACATCCTGAGTGAGATAAAAAGGTGGGTTTCCAAGAGAGCTGTGCCAGGCCTATCAAAGCGAGAACATCCTGGCTGTCTAAAAACAGGTAAGCGGGACGTTCAGCCAGGGGTTTTCTGCTGACTATTTTTCCAGCCCTGGGAGTTTAACAAGGTGATGACAGAAAATACACCACCAGGTTTACTCAGCATGATTTTGGGGGAAAGCAGAAAAGGAAGGAAGGGAGGAAGATGCAGAGGAGAGATCCATTATCCTCCATAAACCAGCACCTGTTCTGACTTGAAATGGTAGAAACACAATTACTACTGAGAAGGGAGAAACAGAAATGTGCTCCTTTGCCTTTGGTTTCACAGCTCTATCCTCAAAGTCCCTTTTCTGCTGACAGTCTAAATATTGATTCTTCTTTGGATTTTACCCATGATCTCTGTCCATAGACACTGTAGCTCTTAGTTGTTTTTAATATGCATATTTTCTTGCTGCCAGAGACGATGATCTAGCCTAAAGAATGAAAGAATACAGGCTTTTGAGGTAGATTTATTGAATGCACTTTTGACTCGATTCATTCATTCATTTGACAAGTGTTTACTATACACCAACTATATGTCACATATTGTGCTAGATGCTAACGGATGGCTCCCATAGCTGCATGAAGACATACTCCCTATGCTGTGCGAACTTTGCTCCTAACTTGGAAGACTAGTAATACACAGATAAAAAGGTGATGAATAGGATGGGCCAGTGCCCAGAAGAGTGACTGAGACAGTGAATAGGAATTCGGTTAGGGAAAGATCAATATGGATTGAAGTTCTCCAGGAGATCTCCTGGATAAGGTGGACTTGAGCCGGCTGTTGAAGGATTGGTAGGTTAGGGGACAGTGGAGAGAAAGGAAAACAGCATTCTCTTCAGGAAAAGTGAGTGGCATGAAGTAAGAATGGAGGATTAGAATTGGAAATTAGAAGTTTCTTTTCTGGGGAAAGCTGGAAGAGGGGGTTCCTGTTGGGAAGTAGTGAGGAATAAACACAGTTGTATTAGCAAAGTGGGACCAGAATATGGAGAGTTTTATGTGCTAGGATAAAATGTGGGCTCTATCTTTTATGCATTTGGAAGGCATCAAAGATTTTCTGAGCAGTGGAGTGAGGACGAGATTAGTGTTTTGGAAGATTCATGTGTTAGTGTATATAAGGATGATTTGGAACTGGGGGAGGGACTGGAGGAGAGGAAGCCAGAAGGTTGTTTCTACAATCCAGGTGTGAGACAGAATTGGAAAGAAACTGAGTAGTAGAGATTTCAAAGAAAAAAACTGAGAGAGATAAGGGATGAATGAAAGGGGAAAGTCAATAGTTTTGAAGCTTTAAACCTGAGGAAAAAGAGGTGCCATAAATAGAAAAGGTGAAGTTAGCTAAGAGCGCCAAGTCCTACCCATCTACGAGGGGGAAAAATGGTACCTCAGTTTTCCCATTTCTACAAGGAAAAGAAAGGCTGTGTTTGGTGCTGGGTAGCAAAGTTTGAGGTCCTCAGAAGCAAATGCTGTGTAAATATTTCACTTTGTTTTCTTAATCTACTTTTGGCACAGAGTTCAGGGGATGGGGTTTTATTAACTCTTTATTACTCCAATACTTAAAACCGGAAGAAAATGGCATAGGGGGTGGGGGTGGGGGGAAGGTAAGGAGAGAAGATATCTGTCTCCTGTGGACTCCAATTAACACTAGGCCGGTTGGTGGCATCCCGAGGTGTGGAATGCTAGTCTCGGGACAAGGCTTCACCTTTTCTCTTCCCTCCCCACCACCCCACCCCCTTCGCAGCACACCTTCAGCCCTCTCTTCCGAGCTATGGACAAAACTAGTCAGTTTGGGTCTGGAAAGACTCGAGAGTGACTCACACGCCAGCTGTCCTTTGCCTTTGCTATCTTTCTTCTAATTATTGCAACATTGCAACACATGCTCTAATTGACAGTCCCCACGGGGAGAAGCTGGTCTTGGAAGAAAAATTCCTGTCAGTTCTTTGCCCTGCATAGGCAAAGCTCAGTGTATGTAACCTGGCTCTGAATTCTTGACCCAGAAGCTATGTTGGTGTGTGTGGTTCCTTCTACCTGAGCCCTCGGGGAGCAGATTGACTCTGGCATCCTTGGAAGTGGCGATGAGCTGGGTGGGCTCCAGAGGGAAGAGAAGCTCACTCCCCCTTGTTCTGATTAAATCCTGTTCCAAAGAAATGGAATTTGTGGAAACAAGCTCTTCTTCACAAGCCAGCACCAAGACCTCTAGCCATAAACCGATTAATTCTCCTTGTGAATTTCTTTGCCAGAAACTTTTTATCCCAAGTCTAAAGCAAGGAAAGGGAAGAGAAATCCAAACACGTGCCAATCATCTTCTGCCCATTTCACTAGAGATTTAACTCTGTGTCGCTCTAGGGGCTTTTCAATGTTAGGAGTTATTATCTGCCCCAATGTAAAGGAAGCAGAAAACCTTGTGATTGAAAAGAGTGATCTCCCCCACTCCCCTCTGAAATTCTACCTTAGGGATTCTTGGCTTTGGATCTTAATAATTCCCTATTAAAATGGAAATGTCCCCTGGACTGGGACATTAGACATTACTAGGTATTTACTACTGAGAGCAAAGAGAAGGAGACCTAAACTAAGTGAAGGAAGAAATGATGGGGGTACAGATGGAACATACTCTGCAGTGATGGGGAGGGGTCAGAAAGAGGTAAGGAAGCACCAAAGTCAAACTTCACCTTTTTTACTGTTTTGTGGGTGTAGTGGGTAGTGCTTAGGACTTGGTGTCAGAAGACTTGAGTTCAAATCTTTCCTAGTAGCTGTGTGACCTAAGGGCAATTCACTTAACCTCCAAATGCCTCAGTTTCCTCGTCTGTAAACACAGTAACACCTCCCTTACAAGATAGAATGAGTTAATGTATGTAAAATGCTTTGCAAACCTTAAAGTTGTACATAAAAGCTAGCTACAGGCACTCATCCCCCACACCCCAACCAATCTATTGTGAGAATGGATGTGTGCTCCTAATAGGCCTTATCCTGGAAATGCTACTACTTTTGTTGTTGATTAGCATAAAAATTGACTTAATGGGGCTGGATCCCTGAATCTTTGGTTCTTCTTACAGTTCTAGAATGTTTTTTGTCTGGACCTGATTTCCATTGGTAAGGAAACTCACTCTACAAATGCAGATCTGCAGGTGTTCTGCCATGTATAGTCTTAAGTGTGGGCAACAAGAGGGGCCTTGCTACAATCAGAAGAAGCAGGGAAGAAGGGAGAACTGAAAGCATTTAAGTGCATACTGTGTGGCAGACTCTGCCGAGTACTTGCTTTGCTCTTTTGATCCTCAGAACAGCCAGGAGGTAGGTGCTTAATTATTATCTTCATTTTACAGTTTGAGGAAACTGAAGCAGACATGATTAAGTGACTTACTTTGCCCAGGTCATGTGGCTAGTTAGTGTCTGAGGCTGGATTTGAACTCAGGTCGTCCGGATTCCAGACCCAGCTGTATTTAAAAGTACCACTTAGCTGCCTTTAACTAGGATTTGGAGGCCTCAAAGCACATAAACCTTGCCTATGAGGCCTGCTGTCTATGCACCAGGAACCGTAGAGATCATACAATTATAGTCATCTAGTCCATATCCCCATACCGAGGTCCAGAGAAGTTACTTACCCAAGGTCACACAGTTAACAGGTGATAAAACTGGTATTAGAACCCAGATCTTCTGAATTCACATTTAGGTTTTCTTCTACCAGAAGACTGAATATTAGTGGACTGTCTAAATTCTTAACAAAAAGTATCATGCAGAAAATATTTTTAAAATGATGGTAACGACAGTTTTTCTTATTACTACTTTTGGGTATAAAAAAATGTTTCTGTCAAAATGCATGGGCCCGTAAGGATCAGAGGAGAGAGTGTAAAGCCACAAGCAGCCTAGAAGAGAAAGCATTGGGTCAGTACTGTCAGATTTTTTTGGGTCTGTGAAAACAATAACAGCTGCCAATGATGTCTAAGGTTGTGAGACCGCCGACCCAAACTTCACATGTGTGGCTATACTTAGTACAGTGCCCGGCACATAACTCGGTAAGCGCTCAATAAATGCTTATTGACTGACGGACTAACTAACTGCCTGAAAACCCCAATCAGGCCTGCCAGGATCAAGAAGCTGCCACAGCCACTTTCCCTTTCATGAGCTTTTCTGTCTCTGCCCAGATGATAGATGGAGAGATCACAGGCACCTGGAAGAGAGTGAGTTGTGGCATTTTCTGGTCCACTTGGGGTGTCTTAAGAGGAAGGCAGTGTGGTCTAACAGGTCATTGCACTGGGCTGGGAGCCAGGAAACATCCCTAACAAGCTGTTACTTAATTTCTCAATGTCTCAGATCCTCAGCTAAAAGGCAAAGACTGTCCCACTGGGGAGATGCTATGTAGTGTGAGTGAAGTGTTTCTTTGCTCCATCTAACGGGATTATTTGGGGCTTGCCTGAAGTGTGTTAACGAGAGCCAGCCAGTCAAGGGTGTGCCAGCTGTCTTAAGTGTTCATTCAGCAGTTAGGAGCTACTGAGTTAAGTGAGGCTAGTCTTAATTGGTGGGCTGGAGCTCAGACAGACAGATGTGGAAAGCAGGGTATATGACCCGGAGAGGTCTGAAGCAAGAGGGTGAACTTAGACTAATCTACTAAGACAGCCAGTAGCTTCTCTAAGGAGGGTCTTTTGGCCTTGAATAGGATGTGGAATGTGGATGTGGAAATGTTTTAAAGCCCCTTCCACACCTCCAGAAACTTACCTACTTGTGTTACATCTCATTATTCAGGGGCATAGGTCGTAGCACACTAATCTACATTTATTCATGTTTCTCTGGGGTGTCTTTTTTTTTCCATCTCTGGTTGTGTTTTATTTAGATTATGGAAGTCCTTGAGGGCAGTGAGTGCATTTTCTTTCTATATTATCAGTCCATAGGCTCCCAGCCCAGTTCTTGCACAATGAACACTGGTTAAATGTTGTTGATTGTAAGACTGACCATCTGATGGATTGGGAGTGATAGCTTTTCAAGCTGGGGGTGATCAATCAAAATACCCATCTTTTTCACTATACAAAGGAGAGGGTGAACTAGGAAAAAAAAGGTAGGGCTGTGCCTACAGGTTTCTAGCTATGATCTTGTTTTCCACAGGTAAAGGCAAGCACCAACACACGTGTGACTAGATTAATACAAAAACAAGGGCATTGAAAGCCAGATGACAGGCGATAGAATTCTTCCGCCTGTACCCATTTTTAGCCTTCTCCTTGTCCCAGGATAAAAAGAGAAAATAAACTGAGAAAGTCCAGCTGAGAAGCATTGTTCTCATTGATATAATTTAGACCTTTTTCTTTGCTGCACTGGCATCTGTAAGGAGGTGTTGACTGGGTACAGCCACACCCTAAAGTACTTTAAGACAACTTCCTGTTTTTAAGTGCCAGAAACCACCCATAGAGAATAGAAATGGTTCTGTCCAGGAGAGTTCAGCCATAGACAAAAGCATATATGGGTGGCTGCCTGTAGTACTTCTATATTCTGTTGGGCAGAAAGCCCTGGGATATTCTTGGCTTCTTGTTCCTCCTGGAGTTGAGTTCTCCTGCCTGGAGATTGTAGGAAATAGAAGTACCTATCTAATTAAGAGATGAAGTCACCCTAAATAATAATTTGTTTTATCATTCCGTCATTTCAGTTGTGTCTGTCTCTTTGTGATCCCATTTTGGGGTTTTCTTGGCAAAGACGCTGGAGTGGTTTGCCATTTCCTTCTCAAATTCATTTTACAAATGAGGAAACTGAGGCAAACAGGGTTAAGTGACTTGCCCAGGGTCACACAACTAGTAAGTGTCTGGGACTAGATTTGAACTCAGGAAGATGAGTCTTCCTGATTCTAAGCCCAGTATCTATCCACTGCCCATAAATAATAATAGCTAATATTTATAAAGGATTTTAAAGTTTGCAAAGTGCTTTACGTATATTATTTTATTTGAAACAAGTTCCCATGATCAGATGTGGCTCACTTTGCTAAATACATGTGTTCCCAGGAAGCTGTGTTTGTATTGAATTCTTGTAAATTTAATCCATTTTAAATGCACTCGGGAAGCTGGCTTTTTTTTTTTAAGTGTTGCTGACTGATTTCATCTAAGGTGCTTCTGATAAGAAATTCTCTGTACCAATACAGATCAGCCCATGCTTTGCGATTTATAGTGTTAGAAAGTTGCCTTTGGGCCCTGAGAGAATATGCGACTTCCCAGGGTCACTGGGTCCATAGGTGTCTGAGGAAAGACTTGGACCTAAGTCTTTCTAACTCTTGGACAGATCAGCGCCTTCTCTGCTGCCAGCCGCTGCTTCCTGCCCGCAATGCTGCTCCTCCTTGTGTCTGGCTCTCCAGAGATCAGGGGGTTCTTAACCTGGGCTCCATAGACATTGGGAGCCTGTAGATTTCAGGGAGTCTGTGAACTTGAGTGGGGAAAAGAAAGTACATCTTTATTTTCACTAACTTTTGTTTTCCTTTGTAATCTTCTGTATTTTGTTTTATGCATTTAAAACTACTATTCTGAAAAAAGAATCCATAGGTTTCTGTAGAGGCAGTCAGGTGATTCAGTGCAGAGCAATCTCTGGGCCTTAAATCAGGTAGATCTGAGTTTAAGTCCCTGCTTAGACACATACCTTGAGGAAGTCACTCTCCCTGCCTCAGTTTCCTCATTTGTAAAACAGGGAAAATAACACCTGCCCCCCAGAGTTGTTGTAAGAATCAAATTAGATAATATTTCTAAAATATTTACTTAATTTGCTAAATTTACTTAATACTTATAAAGTATTTACTTAAAATATTTATCATGAGGCATGTAGTAGGAAAGGGCATCTTCCTATGGCATCCTACTAAAGCATCTACTATGGGCTAGGTACTGGGCTAAGCACTTTTGACAAATATTCTCTCATTGGAGAGACCTGTGAACCCTGTGAAGTAGGTGCTATTCCTATGCCCATTTTACAGTTGAGGAAACTGAGGCTGACAGATTAAGTGACTGCTCAACGTCATAGATGGGGAGAGTCTGAGAATGGATTTGAGCTCAGGTCTTCCAGACTCCTGGCGCAGTGCTCTATCCACTGAGCCAGCCAGCCCCCTCAAAGCACTTAGATAACAGCTTCATAATTTGATGTAACATCGTAGAGAAATTTGGGATAGAAGCAAGGAGGGTGTTTCTTAGTTCTGAGGTTTCCAACCTTCAAGGCATTTTGTGGATCTTTTTTTTTTCAATCAGTCACTCAGCAAGCATTTATTAAGCACTACTATGTGCCACATTGGGAATACAAAGACAAACATGAAATAGTCCCTTCTTCAAGAAGCTATTGCACCTCCTGTTGGAGAAGCTAGTATGAACATATAGAAATATTATATACAAAATATTGCTGTGGTGTTGATGAAACCTGTAATTCCATCGGTCTAGTGAGCCTCTGGGGCAACTAGGTGGTGTAGTGGTTAGAGCACTGGACTTGGAATCAGGAAGACTCTTCTTCCTGAGTTCAAATCTGGCCTCTGACACTTAACTAGCTTTATGACCCTGGCCAAGTCACTTAACCCTGTTTACCTTAGTTCCTAATCTGTAAAATGAGCTGGGAAAGGAAATAGCAAACCACTCTGGTATCTGTGGCAAGAAAACCCCAGATGGGGTCACAGAGAGTTGGACATGAACAAAAAGACCAAACAATAGCAACAGTTCTACTAGTGAGAGGTGAGGAGTACCTGAAGTGCATGGTGGTCATGTGTGAATCAAGAGAAGAAAATGAATATGGGAGAGATTTTAAATATTGAATCTTGGTAACTGGTTGATGTGTGTGAGGTGGGGGAAGAGTAAAGAGCTGAATATTGCTCCAAAGGTTATGGACTTGAGTGACCAGAAGGAAGATGAGGGAACAAAGGAAGGGGGGGCCCTTGAAATAAAGAAGTCAAGAAGGGGGATGAGTTTGTGAGAAAACTCGGTGAACTCTGTTTTGAGGTGCCTTATAGGACATCCAGTTCAAAATGTCCACTAGATAGATGCTAATCCAGGGCTAGAGCTCAGAAGAGAAACTAGGGCTAGATACATAAATCTGGGAGTCATGTGCGTACAAGTGATAATTAAATGCATGAGAGTTGATGAGGTCACCAAGTGAGGAAGTAGAGAAAGAGAAGAGGGGAGCCCAGGACAGAGCCTTGGGGGTTACCCCACAATTAGTGGGAGGGGGATATAAATGATGATCCAGCGAAACAGACTGAGTAGTCAGGTCAGAAAAACGAGAGAGTATCCTGGAGAGAACTGTCACTAGTGTCAAATGCTGCTGCAGAGATTGTAGCATCATATATTTAGAGCTGACTGGAACCCTAGAGGTCATCAAATCCAACCCCTTTGATTTGCAGATGAAGAAACTGAGTCCTAGAGAGGTCAGATGAGTTTCCCTGGTTTATACAGCTAGTGTTTGAGGTAGGATTCAAACAGGCTCTCCCTGACTCCAAATCCAGATGTCAAGAAGGTCGAGATCAGTTAAAATAATTTACCCATTCTGCATCTTCTCCAAGGACTGGATGCCACCATTATTTAATAAGAGATGGTTTCATGACACTTTTCAAATTTCTAGGGATGCAGAGACTTGGGGGCTAGTTTTAACCATGCTATATGAGTGGAACGCTTAAAAGAATGAAATCATAAGTAGCCAGCATTTCCTATGCTTTAGCAGCAGTTGTACCTGCTGATAAAATTCAGATGCAAGCTAATCCAGTTTGGGGGTGGGGGAGGAGGTAGGAAGGGAATTGAGCTCTATAAAGAGAAGATTAATGCCACTTAGATATTACACCTTGCCACCTGATCTCTTATGCCATCCTTCTAAGGCTTCTGAGAAAGGCTTGATGTTCCAAAGAAGACTGAAGCTCCTGTGGCACTGGACCACAGATAACTTTGAACTCCCCTCCATTCTTGTCAAGAAACCTATAGGAGAGTGAAAGAAGAGCCTGTGGCTGAGCCCCCAGGGCTGAAATCTCTCTTTGCTTCTGGGAGGGAGGATTAGAGTCTCTGATCTGCTTTCCTCCCAAGGAATAGTAACTGATTGTGACATTGGTATGGGTAGTTGCAGCCCTAGGCTGTTCTCCTTTCTTTGCTGGTTTTTCACAGGTTCATTCTGGTTAGTGATGTGTTTGGAAAGTGAAAATTTTGCTGTCATTTTCCCTTTTGGCTACCTTTGGTTGTCATGGGGACAGAGCCATCAAGACAACGAAAACCCCAACAGAGCTTTAAGACTGGAAAGGGATTGGACTAATTTCAGAAGCCCTAGGAAGGCCTCAAGGCCAAAAAAAAAGGAAGCCAGCAAAGTATGGAGCTTCTTCTTCTTCTTCTTTTTTTTTTTTTTTGAAAATGCAGATATCTCTGGGAGGGGTAGTAATAATATTAACTGCAAGGGTGGCTCCTGATTCTCTAGTGTTAGGGTTGACAAAGCACCCCCATCACTCTGGAAGGAGGCAGTTTGAGCGTTGGGATCCCGGTTTTACTCATGGTAGGTAGCAAACCAAGCTGTTATTAGTCACAACCTCTTTGGGCCTCATAGTGCTTATCTGTCAAATGAGAGGGTTCGAACAGATGATTTCGAAAGTCCCCGTTAGTTCTAAATCCTCTGCCCATGGCCATGCTCTGGATGAAAGAGTAGGCTGATAGAGAGAAAGGGGAATTTGAATACATTCAGAGTCTTGGGAATTATGTGGGAGGAGATAGAACCAGGGAGAATGGTGACAAGGAAATGAATGCTTGAGTTGGCCTGCTTCACAGTTTTGCCTAGAGAGAGTTTTTACCATGTTTTCGATGGTAAGGGCAGTTTGGCATAGAGGAGAGAGAGCTGGACTTGAAAACAGGAAGACCTAGGTTCGAATTGTACTTCTGTTACTGTGTCCTGGAGCAAATTATTTGACCTCTCTGTGCGACAGGCAACTGCTTAAGACATGTGGCTCCCCAAGTGGATGAAATCACAGATGCTGAGCAAAGTGGCATATTTGTAGGGCCAACTTGTGTGACGCTGAGGACTGCTACTGAAAAAAAGAGACTTCGAGGAGTATTACAGTGTCCAGGACGTCCCGTGCCCTCTTCATCCTCCGGCTGGCCGCTGAAAGGGAGTAGAATGGTATGACCTCATAGTGGAAATTCCTAGGACCTGGGGAACTCTATTCCTGATTCTGCCACTAGAGCTGTGTTAAGTGTGTGACCGCTGAGGCCCACCGTGGCTTTTGCGACAGGCCTGTAGGGCACACTTTAGCATGGTGCCTACCCAAATCATTTTAGAAGCAGGAAAGTGAAAAAAACAGGAAAATGTTATTGACTAAGGGTTCTTAACCTGGCATCTTTAAAAAAAGACTATTTTAATATAATTGGTTTCTTTCATAATCTTCAGTGTTTATTTTATTCTATTAATTATTGTTTATTTTATTAATATTTCTTATTCTATAATTGTTTTATTTTATTCATTTAAGGACATTATTCTGAGTAGAGGTTCAGACTTCCACAGGGGTCTTGAACACAAAGTTTAAGTCCTCCTGTAGTAGATTTAGAGCAGAAAGGACCTTTGAGGTCATCTGCTTCAACTTCCTCATTTTACATATGAGGAAACTCATCTAGGTTGTTAGGACAGACCTGAGATTTGAACCCAGGACTTTCTGAATCCAAATCCATCAGTCTTTCCACTGTACTGTGTTATCTGTCCACAAGAGAGGAACAGTGGTCATTCTCATTTTCAGTAGTTTCAAGGCCAGTTAGCTGCTATAGGTATTAATTAAGTAAATCTTTCTCTTTGTGTTCCCTACCTCACTCTGTATTACAGAGGCAAGTGAGAGATATGGATAAAGCTCAAGGCAAATCCAGTAATTAAAAAAAAAAAGCTGCTTGAGGGAAAGGAGGTTGGGAAAGGTACACGTATAGGGGTTCATTGAAAAGGCTTTTGGCTCTGGGACCAGGACCTGGGTTCAGATTCCACCTTGGATGCTTCCTACTACCCTAGTGAGTCCCTTAACCTCCTGGATCGCAATCTCCTTATCTGAGATGGACTCAGTGGCCTCAGACATCGTTCCAGCCCTGAATCTCTGATCCTGTGACCTCTTAACTGAAAAAAGAACGAGTAGTTGGGGAGAGAAGTTTCATAAGTGCGTCTGAGAGAAAACGTTGGTGTGGGGCTGCCTGCCACTAACGGCTGTGGGGCTCTCAGAGTCTCTCGAAATTTCCTGTTTCAGTTTCCTCATGTGACACACGAGACTTTGGGCCCTCTCTTCTTGCCATAGATGTTGTATTTCCTTTATTCTTAAAAATCGGTCTCTTTTGTTTTTATACCACATTCGTATATCTGCTCATCCAGTGAGCATTTCCTTGCAATAAGAATACTAAAAGACAAAGTTGGAGAAAGAAAAAGCAGTTCAGCAAAATCAGCCAACACATCCGCTGCCTCTGACAACATATGCAAAATTCCAAGGTGCTATGCTTCTTGAACGATGCACACATTGTGGCAAAATTTCCCTTTTCTTTCTCTGAAAATTCCCATTTAGGGTGCATGCCTTCTGGGCAGTCTCACTTCTCATGGAGTAATTGAAACCTGCATGACCACCAGGATTTTGATTTTTTCCATATTCTCTTAGAACTGTAACTAAGGTAGGGGTAACCAAGGTTTTCTCCCAAGGTGCCAAAATTCAGAGGGTGCCGATAGCATTTACAGCCCTTTGGCAGCATAGAAACAACTGGCCTTAATGCCTCGTTAGCAATAATAATTAGTTTTCGAATGGGTTGCCTTCCTCCAGCCCTCACCCCACCCCCACCCCTGCAACTGTCTCTCTTGCATCTCCCTACGTGATGAGAGTCTCCTCTCCTCTGATCTGCCTGTCATTACAATCCAGCGTCTCCTACTCACCATCATCCTCTTGGAGCAACACTACCAAGTATGCATATATGAGTGTTAGTCTGTCCCTTATGTAAGAGCATCCTTTTTACAACTAAATTGGCCATATCACTTCTGTCAGTTAAGAAATAGCCTGGCTAATCATTTACCAACACTAACTGCCCCTATTGTGTTCATTTTATGGAGTATTACTTTTGAGTGCTGGTGTCCCAATCATCATCTCTTCAGGCTACTTTATTGAATTCATGGTCATTAAGGCCAAAAAAAAAAAAAGTTTTGAAAATGAGCCATCTCTCTGACCAATGTTTTCAGTTGTGTTACTGGTATAAATATTGCCGAAGATTTGGGGATCCTGTCTGTGTCAAGTGTCATTGCTATCTGTGGCACCCTGGCACAGAAATGATTGATCTGAGGGTATTTGGTGCCATAGCCCCGGCTACAAGTCAGTGAATATTCATTAAGCCCTTCCTATGTGCCAGGTACTGTGCTAAGTGCTGAGATTACAATGAAAGGCAGAAACAGTCTTTGCCTTCAAGGTACTCCTACCTTAATAGAAAGAAAACTTGTGAACAAGTACATCCAAATAAAATATATACAGGGTAACGTGGAGGTAATCTCAGAAGGAAAGGCACTGGCCTTGGGAGGATCAGGAGTGGATTCAAGGTACAAAGTTGGCTAATTATAGCTCTGGACTCGCACTCCCCTTTGATCTGTCACTACAATCCAGGGCGTCTCCTACTTACCATCGTCCTCTTGTGTCACCCCCACTAAGTATGCCTTTGGTAGCAGGCACCTGAGTGTTAGAGTCTGTCCCTTATGTAAGAGCATCCTTTTTGCAATGCAATTGACCATATCCCTGCTGTCAGTTAAGAAATAGTCTGGCTAACCATTTACCAGTCACCTGCTTGTGGGAATTCAGAATCCACATATGCCAAATATGAAAGCAGCCAGAGGGGTAGTACGCACAAAATGGGCTCCTACAACCTCTTGTTGAGGGCTGAAAGTAAAACATTAACAGTCTGCCAATGGTAGTTGGTCTTTTTAAGGAACTGTACTGGAAATTTTCCATGGGCTCCAATAAGCCATCTTCTTGGTCTGCCGCCATCTTGGTCTTTCACTCATATGCTGTTTATGTTCTTACAAACTATTAGTTTGAATGAGATGCTGTTACTATTTGAAAGTGCCTCTGTGGATAAGCAGATGGAGAAAAGGTTCAGAAACTTTTAATTGAAAATTACCTGAGTCAGCTACTGAGGTTGAAAGGCAATGACAATTGTAACTGGCTCTTAGGATGATTGAGGAAGGAGAGAATGGAAGGAAGGGAGCAAGCAGTTATTAAGCACCTACTGTGTACAAGGCACTGTTACAAATATGATCTCATTTGATCCTTACAACAATCCTGGGAAGTAGGGGCTATTATGAACCCTGTTTTACAGTTAGGGAAACTGAGGCAGACAGCCTTGCCCAGGATCATATAGCTAACTAGTAAGTGTCTAAGTCTGGGTTTGAAATTGGGCCTTCCTGACTTTGGGTTCAGCACTCCATCCACTGAGGCACCTAGCTGATTGGGACCCATGTTTGGAAACTTAGCTTTTCAGAGATAATTTTGAGTGCCTGAGTATGTAGGGAGCACTAATTAGAGGTGAGCTCTGAGATTGGCCTGGTTTTTGATGCAAGTGTCACATGCTTGGGGAAGAGCAGTTGATCTTGGCACAGGCAGCTGCAGAGACATCATTGGTCTGAATCTTCGGCACTGAATATGGAAGAAAGATAAGATCCTTATTCTTGTTATTCAAAAAATTTTAATGATGTTGCTATGTTATACAGTGTTCCTAATTTAAAGATTCTGAGGGCAGGAAAGCATGCTGATAAAAAATTCAGAAAGAACAGGAAGGAGTGGGGAGAGAAGGTGTGCCAGTAGTTCATAGATAATAAATTCTCTAAGGACAAAGGCTATGTTTTATTAATCTTTGTACCTCCCTCAGTGGCTATCATACTGTATTGAGTGCAGTAGGCAGGCGATTAATAAATGTTTTGCGTGAATGAATGAGCTGCTGACCTGGCTGACTAGCATATTTAGTATTACAAATGCCCATAGACTTCAAAGAAGGGGAGTCCAGCCAAGGACTGCAGGCCAATGATCTATCAAAATGGTGTCTGCAGTCGTGGATCCATCAAGTCAGGATCTATAATCATCCTTATCTTATTCAACCTGTTGGGGAACCTGTGGCATAATCCTTAACTCAGTTTTGCAGGGGTTTTGTTGTATTTAATTTTAATAGGCAAATGGTAAAATGTCGAAGTGACTGGTTGTATAAAATTAGTATTAGTTGTACTAAAGTTTAGAATGATCTGAGGGAAGCAAAAAGGGTACCCGGCTTCAAAAACAAAATGAGAACCAAAAGGTTGGAAATTCCACAGAAGTAGATTTCAGTTTAGCATAAGGAAAAAATTGGCCAGTAACATCAAGAGCTCACCAAAAGTAGATTGAACTGCCTTTGAAAGTAGAAGGATTTTTACCTCAGAGGTCTTCATAGTTGCATTCGTAGGATCCTAGATTTACAGAAAAGGAAACTGAGGCACCAGGTAGTGAGTGGCAGAGCTGCGATTCGACTCCAAATCTAGTGCTCAGTCTCCTATACTGTGTATTTCTTAGGAATATCGTAAGAAGGATGGTTGGTGTGATACTGCAGAGAGTAGATGTTCGCTGAGATCTCGTCCCATTTCTGAGATTCTTCACTACAAATCTAAACAGTTACTCCAGAGCAATTTGAAGCCATGGCCATAGTTTTTAAAGAAAATAACCCACCTCCCCTCCCAAATCTCATCCCTAGTGTATTTAGAACGTTTGTACCTGCATGAAGATAGCTCAGTGTGGTAGAGTGCTAGACTTTGAGTTAAAAAGACCTGAGTTTGAATTCTGCCTCAGAGACCTACTAGATACTTACTACAGGCAAATAACTAAACCTCTCTGTGCCTCAGTTTTCTGATGTATAAAGTAGGGATAATAATAGCACCTACCTCCCAGGGTTGTGAGGATCAAATCAGGTGACACATGTAAAGCTCTTTGTAACCTTAAAGTGCCTTAAAGTAATAAATGTTAGCTATTATCATCATCATCATCAAAGATAGAAGCAGTGTCACTTTGAGAATGGCTGCCTGACCCTCCTAGTGAATGTAAGGAAGCACAGGAAAGCACTAGGGCATTGCCCAGATGGCACTAGATAAGTCGTTTAGTCGTTTTTCAGTCATGTCGGATTCTCCATGACCCCATTCTTGGCAAAGACACTGGAGTGGTTTGCCGTTTCCTTCTCCAGCTCATTTTACAGATGAGGAAACTGAGGCAAACAAGGTTAAATGACTTGCCCAGAGTCACACAGTTATTAAGTGTCTGAGGCCAGATTTGAACTCAGGAATATGAGTGTTCCTGACTCCAAGCCCAGCACTCTATCCACTGTACCACCTGGACTAGTTGACCTCCTAGTTAATCTTTCTTTTTCTTCCATTTCTTTGTACTGGAGGCTTCTTGCTAACTAGAGAAAAATTGACTATGCTTGTTGGAGTAGATCAGGTAAAAATGGAACTAATACATCCAAAATAATCTTCCATACCCGTGAGCCGTTGTTTAGTATTATTACTTAATACTTTCCTCTCCATCAGGGCACCTTTTTATTTAAATTTTTTTTCCAGTTAATAGTCATTTGTTTTCTCTCCTTCCTATCTCCTCTCAATTGGAAAAAAAAGAGAAAAGAAAAAACAAAACCCTTTTAACAAATATGAACAGTCAAGCAAAACACATTCCCACATTGGCCTTGTCCAGAAATGTATGTCTTACTCCAGAGGTGTTAAAATCACAGCCTATAGGTTACAAAAAAAAAAAAAAAACTTGAGAGTTTTCCTAAACCCAATTAAAATGTAATAAGGAGAGATGTTTATCAAAATAAATAAAAATACAATTTGTAGTTTTTGAAGTCCACATGTGGTGCAGGCATCTGTTTCTATTTGAGTTTGACACTACTGCTATTCTACATCTTTAAAATATCTTCCAAAATTAAGAAATCTTCAGGCTCCATATTATTTACTGTATTCTGCAGTGTGCATTTGTGTGCTCATCTTGTGGAATATTGCTTTGGGGTGCTGGTATCCCAGTTATCATCTCTTGGGCCTAAATTATTGAATTCATGGCCATTGAGGCAAAAAAAATGTTGAAAATGAACCATCTCTCTAACCAGTGTTTTCTGTTGTGTTGCTGCTACAAGTTTTGCCCAAGATTCGGGGATCATGTGTCAAGTGACATTGCCATCTGTGGCAACCTGGCACAGAAATCCTAATTGGTATTGTTTTAACTATTATATCCATGTAATCCAAAATGGTGCCATAACAATGAATATGAAAGTAATATAATTAATGGCTTGTTCTCAGTACAAAAAAGCCTCCAATATCCACTATTAAAATGCTCTATGTGAGGTCCTGCTGCTGTTTCTCATGATCTTTAAAAATTCTGTCCAAGCTCAGGTTTGGGAATTTTCCATTTCTAACCATTTTTGACCGGGTATTCATGCTTATTAACCTATAGTCATGGCTTTGTAATTCCTAGGCTCCTAGGTTAGGATTTACAGCAGTTAGTTAGTTTATTAACTGAAACCAGTTAATGTCTTGTACTCTGCTTTTTAAATTTCGTGGTTGTGGTTGTGGTCGTCCTAAGTTTGCGTTATGGAGAATGTCCTTGTATAAATATCTCTGTGCCTCTCCCATGAGAACCTTGGAATTAATTTGGAATGCAGTTTGATAGAGGAATTTGGTATTTAATAATTGCCAATTGGCAGAACATAGAAATTGGCAAGGATAATTAGGACTGAAACCTCAGTGATTTGCACATGGCAAAGAGAGGAATTTCCTCTTTGTGGTATGTGTATGTTCATGTATGTATGTATCTGTGTGTGTGTGTGTGTGTGTGTGTGTGTGTGTGTGTGTATGTGCAGGTAGGAGGAGTGAAAGAAAAGGAATTATTCCCTACTCAAAACAAATTACTGAATTCTGTCCTTTCTTCCCTTTCCAGAAAGAAGACACAGTTCGATGTGTAAACCTTCTCCCTCTCCAGCATCGCCACCCTCCAATTCCAGGACGTCACTGTTACAAGTGAAAGCAAAATCCTGTATCAGCGGCCATAACCCTGTCAGCAGCAACGCAAAGCCATTCAAAACGCCCAAAGACAATCTACTTACCTCCAGTAGCAAACAGCACACAGTCTTTTCTTCGAAAGCATCAAGAGATAAACCATGGTGAGTCACTGGGTGCTGGAAACACCAAACTCTTTGCTTGCCTCTCACCTTTATTCCTTGTTGCCCTCACACTGAAACATGGTGCTCACTTTTTGGTTAGGCATCATGTTCCTAGGTTTAGGAAAATGAAGAGAAAAGAAGGAAAATCAAAATGATGGCCCAGAATTAAAAGCTAGAATGAAAGCGAGGGCTTAAAAGTCTTATTTTCTTGATGTGGGAAATTTTTGTCTCTCCTTACTAGAAAGGGTAAATGATAGCCAAGTAAAGAAAGACAGAAAATATTCTTTAATTATATGGCCAACTTATGATTTCTCATGCTAAGTAATAGTATTAAAAATTCCATATGAAAAGCAGAGTGGCATAGTGGATAGAGAGCTGACCTGGGAACCAGGAAGACCTGGGTTCAAGTCTTACCTCTGACATATACTGGCTATGTGACTCTGGGGATGTCCCTTAATCTCAGAGTGCTCCAGGCAGTTCTGTAAAATGATAATTTTCAGAGAAGTTGCTGATCTGCACTGGGAGGGGGAGTTTCCTCACCTAGGAAGAAACCTACACCAATGAAATCCCAGGTCAAGTCCTTAGCCCTAGCCCAAAAATTCCATAAGTAATCTTCCCCATGGGAAAAAAGGCACCCCATTACAGAGAGTAAGTACTGACCCACTGGGTTATAGGGACCACTCTCATGATGGAGGCTTCTCCTCTACTGAGGGAAACTGAGTCTGGGACTCTGTTTTGTACCGAACCTTTCTCTGGCATGAACTATAGGGTCACATCTCTGATGGACAAGCATGATACAGACCTAAAAAACTAAAATGCATTCGTGTATAAGCCAAAGATGACCAAGAAAAATGTCACTCCTTTGAAAAAAAGCGAATCACAAATGCCTGTGAAAATGCAGAGGATGGTGTGATTTTTTTCACCTCTGTCTTTACAAAAAATATTTTACTTTGATTGGCTATCTAGAGCAGGTTCCCTCTGAGATAGGAAAGTAGGAAGAGCCAACTAGAACAGAAAAGGAAATGTTTAAAGAGTATCTTCAAAAGGTATTCCCTGTTTCCATGGGCGTGATGATGTGCATTCTAAGATGCTTAGGGAACTAGGAGAGATTATTACAAAAGTATTAACCCTTAACTTTGAGACTTTGTGAAAGTAGGATGAGAAGGCCAAATACAATGCCTTTGGGGGCGGAGGGCAACCCGCAGTTTAAGTAAAAATGACCTTGATCATTATGAACCATTAGGCCGAACATCATTCCTGGAAAGATAATAGAATAAATCATATGTCAATCAATTTGTAACCACAGGATTTTGATAGTAATTTGAATGCTCTAGTAAAGAGCTAATCATTCCCAGATCAATGGAAAGTTAATAGACATCCTGCATCTGCCCTTTACAATAAGGCTTTGGTTCTTTCCCCATGCTGTCCTCATCCATAAGCAGGGAAGACACGGGGCTCTTTTAGTTCAGAGGACACACAACAGACTGAATGGGTCACGCTCAAAAAGTGGCTGTCTGTGGGCCCAACAGCAACACACACGTAGGGATGAGTCCTGTAGTTATTATTATCTATTGTCTCTATCAGTGACCTGGAGGAAGGAATGGAAAGAAATGCTCATTATATTTGGCACGAGTCAGCACTGCTGATGCCCTGGACGAGAGGACATTAGAGAAATGGACCGTCAAGAACAGAGTGAAGTTTAATATAGGGACAAACATAGGGCTTTAAATCCACAAATGATGAGATAAGGCGTCTGAGTGAATGTAAAAAGAGTTGAAGGAATTCAGGCAATCACAAGTCAAATGAATTGCTGGTGCAACCCTGTTGCTAAAATGTTAACATGGTAGCAAGACACAGTAACAGAAGCGTGGGACATGAAGAACAAAGAAGGAATCCTTCTCATGTATTAGCTGCTAGTCTGACTTATTATTTCCAATTTTCAGTCTCCACATTTTTTTAAAGGATTTGTAAAAACTAGAGAGGTTCACTTGAATTCTACCAATATTTATGAACATCTGCTGAGGGCAAGCCTAGAAAATGGTAACAAGAATTTTCAGAAGGTTGGAAAATAGATGCTTTGAGGAAACGGTTAAGACAACTGAGATTCTTAATAATGATAGTAACTGGTGTTTAGGTAGTGCCTTAAGGTTTAAAGGGGCTTCACATATATCATCTCATTTAATCCCTATAAAAATCCTATGAACAAAATTCTTATTTTTACAAATGAGAAAACTGAGGTGTGAAGCGATATTGAATGACTTGCCCAAGGCCTCACAGCCAATAACTGTGACAGGCAGGATTCAAACCAAATTTTCTGTCATCTCCAGTTTAACATAGGATTTTTACATCCATACCATTCCGCTGCTTTTAGACTTAACATGAGGAAGAGGAGGGTGATAAATAAGTGCAAGTGTGTTACAAGGAAAGTGCTGACCTGATGACCTTCCTCTCCACAAAGGATGGAACAAGGGCAAGTAATGCAAGAGAGAAATTGTTTAGAAATAAGGATGGACTTCTTGACTTAAAAGAGTGATTAAATATTGGAAAGGGCTGGCAAAGACTCTGTATTCCTGGAGATAGGCAAGTACCCATTTTGGCTGGTTTAGCCAGTCACTTAAAGGCAAGAGGCTGAACCTGGCAAAACCATGAAGCCCCTTCTGACACCTTGGTCCTGTAATTTAACTTTAGTTCACTGAACTAGTGATAGAAAAGAAGAAAATACTGTTCCATGATTACGCTTAAAGGGATCTAACCATGACTGGCACCGAGTGAGAAGTATGTAGAACTCTCCCCTCTCCTTCACAAGCAGTTTCATTAGCCTGATATCTCAGCATCAGAAGAATGGTGTATACATAAGATCAATAGATAGCGCAATTAATAAAACCCTCTTTAGGCCGAGGGATTGTAAAATCCAATTTAGATATCCCAAATGGAGAATTCTGTCAGCTTTCTGAAAGCCATGACAGAACAAATTGCCTGAAAATGGTCATCTCTGACCTTAACCTCCTACAACTAGAGGTGAGGAACAGACTTTCTCAGATAGATTAGAACTATTTATGAGTGAAAGTGGTTGTTTTATTATACTAAATTCAAGTTGACCCCATAGAATTTTTTTCTATGAGCTTAAATAGTCTGTATGATTTTATTTTGGGCTTAATAGGTTAAAAAATCCTTACCCTTTGATTCTTTGATGTATCCACTAAAGCAGAATTCAGCTTTTCCATACCTCATATTATATGATTTTTGCTCATACCTTTCCTTAAATCCTCCTTAGAGAATCAGTCAGTGAGCATTTATTAAGCATCTTCTATGTACAAGACACAGTGTTAAACATGGGGGACACAAAAAAAGGCAGGTGTCCTTCGAATGGATATCCAATGCTGTGTAAGCCTTCCTATGGATCTTTCATTACCATTTATGATTCTCTCATTCTTACAACATAAACTGACTGACTTTCTTTTCCTGCCATCTTAGGTGATTCTTGTCCATGTCCTCCATAAGTGCACCATGTTGGTCTACACAACATGCTGGAGGTCTCTTTCACTTTCTCTCAACATTGCAAGGGTACTAGTGGAGTACTCTGGCTACCCATGTGTCATCCCTTGCCCTCACCATTACGGTCTTCTCTTCCTATCCTAGCATTCCTTAATGATGTCTTCTCTCTTACTCTTCAGAATTCTTCATGGATTATACTCACATCCACCTTTGCCTCTGTGTAATATTAATTTTTAATTTTTTAAATAATCTTGTATTCTCCCATATAGTAACATCAAGAGAATGTTTCGTCAGTCAATTAACAAGCATTAAAATGTGGGTCTTTGCTTTCATGGTATCCTCAGGATCATTAAAGGAGTTTTGAAATTTCTTAAAGACAATCCTTCATGCTGTCTTCTCATTTAACTCCAGGCCCAACTTGTCTATTTATATTGTCTATTACAAATATATATTTAAAGAGAGTTAATAGATATATACATATATATATATATATAGATACATGGGGAAATAGATAAAAATAGAGAAGTTCTATAGTAAGTTATCCATACAAATACATGTCATAATCTGGGCAGCAGACTTTCTTTATCCAATTGGTCTTTCATGTAGATAGACAGGCCAAACCACCTTGAGTCATTGTAGCTCTCTTCCAGGGGACTCTGCGGTATTCTCGAGCTTGAAGAAATCAGCACAATGCCATCCGCAGTCAGGAGCATCTAGGGGACTTCTCCATCCATGAGGAAGCCTTGTTCAGTTTGAATTCTTTGTTAGATCTCATCACAGCGGCAGATCTTTGGTGACCATTTGGTATTCGGTTGTTTCAGTTCTGTTTGACTCTCTGTGACCCCATTTCGGGTTTTCTTAGCAGAGATACTGGACTGATTTGCCATTTCCTTCTGCAGCTCATTTTACAGATGAGGAACTGAGGCAAATAGGGTTAAGTCACTTAACTTGCTCAGAGTCACACAGTTAGTTATTGTCTGAGGTTGGATTTGAACTCCGTCTTCCTGACTTCAGGTCTGGCACTCTTGATTGAACAGCAGTGAGATCCAGACTTCAGCATGTTTGGAAGTGAATGAGGAGAGAGAAAGTGAATATCTTATCCACTGTGCCATTAGTTACCCTTGGTGACCATTTGTAACCCTCTTATTGTTACTGTTACTGTTACTGTTGTTGTTTTAACTTATTTCATGTTTATGATCAGAGTATTGTCAAACGGGGCTTTTTCGGTAGTTCCATTTTTTGAGGAATCTTCAGTAATTTTGGTGTATGAGAAGGAGCCCCCTTGTTATAAAAGATCCTACATTTTGTTCTTTTTTACATAGATTTTTATTGATAGCTTTTATTTTTACATCACCTGTATTTCCCCTGGTCTTTCTGAGAGCTATCTTTTAAAACATTTTTTAAGAAAAAGAAACAGAGAATCAGCGAAACTGATCAACATCCCCCTCCAAAAAAAAATCTTGCATTATATACAATGTATCATTTCCATGAGCCCCTTCTACACCTCTATATGTCTGTGCTTTATCATTTTACAACTTTCCTCTTGATTCTTTTTGTGGTGGTTCTTGTCATTTGAATTATTTTGATCATTGCCTATTTTGTTTTCCTGTTTCTTCTTACCAAAAGAAGGAAAGAAGGGAAATTCAAAAGGGGAAAAAATTACATAACTAAAGAAAAATAATAAATCAGTATATTAAATAAAACTCCAAAGCCAAGAAAAGTGTTGACATATGGGGTGAGACTCGAGGCTCTCTCCTATAGGAATAAGGTCACCTTAAAGTAGGTCATAAGAACAAAGTAATGACTTAAAAGAGGAGGAACAAAAACAGAAAATCTTAACTCAGCACTCATCCATCACCAAGAGAATATCGATGGTAAAAGAAAAGGACTTTTTTTTTTAGCAGTTTAGGACTATTAAAAGCACTTTAGTATTTCCCAAATGCTGTGTGCTCTTCCTACTACTCAGTTCTGATCCCAGATCATTTTCTATATACTGTACCTGGTCTGTCTAACTTTTTGTCACAGTCTGGGCACTATGTTTATTCATCCACTTTGTTTTTCTGATGTGGATCGTTAGACCAGTCTCTTTCATGTTGCTATGGTTTTCACAGAGGATGCTTTGTAGTATTCCATAACTTGATATGATTAATACCATGCCATCTGCAGATTAGAGCATTTGGAGACACCATCAATAGGGAATCTTTCTTTCGTTTGGATTTCATTAGGGATGTCTTCTGTGATGCTGGAGAACACTGTAAGTGAGCTTTCATATCCCTATTTTATGCCTCACTTGATCTTAAAACTCGGGGAATCATTGGACAAAGTTATTATTTAGTCACATGTCATAGACTCTTTCAGAATTTCAATATCTTCATGGGAGACCTTTGAGAAGAAGCATTCAAAGAGAAAATCAGAAGGTGCTTAAAATGACAAAAACCCAAACATATAGTAAGAAAGTAAATGAATTATTTCTCAGCAGAGAGGAGATAACTGGTAATAGACATACAGCCATTTCAGAATCAGCTACCGTGTTTAGTCAGAAAATCTAAGAGCAAAAGTCAGAGTAAAAGAAAAAATGCTTCTTTAATACAAAGGCCGTCTCTATGTTCCTAGCCATGAGGATAGCCCCAAACAGGCATTCACAGTGCTTAGAAGGTTTCCAGTCTTCTGAGTGTTAGGACCTCCTGTTTTTTACAGTTAACATCAGTTATCTTGTCTATAGATGGCTTTCCTTGAGATAGCCAGAGCTAAGAGGAACCCATGTGTGAAATCCTGAAATCCTTTGCTACAGAGCCCATAGGGAAAACAATGCCGGATGCAGACAAATTGGTGTGGGTTACTAGTAGTAGATCAGGGCTTTCTAAGCTATGAGGCTTCAGCCTTTAGCCGTAAGAACACAGCCAGCCAGGCAGGGACCTGGACTTACAGTCAGCCAGTCTTTTCCTACTCCCACTGTTGCTTGTGACTGAACTGGTCTAGCACAGCCAGTTGGTCAAGAACTCCGATTGGCCCTGATATGTGAAAGGAAGGAAGAGAACAGGTTTTCTTCCCTAGAATGGCTTATTGCTATCCTATCAACCCAGAACTGCGTGTTGAATACTAAATATGCCCAGCTATTAAAAATGCAAGAGGTGGTTCTACTATTCCAAAAGAAAAGGAGCAAAAAGAAAAATTAGCAGGCTTGTTGCCCTCTCTGCACACACACTCTGGCAGTGGTAGATTATTTGTTTTATGTTTTTCCCGTCCTCTGAAAAGCATGTCTTCCCTCAAGATGGAAGGCACGTCCTCCAATAAGTGATGGTAGTGGGAGTAGAAGTGTTTTGGAAATCTTCCCAATACTTTATGGAAAGGAAAATTACAAATGAGAGGCCCTGGCTAGCTGCCCAATGGAGAAACCTGGTTGGCTGATCTTTCCTTCCCTTGTATTGGTGAGGTCCAGAAGCAAGACAGGTGCTCAGAAATGACAACTCTGGAAAGAAAGAGGCAGCAGAATCTAGAAGACAGTATACCAAATTGAGGAAACAGATAACTTCCAGAGTCACTGTGCGTGTATCTATGACAGAGTAGCTTAAGCACTCTGTGCCTCCTTCATGTTATAGAGCTTGAAAATGGGACTAGTCTTCCCTCACTTTGTAGGGATGGTCTAAGGGTAAGTGAGGTAAGAGCATATTGAGTTTTTCAGAATTAAGAAAGTTGCCTTTATCCATTATGACATCTCATTATCCTCAGTCTTGATGATATTATTAGGGAAGGAGGATAATCAGGAGGTTGGATAGAAAAAAGAAACAGATATAATTCTATGTGCTTTGATGTAAGAGATTTCCATTAAAGACCAAGGGACCTGGAGAGGAAATAAGATAAATTAAACAGTCTTGGGATTTTCATTAGTTATTTTTTTCCCCTCATTCTCAACAACCCTTGGCCATATTAGGAAAATGTTAAGCGGCATGGAGTCCTTCAGCTGAGGCAGCTCGGTGGCACGGTGGACAGGGCACTAGGCCTGGAGTCAGGAAAACCTAGGTTCCAATCTGGCCTCTGGCACTTGATACCTATGGGACCCTGGACAGGTTCCTTAACCTCTATCTGCCTGTTTCCTCAATGGCAAAATGGGGATAATAACAGTACCTATCTCACAGGATTGTTGTGATATTTATAAAGCACTTAGCTCAGTGCCTGGCACATAGGAGGGGCTTAATAAATGCTTGTTTCCTTCCTTCAATAAGCATCTGTTAAAGGCTAAGAACTATGTTAGGTGCTGGGGATACATAGACAAAAATTAAAAAGTTCTCAAGTTCACATTCTACTGGGTAAAACTAGATGTACACAGATAAATAAATAAAAATATTTACAAAGTAATGGGGAGAGGTATCATTAGCAATTAAGGGAATCAGGAAAAGGCGAATTGAGCACTAACAAGAGCTAAGGAGCCCGAGAGGTGAAGTAAGGAGGGGGTGCATTTTAGACACACAGATTGCCAAAGCAGAGAGCCAGAAGACAAAATGTCATGTTCTAGGAAGAGCAAGTTGGCCAGCTTGGCTGGAATGTGGGGGAGGGGGGAGGGAGAAGAGGAGCGTAATGTGAGATCAAGCTAGGAAGATAGACTGGAGTCAGAGCATGAAGCGTTTTAAATGCCAGAGGAGTTTGTATTTATCCTAAAAAGAGGCTATAGGGAGCCACTGGAGACCATTGAGCGATGTGGTCAGAATGTGTTTTAGGATTATCATTTTGATGGCCGCGTGGAGAATGGTTAGAGACAGAGAGAGAAGAGATCCAAGACTGGAATAATCCAGAGGCTAAGGCAGTAGTACAGATGAGAAGTAACCAGGGCTGCAACTAGGTTGCTGGCCATGTGAGAGGAGAGAAGGGGACAGGTAGACAGGCATGAGAGGTGGAGAGATAGAATTGACAAGACTTAGCAATTACTTGACTATAGGGATAGTGAGGAAAAGTGAAGAGGGGAGGATGACTGAGGTTGTGACCCTGAGTGACTAGAAGGATGGTGGTATCCTCAACCATAATGGAGAAGTTCGGGAAAGGGATTGGCTTGGAAGGAAGGATAACGTTTTGGAGGGGGCAAGCTTGAGATCCTTATGAAATCTTGTTTGAGGATCTAGTAGGTAACTAGGGATGTAGTACTAGAACTCTAGAGAGAGACAAGGTTAGGATGGAAGTCATAAGGCTAGAGATTGCCGTTGCAACTGTGAGAACTGAGGAAATCACCTAGACAAAGGTTGTAGAAAAATAAAGCTAGGGCAATGAGTAGAGCACCGGCCCTGGAGTAAGGAGGACCTGAGGTCAAATCCAGCCTCAGACACTTGACACACTTACTAGCTGTGTGACCTTGGGTAAGTCACTTAACCCCAATTGCTCTGCCCTCCCCCTCCAAAAAAAAGAAAAAGAATAAGTAAAGCTAATGGCCTAAGAAACAGACTAGTAGGCAAAGCATGGATGATGATCCAGCAAAGGAGACTGAGTAAGAGAAGAGAAAATACCCCAGAGGAGGAGAGAGGTCTACAGTGTCTAATGATGCAGAGAGGTCAAGAACGGTGAGAAAAGGCTATGAGATTTAGCAAAGAGATCATTGACAGCCTTCTGAGAGGACAGTTTCAGTTGAGTAATGAACCTAGTTAGGTAGCACATGGGGTTGGAGTGCCAGGTCTGAAGTCAGAAAGATCTGAGTTCAAATCCTACGTCACACTTACTGACTGTGTGACACAGGGCAAGTCACTTCACCCTGTTTGCCTCAGTTTCCTCGTCTGTAAAATAAGCCGGAAAAGGAAATGGCAAACCACTCCAGTATCTCTGCCAAGAAAACCTCAAACGGGGTCACGAAGGGTCAGACGTGACTGAAACGATTGAACAGCAATGAAATTATAACCCACACTTCAGCACATTGAGAAGTGAATGAGGAGAGAGAAAGTGAATACAAGTAAATCACTTTTTCTAAGAGTTTGACCGTAAAAGGGAGGACAGAGATAAGGTTTGTTTTGTTGTTTTTTTTTTTTTTTGAAGTATCTGAGGTTTGCTGAAGTCTACCCTTAACCCTGACAATTCAAGGAGAACGAAAAGAAGAAGAAGCGAGATGGGCTTTTTTGTTTGTTTATACCCATGATTTTGTTGGTATGGGGAACTCTTAGTAGTGAAGCCCCTCCGCTGATACAGCTCACCACTCATCCGCAACCTACAGTCTTGGAGAGTTTCCTGGGCCATTTGTCAGTAGATTTGCTGGAGATGTGCATAAGATGAACTCAGGACTTCCTTCCTTCTTCTGTCCACTTTGTCAGGCCGCCTCTGGGGTTGGGCCTCCCCTCGTCCGTCCGTGCCCTTTCCCCCTACTGCTGAAGAGAGGCAGCCATTCAGGAGGGTAAA
The DNA here is from genome assembly GCF_011100635.1 of Trichosurus vulpecula. NCBI lineage: Eukaryota > Metazoa > Chordata > Mammalia > Diprotodontia > Phalangeridae > Trichosurus > Trichosurus vulpecula. Next base: position 148,232,234 of record NC_050577.1, read on the forward strand.
GAAGGAAGGGACCAGAAGGATGTGCTCGAGATACAGAGAGAAGAATCAGGCAGCGGAGGATGGTAGGGAAGATTCAGAAGAAGGTGTGGAGCTTCAGATATTCTTTAAGCCACCCGGGAAGTACCTCCTTATGCCAGCGAGGCATCAAGGATGAGAAAGTTATTGCTCCTTCAGCTTTAAAGTTGCTCTCACTCATTGGGGTTTCAGATGAGGCCGTGCTAGAGGCAGAGCCCCACGCCTTGAAAGATAGGTTCTGAATTCCGTGCGACCTTGGTAGATGAGCAAAGTCCTCAGAAATAGAAAGAATGAAGTTCTGGAAGGAAGAGGAAAGGTTCTTGTCACCCAACACTGGGAAGAAAAAGGAAACCGAAGAATGAGGAATGACCAGCTCTTTGTAAGGATAGCCTAATCAGACTGTGGGCCAAAGTAGATAACAAGATGACCGTCATTCATTCTTTTTTTTTTTATTGCTCACCAGAATGTTTTTCTCTTTGATAGGGGTGGCACGATGGATAGAGTATTGAGCCTGGAGTCAGGAAGACCTGAATTCGAATGTGACCTCAGGCACTTACTTAGCTCTGTGACTCTGGACAATTCAAAACCCTGATTGCCTCCCCAAAAAAGAAATCCATGGCTGCTTCAGAATGATACTTACTAGCTAGTGTGACCCTGGGCAAGTCATTCAACCCCTATTGCCTCCCAAAAAAAGAAATCCATAGCTGTTTCAGAACTTGTAACTAGGAAACATTATGAAGAACTTGTGGAACGGGTTTTTTTGGGTTTTTTTTTTTTTGGTGTTTTCTTTACGTTCAAGCAACAATTAAGGTTCCTTGCTAAGTGCTGAGAAATGTGACACAAAGGGATTGGTCAACCAGGGGTAGAGACAGGTAGGGTACAACTACCGCCATATATGAAGAGTTCCTTCTTGTACAGACTAGTGGATGGGTTTGTGTGTTTTCCATTCCTCTGCTGAGGACAGACTGGGAAAGCAAGTTTAAACTGCAAGGGAAAGGATGTAGGTTAGCCCTAGCAAAAAAAAAAAAAAAAGATAAAATATTCTGACCTTAGAATGAGGCCGCTAGAGGAAGCTGTGGAACCTTATTCTCCTAAATGTTTTGTAGCAACCACTTTATGTTTGACTCCACTCTCCCCGGGGACCACCGAGCTTGGGGGGTGGGGGGAGTATGCCTGCTTGGGGGAAGGGAGAAGAGAGAAGAGATGTGTTTGTACTTCTATCTTTGCTATACTTTCCCAGTGCATATGCTTTCTTAAAAGCTTTGAAAAGGAGCATCTTCTAAAAGATGAAAAAATGATGTGCTTAGGTTCACCATAGGGACAAGATAATATCTCAAATTCCTTCTAGTCTTAAGATTCTTAGGTTCCAGAACTGAAAAAGGAAAAGGGCCAAGTAGAAAACTGGAACTATATGAAAGCTGAATGAGATGCCCATGGCTTCTTGGGCCACTGGGCCCTGTTTCCTTCTGAGGGGAGCAGATCATACAAGGCAATACTGGGGAGAGGTTGGGATCCTGATATGGGGGCTAAATCATCTGATTTCAGACGACCACTTTAGTGCTTAGACCCAGTCCTTTTTATTGCCAGCTTCCCTCTGAATGAATAAGCCTGTAAGAGAAGAGGCCCCAGGATTAGCACCTGCCCTTGCCAGACACTCTGGCATGCTAGCCCAGGTGCTCGAGGTCACCCGATGAGCTGGCCTCTGCTTCTCTCCTTAGCCTCGCCAAGGCAACCATGGAGGAATTTTTTCTGTCTCCGGTTCTTTCGATGCACCTCCCAAGCCTCCCCTCCCGCCCCCTTCATCCACACTGGCAGTTTTGTTGACACGAGAGCCTGGTGAAGGAGGGATAATGGCGAATTGCTCGGCTCTTATGGCTCTAGGAGGAGATGAAGAAGCGAAGTCAGCAAAGGGAGCCCATTATTAGTCTGAAAGAGGATTCCTTCTGGACACCGACATCTGGTGGCTGAAGACAGTAACTTTCCACTTCATTATTTTCCGAAAGCAGGGTTGGTCCCAAACTAAATTTTGTAGTGAGTGAAATTTCTCCTTAGACCCCCACCTTCGAATTCTGTGTTCGTTCATGACCCTGTGTCCCATTAGTCTTCCTTCCCCCCTTATTATTCAGAGCTCAGTCCCTTACTTCTCTTTCTGTCAAAACCTACTTTTAAGAGAGATCTGCTCTCAGACATTTAGACCTTAATGTGAATATAAACTGCTGTTTCTTCTTCTGTTGTCCCTGATCAAAAGAATTTCGGGCAGCACTGAGCATCTGAAATAAAGCTTGTCATCTTCTGGTCTCAGAGGGTGGTAGTGCAGTGCTAACTGGTGTCTCTTACACTATTCTGCCAATGAGTAAAGTCAAATCCTGAAAATTTTACTGAAGTGAATTCTTTATTGCCTTAGTCATAGTATCACTAATTTAGGGGGGTGTAGTAGAAAGAGTGCTGAACTTGAAAAGAAATGAGTTCTAATCCTGTCCACTTACTACCTGTGTTGCCTTGGGCAAGTCACTTGATTTTTATAGGTCTCAGTTTCCTCATCTGTAAAATAAGGATATTGGACTAGATGAATCTGTCTCATCCACAAAATAATCAGAATAATGCGTATAGCATTTACTTCAAAAGGTTTTTGTGAAAATCAAATGAGATAATATATGAAAAGCACTTGGTAAACCTTAAATGCCAGTTAAGATCATCATCATCGTCACCATCATCATCATTTACTTTCCCTTATTGTTTTCTTGCCCATTTTTCCTCCTGAGATAGTAAGAACTTTTTTTGTGCAGGTCAGTGTACCTAGACTATATCTCCCAACAAGAGACCTTCTGTGAATCTCTGTGTTTGATTCTCCTCCACAGCACCACTAACAGGAAAACCATAGCTATCTCAGAGGATGAGTCTTTAAACTTTTTTGGTCACTGCACCTTCCTTCATAAAAAAAATTTTGAGCACATAACCCCAATATGTAGTTTTTTTATGTATTCTTAAATTATCTTTGTGTACTGCAATGCTGATAACTATGTTATAAAACTTATACAAGGAGACAAAAATGAAGTAATATTTGGTCTTAGAATCAATAGGGAACCACTTGAGTTTATTGACTAGGTGAGTAGCAACATGGTCAGATATCAGAAAGTGATTTTTGGAAAATCACTTCTGCAGCTGTGGAGAGGATGGGATTGGAGAATGGAAAATGTGATGGGAGAGAACCAATTAGAAGACTATCGGAATGGTCCAGGTGTGAGGTGAAAAGGATCTGAATAAGGGTGGGGACTAAACTAGGGGGGAGAAGGGAGCAAGTGGGGGGGAATGAGGAGATAGAAATGACAAAATTTTGCCATGAGGTATGAGAGAATGAGGAACTAAAGATGACACTGAGGTTGTCAACCTGGATGACTGGAAGGATGGTTGCGCCCTTGACCAAAATATGGGAATTTGGAAGAGGGGTGAGTTTTGGGGGAAAGATAATATAGTGAGATCTCCAAGGCAGATTGCAACCAACCCATGCCTACTGACCATGTGAGATTCACTATGTCTTAGCCAAAACAAAAAGAAATAGTGATGATGCAAAGGCAAGGGTCTTACTGTCCCAGTTTTCAGTACAGTGCCTGGTACATAGTAAGTATTTAATTAATACTCGTTGACTGACTTTTCACTGCCCCAGTGTGTAGCCCACACTCTGAAGGGTATAAAAGCCACCAGGTAACCTATGGAACTGAGGGTGAGTTTGCTGAGTGAAGGGTGGAGGAGGAGTGAGTTTCCCAGTGGCATCTGTGGCAGCTGCTGCTATGAACCCAGTTAGTAATTAGGTTATAACTGCCCATAGGGGCCAGTGCCTGCCTTTGAAGGTGAGGAGGGAGTTTTACATTAGGATCTTACACCTTGAAGGTAGAGGGATAATATGTGGGACAGGGAGGAATAAGGGTAGGTATGGCCATGTTGTATATTTTTATACACCGAAGTGGGCCATCACCAGAAGAGTGAGGTGCAAGCCATCCTCCCAGCCTCCATTAGTCGATTACATCCCTTGAGGTGAGGTCATGGATCCCACTTTGGAGTCCACACAGTGGTTTCTCCTCTTATCTGTATAATCAGCAGTTACCTCCATTGTTTATCGTGTTCCTAAACAGCATTAGCCAATACACCAAGATTTCTTCTCATAATAATTACAATAGTGTTTTTATATTTGCAAAGTTCTTTAAATAGGTATATCATTTGATTTCATGCAAGCAAGCAAGACAGTCCTTGCTTTTTCAAGGGGCTTACCTTCAAATAGGGGAATATAACATATGTAGGGGAGTGGTGGCCAAAAAGAAGCGTTCTGAATAAGGGTATCACAGGGGTGGTGAGTGGAACCATACAACAATTGATTCATCCCTTCCAGGAATGGTAATGCTGAGTTGATTTGTTTTTAGAGCTAGAATTGGAAAGCAGGTTGGAAGGTGGGAAGGAAGTACATGGGAGATAGCATGGCCTGGCTGCATGGCATGGTATGGAATGGAGAAAGCTGAAGAGTAGGTTTAGGCAAGATAAGAGTGCTTGCCAATCAGGAACTCACTGGACCTCAAGGATGAGAATTTCACATCCAGTCTGAGGTGGAGGCTTGATACCAGGACCCTTAACTTAGCACTGTTGGTCCTTACTGAACTTCATTCTGTTTATTTTCAACTTTTTAAAATTTTCACCAAAGTCATTAAGAATGGAATTCTGATCCTTTCCTTCTGAGGAGCTGGTCAGCTTCTTAGGCTTGAATGCCTCAGCCAACTTGATGAGTCAAATTTCTGTTCTGTCACTTAGGTCATTGATGAAAATGCCATAAAACACTCCACTCAGGACAGGTCCCTGCATCACACCTCTTAGCATGGCCCCTAAGTCGGCAGTGTTTCAACAATAAGTTATCTGGTTTTGCCTCTGTAGCCAAGTGCAAACCCACCCCATAACTATGTGGTATAGACAATGTCATGACTTATTGAGGATGTGTCATGTAGGATAGAATTCAAAGCCTTGCTAAAGCTGAGAAAGAATACCTTTAATGCTTCCTATTTCCAAAGCCTAATATTCAGAAAGGAGTTGGTTTAGTCTGATAGCTTTGGAGTTTTTTGGTTTTTTTGTTTCCCAGGCTATGCTTATAATCTGTGCTTATGAAGTTGTTTGCAAACTGAATTTATAAGGATTTTTTCCACGTGTTTCCATTAGGAGATAACACTCATTCAATAAACATGTGTTGGATACCTGCTATGTGCCACACTTGGTATTCAAAGGTTGCTGACCCCTAGATATTTCTACATCTAGCATCCTCATTGATGATATTGTGGTTTTTAAAGTTGTTCCACAGTCTTGTTTCAATTTGAAAGATGCAGGTGATAAATTCCTAATAGTCACTTTAAACGGGGAAATCAAGAGAGATTATGGAATCATCTGCACTAAGGTCTTTTAAAATAAGACGATGCTAGCCCTTCAGGGAAAGCATAATTCTATTTCCTACCTCCAAGAAGAGAGGACTAGGTTAAATTGACCCTTCTAGGTTCTCTAAAGGTCATAGGAATGAAAAGGTACTAGATTGGGCCTATGACCACAGGTTCCTAAAAGAAATTAGTCTGGGGATTACTAAGAATAGTACTATGTTTTTTAGTCCCTCACTGAATAAATGCATCTTGTTTCTGTACTGGTAAGTATAAGGATGAATTGGGAAACATTTTTGCAAACCTATTTCTAAGGACCCTTCTGACTCTAAAATTCTCCATTTCTTAAGACGTGTTTGTTGACAGTGATGAAACAGTAAAATTATGATCATCAGTAAGGTATAATCGTTCTGATAGCAACTGGATCTAGGAGTATGGAAACCATCTTCCTCAAATGGAAATTGAGATAATCTGCCTCAGCTCCATTGCAGACAGTAAGGAGGCGGGCAGGGGGTAGAGGGGAGGTGGTGAGGGTGTATGAAAGGCACCTTGTGTGAATGAATGTAAGAGGAACCTTATTTGTGAAGGGTCACTTTGGGTAGAAAGAGTATGTTATACATGCTGAGCACATTAAAAGAAATATGTGCGCTTCATAGAGGGGCACAAGAGCCAATGGGCAGATTGTCCCCCAGCATAGCAAGGCGCTCTTGGTTGTGCGGAGCCCGTGTTTTCCATAGCTGGGATGAGGGAGGGCGGTCCCTGACTGTGCAATCCTCTCTCCATGACAGCCGTGCAGAGGTACAGAGATACAAGGAGATAACTACTCCCAGTATATTACACACAGCAGGGAAACAAGCTGCTGCCCCGTGCTCCCTTAAAGAGTTCATCCCAAGCGAACAAAACAGGCATTATGGAGCCAGCGGGAGAAGATCAGAGAATCATCCTTCTCTTTCACATACTGCTTGCAAAGAGGACGATAGTGAGTGGGTAAATGTGACTAATTGTGAGGCTTCTGGGAGGGGATAGGGGAATTCCTTGGAACTGGGGGAAGGAAGTGACAGGGAGTGAGCCGTCAGACCCAAGTGATGATGGCTGGGCTCACCACCCTGGCAAATAGGGCAGAAACAAACCGCGTAAGCAACAAAGTGGGGACTCCTCATTGCAGCCCATCCTCCCTTTGAAGTGTTGCAGTTAATATGATCAGGTACAAAAAAGGAGATATGTAGTCCCATTATTGGAGAAGTATGAGAGCATGCTGTAACTCACCTCCAAAATGGGGGCACCTTTACCTTGTTCTTCAGGACTCCACACTCCTTAGAAGAGTGCACTGCTAAGTAAATCCTATTTAGACCCATTTCGTCCTGGGAAAGGAGCTGGAGCAAGGAAACTGAGGGTGATGAGCAGACAGAGAGAGGGACAAAGAATATAGTCAGTCCAAAGGCAAAGAAACTGAGGGCGCTGGGAAGACAGAAAGACGGGGATAGAGGAGAAAGCTTTCCAGAGGTGCTTACCACACATATTCTTTCTTACTATAGGGCAGGAATTCTTAAAACTTGTTAGTGTCGTGGACTGCTTTAGCCCATGAACCCTTCTCAGAAGTAGTTCTTGGGGTGGGGGGGGGCTTTCCGTTCAAGTTCAGAGACCCCCTGAAGTCTCTCCAAGAAACTGGGGTTCCAAGGATCCCGTGTTAAGAGCTCCTGCCCTATCTCATAAGAAGAGCCCAGGAAAATGCTAACTGAACAAGTAAAATGAAAAAGTGGGGAGTGACACCAAGGGAGGGGGAAGTGCTCTCCACATTGAGGGTTAGTTCCATGCTCTGCTTATTAAAAAAAAAAAAAGTTGAGAATTCCTGGGATTTATTTTCCAAATTGTGTATGGAACAATCTTGCATACGTTTCCTCCTCTGTTCACTGATTTAGGAATTCAGGACTGTTGCCAGTAACAGTGAAGAAAGGCGACTGAATACTGGGATGAGCCCATGGCTGCCATTTATACTGGGTGGGATGAGGGTGGTAAGGTCGCATAGGTATGATTTTCACTTCTCTCTCTTCCTCTTAATTTCTCCTGGTGATGTGTTTTGGCTCCGGGATTCTCTTCCCCTAGAACCATTCTGGTTGCTAGTTTCTCTTTTCTGTTGATTCCCAGCAGAGTCTCCTCCTCGGCTCTAGCTAGAATCCTATTACTTCAGAAGGACATTTGGACATTTTTACCAGGGATTTGAGGGCTACCCTGTATTTTTGTAGGGAGAAAAAAAAAGTGACCAAGTAAGTAATCAAAAGGAGCAGCTGCCAGGTTGTACCCGCTCTGCTCCATAGCCTTGGTCTATGAGATGTCTTAGACCCTTGAATGTGCACCCCAGAGAAAAAACACCATGCCGACCAGCCCCAAATTTCCACCCCATGGCTTGGCGTCATGGAACTTTGCCAAGCTGATCACGTTATACTCTGTGAAATAAATATAAATATAAATAAATATACTTCTGTGAAATAAACAGAAACAACTTATCACATTATAAATGGAATTCTTTGATAGGTGTTTGTCCAGACGCTCTCCAGATTCTACCCTCTTGCAAAATAAAATGGGGGCTTGAAAGAATTGGTTGTTGGATGTTGCTATTTTTCAGGCTCTCTGATGAGTTAGTTCTCTTATTGGGTGGCTTCATTCTGCCTCTATATATTAAGGTTTTCAGGGTAGGGGGTAATTAGGGCCCAGCAAGATTTCTAGGAACACTAACTAGCAGCTTAAGAATAGTAAACAAGCACTCCACTATCCATGGGCAGAAAGCTCAAAATCGGAGATGGGTAATAGGTATGTTATCTAACCTGGTCAAAGTATAAGCAAACATAATTGGGATGACAGAGCTCTAAGGAGATGAAACAATTGGCATTTTTCCAAAGAGCTGGACTGACCACATCTATAATTTTTGGCTGATTTGGGGAAGCCAAGGCTTAGCTGGATTGATTGGGGGGAAAATACAGCATGCTACATTAAACACTTAATTTTTGTTTTGTATTTACATCAGTTCTCCCAATATCCTTGGGTTATTCTATTCAAGTAAAAATGCTTCTAAGTTATTATGTACCTATCACTTTGCTGGGTTATTTTGCAACTGAGTAAATGAGGGCCCCAAAAGACTCAGACGGCAGCATGCTACAGTGGGAAATGAACTGATTTTGGAGTCGGAGGACTTGAGTTCAAATCTCAATTCTGCCCCTTACTCTGTGACTGCAGGCGAGTGACTTAGCCTCTCTGTGCCTTCCTTTTCTCATCTGTTAAATATGGAGATTAGATGCCTTGTTAGGACCTTTTCAGCTCTAAATCTGTAATCCTGTGGCCTTTGACTCACACAAAGTTTCCAAGGAAGAAATTAGACTAGAACTTAGAGGTTTAAATTCCCTTTCCTGAATTTTATTTGGTAGACAGACTCATCCTTATAAGTGCTCACATTTCTGTGGCCCCCATACAGAGGCTTTCCTCACAACTCCAAAAGGTTGGTAAAACAAGGATTATTATCCTCATTTTTCGTGTGAGGAAGTGAAGGCTCATGGATGTGTGACTTGTCCAAGGTCATATAGTTCTATAATTGGTAAAACCAGGAATCTAATTCTGTTGGTTCAAAACCCCAATGTGTTTTCCACTGTACCATACCTTTCTTAGAGACAGCTAGGTGGCTTAGCGAATAGAGCACTGGGCCTGGGGTCAGGAAGACCTGAGTTTAAATCCAGCCTCAGACACTTACTAGCCATGAGACCCTGGGCAGGTCACTTAACTCTGTTGGCCTCAGTTTCCCAACTGTAAAGTGCGGATAGCATCTACCTCAAAGAGTTGTTTTGAAGATCAAATGAAATAATATTTGTAAAGCATTTAGCGCAGTGCCTGGCATTTAGTAGGTGGTACATCAGTGCTAATTCCCTTCCCTTTTATGCAAAGAGAGATGACAAAGAAAACAAAAAAGCAGTTAGAAAATGTTTGTATCTTCTTGGTCAAGGACTTAGATGTACCATATAGCACCTTATCCACACTCAAAGAATGGAAATAAATAGAAATAAAAGGCAGTATAAGAAAACAAGGAGTAGGAATGAAATCAATGGTTTTATTAATCGAGTGTCAGGTATGCAGGAAGAAGGAAGAAAGAAAGGTACAGGTTATAAATTTGGGGTTTTGTTTTATGTATATGTGTGGTTTTCATTTTTCTCGCTTATTTTTAGATTAGAAGGTTTGCAAGTTCTCTGTTTCAGTGTTGTTTTGGTCTTTCAGCGTATTTAAATACTTTGAGGTGAGATTTTAGAAATTAGCAGATGTCCACTTGTGTCTAGAATAGTTTAGGCACCATTTTACCTACTCTGGAAATCCTTGAAATAGTAATGGTTTCATGTCTTACCCCAAACTGCCATCCTCCTTGTTCCCATTGAAAGACCTAGAGTCTTGTATAACCTTTTTCTCAGTCCAAGGAGAGGAGCGTCCTAGAAAGATTCCAGGAGTGGGCACACTCCAGATTCCCGAACAGCACAGTAGATTTGTCAGGTCCAATATTTGCCTTCCAAGATGTTGAGAATCTGTAAACAGCATCTGTGCTCCTATTTAAAAAGAAGGAGGAGGCTAGGGAAAAAAGAGTTACCATAATTATTAAATTAATAAGCTAATCAAATAAACATTTCATGAAACTTAGAAAAAGGAGAATTCCTTATCTCTATGGACATAAAATATTCTTCCCTAACTATACAATTTCCGGGAGTAGTAAAAATAATGGTGATGATAATAGTTGAAATTTATTTAGCATTTTATTGTTTACAACATGCTTTAAACGCGTTATTTCATTTGATCCTCAGACCAATCCTATGAGGTAAGGACTGTTATGATCCCATTTCACACACGAGGAAAATAAATCTCAGAGAAGCTAAATGAGTTGCCCAAGATCACACAACTATTAAGTGTGTGTGGCGAGATTTGAACCAAGAGTTTCTTGACTCCAAACCTAGCATTCGATCCGCTATGCTCCCTGGCACCTCTCAGATACCCTGTCAGTGGCTGCTGGACCAGAAAGACTTAATCGTATGTGGTCTGTCCTGTTATTTTCCTAAGTAGAGGTGGGTGCTCAGCTCTTGGCTCACAGATCAGCCAGGATCTAAAGAAGCAGCCTGTACTTTGACGGGAGAAAGGAGAGGTTCCCCTGGAGCCTGAGCAGAGACTAAATGAAATCTGACCTTTTTCATTCAGGGACCTAGCCTAAGGCCAAGTCCGTCATAGATCCCAAGGAATGACTAACCCCATTTAAAAACTCCTGTGCACAGGTACTATGGAAAAAATGGCTATGATAAGTGCTAATTCTAAGGAGTGAAAGTACACTTTCATGTACTGCCTTTTTAAAATTCATCATGGAAAGAAAGCTGCCAGCTTCTGAGAATTGCCCATTTACATAACTAGCTGACTAAAATGGGATATTAGATAATGTTACACAGCAGCTCACTCAATTTTAGCCCGTTCCCGGGATATGAGAGTAATCCAGAAGCCCTCAGACAGCATGTTGTGCAGTCCTCTGGCCTGAAGCCATCCCATCATGTTGTGTGATCCTGTCAGCACTCTCGAGCTAAGCAGATGTCAAGCCTGATCAGGATGAGGATGGGAGTCTTAGCTGCATGCTAGAGAAAGTGAGGAGAGTCTTTCAGCAAGTGGCACACTTTATTTGGTAACAAATAGCATCGCTCCTTGAGCATCACAGTAGGGACATTGTGCCCGTCAAAGATGCTATCTTACAGATGAGACCAATTTAAAGAGATGGAGGAGGAAGAAGCAATGTAATGACCCATGGTGATCAAGCAGGATGTGGGTGGGGGAGAAGGAAGAGTCAGTTTTGGTGCCATTCCTGGTCCTGTTTCTGACCTGAGATACCAGTTTTCCTCTTGGTCATGAGTCTCCCTTCCCAGCAAAACAGAACTCCCTATGCCCACATCACCAGGATTATTACAAATGAGTGATCATGGAGTGGCTTGGCAGCTGACATGTGGGGTCGGGTGAACATCTCCCCTCAGTGGACATGATGCATCAAAGAAAGAATTTGTGTTTGTTTCTTTGTTTTGCAGTGTTCCTGTTCCTATAGTCAGTTTAGAGAAAATTCCTAACCTAGTGAAGGCAGACGGTGCCAATGTCAAAATGAACTCAACAACCACTACTCCTGTGACCTCTGCCACCTCTTCCTCTGCTGTGCCTACCCCACCTTTAGTTAAACCGGTGTTGATGTCCAAGCCGGTGCCACCGTCACCAGAGAAGATACTGAATGGCAAAGGAATCGTATCTCCCTCAATAGACAAGAAACACCAAAATGGCACCAAAAGCAACAAGCCTTACAAGAGACTTTCAGGTAGGTCCCAGCACCTTCCCGAGTCTGGCAGCCTGCTGGCCCCCTCTCCCCACCCCAGCTGAGTGGCTGCCACTCCCATTCCTATCCGCCCAGTGCCTCCAAGCAAGGTCCTTCTTCCTATGAAAGGGGAGCCGCAGGTGGGATTGACCTGCAAGGAGCCTCCACTGGAAAGATCATTCATTCACAAAAGCCCAGCTTAAAGTGGCTTTAGTGTTATTAGGATCCAATTAAGTCTGTATCTTTGCTTAAGTGCCCTGTCTTCCAGCCTAAATAAGGGATGGAGGCGATTCCAGCCACACCATAACAACAACAAATCCACATAATTTCCAGGGCCGTTGTAGTAATCTGGTTCTGCACAGCCATTTTCTGCTGACAGACAGCCTCATTGACTCACTCTAGTAACTTTCAACAGTGGCTTAGGAAAGCTCTCAATGACATTTCTCAAAGGGCTCAGTAGAGATTAGGGACGGTCATGCCAATAGGTTTCAAAGGAGGAAATTCAGCCTCTGCCCTTTTTCATGGTAGGTTTCCAAGTTCATTCTGGGTTTTCCTGCTCCAGCTTCCGCCACGTGATTGGTTCAGTGTTCTCTTTTTAAAAAGCTCAAGCCAGAGCTGTTGACAGTGGCTTTTGTCGTTGGGATCGGCTTCAGTGCTCCCGAGAGCAGTCACTTGAGCAGCCCTGCCTGGCCACCCCTGAGTTAGTTCCCTGTAGGACTGAGTGATCTCTCTCAATGTTTTGGTTTGTTTTGTTTTTTGTTTTGTTTTGTTTTGTTTTGTTTTCCAGCAGGATTCCCCATGTGAATGGGGCATTGGTTTAGATTTGTCAGCTCAAGTGCCGCAGAAGACAGTGTGGGTGCAAGACCCATATTGACAACAAGCTAAAAGAAAGACCACATTGGGGTGAAGAATAGTGATGGGGAGAGAGGGGATGTAGAAAATAATATCTGTAGTAGAGACACAATTAAAAATAAGACTTCAGACCCAATATGTTCCAGAGAAAGTTAGTGAAAGTTTGACAGCCTTAAATGATCAGCATGTGCTATTCATCAGCATGGCAAGATTTGGGGTCAGGGACTCAAGTTTTCTTATTGTACCTGATGCTGCCTCGCAGACTCCATTCACCTGGCTGTTCTTCTGAATGGGAATTTACAGTTTTGTCTCACAGAAGTGAATGGAAAGTTTTTTTTTTTTTTAAATAGTACAGCTGTAAACATGATATATCCAAAGGCATTTACTTCATATTCTGTGACAAGTATGTGATCTGGAATACCAGTCTGGATTTTTATTACTGCTGTTTGGGGAAAGGGGAAGGGAAGAAAGGTTGTTGTCATTGGTTTGGTTTTCGTTTTGGTTTGTGATGGTGTGTTTTTTTTTAATATCTCTGCCTTTCTTCCTTTTTTTTCCACCTCTCTTTAACACTTGGCAGCCATCTTTCTGCCCCTGCCTGAATGGCCTAGCTCCAAAACCAAAGCAATGTGAGATGTTTGCTCTGTGTGTGTGTGTGTGTGTGTATGTGAGAGAGAGAGAGAAAGGGGGGGGAGTGGGGAGGGGGGCTCCATGCCAGGGTAGGCTGAGTGCCTTCCACCCCAGCTTCTTTCTTAATGACTTGGGAGCAGCTCATAGGGAAACGGGTGCCCCCAGTCCTAACTGTTTTCAGCTCTTAAAAATGAAGCAAAAATAAAAGGCACTTTGGCAGAAACCTGCTGTGGAATTTGGCTTAGGACTAAAGGCTGTTTTATTCACACCCCTCCTCCACTCCCACCCCACCCCCCACTCCCATCTCCATATCTTTAAAATGGAACACTTCCATTCACTAGTTTCAGACTTTGTATCAGCAACCATCCAGACAGATTTTTAGAGTCTGAGCAAAATCTGCTCAGTTTACAACTATTCCCCCCCCCAACACCAGCACCCTTCCCACAGCCCCACTCCATTATAGAAACCATCCGGGCTCTCCATTAAGTTCATTTATCCCATATTCATTTTCCACCCACACAAATACTACCACCATCCATATCCTGGGGAACATTTGTTGTGATCATTTTCAAAATAATAGCTACATTTATATAGCGCTTTGAGGTTTGTTAAGCATTTACATACATTATCTCATTTGATCCTTAGTAAAGTTGGTTCTGCTATCCCAAGTTACACATGAGGAACTGAGGCTAAGAAAAGTTAAGTGACAGGCCCAAGGTCACATAGCTCGCATGTGTCTGAAGTAGGTCTTCCTTACTTCATTCCTGCTCTCTATTCCCTATACCATGCTGCCATAGCGTAATGGATCCAAACTCCTCATTTTATAAATAAGGAGATTGGGAGGAAAAGGGATGAAGTGACTTCGATTCCTAATCAATCAGTCCACTGTTTTTTCCCCTGCCTCACCTGACAGCAGAAGCTGTTTCAAGGTGGCTTCTGGGATGAGGCAAAGCCTTCAAATGGCATAAGCTATCAGAAGAGAACAATCGTAGAATTTTAGAACTAGAAAGAGCCTTTCATATCTTCTAGAACAGCCTCCTAAATTTGATAAATGAGGACATTTAGGTGAAGAAATTAAATGCCTTGCCCTGGAGTCCTACAGCTAAGACAAGCTAGGACTCAGCACATGTAGCCCAACATAGACCCTACGTTGTCCTACTTACATAGAGTAGCAAGTTTAAAACTGCATCTGAATAACCCCACATTAAGTTTCTGAGGAGCTTCCTGAGCTCCACTCTCCAAGAAACCCAGGAAAATTAATTCAATGATGGGCTACATTGGGAGAGTGCAGGCTTCCAGGAACGAGGAGGATTTAGTTCTATTGTACAGAGCACATCTGCAATGTTGTGTTGATCCCGGGGAGGACATGGAGAATTAGAAGTGTCCAGTGGAGGGCACCTGGATGGTCATAAGATCTTAGATAGGGCTAGAGCTATCAACAGGTCTCAGAGCCTTCAGTCCAATGCTCCCCTCATCTAATCGATAAGGAACCTGAAGTCCTGGGAGGTTGAGTGATTTGCCTAGGTCCTCTAGGGAGTCTCACAGGTGGGATTTGAATTCATTATTGAAGGGTTTCAAGTTCATACCATAAAAGAAATCAGTGGAAGAAACTGTAGTGATTTAGTTTAGAGAAAGAAAACTTGTGTCTTCAAATATTTGAAGGGTTTTCATAAGAAAGAGGGATCAGACTTAATTCTGCTTGGCACTAGAGAACAGAACTAGGAACAAAGAGTAGAAGTCACAGAGGCATGTTTAGATTTGATGTCAGGAAAACTTCCTAAAAATTCGAGTGATCCAAATATGGGATGTTATATCTTGGACAAAGTGGATTCTTCCTCTCTTTGGAGGCCCTGAAGCAGTGGCTTTATGACCACATGCTCAGTATCTTAGAGGTTTTGTTTTTTCCCCAGTTGGACTAAATGGCCATGACGTGCCTTCTAATGCTGAAATTCTATGATTCTGTGATCCCTGCTGAACAGGGTTCAGTGGGAGAAATTCAGAGTGGACACCATGGAAATGTCACGTAGCCCAGAAGATGTGAATATTTCAGAGAAATTGGCAAGTCAAACTTATCCCTTTTATTAATGTAGGTGACCCTTGTCACAAAATATGAAAAGGAAACTAGCTACCGACTCAGGTCAAATCAGCAGCAACCACAACAACAGTGATAGCTGACATTTATAAAGAACTTTAAGGTTTGCAAAATGCTCTGCAAATAGTACCAAATTTTATTCTCACAACCACCCTGGGAAGTAGGTACTATTATCACAACCCATTTTGCAGATGAAGAAACTGTGGCAGATGGAGGATAAGTGGCTTGCTCAGGGTAGTACAGATGGTGTTGGCCTGACTCCAGATCTGACTATCCACTGTGCCACCTAGTTGCCTCCAAACATTTAACCAGCATTTATCAAGTGCCTACTACATGCCAGGAATTGTGATAAACATTGGGGACAAAAAGGCAAAAACAGCCCCTGCCTTTAAGGACCTCGGAGTCTAATGGAGGCTAGAACATGTAAACAACTATGTAGAAACAAGATCTATACAGGCTAAATTGGAGATAATCAACTGAGGGAAAGCATTAGCATTTAAGTAGGAGTAGGAAAGGTGGGATTTTAGCTGGGAATTGGAGGAAGCCATTAGGTGGAGAGCATTCCGGGCATGGAGGACCACTAGTAAAAATGCATTAAGGGGGAGGTGAGTGTCTTGTACAAGGAATAACAAAGACGTTATTGGATTGTAGAGTATGTGGACAGAAATAAGAGGTAAGAAGAATGGAAAGGTAGGAAGCCGGCCAGGTTGTAAAGGGCTTAAAAGCCAAACAGAGGGTTTTGTATTTGATTCTGGAGGCAATAGGGAGCCACTGGATTTGATTGAATAGGGGAGGGACATATTCAGATGTGTATGTTAGGATCATCTTTCTTTGGGTCTGTCTTCTGTCATTCAGGGACCTCAAGCACAGTAGCAAGCCTGGACCCTGTAAATGGCTTCAGGACTCTCCTCTTCCCATATCTTCCAGGAGTCCCACCCAAGCATGAGAAGTTAGCCATCCAAGCCTGCTCTTTGTAAATCCTTTGGAGCAGTATCTATATTGTGGAGCCACAGCATTCCAGGGAGGTTCCCCAAAAGGTATGGAGAGTAAATATGGACCCCAGACCTCCAGGGGTTGTCCCAACCAATCCCTGAGCGCATTAGCTGTCTTCCACCTTCTAAAAGGTGATAAGCTAAGTTGAGCCCAGGTTATAGCTTGGCCATACATTCTGAAAGTCAAAGGATGTGTGGGCAGCAAGAACAGGTTTTAGTGGTCCCAGAAGGGGTAATGGTCTACCAAAAAGATTAAGCATAAGGCAGGCATTCCTAGGAGTGCTTTTCATGACCACTCAGCATTGACATTGAGACAGAATAGTTTGCAGGAGCTTGTGAAAGCTAACCCTTTCATTCTCTCATCTCTCCAGCTAATCAAAACAGGACTTGCTGCCACATCCTGATTAAAAAAAAAAACAAACTGCTAAGTGTTTAGGAGGTATCTGCCCACTAGTGACCCGAAGCTTCAGTCTGACTCATTTACATACATGCATGCATGCATACATACATGCATACATACACACACATATACATTCCTTCCTTCCTTCCTTTCTTCATTCATGCATGCATTCATTCCCTTGCCTCTTGCCTGAGAGGCTGGCCAAATCATGCCCTGAACAGAAAGGATAAAATGGTTTTCTTGTTCTTTTTTGTTGTTTTTGTTTTTCTGTGATAGTTCAGATTCTGATAGGGAGACATATTGGCCTACTTGAATAGAGAGCTGATCTCAGAGTCAGAAAGACCTAGACTCAACTTCCACCTCTGACATATACTGGCTGTGTAACCCAGAGCAAGTCACTTAACCTCTCAGTTCCCAAGGCAACTCTCTGAGACTCTTTAAGTTGCAAAGGAGATCCTGACCTGCCATTGGTAGAGTGAGTATCCTCCACTGGGAGTTCCCAATACCGATGAAATCACAGGTCCAGTTTAAAAATTATTCTGATGGCAGCCTTGTTACAAGGGATGTTTTTTTTGCAAGGCAGAACAGACACAGGGAAGAGGATATTTCTCAGGAATGTTCTCTAGTTAAATATAAGCTATAGCAGGTAAAAGAAATTAGAGTTTCAGATTTAGAGCATCTCAGTAAAATTGCCCTCTCACTCCTCAGATGACCTTTCTTTGTCTGTAACTTGGTCTGTGTGAAAACCCAAATGCCTCGATTTTTGACTTTACAATTTTAAATCACACACAATGTGCTGGCACAACACCCTTTCCTCGTCTTCCCTGAGAGCCCTTTGTCCTGTGTTTGTCCATAGTGGCAGGTCTTACAGACTCTCTGGATTCAGGGAGAAATATGTCAATTTCCTCCAAGTGTTTCTCAAGGGGGAAAAAATGGTAAAAGCATTTGATCTGCTAGTTGAGTAAACAGATTGCCTGACAATGTCTTGCTCATTAGGGCAAATGTGCATTTTTTAAAAAATGTAGTCTTGATGCCAAATCCTTTTTAGTTTCCTTTTTCTTTCTTATTTTTTTTTGTTTGTTTTTTTAAACCAGAGAGAGAATTTGACCCAAATAAACACTGTGGAGTATTGGATCCTGAGACAAAGAAACCTTGCACAAGATCACTCACCTGCAAGGTATTTCTCTTTCCATAAAACAATACTTCCTGCTCTTGCTGGGGCCGGTTGTCGAAATGTTTGCATGTCACTCCGCACGCAGCAGGGTGTGGAACTTCGACATGACCCCCGGCTGTTCTTTGTAGGGAAATGCTTTCTTCTCTTTCAGCAGAGCAGAGTGCCTGCCTCCAGCAGGCTGGCGTTTTAAGGGAAAAAAAATAGGCTTTCCTTGTCACTTGTGAGGCCAGACACTAAATCGTATTTATAGGCACTCACAGGCACTGTTCTAAACCCTGCTCCGTTCTTATGTATGCAGCAACAGCCGCACTGCTGAGAGCAAACCTTGTAGTAAAGAGGACGTGCGTTGCCTCAAATCCAGCAACACCTGGGCTGCCAGTGGAATAGCTGACCAAAAGCAACCATCATTGATCAGCCAAAAGCCCCAGTTAGCATCCTGAATGGAGAGAGGGGTTCTTCCCCTTCTCTGTATTGGGGCTCTGTTGTATTGGGACAGTGAGCCAGCCTGCCTTTGCCATGAATTATGGTGTAAATCTAGCTCCTTCGTGTTGCTTTTTTCAGCAAAGTTGATTGGATGGTGTCCATTATGAAAGTTGTCATTTTATGCCATTTTTAGATAAAGCTTCCGCTTCTCAGCGATATACGTATTGGGCACAGTTTAACCTAGCACTTGGTGTACTGGTTGTATCTTTATAGCCGCAGAAAGCCGTTGCCTGAAAGTTGACTTTTCAGCATCTCTTAATTTCTTTGAATTGCAATTTCAGAAATAGAGGGAGCGGGGAAGCAGGTGTACATGCTGACCAAAAAAGCTGCTCTTTTGATCCTCCTTTTCTTTTAGACACATTCACTTAATCATCGGAGGGCAGTCCCAGGCCGGAAAAAGCAATTTGACATCCTTCTGGCTGAACACAAAGCTCGGTCCAGGGAAAAAGAAGTCTCTAAAGACAAAGAGCATCTCCCATCATCAACAAGAGAAACACATCAGAACCAGCCTATACCAGCACAAGACTCTCTTTTGGGATCTTCAATGAACTCTGGGCCAGAACTGAAAGTAGCATCTCCTGCAAAATCCAGACCACTTAATTCTGTACTTCCTAGGTAAGCCTCCACCTTGGAAATAGTCTTTGTCATGCTATGGGTCTATGATAGTGATTCTGTTGGCACAGGACCTGGTATCACATTGCATGTGCCTCAGTGTAGCAAGACACAATCCATTAGGGTTTATGCTTCCTTTTACCAAATGGAAGTAGACACCTAGGGGAATGCTACATCAGTCACCAGTTATTTATGTACTCATCTGCTGGTTGTCATCTTTGTTGTAGAAGGCAGAAGAAAGAATGAAACAAATGCTAAAAAGATGAATTGTTAGGACATCCTTTAGACCAGAGGTATCAACCTCAACCTTCAGGTGTCCTGGCTGGCAAAACTCCCCAACGAGGCAGGATCCAGATTTAAATGTAATAGGGAAATGTTGAACAAAAAAAAGAAAATAGAATATAACATATATGATGTTCATTTGTGGTTTTCTAAGTCAATATGCAGCCTTCAGAGATCTGTTTCTATTTGAGTTTGATACTGCTGCTTTAGACCAATCAGTATATAGCCTACCTAGGCCATTTCAAATTAGCATCAATTAGCTGCATTTCTTGAAATCTTTAGGACTTTCCCAGAAGCAGGCTGAAATGAAAACTAGGAGAGCAGAAGATGTTCTCCTCTCAGTTCTCTTCACACAGAGGAAACTGTTCTTCTCTCAAGGCATTGCTCTTGGAAACAAATCACTTTGGTTGGGCTCCATTTCGCCATCTTGAACAGAAATGAGAGAACAGGATATACAGAATTAAAACTCATTTGGATTTTCAAGCAGTTGAAGATTACATTTTTTTGCTGTGAGAAATCAAGAGCTATTTTGGGCATCACAGTGATTTCTAGTTATAAAAGTGACTAGATAGCATGCTATGCTCATGGGGG
This sequence comes from Trichosurus vulpecula, assembly GCF_011100635.1. Lineage (NCBI taxonomy): Eukaryota > Metazoa > Chordata > Mammalia > Diprotodontia > Phalangeridae > Trichosurus > Trichosurus vulpecula. Next base: position 148,252,111 of record NC_050577.1, read on the forward strand.
CCTGTGTCCAGGAAGCAAATGAGTATAAAGTGGGTTCAATGAGAGATATAGAGAGGGTTGTGTTTGGGGTTTTTTTTTAAGAGGGGGAAAAAACTAGAAGAAAAACATTTTTCAACAATTGTTGGACAATCAGCAACCTGCCCCTGTCACTTCTCTTGCTTTGGGGCTTGTATTTGGTCCAGTGTGACTGGTAGAGTCCCTCTGTTTGAATGGGAGAATATGATAGTGGCCTAAGGCTCTGGATGTAGTGGAGTCCACAGTGACATCAGTTTGATGCAGGCACACGTTGCCATGATTGTAAGCAGCAGCAGCAGCAGGTTTATCATTATTACTCTCTGTTTGCATGGTAGCTTCTAAGTGACTCTTGCTTTGCAATCATTTCATTATGTTCCTTACCATAAACCTGGAAGTTGTCTGGTCTTATTGTCACAATGAGAAAACTGTTTCACACTTTCAGGCTGGGTACTAGTCTTATCTCTCCCCCCTCCCCACTCCATCTTGTCTATTTATATGCCTGTTTCTATAGCACTCTTGCAAGAAGAAAAACTTGGGCTCATCCTCAGTCCTTGGGCTCATCATGAGCATGTGTGCTTGTGTGTGTGTGTGTGGATGTGGACGTCTGTATCTGGGTCTGTACAGTCTCTTCTTTCTTCATCTTTCATTGTATTTTCAAAGAAATGTGTGTTTTTGAGGAAACTGCATATGTTCATCTTCTCTTAGTCTGGTGACTTAGGGGGAGTAAGCAAATATGGCAGAGATGGTTGGAGGGGATGGGATAAGGGCATATCATTGGAAATGCAGGGATAATTAGCACAGTTCCCAAGTTAGTAGTCTCATTTTTAAAAGCTATTTTCAAAGTTAACATAGGCAAGAAAAACAGTGACCCAAACTTGTTACAAGTTCATGGGAATCAAGGTTTCCTATAAATGTTCAAAATTGTGAACAGAGTTCCATGTTACATAAGCCAAGAAGACTAAGCATACATAAAGAGAGTTTGGTGTTGTAATCGAGTGAAACTTACAAGTGATCTGACGCTTGGCACATCTTATGCAAATGGTAAGTAATTCTGACAAATGTAAATTACTTTTATATAGCTAACTAGGTTTTTTTCTTAAATTTTGCCTTACCTTTATTGATTCTCTGGTATCTATAAATAGCATCAGTATTGTTGGTTTTCCTTGATTTCGTGTACCATCTCCCTAGCTATTACCAGCCTCTTGCCACAGAGTTTCTGCTGTAAGCCCTTCAGCACCAAGGACAGCTAGGGATAACTTTCTTCCGAGTGTGGAGGAGGAAGCTCTGGCTACTTTTCTCACTTGAGACCCCTTCAGCACTTTTCAAACTGTGGGTCCATATAGGGTCAGGACCCACAGTTTAAGAAGCACTGCGGAGTCTAGGCTATGATCTTCAAATATTTCTTAGTTGGGCTGAGGGCACAAAGGAAAGCAGTCTTTAAGAATAGCCCACTATGAATTATTAAACCCAATTTGACAGCAAGATGCTAGTCCTACCTGATGAACATGTGGGGTGATCTCTAACTGGTGAGCCTGTGAGCCCATTCTCACTAGATAATTGGGAATTCTCCTAAACCAATACTGCTGGAAAGAGCTAGCTCTCCTGCTCAATCAAGGCGTTTCCCTCTCTCTGATTTTCAATTTTCTGTTCTTTTAATGTGAAATAATCCCTGCCCTTTCTACTTCACACAGTTGTTGTGAGTATCAAATAAATTATGAATGTAGAAGTGTGATACTAGAGTCAAAGAGGGTGGTGATGATAATCGCGCATCAGCACTGGTAGGTAGCATAATGAATAGAGCATTGGGGCTGCAGTCAAGAATATCGGAGTTCAAATCCCTCCTTAGATGCTTACTAGCTCTGTGACCTCGGACAAGATGCTAAACTTCTGCTTGCCTCAGTTTCCTTAACTGTAAAGCGAGGATAAGAATAGCATCCACTTCTGAAGGTTGTTGTGAGGATCAAAGAGATAATATTTATAAAGCACTTAGTCCAGTACCTTGCACATATTAGGCACTATATAAATGCTAGCTATCATTTTTACCATGTTACATACATCCACTTCACTTACCCCTTATTGATTTCAAGTGTCCTAAAAAGGAAATGTAGCTCTTAACAAAATTATCGAGGACCTATGAGATAGAATTTGAACCTAGATCTTCCTCACTTCAAGTCAAACATTCTTTCCCCTGTCCTCTGCTGCCCTCTGCCACTTTATTGCCTTTATGACCCTGTGCAATTCTCTTAACCTCTCTGGCCTCTTCATCTGTACAGTAAGGAAGTTGGATTGGATGACCTCTCCAAGCCCTTCCAACTCTAGGTCTGTGATTCTATAAATAGCCTTATCACGCTCCCTTTCTCCTCTTTTGTTATTAGTGCTGTCCCCAAGTTTTTGTCATAGTCCTCTGGGAAAGGCTAGGGCTCCAGATCAAGGAGAGGAAGCTACTTTTCTCCAGGTTTCCCTGAACCAAGCTGGACAAAATAGTAAGATCTGGTTGCCTTCCAGACTAGAGTAGGCTGGTGGAGATAAATGGTAGTGAGATGGAAGCTAAAGTGTATGGCTTCACCAACTTCCCCAGGCCAAGACTCCTTTTCCCTACCACTATTCCTCTCGAGCCCTGCCTCTCCTAATACATAAGCTAGCTGGAAATGCCACCCCCCCCCAGTCTATAGGACTGTGCTTTGGTGTCTGTTCTAGAAGGAGAGCTAGCAGGATGTTGGTTAGAGAGCATTTGAAATCTAGCAAGAATCTTTATCACCTGCTCCCAAATCTCCCCCTGAAAGGAATATACTTAAGAAAAAGACATGGTCCCTGATTTCTCTCCCTATATGGAGACCATGTACATGTAGGAGCATACATATGAGAATATACCTTCTGCCTCTATGAGCTTAGTTCCACCTCAGAGCAGAAGAAGTGCCACTAAGTAAATAAAAGGGCTTAAAAAGAAAAATCTGCACACTCCACAATTCACTTGTAGACGTTTGCTTCATGAGATGGCTGCATCAGAGTTTTACTTCAAAGAATTATAGATATACAGCTGGAATGGACTTAAGAGACCACCTAGTCCAACCTCTACCATTTTACAGATGAAGAAACTGAGGCCCAGGAAGTTTGAAGGTCACACAAGCAGTCCTCAAAGGTGGGGTTTAAACCCATGTCCTCTGATGCCAAAGCCAGTGCTCCTTCTATTGTAATCATATGGCATCCCTGTGCTTTGCAACTGACCGTTCTGTTGACCTTACATCATACACAAGTAAATAAGTTTTGTGGTTGGAGAGTTTCAAGAAGACTAATAGAGTGACTTATTTCCTTGTCCTTTTTGTTCCCAGTGTGTGTAATAACAGTGTTACTTGCAGCTGCTGTGGCTGTGTAAGACCAATAACACCAGCGCACAGAAGGGCTGCTAGCACAAGTCCTCTGATCTGCTTTTCTAAGGAAAGCAACTTCAAGGGGTTTACAATCATATTTTAATCGAACATACATTTATCATTGACTTAGTTCAGGGGGAAAAGCCAGCAGAAAAGCCAGCACCCTGAACTTCAGAGAGTATATCAACAGAAATTACAAGCATACATTATATAAACAGAGCAAATAAACACAAACCAGTAGACAGGCTTCTATTTAACTATAGCAATACATACAGTTACCAGAGAGAGAAGCATCAACATCTGGGTTTTCAAAGCTGGGGGGTTCCTCTGTGATGGCTACCCAGAGTCTCGTCTGGTCAAATCACATGACACTCTTCCAGTGAGTGACAGCCCCAAGCAAAATGCTAACCTCAGAGTATATATACACTTCTTCGGTGTCAGAGGGCATCATAACCATGTGACTCAAACCCATGTGACCTAGGCCTTCCTGTGACTTAAGCAGATCATCAAAGACTCTTGATTCAATCAGAGACTTTTGATTGAAACAAAGGCAAGACTCAATCAAAGGCACTCAATTACCTTGGTGCTGAGAAGCACTCAAACAAAAAAACAGCAAAAAGTCCCACCCTGCTTGCCATTACAGTAAGATAGAGGCTTTTCCTACTCATGGAAAAAGTGATGCTGGTTAATAATATTCAAGCCAAGGTATTTCTTGTAGTAAGCCAGAAAAGTTCTGAGTGGCTTTTCTTATAAAACAGCCATCGTTTGGGAGCTCTGATTCAGAATCAGGTGCATAAGACCAGGTCAGATTTCAAAGAAATAAGGAATTAATGGTAAAAATGAAAGGGAAGGGACACAAATGAACAGTATTACCATTCTCTTGTGACTCGAAGGAACAACCATCAAAGCAGAAGGGAAAAAAATAGAGTAGGAATTCCATTCTCAAAAGCTTCCTGCCCCTTTCCATCTCTCCTTACCCTCTTTAGCCACCTGGTGAAAGAGAGCAAGAAGTAAGGAGATGCTTACTGATTGAATAGAGCTTCCTTTAAGAAGAAAAACACAAAACTTTTACTAAGATAGTTGGGTCTGCTGCTGCTTTGGAAGAATCTGGTGCTATGCAGAGCTTGCGATGTCCCTTTCTTGAGGGCAGGGGATGTGTTTTTTTAAACAAGCTTGCCCGTAATCCAGATTGGAGTAGCTTTTATTTGTCTTAATGAATGTTTTGGCTAAAGCATGCCACTGAGCAGATCCGATTATACAGAGCCATTTATGCTCATTAAGTAAGCAACAGTTAAGTGATGTGGGACCTGGTACTTTAAAAGACATTTGGCTATCTGATAGGAGCTAGTAGCATCATCTGAGAGGCAGGCTTTTTTCCTGCCAACATAATATCAGTACCATAAAGTAAGAGTTTAGCAGCAGAGAGGATACTGGGAGGGAAGCAGATGTCTTCCTTGTTCATTTGTTTTGTTTGTTTTCAATGTACTTTTCCACTTAGACTTTTTCCCACTTCCCCACCAGGAGCTCCATAGACCAATGAAATCATTGGTCCAGGCCTTATCCCCTAAGATACAAATAAAATACTACATATGACATGAAATCAATTTTATAAGATGTTTGTTCTCCATAGATTCAGTTAATAATTCATATGAATGACCAGGTCTGGTTATCATCATCTGAAGTTGGAAAACAAACTTCCTTTAAAATTGATTTCTTGTCATATGAAGTATTTTATTTGCATATTAGGAGATAAAGATTGCACCAATGATTTCATTGGTCTGTGGAGCTCCTGGTGATAGACTTTGTCTACCAATGATGTTTAGCACCTTTTCTGTAACTTATAGTCTTAGAAGAGGAAGGGTTTTTAACCTGGGGTCCACAGGACCCAAAGGGACCAATAAATAGATGGGGAAAAAATTACATCTTAATTTTCACTAACCTCTAATTGAAATTTAGCATTTCTTTCAACTACATATATATATATATATTTTTTTTTAATTGTTCCCAGAAGTTCTGTAAGCTTCATCAGACTGCCAAATGAGTCTTTAGCATATAAAAGGTTAAGAATCTCTGTCTTAGACAGCCACCTAGAGCACTGAGAAAATTAAGTGACTTGTCCAGAGTCACACAGCCAATGTCTGGCAGAGATGGGACTTGAACTCAGGTTTTCCTGGCCCCAAGGCCAGTTCTCTATCCACTACACCATGTGGTCTCTCTTGGCATCTTGTATTGTATTTTTTCACCTTTTTCATGCATTATGCTCCAAAGCCAGTGACTATAAGCTAGAGCCCATGATTGAGGTATCTGAAAACCTAGCGTTCATGTCACTGACTCATGTCTCTCTGGATCAGTGGGTTATCTTCTCCAAGACTCAGTCTTTCCATGTACAGATTATCAGAAGCAGTTTGGTGTATTAGATCTGGGATATGGATACAAAGCCTACCCTGATGCACACTATATCTGTGTGACTATGGGGAAATCCCATAAACTCTCAGTGCCTCCAGGAAACTCTCAGAAACTAAATTACAGAGGAGTTGCTTATGTGTAGTAGTGGAGAGAGTTTCTAGGCTGGGAGTTCCCTGGATGGATGCAATCAACCAATTGAACCCCTCCCCCCCCAAAAGTGGCAATAATAACATTTGCCATCACCTTCTCTTTCTGAGGTATCGTAAAGATTTATGATGTGGTCTCTTAGACACCTATCTTAACAAACACAATATACAGCTGTTTAGGCTTTTTAAAATCGACAGGAATCAGGGATCTTAATAATGTTGTTATTGTTTTAATCTCTTCTTTATCCCTTAGACCATCATCTGCAAATAGCATAAATAGTACCACATCTTCAAATCACAGTGGGTACGCACCAGAACTGCCGCTACCCTCGATCGGAGGAGATCTAGCCAGTCGGTTATCCAGCGATGAAGGGGAAATGGATGGAACAGAAGAGACAGAGAAGTTAGACTGTCACTATTCTTCACATCATCCTCGACCTCTTGGGGTAGGTTTCTTTATGCCTCTACCCCTCCTCTTTCTGCTGTGCTTCCCCAGTATTCAGCTCTCAGCATCACAAGGCTCATAGGCACAATGAGAAGCCAGCGGCAGCAAGAGTTTTTGTGTTTGGGGAGTGTGCTAGCCCTTAAGGTTGAATGGCTGCCATAAAAACACCCTTGAAAATCTCCTAAGAGAGAAAAAGAGCTGCAGGCTGATTATGATCCTTTAAATTGCTAAGTATTTGTGGTCCACCTTGAAGCAGTAACACTTGAAGAATGGTATTTATGTAAGTGCACTTGTGCGCTGAACTCATGGCCTCATCCATCTAAAAACGGAGCTTCGGCTTTCAAGGGCTGCTCTCACCCATCTGCTCAGAGAACTGTCTTTCTTAGCAGTACCCCAGTCTGGCTGCTCTGGTTGGTTTTCTTCCCTGTTGCTTCTAAATTTTATTGTTATTAGTAAGCATGACCATATGGCACCAGAACCACGGAAGCTGTGTATGTCTGTGAAGTGGGGGAAGGAGGATTGTATCAGCATGAACTGATAAAAAGGCGGCTCTTAGAACCCTCAGCAGACATTTTTTAGATAAAGGAAGCCAATGGAAATTGAGGTGGTGGTTGTTGTTGTGGATCAGTCACGTCTAACTCTTCATAACCCCATGGACCATAACACACTGATGCCGTCCATGGCATTTTCTTGTCAAAGATGCTGGAGTTGTGTGCTATTTCCTCCTCCAGTGGATAAAGGCAAACAGGGGTTGAGTGACTTTTCCCAGGATCACACAGCTAGTAAGTATCTGATTTGAACTTGGGTTTTCCTTACCCCAGCCCCAGCACTCTATCCACTGAGCCTCCTAGTTGCCTCAAATAGTGGTACAATAAGGTAATACTAGAGACTTTTTCATTTTTGACATGTGGATATTTGAAAGAGACTCACAGAGGCAATATCAGTTATACTTGGTGGGTGGGACTAGGCTAGATTGTAGGACCCCACCACCTCTGCCAACCACTGCCCCACCCCAGCCAACCTATGGCCTATATGGTATTTGGAAAGAATGGTAATTTTGACCAGCACAAGGGCTGCAGAATTGAGTCAGCTGACCCAGGTAGCAGAGAGGGGAGGGTTGTTATTTGTTGTTTGGACCAAATTGTCTCTTCTGCTTTAAAAAGGCCTAGGTGATCTCTAAGGTCCCTTCCAGACCCAGATCTTTAACCCTGTAACCTGTAATTTTATTCATGTGGGGAACTTTGTTATTCATACAGTAGTCCAAGACTTTGCCTGTCAACCAGTACAGTGTCACCAGTGGGTCAAGAGCGGGGAAGAGCAGAGGTATCCCTACCCTTGCAAAACTTCCTAGTGGGCCTGAATCAGATTAAAATGTAATTAAAATGTAACAAAATAAATAAAAATACAATACAACATAGATAATGTCAATAATTTGTAGGTTTCAAAATCAATATTTGATACCATTGGGTCAGAGCATTTACAGATTTTCAGGTAGGAAGGGAAGGCAATAGTGCTAGATCTTATACCATGAAAGAGTTGCCTTTTATAGGCCCTATAGATGAGAAGAAGCTAGAAGCTGCTTAGATCTGAACGTGAGCTGTCTTCTAAGTACCTTGCCTACTTTCCAAGATCTCTGCCAAGGAAAGCAGTTCTCCTAAAAAAAAGGCTAAAGCAGGGAATGGGTGGTGATCAGAAAATCAGGCTGTTGAGTATATTAGGTATCCCACCCTGGGTTGAAACAATCCCCCCATACTATTGCTAGCTGGCTCCCAGGTTGAAAGACACCTCACAATTTCTTCTTCAGTTTGTAAATTCATCATATCTAATGTAGAAAATATTTTTCATGAACAGCCTCAGATTCGGGCATAGTAAAATTTGAATCCACCCCTCCCCCCCCCAAAAATACCCAACAACAACAAAGGGCAGTTTTCCCACTTCCTCCTGAGAACTGTTCCATCAGATGGGTTGATTTCCAGGAAGAGTTTCCAGTATGAGAACTAAGCCAGTACTATGTCTGGGATAAAGGCCAAAGAGCTGCTGGAAGTCCCAAAGGGAGGGAGAAAAGCTAAATTTGAGTTATAGAGTCATTCGAAAACTTACCTAAGCTTCTGACTCAGCCAAATGTCACCTTTTCACAGTCTCTCTTCTCTTTCTATTGGTCCTCTAAGACTCCTGTTGTCATAATCAAACAGTATTAATTAAGCAGCTTCATCTATATATTTCAGTCAAATGTTTCAAATTAATCAGTCCACAAGTATTAAGTACCTACTGTGTGCCAGGTACTCTACTAGGCACTGAAGATATCAGTATGAAGAATGAAACATTCCCTTCTCACAATGAGTTTATATTGTAATGGGAGAAGGAATACATGAATACATGAATATATGTGTATGTATACATAGAGAGAGTGTAAATGTAAAGTTAATAAATATGTATGTAATAGTTTGTAGATAGTTTGGGAGAGAGGGCACCAGTGATTGGTGGGATTAGGAAAGACTTCTTGAAGAAAATGTACCTGACCTTCATCCTAAAAGAAGAAATGAATTCTGTGAGGCAGAGGCAAGGAGGGAGGACATTCTAGACATGAAATGAAAGATGGAATGTTGTGTGTAAGAAAAAAGAGAAGGCCATAGAAGGTTTTCTGAAACTCTTCTAGATTTGTCCTTTGGTGCAATACCTATATGCACTCTTGCTTTTGAATTTCTTTTCCCAAAGAGCTGTAGCATCTCAGGAGTTGTCAAAGAGACCTCAAAAGGTCCTCTAGAAGAAGTCTTTTACCACATCTCTGATGAGTGATCATCCTCTCTTCTTGGAGTCTTTCAGAGATTAAGAACTCACTCTATTCTAAGACAAACCAAAGATCTTGACGTGAGAATACAGCAAAATGTATTTTCTCCAGCTGTTATGAGATGTGGCTCAATTCAACCCACATTTATGCAGCTTCTGCTCTGTATAAACATGGATCCATTATGAAGAATACAAAAGAAGCATATAGCCTCTAACTTTGATGAACTTAGAGCATGGTTAGGGTCATGAGACAAATAAAACACATAAATAATTCCAAGGCAACATGGCCATGTGGAAGGCAGACTTTGAACGTAGATGCCACCGATGTTTAGAGTAAGAAAGCAGAGTAGTGATTAGTCAGGAAGAATATCATAGAAGAGGCACATAATACACAGGCATTGAGGAGCATATAGGCTAAGGACTGGTCAAGTTGATGAACAAGGGCACTCTAAACAGAGAGGACAGCAAAGGGAAGATGTGAAGACTGAAATGAATGTGTTTTTGTTGTGGGGTTTGAAGTTGGCTTTAGGAAAAGGAATAGAAATGAGAACCAGTAAGGAGACTTGGCCTGGCTGGGAATTCTTGAGGGGCAAGGTTGTTCAAGGCAACTTAGTACAGAGGATAGAGTCCCACCTCTGACACCTCTGACTGTGGGCTGGTCACTGAGCCTATTTCCTCATCCACAAAATGCACCTGGTACCTACCTCTCAGAGATTGTCATTGTTATTGGTGTTGTTTTGAGAATTAAATTAGGTGTATATAAAGCCTTTTGTAAACTTTAAAGTACTCTATAGAACAGGAATTCTTAAGATTTTTGTGTGTCATGGACCTCTAGGGCAGTCAGGTAAAATCCACAGAACTTTTCTCAGAATAATGTTATTAAATGCATAGAATAAAGTACATGAGGCAAATCACTTACCTTTTCTAGGTATCAGTTCCCTCGTCGTTAAAATCAGGGGATTGTGTTTAGTGACCTCCAAGGACCCCTTTAGCTCCAAATCTATGATCCTGTTATATGCCAGTATTTTTATTAGAAGGTTGCCTAGTTAAGTAAATCGATAGAGGTCTTTAAAGTATGGATTTCAAAACAGAAGGGTCTCTAGAGTACAATTTGATACTTTCATTTCACAGATGAAGAAACTGAGCCCCAAAGAAGTTATTTAACTTACTCAGGGTCACACAGGTAAAGGGACAGAGACAGAGGTCAAATGCAGGGTTTCTGTCTCCGAATCTAACATTCTCCCCACTGAACCAAGCTGTCTCATAACTTTTCCACTCTTACTGCCTAGTCAGACCCTTCTGGTCCAAGGTCAGGATTTGCATTTGAATCTAATAAAGTTGTAAAGTTACAAAACTGCTTTTAAGGAACATTCTGCTGACTGTGGGTTAACAGGACTTCATTACCTACTACACACACCTCTCTATGCCTCTGTACTTTTCCAGGGCAGGCCTCTGTTGTGAATGTGGCCTTTAGTTATGCAGACAACTCTTAATATGGCCTAATGCTGGGTTGCATCTAGGTTTCTGCCAAAAACCCATATCTCAAACTGAAGCAAAACAGAGATGTTTTTCGTCTTCAATCCTATTTGCTTCTTTATTTCAAGTGAGATTGTGCCCAAGAGGGTATTTATGCAAATGTTGCTTTCTCTCTACAGTTTATATTAGCTTATTAACCTGTAATTAAAATTAAAATGTTTTGTTTCAGTTTTGTTCGTTTGGGAGTCGCCTCATGGGACGAGGGTACTACGTGTTTGATCGGAGATGGGATCGCTTTCGATTGGCACTAAACTCTATGGTAGAAAAACACTTGAATTCACAAATGTGGAAGTAAGTGAAAATTTCCCATGCAGCATAATGCTACATGTTTTCCTTTATATCTTTGAATAAGCAGCACTGCGGCATAGAAAGCCAATCTCAGAGCCAGAAAGAAAGCTTCAAGTTCTGCCTTTGACATACACTGGCTCTGTGACTCTGGACAAGGCACTTCATCTATCAGTGTTCTAAGCAACTTTCTAAAGGTAGAATACAGAGATTGTGCCAAATTGCATTGGTGGAAGAGTCTCCTGTGTCAGTGAAGTCACAAGTTCAGTCCCTAGGCTTTATACCTTATATGAGTAATCTATATGAGGTAGGTCCTCAGCAAAATGGGGAGGGGAAAAAATTTGATTCCTGCTCTTCCAACCTCACCTGTTAGTTCTTCCCATCATCTTGGTGTGTCGTCCTTTCTAACCTCCCAGTTCCTGTCTTATGTTCTATTCTTTCACAGTCTTAATTTGGAAATGGCTGCCAAGTAATGGATATTGATAGCTAAGGTGTTGCTAAGAGTGTGTACATTTTAATAAGCAGCTCTTGGAAAGGGAAAAAAAATAACACATAAAACCTCAAAGGAATAAAACTATAATGGTTAACTAGCAGGCAGTAAGGGTAACATTTTTTGAGATGAGAAGCCCTGTCCAGCACCTCCCTCAAATCACACTGCTTAGAGAGCCACCTTCTCTACCCAGCAGTAGAGGAGGTCTCAGGGTTTTCTGTTCCTAGAAGGTGAGCTGCATTGGCACATTGGTTGTTGTCCTTCATTATCAAAGATGACCAAAGTGATCACCATGTTGGGAGTCAAGGTACAATGTGTCCATCTGTGGCTGTTTAGACCAATAGGAACTCAGAAGGCTGTACCACAGATCAGGCACAAATAATCCATATGAACATTTGGAGTAGAGATGTCTCTAAAGTTGTACTCCTCATGTTTTTTTGAACTAATGCAATTCTGCTTGTTGGCACATCAGTATCGTAGTTCCTATGTCTTTGCATAAAGGGGCCTATAATGGTCCCTAATTCTGATGAAAACAATATTTAAGTTTTTGCTCAGTGGACTTTCTCCATATTTAAGCCAAACCAAGAATTTACAAAGGTGCATCTCTTGGATAAAGCTTCTTCACTCAGTAGCATTTTTGTTCTCTCCAAGCCCAATCTAAAAGGAACTCTTGGTTCCTTTTCATATTGTTACGCTCCAAAAAAAAAAAAATATCAAATCTGGTTTCCTGTGAGGTGCTAGCTGAATTAAACTGTCTACAACACACATAGTGGGCTATGGATTGAATGTTAATATATTTGTAAGGAAGGAGAGGAAGAATATAAGTATTTTATATTCAAGGCACTGCCCCCTGGGTCTAAAAGGATAGTGTCTTTGTCCACTAAGGATGCCTACAGTTAGCATCACATAAAAGGTCTTTGTCTCTGATTATTTGGATACCAGGTATTATTTGCCCTCGTGAAGTGTCTGCCCTTTTGTGTTCTCCAGGGATCAGAAGGAGTCTTCAGTATTCACAGATGCTTTCTTCATGTATTATGAAAGATAGAGTTGACCTGAATCTGAATCTCTGGTATTCACTCAGATGAAACTCAGTATTCCTTCCCCCCTCCCCCCCACCAGGCCTCTACAACCCAAGCATTCTTTTATTCTCCAACTTTGTGTGTGTGTGTGTGTGTGTGTGATTTCTCCCATCACAACATTAAAACTAATTGAAGAGTTAGATACCCCAATACCCTCAGCACCCCTTTACCCACATCCACTGGATCCACACCTGGAAGAATGACAGATGATGAGGGCATTGAATATATTAGGGGGAAAAAGAAAGGAAGGACCATGATTAACCTTTAACACTATCTTGGGAGATTCTGACGTAGTATTATCATCATGAATTCAACAAGATTAACCCCATACTCACCAAACCTATTGACAGAAGAACTGTACATTTTCAACAGCTTATTAATACATATCAGTTCCATATCATATGGAAGTTACCTGAGAGCTTAAATGGAAACAAGTCTAGCAGCTGTGAAATCCACTGCCCTTTGGTTCTCAGAAATAAGTACATGTAGACTAACTGAGAAAGCTACCTCCTGATTTAAGGTGGGCACTCCAAGTTCAGAACTTTCTCCTGCTTCCCTCATTCTCCTTCCACTGCTCCTCACCCATATAATGCCATGCCCCATTGAGCCTCCACTGTCTTCATGCTATGGTGGGAGGATAGAAGGATGAGGGTAGGAAGAACAAAAACTGTGCTTCAGCTGCCCAACAATGTAGGAAAGGAAGGAGCACTTCCCTTTGAGACTGGTTTGGAAAAGCAAGGTTGTGATGGGTGGTCCAGAGGGGAAAGGTAGAAACCCTCAAGAGTGAAGACCAGCAGAATGCAGACCTTGGTCTTGATCCAGAATTTAAATGTTCAAAGTGGGGTGGATAACATGGTCTCAGGTATTGCTTTGATGCAAGACTAGGAAGCAGAAAACTGAACGTTCCCAACACTTGTCTCAGTGGGGGTATCCAGTTCTGGTACGTACCTGAGCATTTACTCCCACTGAAAATTGCTGGCATTAAAAATTGTGGATGTAGTGCTGAGCCTAGAGTCAGAGAAATCTGTGTTCGAATCCTACCTTAGACTATGGGGCAAGTCAGTCTTTCTGAACCTATGAAATAGATTATGTTGATAATCTGATAGCACCTGCCTCACAGACTTGTTATGAGGCTCAAACAACATACAGCACAGAGCAAACCGTAAAGTGGTATATAAAATATGACAGCTGCTGTTGTTGATATTATGACAAAGAATTCCTGATCCCTGATATAGCTTCCTTTTCTCTGAGCATATATCTTCCCCACTAGACCTGGGGGAGAGGGGCGGTCATTTTCCCTTCCATAGGCACAAGAAGAAGTGGCTTAGATTACAATCCAAGCCCCTTAGAGTTATTGTTGAGGGGGGGAGGGAAGTTCAACTGTGTGGTCTAGAACCTTCTTCTTTCACTGACTGCCAAAAGGGAATAATTTCTAACACCTCTGTGCCTTCCCTGTATGGCAGCCTCCAAGGTTAGGTTAACAGGAACTTCTGCCCCTGAATTCACTTGGAAAAACATTTGCAAAAGAATAAAGCGGACTCCCCAAAATGGGGAACATTGTGAATGCTGGAGAACAGTCATTTTATTGCCCGGACCCAGTAGAGTAGAGAAAGAGGGAGAACCCAGCCACTTTGGATTGGACTCAGTTATAAAGAGGGAAATTTGACCAGGTTACAGTCCAGGGAAAGTTGACCAAGCCTCATGGAGCAGTGGCTGTGTAGTGGTTAGCTGTGGGAGAGCTTTGGCAGAGCAGTATATAACAGGAAGGTGCCAGCCAAGGCAGCCTCACACTTCTCACTTCAAACCAGTGTCTTGATGCAGAACTAGTCCCCCGCTTTCCTAAATTCCAAATGAACATTTCCCATTATAAAGAGAATAAAGATGAAATGGCTTAGGGAATATATCAGTGCCCAGCAACCAGGTTGTATTCCAGATTGCACTTTTGCCTTTCACATGTGGACCTGTCTAAAATTAAACCACTCTAACACTCACATACAGGGAATAAACTAGAATGTGGAACCCCCAGACTAAGAGAAATAGCCTGGTCCAGTGGGAGGAGATGTGTTAGAGGACTGGGGTGCAGACTGTTGCTCTGCTACTTCCTACCTCTGGAATCTAAGGCAAATTACTTCATCTCTCTTAGCCTCAATTTCCCCATCTGTAAAATAAGGAAGATATTCAAGATGACCTTTAAGGTTCTTTCCTGCCCTAAATCTATAATCCTATGATAAAAATAAATTCAGAGACTCTGCTACTGTAATTTCCCATAACAGCGTAAGGGTAAAGGTGAGAGGGAATAATACGTAATGGCAATAATTCAGAATCTGGCATACTGAAGGTTTTTGTTTTTCATGGTTTGGTCCTCGAGAAGTTCTCTTTCCTGAACTGAACTGCTCAGACCTAATCTGGGTTTCAGAAGGACATTGCTAATGCTGATGCTTGCTGTCTTCTCTCATTTTTCTTTCATATTTAGGAAGATTCCTCCTGCAGCAGATAGTCCCATGCCCTCGCCAGCAACACATATCACCACCCCTGTTCCAGCATCTGTTTTACAGCCTTTCAGCAACCCCAATGCCGTGTATCTTCCTTCGGCACCCATCAGCTCAAGAATCACTTCTTCTTACATAATGACATCAGCCATGCTCTCAAACGCAGCCTTTGTGACAACGTCGGACACGGGTTCCATCATGTCACACACCACAGCTTTCCCTCATGTGGCTGCGACGCTAAGCATCCTGGACCCAACTTTTAAGGCTCCATCCGCTATGTCCCCAGTGCCAGCTGTCATCCCTTCCCCATCCCACAAGCCATCCAAAACAAAAACCAGCAAATCCTCAAAGGTCAAAGACCTGTCCGCCCGTAGTGATGAGTCATCGAGTAACAAAAAGAGAAAGCCACAGTCTTCTTCCTCTTCCTCATTAACCTTGCAGACATCTCCCTCGTCTTCATTTTCAGGGCCCCACAAAAAGAACTGTGTCTTGAACCCAAGTTCAACATTGAACTCCTATCAGGCGACATCTTCCTATAACAGTCTGTCTGTGCACAATACAAACAATGGAACGAGTCCACTCAGTGCCAAAATGGAGCCCTCAGGACGGACTTCACTGTCGAGTGGCTCCACAGACTCCGTAAAACACATGAGCACAGTAGTCAGCAGTATTGACTCTTGTAACCTGTCAGTGCCCTCCCTGGTGCACCACGCAGGGGATCTGTCCCTGGCCGCACACAATGCAGTGTCTTCTCTGCCCCTTTCTTTTGACAAATCAGAAGGGAAAAAGCGTAAGAACTCTAGTTCTAGTAACAAAGCCTGTAAGATCACTAAAATGCCTGGTATGAATAGCGTTCACAAAAAGAGCCCGTCCAGCCTTATCTCGCCGGTGCCAGATCCTGCTAACAGCTCCATCGCTCGGCAGGTAAGGGACCCCATCCTTCCAGGTACCTGTTTTTTAGGTTCTAGAGAAAGCACATCCTCACCAATGTCATGGTGGGCTGCGTGAGATGATCAAAGGGAAATGGTGATACCCTGTACAGGCTGGTTCAGACCAGGATATCTTAGATTTCACTAGGTAGGTAGAGGCAGGGAGGGGCAGTAGATAAAGTGTTGCACTTGGAATAAAGAAGACCCTAGGTTTGAATGCTGCTTCTAGTACTTATCCTGTGAACATGGGCAAGTCACTTAACCTCACTGAGCCTCAGTTTCTTCATCTGTAAAATGGGGATGGCACCTGTAATACTACAGAGTTGTGAGGATCAGATGAGACAATGTATTTAAAATGCTTTGTACACCTTAAAATGCTATGTGAATATTTGTTGTTATTCTTATCATTATTATAAGCACCCCCAAAGGCTTGAATGCTTTTAATATTCTTTTGCATTTAACAGTTTGTGTCATTCGGCCCAGATGGTCCCCTCTACTAGCTCTTCAGGGTCAAGAATTGCCCTTAAGTATTCTCTGCCTGTCTGATTAGCTGATTCCTCCCAGAACCTCCTTTTTAAGGAGGATGCCCAGGCTAGCCATGTCTTCATTCCTGTCCAGGCTCTACTCCTAATCCTCTGGACTTCCTCTACTCATGTTCCTACCTTCTTTTCATTTGTTTTCTTCCCACATTAGACTGTAAGCTCCTTGAGAGCAGGAACCATCTCTTTTCTTTCTGCTTTTATCTGTGCCCAATGCTTAGCACTCTACCTGGCCGATAGTAAGTGCCTAATACTGCTTGCTGACTTGACTTATCTCCTCCATATCCTTCACTCTCATCTAAGGTGCAGAGCTCTTTTCAGAACTGCAGGAAAGAAATACAGGAGATGGGGTGAGAGGGTAAGGGCTTTCCTTCAGATAGAAGGATGTGTTTTATTCATTTGCTATCAGTTTTATTTTTTTTTTAACTTTGAGTTCCATGTCTCTCCCTACCTACCTACCTTCTTCCCCCTCTTGAGAAGGCAAGCAGTTTAATACAGATTATACATGTGCACACATGCAAAACATTTAAAGTTGGCCATATTGCAAAACACAGACCAAAAAAATTAATAAAATAAAAAAGTATACTTCAGCCTGCATTCAGATTCTATCAGTTCTTTTTCTGGAGGTGGATAGCATTTTTCATCATAAGTCCTTCAGAATTGTCTTGGATCATTGTATTGCTGAGGACAGTTAAATCATTCACAGTTGATCATCATACAGAATTGCTGTTACTGTGTACAATGTTCTCCTGATTCTGTTCATTTCACTTTGTATCAGTTCGTATAAGTCTTCCCAGGTTTTTCCACTCAGTCACTCTGAGCCTGTCTCCTGCAGCCCTTTTCCTAGCTCAGACCATAGTCTTTCCATGGCTAAGTTTCTAAAAATGTGGACCTGCTGAAATGTGAGTTCCTGTGGTAATAGCATAGAAAAAAGCAGGTTTCAAGTAAATGGCTCTGGAGTGTAGCAAAGCCTTCAGAATTGTCAGAGGAACAGGACTGACTGCTTCCAGCCGAGTCCCCAGAAACAGCCAAATTCTTGGAGTCCTACACACTACAGAAGCTGAAGGAGAGGCTATGGTCAGAGAGCTTTTTTTCTGCTGTGCGGTAAAGCCCAACAATGGATTGACAAAACTGAAGGGAGTGGCCCCATTGTAGCTGAGTGAAGAGGAGTAGTGTTTCAAAGCTAACATGATTCTGAAGGTAGCTCTCTAGTTTAGTTTGGTTTAAAAAATTTTTTAAAACCTCCAATCTATGTGATCCCTAATTTGCTTGGCCACCGGTGAATGGGTTCTCAATGCATGCTTTTGTAAATTAAACTCTGAAACATAGAACTAACCAGGAAAGAAATCATAAAATGGGTCAGTCAAATAGAACTTGGTTGTGATACCATGTTTCTTTTCCTTTTTCCCCAGGCTTATTACATAGCAGGGCTAGAGAGACCTCATCATTTTCCTCCCCTCGGGCAGGGAAAAATATATTTGTATCCCAGCTCTGTGCCAAAGAAATCACTTGTACTCATAGGGAAATTGATGTGCTATTAACAACAACAATAATAATTATTATTATTATTATTATTATTATTATTATTATACTCTTAGGGAAATAGATTTGTGATGGTGATGATGATGATGATGATAGCACTTATATGGCACTTTAAGGTTTGCAAAGTGCTTTACATATCTTAACTCATTCAGTCCTCATAACAACTCTATGGAGTAGAGTTCCATTTTACAGATGTGAAAATTGAGGCACATAGGTGCTACTCTTACCCCCATTTTCCAGTTGAGGAAACTGAGGCAGAGAGAGATTAAGTGATTTGCCTTGGGTCACATAGGTAGTAAGCTTCTGAGGCTGAATTTGAACTCAGATCTTCTTGACTCCAAGTGCCACACTCTGTGCACTGCACCATCTAGTGGCTCTGTATAATATGGCTTGCAATTAGGGTTAGAGTTGTAAGCAGTTAAGGAGAATTAAAAGAAATAACCAGGATGAGGGGGTTGGAAGTTGTGCTACCAATAGGCATGGATGGGAGCTTCATCTAGATCACAGTGGAAAGACCTTTATGTTGTAGGATCTCTCCCAGTGATGGATATCTGTCTTTCTCTTATCCTGTTGCACAAGTCCACAGGTTGCATCAGCAGAACACTATGGGCAAAGAACAATGTCCATGTCCTACCTTGGCGTGGAATAACTTGGTATGAGCACTTAGGTTTGGGGACAAGGATGGACATTAAGTGGTTAAAAAGATGTTTCTGTATTTTGATTGTATCTGTTGAAGTTATGAGACTTATCAAAACATGGTAAGGGGATGCTGAGGAAGAGCCAGCTAGACAAAGTAGAAAACAATAGTAGTTGGTAAACATTTATTTTTTTCTCTCTTGTTTATTTTTTTATTTTTTATAATCATTTTTATTAGATTTTTTTATTTTTAGTTTACAGCACTCACTTCTACACGTTCTTGAGTTTCAAATTTTCTTTCCTTCCCTCCAAGATGGCATGTAGTCCGATATAGATTCTATATATACCTTCGTATTAAACTTATTTACACAACAGTCAAGTTGTAAAGAAGGATTATGACCAATGGAATGAATCATGAGAGAGAAGAAAAAAAAAAGAGAGCAAATAGTTTGCTTCAATCTGCATTCAGACGCCATAGCTCTTTCTCTGGCTGTAGCTAGCTTTTTCCATCATGAGTCCCTTGGAGCTGTCTTTGAGACTTGCACTGCTGAGAAGAGCCAAGTCTAGCAAAGTTAGTCATCACAAGATTCAGTATGTCTGTGGTTGTGCACAATGTTCTCCTGGTTCTGCTCCGCTTACTCAGCATTATATCGCGTAGGTTTTTCCAGGTTATTATGAAGTTCATATCTTTCCCATTTCTTATAGCACAATAGTATTCCATTACCTTCATATACCACAACTTGTTCAGCCATTCCCCAATTGATGGGCATCCCCTTGATTTCCAATTCTTTGCTACCACAAAAAGAGCTGCCATAAATATTTTTGTACATACAGATCCCTTTCCCACTTTTGTGATGTCTGTCTTTGGGAAACAGCCCTAGGAATGGTATTGCTGGGTCAAAGGGTATGCGCATTTTTATAGCCCTTTGGGCATAGTTCCAAATTGCTCTCCAGAATGGCTAGATTAGTTCACAACTCTACCAACAATGTAACAGTGTTCCGATTTTCCCACATCCTCTCCAGCATTTATCATTTTCCTGTTTTGTCATGTTAGCCAATCCGACGGGAGAGATGTGGTACCTAAGAGTTGTTTTGATTTGCATTTCTCTAATCAATAGTGATTTAGAGCATTTTTTCATATGCCTATAGATATCTTTAATTTCTTCCTCTGAAAACTGCCCGTTCATATCCTTTGACCATTGGTAAACATTTATTAAGTGCCTGCTCTGTTCCAAACACTGTCCTAAGCACTTGGAGTACAAATACAAATAAAAACAATGATAGTCCCTACCCTCAAGAAACTTACAATCTAATAGGAGAAGACAACACACAAAAAGAAGCTTAAAGGGGGAGGGACTAACTAGGGAGTCTCACCCACAGACAGTACCTGATGCAAGGGCATGATTTGGGCAAAGAAGTCCAAAAGCAGCGTGGCTGGTGGAAAATGAAGATTGTGCTGAGGTCCCTCTTTAAGTAGAGGCCTTGGAGCCCACAGCCCTGTCCGCCCTGATCAGTCAGAGGGTCCAATCGGAGGGGTAAAGAATCCTGATAGGATGAGAATGCCAGGCATTTTCAGTCTTGCAAGAATCACAAGAGAACATAAGGGAAAGAGTCAGAAGGGAAACCCGATAACTATAAGCCAGGGCCAGAGAAGAAAAAGCAAGAAGAGAACAGATGTTGTCAGGGTTATATAGCACCAGTAGCTGAGGTGGCTGATATTCTCAATAACAAGACTGAGTATGCCCACCTCTCTAATTCTCAGCCACCTTCAGGTTCAGTTGAGCTGGATTACCTACACAGACTTGGCTGCTACATTCAGGGCCTCTTCTGCGGGCCGATAGTCAATGTTATCCCAAGCAGTTTTAAAGATCAAGAGTAGGAACCTTGTCTTCATTTTTCTTTCTATTCCCCTTCCTGCCTCCACATAAGAGTTGATTTGAAATAACTAGGTTGAGAATCATAACTAAACCTATTCCATGAAGAATTTTTTTTTACTTGTGTAATTTTGCCTTTGGCTTGATCATGAGATGTAAGAAAAGATGAAAGGGAGGGAGAATTTGCCAGGGCTTTACAAATATTGTCTAATTTGATCCTCAGAATAGCCCTGGGAGGTAAGTACAAATATTATCCCCATTTTCCACTTGAGGAAACAAAAGTATAGCATTGTTCCTTTGTCTCCCTGATAACTATGGAGCATTTGCTCCTTCTCCTGCCATAGCACATTGAGCTAAAAGGTGAACCTAAGAGTTAAGGGGAAGGTTTTATATCAGGTCCATGTCCCCCTAGGTAAAAGGCAGCCTTTGTTAGAAATAAAGACAAGTGTGGGGAGAGTCTTGCTGTGTTCTTGATCCATCCTAGACTCATCATATGCTTATTCATAGATGGGAAGAATAGGTCTTGACTGAGTCAAGTGATTACCAGGTCCCCTGCCCAAACAGCTGGAGTTGCTCCTTCAGAGGTGGGATTAGATCGTCAAGGGTCCATTCCGAGGCACTGTCATTACCTTTTTTCTAAGGCAAAAACAGTCACGCTGGGTGCTCTTCTGTGAAGAAAAAAAAATGCAAACTCTTTCTGCCCCTTCTTTCTTTCACCAACTTGTTCACACTCCCATCTTCTCTCCCAAGCCAGGCTGTGTATCTGAGTATTGCTTCATTGGTATCTTTCAGGTTGGAAAAAATAGCAGTGTAGTTTTGTCACAATCCAGTCCTTCAAGCACACCCAGCCTGGCACACAACCGACAGGTGAGTGGCTTCAGTCCGAGCACTTTAATGTTTCCTCAAAAGCTTCCCATGGGGTGTAGTTTCATGAAAGTTAGTGTCATGTTAGGAGGGTGCATAGTACATGTGGGAGTCCTTACAAGAACCAGGGAGTGTTCTTGGAATCTGAGGCTGGCAAAGCTCAAAGGATAGTTATTTATTTTGAGAATAGAGGAGAGACATCTCAATCATGCTGCAGGCTTTCTCCTGCCCCTCCTGTCTGACTCAGTCCACAAAAATTTTTTGAACACCCATAAAATATATAAACTGAGGGAGCATATGCAAAGGATCTGTGATTTCATCACAGTACTGTATCACTGGTATAAGAACTCACCCCACCAGTCCAGCTGTGAATTAATAGATGAGTCTTGAAGAGTTGTCTGAGGTGAGGCCCAGTGAGTTTAAGATTTAACCAGAGTCTGACACCTAGTAAGTGTCAGTAGTATGATCTTATTCCAGGTCCTCCCACCTCTAAAGGCCTATTCACTGTGCCAAACCATCTCTATTCTTGGGACCGTGCTTATTGTTTAATATAAAAAAGAAAGATTATTGTGTTAGAACATTCAGCTTGGATTTTGCCACATCTCAGTATATCTTTCTAAAATTATATAGATCTTTTGTTTTTAAGTCACCTCCATTTCCAAATACTTCTCTCCTTCTCCCTTCTTTAGAGAACCTACCCCCTGCAATAAAAAATTTAAAAAGGGAGAAAAACACAGTTTAGCAAAACTGACCAACACATGGCGACCTCTAGGCCGCAGGTTCCCTACCCCTGCAGTAAGCTCTTAATAAATGCTTTTTTATCCGTTCAGCTCAGTTCCTTGGGAAGCCTCTGGAATCTGTCTGCTACCGTAGAGGTACTCTGCTCAAGGCTGGCATTCTTTAGAAATGACTTTCCATCCAGTAGCCTGACCTGGAATAGGACTGTGTTAAATTGATTTTTGCCACCCTCAGAGAGAGGAACTTCAAACTGGAATCTACACACGATACTTAGAGCTGTGTCATGAGCAAAAGGCACTTTGTAAAACCTCTAAGTGCTATCAGAAAGTTCCCATTATTGGTGTTTGTTGTTGCTGACGCTGTGGTTATTTGTTGGTGCAGTGGTTGTTATTACAGTTTTAAAACAGGCTTTGTTCTTTTTTTCTCTCCTAGAAGACTGCAAACCGGACAGGCAGAATAAGGACTCTTCCATAACGAGGAAAGAAACCAAGCTTTGCTGTCCAATTCCCAGCCACCCTATCCCACCACAGGTGTTAGGGGGTTGGGAGGGGCGGGGCGGGACGTGATGGGAGAAGAGGCAACTTCCTGTGTCCTCTGGGTGTCTCTGCCCCACCTTTTAAAAATCAACTTAAGGTTTAAGAAAGAGGTGAAAGAAGACAAAGTGAATTTTCTATTTACCGAAAGCTGGAATCGTGGTTTTAGTTGTTTCTGTTGATTTTCCTTCACTCCTTCCCTAGCTTCTGATGTTGCACTGGCACCATCAGTTTGTTAAGATAATTCAGAGTAGACATTCCAGAACCTCGGTTCCTGGTCAGCATCTTCCTTAACTCTTGAAGCTTTCACACATACACTACTTCCTTTTTCTGTTTTTGTTTTCATTCTCCTCCTCATTCCCTCACACCTCCCATTACTCTGTGTCCAACCTTGTCACTTTGGAGGGAGCTGGGTCTCAGCACGCTCCTGTAATATAGCAAATGATGGGGGACACTATTTGTGAGGGGTCTGGGCTACAGACCCAGTGCACAGGGAGCAGGTAGGAATGAGAGGTTGTGTGAAGCTCTTGTTAATCAGGGTTTAAGCTGCCCAATGGGGCATGAGCCAAATGCTGAGGGCAAAACTAGGTATTTCAGTATAAGCCACACCAATGTTTCAGGAGAGTTGCTACAGATGTGGTGATTTGCCCAATGTCATTATCTAGGTGTGAGGGTGGGAAAGAATAGCTTTGGAAGGTGTAACCAAGGATTTCTCTCAGAGTAGGAGGAGAAGAGAATTAAGTATTGGGAGACTGGGGACAAATGGTCTGAAACAGCAAAGCAGGTACCATTAAGAGGACAACACATCACATCTTACATTTCTACAAATTGAAGAATAGGCATGTGGGGGGTGGAAACTCTCCAAGATGCCTGAGCCACAGCCTGCCCCCACCAAGTAGACTTTGATAATTTTGAAATTTTTTAGGAACCCATCTCTTCCTCTGCCTTCCATTCTGGAAAAGCCCATACTTAGTGTCCAATATGCAAGAACCCAAAGTTGTAGGAACCAAAAGTGAAAGGAACCCAATTGAGAGAGACACAGAAGCAACTTCAGGAAGGTGCAGGGCTCCTGCATGCTGCTAAAGTTTTCATGAGTTTTCCACTGTATCCCTCACCTGCATCAGGTGGAAAAAAAAAATAACCACAATGAGGAAAGAGGAGTCTCCCTAGGGAAGACACCTGAGAAGGAGGGGTCAATACCACTTCAACACCCTGTATGGACAAACACAAGCATTTCCCAGCCAACTCCCATTCTGGCCTACATTTGTGAACTCATAGGCCACAGGGGGAACCACAGGAGGCACCATGAGACTATCAAATATGCATGCCCTTTTTGCTCACCCCCAAGTGCCCAGAAATTGCTTGACACTCTTCCAAAGCTCAGAGTTCACCAGCCTTAACATGGCCAGGTTATTCCTGTGCCCCCTAGGGCAGTGGAATAATAGAACCCCAAGGTATAGGAGGAGAGCCAGTACGTTAGAGGAGTGGAAAAGTTAAGCTCATGAGAATATGCTGGCTGGAATTGTGGAGGATAGTCAGGAGATGTGAGGTCAGGTAGAATACGAAATGTCCCTGGGGGCCAGTGGGTAATCACAGTGCCAAGAAGAAATTCAGAGTCTTGAATCAGGATTTCTTGGTATTGATAATAAATTTAGTTAATAAACTAGATGTTTACTCATTTCTTTAATATTAGACTAATTTGGGGGATTAAGGAATGGAAGTGCTATGAAGTCTTTGTTACCAAATTAGACATTAATAACAGCCACAGCTGGGCACAAACATGTCCCCTGAATTCTTCCTTTACCTTCCCCCCATCCCCACCCTACACCCAATGATACTACTACTGTTGGGCTTCATCACACAACTGGAATTTGCAAAGATAAGAGGCAAACCAACTAGTTTGCATCGATGGAATTGCACTGACAGTGTTTCTTATAGGATTACTAAATTTTTTATATATAAAAAAAAGATTTTTTAATCAGGAGTTGATAATAGGTACCAGGACATTAGTACAGAGGATTTCATTTTTATTTCTACAGTGTTAAAAGTGCACTTATATGCTGGTTTAATTATGTCTTGGAGAAAAAGAAGAGACTGCAAATAGAAGGGAGATTGTTACTTTTTTCTTTTTTTAAAAAAAGGCTTAAGACAGATTTTAAGACTTATAAATGTTTAAGCAACTATAATAAACAAGGCTAGACCCTTTGGGAAAAAAAAGTTTAGAAAATATTCTTAAAGTAAATTTTTATAGTGTTAATTTTGTAATAATTTATGTTTTACTATATTACAGAGCTAACTGACCAGAATAGTTTCAGAAACAATATGAAACTTAGGAAAGTTTAAGCAATGTTTATATTTTTAAAATGTTCTTTGAATTATGTTTTTATTGTACATTTCTTCAAACTGAAAAGTGTGTACATATCTTTGTTATTTTTGCACAATTTATTTTGTCTTGTTCAGTTTTAGAAGCAGAAG
Source organism: Trichosurus vulpecula (assembly GCF_011100635.1). Classification (NCBI taxonomy): domain Eukaryota; kingdom Metazoa; phylum Chordata; class Mammalia; order Diprotodontia; family Phalangeridae; genus Trichosurus; species Trichosurus vulpecula. Next base: position 148,277,287 of record NC_050577.1, read on the forward strand.
TCTGTTTTGTTTTGTTTTTTATAATTTATTTTAAGTTGTAAAACTTGCAGGAGTTTTTCTTTTTGTTTTGTTTTGTTTTTTTAAAATCTCAACAACAAAGTAACCCTCTGTGATTAATAGACTGTTGCTACTTCTGGAGGGAAAGCAAAGGTTGTGAGATTCAGTGGCTGCTTCTGAGAAAGAAAGTCTTGACAGTGACTAAAGGAGCAATTAATTACCAGTAGTTTGACCGCATTTTTAGCTCTTTCCACACATCTTTTCATTGGGAAGCTGGAATGTTGAGACTGTCCATCAAATGCTGCTTACGCTTGTCAACTGGCTCTGAGCTAAGTGATGGTATTTCTGGAAAACTGAGCATCCTGAAAATCCATGGTATTTCTTCCTTCACAACAAATCAGCGGTTTACTTCTTAATATGCTCAGCCTGAAAAAAGAAATGGAAAGAAAACATTTTCTTTTGGGTTCTTAATGGAGTTAAACTGGACCAGTCTGTAAAGCATTATTAGTGTAGCACCCATTCAACCATTATTTTTCCACCAACACTCATCGACTCTCTTCAGCCTGTCCTGTCACTGCTCGCCCCAGTCACCTCCATCTCCATTTGCCTGAAGATCTTGTGATTTGTCTCCAGCAATAGAGGCTCCGAAGCTTTGGTTGTTCCACATACGCAATGCATAGACCTGTCAGCCATAAAAAAAAAAAAAATTAAAAAAAAAGCGACTTGGATAACTTGTATGCCTTCTTTTGTATCAATGTACCAATTGTAAATAATGCTGATCAACCTTTGTAGAGAATAGTTTATACAGCATATTCTATTATTGCTGATTCTCAGTGAACTATTGTTTTAAAAAAAAGGAAAAAAAGAAATTTTTCTATTTACACCTTATATTTTGTTATGCTGTTGACCCATGGCACTTTAACAAAACTCTGTGGGTTTTGCATAGCTGGTCAGTCATGGGGTATATTAAATACTGTTGTTGCACAGAAAAGAATTTGCACCTGCTCTATTGTGCTTTCCTACTACAGATTTTAGAACCTTTTCCAGAAGACTTTTGAAGAAAGCATGTCCAATCATTCTAAAAAAAAATTATATGCCATACTTGTAGAGTGAATTTCTTTTCTACGATCCATATTTTGTAACACTAAGTATTTCCATTCTTTGTCCCGCACCTTTATGTATTAGCACTATCAGATAGAATTCATTCCATGCTTGTGATAATTGTAAGCAGAATAAATGTCTAAAGTAGGTGTAAATAGTAAATTCTATGGCTTACAGTTTAAAAAAAAAAAAAGGAAAAACAGAACAAACATGTATCTGATTGATACTGCCATGGTTCATCACCGGGCCTGGAGATATTCTCTAGTGAGGGATTGTATTTTTTGTTTTGGGTTTTTGTTTTTTTGGGGGGGGTTTTTTGGCTTTTTTTTGTAACATGGCTTTGTAAATAAAATAATTTATATGTTTGTAAGAAAAATGTGCTATTGTTATTTATTTTTATATAAATTAGACATAACTGATGTCTAATGATGTTATTCTTCCAACAGCCCCTTTTTTATTCATCCTTGTGGATTTGGGGTTATCTTTTCCTGCTCTATAGTAGCAGCCCACAAATCTGCAAGAGAAACCAACTAAAAAGACAAAAGAGGATGAAGTGTAACCTTTACAAATGGTAATGTCTGTTTCTGACCTTTTAAGTGATGAGAAGACTGAGACCATAGAAGTGAAGTTATTTGCCTGAGGTCACACATGTAGTAAAGCTGGAATTTGAACCCAGCTCCTCTTGACTCTGAGCCCTCTGCTCACTCCACTGCCCCACTTTGATGCTCAGCACAAACTAACAGTTGTCGCCTAAGTTGTAGCTTATTTAGGCAAGAGAACGCTTGGGAAAATTTAAATTTCTAGAATTTCTTTAACCTTCACCCCAAGAAATACCTAACCCTGACATTCATCAACTCCGACACCGAATATGCTACAGCAGAGAATACTGATGAACCTCTTACCAGATTTCCTATGACTATTTCAAATTCCTTGGGACATTATGGCTAATTAATGCCCATATCCCCTACTTGTGGTGTCTTGTGAAAAAGTTTGAACCTTAATAGCAAAAACCACATTGGATTGCTACTATAATTTGAGTCTCCCATTGAGAGCTTTTGTGCAACACTGAAGCTGTAGGTCCAGAAAAAACTAAATCAAATACAGAAAGATGGCATTTTAGCCTAGGCCTGCCCCTTAAATGGTTTGAAGTAATGATGTCATACACATGTGTTACCAGAAATAGTACAGTTTTCATGTTGAATTTTTTTTCTGATTGTGACATCCTGAGGGGATTGTGTAAGTCAATATCTAAAGAACTGTGATTTCATTGGTACAACCACTCTTCATCATCAGTGGCTGTGAAGTTAATTTTTTAGCACAAGCCTACACTTATCTATATTATGTTTCATCTTGTTAAATTTGGCCCACTGTTCTAGCTTGTCAGTGTCTTTTTGAATCCTGTCAGGATTGTATCATCTGCAGATTTGATAAGCCACCTTTGTCTGCCTCCGTCTCTTCTGTGTCATTGATAAAAATGGTGAACAGAGCAGGAATAAGGACAGATTCCCCAAAGCAATCCACTAAAACACTTTCTTCCAAGTTGATGTCTTAATATTTCTTTGATCCTGCCATTCATCCAGTTTTGAATCCACCCTATGCTACTTCTAATCCATGTGTCTCCATCTTGTCCAAAAGAATAATACGAGAGGATTTGTCATGCCCTTTGCTGAAATATAGGTAAACTATATCTACAGTATTTCTGTGATCTACCAGCCTGAGAAAGGTGTCAAAAACAGAAATGAGGTTAGGCTGAAATGATTGGTTTTAAGTGAAACTATGCAGACTCTTAGCACCATTTTCCATTTCTAGATGTTCACAAACCATCTCTTTATTAGTATCTTCTTGAATTTTGCCCAGACTCAAATCAGCTCACTGTTTTGGTAACAAGCACCATAGATAGGCTCCAGTCTTCCACTGTTCAAGAAGCAGATAAACATATGCCCTTCTCCAGTCTTGAGGCATCTTGTTCATTTTTTTTCCAAAATCACCGATGGTGGTTCATCAGTCATGTCCATCACTCAGGCAACAAGCATTTATTGAGTACTTATAACGCCAGGCACTGTGCTAAGTGCTGGGAATACAAATGCAAGCAGTTTTGTAGTACCCTGGGGTGTAGTTCATCCAAGCCAAGTCATTTGAGCTTATCAAGGCCACAAAGTTGCTCTCTTACTGTTTACTTCCTTAGTGTGGATTTGTACTCTCTGATGACCATTTTTATTCTGTCCTTCCTAGTCCAACAGTCATTTTCCCTTACTGAGAAAACAAAGATAAATTAGCACTGAGTAGTTCTGTCTGTAGGCCATTGTTCTTGATCAACCCCTAGCCGTACTCCAACTCTACCCTCTTTTCTCCAGTACTGATAATCAAGACCTTTATTTGGTTATCCTTAATATTTATCACCTATTTCAGCTTATCATAAGATCCTTAAGTAAACATGGCAGCCATTTGCAAGTTCATCAATAAGTGCTTTCTTTTCATATCAAGTCCCTTCAAACAGTTTCTTTATTGGTTCTTTATTGGAACTGCTTTTCCTTACATCTAAAAACATTATTCTGGAGCATCTCCAATCCCTCCGGGGCTGACTTCCTTTAGAGAATTTAAATTCATGAGATCAGTCTCTCTCTGAACCTGTTCAAATCTGCTTCCCCAAAATCTAGAGTGCATATTATCAGAATGTACTCTGCTTTCCTCTTCTCTTCTATCATGACCTTAAAAGGTCATTTTGCCTCCAAAATTATCATTTCAGATTTAGCCCCCAGTTCCCCTTTCTGTTTCTTACACATTTAGAAGGATTTTTGTTGGATAAACCAAGAGTTAAGTAGGTGCTCTGCTTATATAGAAAAAGATCCAGAAGAAAAAAACTGAAGTCCCTTATCATTATTCTGTCATTTTCCATGCCAAGCTTTATGATGTGGCTTCTGAGTACATCTATTTCTTCATGTCCAAGTGATATTATATATTCTTTTACAAAAATACTGTTTTCCATCATGTTTCCCTCCTCTCATTCCTGGATTTCCTCATATGAGTATAATTTTTAATTCTTAATATGCAGTACTACTCCGCTAGTCCTTTTATCTAGTCTGTTCTTTGTTAATAAGCCATACTTTCAGAGCTATATTCTCAGTCATGAGACCCATCTTACTAAATCTTAGTGATGTAAGGAGGACTATAGGTATGGACTATTACATATATTGTCAGATACAGTTGGTATGTTGGTTGGTTTTGCTGAATTGCTTTTTTCTTCATTTCTATTATAAGAAGTGATTCACTTAGTAGGGGAGAGAGAAATTCAGAAATGCACACAGTGCATGTGAAAAATAAAAATAAAAAGCAGACCAGCAAAAATAGGATTCCTTTTTAATAGGATTTTTCATCTGATATCTATGTGGGCAAATTGTCTCCTTGCAGTAAGATCACTAAATCCAACAGGTTTAATACCCATACTTTCTACATGTGAGAGGCAGTATAGAATAGTGGATAGCGTTAGGAGGAACTGGGTCCCAGGCTTTATTACTTGCTGGTTGTGTGTCCCTGTGCAAATTGCTTAACCTCTCGGTCCCCTCAGACAACTCTTTCTAAAGCTGTAAGTACTGATCTTCATTTGGTAGAGAGAATTTTCTTGCAAGAAGCTCCCTACAAAAATGAAGCCAGTCAAAAAAGAAAACTATGTGCAGACATCCATCTGAGGCCATGAGTTTTTACCACTCTTCTTTTCTTGGATTTTTGTCTCCAAATTACAGAGACTCCCTCCCATTCTTCCTTCGTTGAAGTTGCTACTCTCTATAGCATCCTGCTTGGTAGATATAGGCAGTAGTTTTCATTCCCACCCTCCCTTTTCAGTTCAAAATTCTCTCAATCAGATTTGCATCACGTGGGCAAATATATATACACACATATGTATGTGTGTATGTATATGTATGTATTTATGTATGTATATGTGTATATATACATATGTGTGTATATATAAAATATATGTATATATTTTTAACAAACCCCCTTGCTATTAAAATGCACATTTTGGGTGAGGGAACCCTTTTATGTAATACATTAGCATGAATCAGTTTATTAGATTAGTTATTAACTCAGTAGAAAATAATCAGGGGATAGACAATATGACAGATATTTCTTTCCCCTGGGGGAAGAAGGGATAGTGGGAGGTATAAAAGTAGGGGGATCCTAAACAACCAAAGAACAGTTCAATGACTATTTATTAAAGTGCCTACTAACTGCAATGGCAGTGGCAAACAAAGGCAAAGCAAATACCTGATGCTTTGAGGAGGAAGAAGGCTGTAATAACTAGTGGGACTAGAAAAAGCTTACTTAAGAGGTGGCACTTAAACTGAGCCTTGAAAAAGACAGAGGAAGGAGCCCAAGAGCCAGACACTAGGAGGTTATGCACTGCAGACATGGAACAACCTGGGCAAAGTTGGCCTTGGAGAACAATGGTGAGGGGGCCAGTTAGGCTACTGTTGTGGAGGGGAAAGGCCATGAGCTAAAATAAGTCTGGAAGGGTAGGGTGAAGCTCTTTCAAAACCATGGGCCGATAAGCTTGTTATTTTATCCTGAAGGCAATAAGGAACCAGTGAAGATTTTCTGGGAGGGATAATTACATAGTCAGTCATGGGTTTATGGGAAGATTGCTTTGACAGACAGCTTTGGCAGGGTGAATTGGAATGGAGATCATAGGATCAAAGATTTAGCGCTAAAGGGGGCATTCCAAGTCATTTAATCCAACTTCCTCATTTCACAGATGAGGAAACTGAGGTCCAGAGAAGTTAAGAGAGAAACTAGAAAACACAGACACCAATTAGGAGGCAATTAGAGTACTTTGGGCAAGAGGTAATATGATAGAAGAGCCTGGGAACTAAAGATGAGAAAAAAAAACACCTAAGACAAATTTTACCTACTCTACTTTGCCATTTTGCCCAGGGTCTATACAATAGGTATTTTCCCTATTTTGTATAATGGATAACAACAAGATTTGGAAGGACTTGCCCAGAAACCACCAACAGCCAAAATAGTGCTGTTAGGAGGGGAAAAAAAACGGGGGAGACTATATTATTACTAGGCATCCACTTTCTTTTCTTTGTTTTTAAAGATCAATGTTTTATGGATGCCCTTTGTTTTTGTATCAGTCATTTCCACATGCCATTCCTTTCCCCCTTACAACAGAAACAGTCAGTCAACAAGCACTCACTGTGCACAAACAAGCCTAAATGAGTCTGACAGAATATGTAACGTTCTGAAACCACAGTATCCCACCTCTCCAAGGAAAAGAGAGAGAAGAACTTTTCCTCATCTACTCTCTGGGGCCAAGAACGGTCATTACAATCACACAGCAGTCAATTGCATTTTAGTTTGCTTTTTCATGCACATTATTGTACTTATCATGTAAATTGTTTTCCTAGTTCTGCTTATTTCACTGCATTCATTGATGAGTCTTTCCATGTTTCTCACTTTTTATCAGTTCTTAGGGTATGATAATATTCCGTTACATGAATCTATCACAATTTGTTGGTTGATTCCCCAATCAATGGGAACCTACTTTGCTTCCAATTTTTTACCACCACAAAAAGTTTTGCTATGAATCTGTCAGTACATACGAAGTCTTCCTTTTTGTCTTTGATCTCCTTGGGGTAAATGCCTAGCAGTGGAAACTCTGGGTCTCAGGATATGCAATCAACACCGTATGAAAGAGTACTTTAAGTAACTAATAGTGAGACAAACACAAAAGTAAACAACCCTGAGGTTTCATCTCACCCAGCAGATAAGCAAAGATGACAAAAGATGGAAGCAGTCAGTGTTGGCAGGAATGCAGAGAGGCAGTCACACTAATAGTTAATGGTGTTATGAATTAGTCTGACTTTTCTGGACAACAGTTTGGAATTATAGGAGAAAAGCCAGAGGCGCCTTTTCACCCACTGATTCCCTGATTGTCAGGAAAATCTTTCCACTATGAACTAGTAGGAGCGTTTCACTCCTTAAAATCTTTCTCCTTCAAAATAACTAGTTACAGAATTTTAGAGATTGGAAGGACCTAGGGATCTCATTTTATAAATGAGAAAACCCAGGTCTAGAACAGATCCAGTAGCTGGTTGGTGGCTGAGCTGGGACTTAGAACTCAGGGGTCTTGACTTCTCTTCCGGTGTTCTTTCTCCTCTATCACCTGGTCTCCTGCAGAAGTAATCTAAACTCCATTTACAGAGTCTTCTTTGTAAGCTATTATCTCTAAGTGTTTCTACAAATATATTTTAAAATAGAGTTTGCCTATCACTTGTTTGGTTCACTCAGACTTCAGTAACATCTACAATTTCTATGCTTTGACTATTTCTATGCATCCAGTAGAATGTAAGCTCCTTGGGGGCAGGGACCATTTTGTTTTTGTCTTTGTATCTCCAAGGAACTAGCATAGTGCCTGGCAAATAGTAGGCACTTAATAAATGTTTGTTGGATTGAACTGAATTGAATCGAGAACTTTATTTTCCTCATTAGGCAACTGCTGCTTGCTTACTTATTAGGTTATCTCCTGTTTTTAGATTTGCTTTGGACCTTTTCAGAACAGATTTGATAGTTCCAGGTTTCTAAAAGAGGTTCTCCAAAATATATTTAGTTTTTTATTCATTGCTCCTCTACAGTGTCCATTATACCAGAAAAGTTAATGAGATTAAATTTTTTTAAAAAAAGGCTGAAAGGCTTTACCATCAAATCAGTCTTTTCAGCTCACTCTTAGAACCACAGTGGGAAGCTGCCACCTAAGTTGGGATTTCAGAATTTGGAGGAAAGATTCAAAAATATAGGTACTGATCTTATCATTATACTGCCTTGCCTAATCACCATTCGATAGCCACACATGTTTAATTTTACTCACTATCAAGAGGACATATTAGTTCAAAATCAAAGAAATTAAATCAAATAACAGATACAGTGACAATAAAAGATCTCGCTCCTGGCCCTGCACCACCCCCCCCCCCCATATACACCCAGAATACAGTTTCTCACAAGTTACCAAACCACTACTGAAGGACAAAGGCAGAAAACAACTGTATTCAGTGGGCCTGCAAGAGGGGGTGCACATCAAGAATTTGTGTGTCCAGAGCAAGTCCCACTTCTGTCGATGTTCTCTTAGGATGCCATCAGGCTGTCCTGTTTGGCATTACCATTACCCCTTCCACATTGAGACTTTCCCCATCTCAGGGTTTCGATATATCACGGGTCAGAAATTAAATGAGAATTTTGGGGGAGTTTTGTGAAAGCCGCAGAAGAAACGTGAAGGCCAGCAGATGACACAGAAAAAGTTTATAAACTCGGAAATGCATAAAACATATGTCTACAGAAAAAATTCAGACTTCTCTAGTTCACAGAAAGGGCCAAAAAACTCTGTGCTCGCACTTCTGTGGATATGGAAGGCATAAGTGTAAATCTCTGCCATTCGTCACGTTGTCCCTACTCAGCAGCTACTAGGCACTGGTCTCATGGTTATTGAGCTGCTCTCTGTTACCATCTATTAGGCCATCTACTGAATTCTGGTTCCCTCTGCAGAGATGCATTTGTCAGGTAAGCCTCTCCCTAACGAGGGCAGACAGACGCAGTCCATAGTTGAGGGTGTGAACATTTCACCTAGCCAAGGAGCCAACAAACACCAAAGTCCCAGTCTGTATCTGTTCTTTTTACTGTTTTTCCTTGGTTCTGACTCAGACCTTGGTTCTAGACCACCATTTCACTGGGGCAGAAGGAAGGGAAAAGGAGAGAACATTCCTTGTAACTGCCTTTCAATCTCTCCTTGTGAGCCTGTGCTCCCAAAACCCATTTTGGGGTCCTCCATAAAAAAAAAAATAATAAAGCACAGAAGCTGCAGAGATTGATGTAATGAGGCCCACCCTAATCCGAGTTCCTCTCAGATTGGCATGCAAATGAAGCTAGGACCAAGAACAAAGACTGGGTGCAGCACAGGGGGCCCCACATTCCTGCCTTTATTGTGTCTGTCTGCCAGCAACAAAATCCTGGATCTTTGTTGTGCTGCCTTCCTGATGGCCCAAACCTGCTGTTCTCCTTATTTAAGTGTTTATTCTATTATGCAAGGTGCTCTGTGCGTGGGCTACATTTCATTCATAACTTTCTAATACTTCACTGAATATCCTGGAAGCCTTTGCTTCTTTTGCGTCTTTAGCAAATATAGTAGGATCACAGAGCTGACTTGAAAGATGGGCTCTGAGTCATCCCAAAATAGGATCTCCATTTCCCTTCCACCCACCCCACTTCCTTGACTAATTTTCTTATATGCCCCATATTATAAAAACCCTTGTATTCTAGAGTGTTTCATGATAGAACAGGAGATTGAGAGGCAGGGATTGATGTAATAAAAACCATAAGTTAGGCGAACACAAGCTTCAGTACTTTTCAGAAAACAAGGAAAAATAAGTAGGTATTAGATGTAATCTATCTTAATTCTTAAGAATTTTGAACACGGGGTATATTCAATAAACTGGGGGAAGAAAATGAAGATTACACAAGCTTTTGGATGGAATGGGTTTATGCCCAGAAAGTAGTTGTGAATAGATCAGTGCATTTTAGTATATAAATGGTGCTCTTATCTGGTCCTGATCCTTATCTTCTCTAGTCCTGGCCATAGTGTCTCCCACTATTTTCATTAATGATCTGTTATGAAAAAGAGACTGTGCTTTTTAAACATAGAAAATAGAATCAGGGTTCAAAGTCTTCTTGGTAAGCTGGAAAGAGGCTCGGAAACAAAGGAATCCAAGCCAAAAGAAATGAAGGATACACCTATAAGTAACTAGGGATTAATATTAGAGCCTTGCCCCCAGCAAAGAATTGCCTAACGACAGGAAAATTTACCCTAGAGTGGAACAATTAAAGAGATGCTAATAAGTCAAGGTAGGGCCTGGTGGAGAAGTGGTACCTAGGTACAGCTAGGTAATGCAGTGGATGGAGCATCAGCCCTAAGTCAGGAGTTCAAATGTGGCCGATGACACTTACTAGCTGTGTGACCCTAGGTAAGTCACTTAACTCCGACTGCCTCCAAAAAAAAAAAAAAGTACCTACCTTCCTTGCCGAGGATTGAACTGGGAGACAGGGAGAAGGGGGCAAAGATGAGAACAATGCCAGATGCCAGGCCCTCCTAGCCTCTGTTTCCAGATCCCAGGAACCTGATCTTTCTCTTGGTATTTTGCTTTCCTGAGCTTCTCAAACTTACACCTCAATCAGGAGGACCACGTTGAAAAATATGAAAATCAAGAAAGCAAAAATACCCCAGTAAAAGAAGGGATGCCATCCCAAGATGGCTAAATTCAGATGGAAAAACAACAGTAACAACAAAAAAGCTTTCAGGCTCATCAATTCAAAACTGGTGTTTCCAACGAAGCTTGGCCGTAGCGAGACGGCAGGTTGGGAGAAGGCTCGGGAAGCCAGTGGAGTGCAGTCAGAGAAAGCACCAACTTTAGGAGGTTTGAACCCAAGCTCTACCATTTACTGGGTGACTTTGTCACTTGTTTGTCCAGACCTCAGTTCCATCCTTTTGTGTATGATGAAGGGAGGGGAGGAGGCAACTCAAAAATTGCTCGGAGTGCTTCCCGGGCTAAGGATCCGGATTTCTTAGCAGGCTTTCAGTAGAATCTTCCACACGGGCAGGGACCATAATGTGGGAACATTTCAAACAGGGCAAGGCAGGGAGAGAATTCCCTTTCTGGAAATGCCTCTGCACCTCCTCTCTCCATGCCCAGGACTTTTTCTTTCCTTGGAAGTCTTGCCCTCCCAATCTGCTTAAACTTTCCCAGGGGAATGAGGGTGGAGGTTGTGGGATGATGAGCTTGGGCTCTGAGTGTACCTGGGAGGATGAAAGGGGCCCCTCCCTGCCTAGCTGCTAGTCCTGAGTCATGAAACCTTAAGCCATAGCTCAGCAACGGCAGGCGCCTCTTCACCACTGAGGGAAGACATAGTTCTAACCGGAGCACTGGCCTATGATACGAGAGAACTGGGCTCTAGTCCCTTATCTGCAACTAACTCTAAGACTCTGTTTCCTCCTCTGTACATAAAGTTGTTTATCCTTTGTTTTCAAAGAGAACCAATAACATCACAGGGTGATGTCTTGACCGTTGCATGAATTGGATGTAATTGAGGTAGAGTTGGGAAAAGTCTTCAGCCTCATTCTCTCTTCCAGAGTCGTCAAAGTCAGGACTGGCAATGGCCCAGGATGCAGCAGACAATCTTGGCATCTTCAATGGCTGACCAAGCTCCCAGCACTCTACAGTGTCTGCTTTAGCTGTCTTTGTGGCCATTGGAATAAATTGTTCTTATTCCCCTATTCCACAGGGGGAAAGTCTTCACATGCTTGGGGTAGACATCCCCCTAACTCATTGATGGGTTTGAGGCCTATCAGTTACCCTCAACCTGGTTTAGCCTATCTGCCCAGATGGTTTACTGGAGTGTGGCCACTGTGTATGCTACAGCTTTGTGGAGTCACAAGTGAGATGTGGGTGATGGGCAGAAACCAAAGGTGGGTCACCAGAGGTATTAGTCCTACCAGAACACCCCAACATCCCTCTATGCATAATTAGAGGGTTGGACAAAATGATCTCTAAGGTCCCTTCAAGCTCTACTAATCTGAGTCTATGCTATTTGGATTCCTTTTGCCTCCCCTCCAGCTCAACCTCAATTTCACTAACCCCCTTCCCAACATCATTCCTATACATCCCCTTCTCTTCACTCACACAGCCCTGGTTCAGGCCCTCATCACCTCTTACCTGGACAGTTACCACAATGACTTTCTGATTCATTCAAGGATCTGTCCTCTCTAATCCCTCTTCCGCTCTGCTGCTGAAGCGATATTTTCTCAAGTGTTGGTACGACCATGTCACCTCCTTGCTCAAGCTCCAGCGGCTCCCTCCATCAAATATCGTATTCTCTATCATTTACAGCTCTTGATAACCAAACTCTTCCTGTCTTTACAGACTTCTCACATTTCACTCCAGTTATATGGACTACTTACAGTTCCTCAAACAACCATCTTCCCATTTCCTGACCTCTGGAATATTCTGCCCCATCTCTGCTATTTAGTTTCCCTGCTTTCTCCAAGACTGTTCAGTTCTAATCTTCTACAGGAGACCTTTCTTGATCCCCTGAAGCTATTAATGCCTTCTCTTCTCAGATTACTTCCCATCTACTCTAAACATCATATATGTACCTAGTTCTTTATACATTGTCTCTCCCATTAAAATGTCCTCCTTTAGGAAAATAACTGGGGTTTTTTGGCCTTTCTTTGTATCCCTAGTGTTTAGCAAACTGCCTGGCAAGTAGTAAGCATTCAATAAATACTTGACTGATTGACTGAGTTGTGATCTCCACTTCCTTAGGCAAATCACTTTCTATTTCTTTCTTCCAATCTTACTTTCTTTACTCTTTACTCTCTAAAATGAAAGCATTGTACCAGGTGTCCTAAGGTCTCTTTTAGACCTAACATGATATTTGGGAGAAGGAGAGGAAGAGGGATGTGGAAGTTGGCTTCAAGAGGTCTTAAGCTACTTCCCCAAAAGCATTTAAGTATGAATAACTAATTTATTCTCTATAATCAGGTACTAAGGTTGATTTAAATAGGAAGCAACCTAATGGCCTTCTTTCTCTGTTTGGAAGGTTGTGGTAGGAGAGCCTTCTCAAGAGAGGCCTTGTTATGAACTGGCAGTATCTGTCTTCCCCACTTTGGTGTGGTACCCATTCTCCCACAGCACCAAGTGAAGTATTTTTCAGTCAGCTTGCCCAAGGTACAAAAATTCCTAGTCACAGTTTTCTGTACCTGGGAAACAAAATCAAACCAAATAAATGGATAACAGGGAAGGACTTGCTCAGAATAAATAGGACAGGCCTAAAAACATTGGTCAGTCAAAGGAAGAGGCTCCAACCATAGCAATGTGACATCAAAGCTCAAAATGACCATGATACTGGGTTATATAAATAGGAATTTAGAATACGGGAATCATGAAGCATCCTCCCCATTATAATCAACACTAATCTTGTTATTAAATCAACCCCCAACCTCTTTCCTAGATAGTTCCTTCTAAGGGTACTACAGCTGGTTATGTACTCCTGAGAGAAATGATTATTTCTCTTTCATGTTAATAACCAATTATTGAATTAGGAGCAGGATATTTTCAGAAGCCTGTTCGGTCTCTGAAGGGCACTGGTGATAATAAGATTGGATTACCTTTCTTAAACATCTTGTTCAGACCCCACCCAGGTGGGAAAGCCCTCTACTCAGGTTTGGGTGGAGAAAAATTCTTTGATTAAATGCTGGGGGTGATTTGGAAGTAAATGAGGAGATCAAAGTTAAGTTCCCTAGCCCCTCATTTAGAATAGGTCCATCTCTCATTATAATATTCATTTTCTCTCATTACTTGTTAACCAATCAGAATTGATTACCACCCTCAGGAACACTAAGCCTTCCAAGGGCATGTAAGCACTGAGTGGGTCCCATGAGGGGTCTTTCAAGAGTGTCACTGATTTTTTATTAATACTATGTTAGCATTGTTAATAAAAATGACTAATTACTCGGAAACTATGTCTGTCAAACTTTTAAAAATCACATTCCAGAACTTAAAGAGGAATGTGCAAATCTTAGAACAGGTTCAAAGATAATTGAGAGACAAAAAAGCTAGAAGAGAAAATCTTTGATTATTCAGCCAGGAAAAAAAGGGCTAAAAGTCCATTTAAGAAATCTTTAAAAATATAAAATATTACTACACCAAGGCTCCTCTCCAATTAGTTTTTGTTTCCACTGAGAAAAAATTAGGAAAAAAAATGGGCTTAAATTAAATTCCATCATAATGGATTCATGTTAGATGTAAGGAAGCCCTTCCTGAGGAAAGTAACTAAACATTGGCCTGGATTACAGAAGATCATTCATTGTATTGTTCCCTTCCCTGGAGGGCTTTAAAAATGGAATGAAATTCACAACTGGTTTAAGCATAGTGTTGCTTAACGTGCTATAATTAGTGCCTCTGAGAAATTTTCCATCTGTCACCGTTCACTAGTAAAATTTATTTGGGATAAACTCACTGTTGAGTTTAGAATGGAAGCCACACTGAAAATCTTGGGTTTATATTGGAGTTATAGGTATAACCTTAGAACTTGGGGTTTTATTTTGTTTGTTTATTTGTTTTTTGGCAAAGTGGTCTGCCATTTCCTTCTCCAGTTCATTTTATAGGGAAGGAAACTGAGGCAAACAGGATGAAGTGACTTGCCCAGGGTCACCCAGTTAGTAAGTGTCTGAGGCTGGATTTGAACTCATGAAGATGAGATCTTCGATGTTTTTTCTACTCCAATCAATTAATCTGTCAGTCAACAAGTATTTATTGAGTGCCCACTAGGTATGTAACAGGCAGCTGCTACAAGAAAACAGATGAGTACGGAGACTTCTGGCCAAGATGGCTGCCAAAACTGAAATAAACCGTCAAGAACATACATACATACTTCAACAATAATGATTGAGAAATCCAATGACACATTACAGACTTCTTCTACCCAGGAACTCCACAAAAAAGTCAGCCACAAATCCACAAACAACAGATATATGTTGCCTGCTGGATTCCATGTCCAGAAGCAGCAAGAGTGAAGGCTTTCCCCCAAATCTCCAAGGAGATGAAAAACCTACAGCAGGGACCTTAGAAACCCTGGGGAATGGCAATGACTGTGCTCAAAGTAAGACACCCAGGATCTTGGGATCTGAGGTCCCCAGCCCTCTGTCCTGATATGCCATGGAGGGCCCCAAAGACAAGAGCTTGGAACCTCAAAGACCCAGGAGAGCCTTACTCTAGGAGGCAGAGGTCAGCACAGGTACTCAGGGGACCCATGAAAGACCAAAGAGAGCCAACCACCTCATGCCAAAAGTGCGGCAAGAAGCTAAGCCTGACCATAGCCTCAAGCCCTAAGGGAACTCAACCTGTGGAGATGAGTGAAGCAAAGAAGACATTGAGCAGTATAAAAGGATTACTATAGATCTAGTGATGCCCCAAAATCCAGTCTAGAAGGAAAGAGTGACTCCATACCAACTGCATGCAGAGACCCAAAGGAAAAAAATATGCATTTTCCACAGCAACTACATGAATGTCTAGAAGAAATTAAATAAGAAATTTAAAAATGAAATAAAAACTCTTGAAGAAAGCTTAGAAGAGAGGGTAGTCCAAGTAACAGATTTCCTGAAAACCAGAACAGATCAAACAGAAATCAATGACTCCATGAGACAAGAAGAAATTTTGGAATAAAATCAAAAGATTGGAAAAAAATAGAAGAAAATGTGAGATATTTGATATTTAAACAACTGATCTGAAAAATAGGTCGAGAATTTAAGAAGCCATGATCAAAACTATAATTAAGCATGATTTAAAAAAAAAAAAGTCTTCAAGGTATCTGTGGTGACTAACTTTGATAGACTTGGCTCTTCTCAGCAATGCAAGGTTCTAAGATAGCTCCAAAAGACTCATGATGGAAAAAGCTATGCACATCCAGAGAAAGAATTATGGAGTCTGAATGCAGAGTGAAGCAAACTATTTGCTGTCTCTTTTTTTTTCCTTTTTTTTCCTTTTTCAGTTTTGTTTCTTCCTTCTCATGGTTCATTCCATTGGTCATAATTCTTCTTTGCAACTTGACTATTGTGAAAATAAGTTTAATGCGAAGGTATATGTAGAACCTATACTGGATTTCATGCTGTCTGGGGCGGGGGCGGGGAGGAAGGAGAGAGAAGGGGAGAAACTTTGTGCTCAAAAACTTGTGGAACTGAATGTTGTAAACTAAAAATAAAAAATAAATTTAAAAAAAGTCTAGACACTGTATTTCAAGAAATCATAAATGAAAACTGTCAAGACCAATTAGAACTAGAGGGCAAAGCGAAGATGCAAGGAATTCATTGTTTACCTCTTTAAAAAAAATAAAAGGAAAAATACCAGAAATATCAAAGGCAAAGTTCAGAGTTTGCATATAAAAAGAAATGCTGCAAATATCCAGAAAGAAATAGTTCAAGTACCAAGGAACCAAATCAGGATCACATGAGACCTGCAGCATCAGTATGTCAGCCCATACAAACTTGCAAGAGCCAATTGTAAAAAAAAAAAATAGAAAAAAGTTCAGGAATTTTGCAAGCTTGTTATTAAACATAGTCATTATTAAAATTAAATTCTATAAATTTGAAATTAAATTATAATAAAAACATATTCAAAACTCATCACTTCCTATTTATTTTCCTAGGTTCTTGAAGTTATTTAAATCTATTGTATCTGTATGGCAGAAATACCATACAATGATCATCTGAAAATTAGGATGATCAAATACATATAAACACAATATTTATGTTGGGGCTGCCTTACTGTATGAAGTCAAGTCTAATCCGCTTTCTTTGGGCATAGTACTCTTAAAGACAGTTCTCTAATCAGAGACTGACCTTTAGCTCTTGGTTACAGCAGAAAATAACCTATGTTTTCCATCATCCCAACTGGGCTAATGCAATGATTTTTGTCTGAAACTACTCCCACAAGCCACTTGGAAGCTCATCCTGAGGCAGGACACAAAAGTCTATCTGTCTGGGTGTTGTCCTTGATTCTTTTTTCTCTTTTTGTCTATGGTATGTTATTTGGGATTTAGAGAGAAAAACCCAAACCCAAACCAACAACTACAGAAATGATAGCCAGTTCTGTTTACCGTGAAACAGCATTTGGCACATACCAGCAGAAAACCACTAGATGGCATCCAGACACTTCTTATTAGCTTCCCAAAAAGCTTCTTTTCCAGGACCGGTTCCCTTTATGGACTCACGCATCATTGAGACATCCTTCAAATCTGGGGCAATGGCTGCCTTAGAACATCCCGTGATGGAGAATTTCAAACACGATCACTTATTTTTTTTTTTTTGGAAAAAGAAAGAAACACAGACTTCCTGGCCAAATACAAATCTGTACAATGACAAACACAAACAAAATTGTATTGCCTGACGTTCTTTCTCCCAGTTCTAACCATTTACAAATACCAGGTAGAAATATTTCGTGTCAGTATGTATGATTTGCTTTGAACGCAATGTAATTTAGGGAAAAACCGAAAGACAGAGTTGCAGTAAATAGAACAGCTGGGCCTGGAGTCAGGAAGACCCGAGTTCAAATCCAACCTCAGACACTTACTAGCTGTGTGACCCTAGGCAAGTCATTTAACCCCTGCCTGCTTCAGTCTCCTCAACTATAAAATGAGAATAGTAACGCTACCCGCCTCCCAGGGTTGTTGTGAGGATCAGATGAGATCATATTTGTAAGGGACTTTAGTGCAGTGCCTGGCACATAGTAGGTACTTAATAAATGCTGATTTCCTTCTCCTTCCCCACCCAAATTTAAAGGCAGCATGCTGTAGTGGATAGAGTCCTGGATTTGGAATCAAGGAACCTAGGTTCAGATCCCCTTCTGCCACTAACTGTTTATTGTCAGTCAGTAAACATTTAATAAGTGCCTGCTATGTGACTGGGCACTGTGCTAAGCACTAGGGATATAAAGAAAGGCAAAAGGCAGTCCCTACCCTCAAGGAGCTCATAACCCAGTGGGGGAAGACAACACATAAAAAGGACCATCGGCAGGTCATTTAATCTTCCTGTTCCTCAGTTTCCTCATCCATATGTAAGGGACAGTGGGTTTCACACTCCCCTCTCCTGGGGCCATGGGGTTGAGAACACGTGCAGCCACCACATTCCTCAGTCACTGCCGGTCCAGGATTAGGTTCAGACTCTCAGAATCCAGGAACTCCCCCACCCCTAGCTGCGGTCATGTGTTGGACCCAAAAGCTACCGTATTGGAATGAGGTGCTAATGTTCATTTGGTCCCTTGGGTTGGGAGGGCTCTACCAATGTGGAGGACCCCAGCCCCAATGATGAATAATATTCACTCTTAGGTTTCTGAATTGCGCTCAGAAAAGGGAGAAAGGGGAAACGGAGCAAAAAGAATACAATCAGCTAGTAAAAAGGCGCGCCCTTATCCACAAGAGTCACAACCCATCAGTTCAATGCCACTAGATAGGATACAACCAAAGTCTCAAGGTGCATCACCCTGAAAGCTCATCAAGTTGATCAGAGAACTCCTCTAATCAGCTCCCTAAATATACTGTTTCTCTTTGTCTTCACAACAACCGTATGGTGCAATTACTTTTAAAAAAATAGTTCTAGGATTTCAATTGGTGTAGGGAGCTACCAGTGAAGAACTTACTTTACCGATGCAGATCAGCACCTTCTCCACAATGTATAATCTTAAAGAACCTTAAGAGGTTAAGTGACTTACACAGGGTCACATAGCTAATATATATTATTAGTAGCTGATATATTAGTTATATTAAATAAATTATAAATAAAATTTTTATAAATAAATATATAAAATATATTAATTAGTAGCTAATATATAGTATTAGTAGGACTTGAATCCAGGTTTTCTTGACTCTGTAGCAGCAATCAATCCAGCAGACCACACCTCAAGGTAAGTACTATAGATATTTTTTCTCTGTTTTTCTGATGAGGAAACTGAGGCTCAGAGAAGTTAAGTAACCTGCTCATAGTCACTCAAGTAGGATGTGTCAGAAGCAGGACCCTAACCCAGGTCTTCCTGACACCAAGTATAGCACTCTTTTAACTATATTATGTCACATCTCCTGTTAGATACAACCCACTATTGTCTTTTTCACATGTCCCTCTCCAAAGTACCACATTACTGAGGATAGAAATCTCAAAAACTCTCTTGGTTTGGTTAACCTAGATCTAGCATAGTTTTAGAGACATGCAAATAGAAAGCTTCAGCTCTGGGACACAAAATCACAAAGGATCCCAAATCCCTTACTCCAAAGTTCCTCCTAGCTGCGTTTCCCAATAATTTTTCTTCAATTCCTACTACACCCCAGACACTTGCCTAGACCCACTAGCTTTAATGTCCATCACGAATCATTCAGAGAATCATAGCCATGAAAGCAAATTAAAGGCTTCTTTGCTGGTTAAATAGTAAGATGGCAGGTCTCTGCTTTTTTGCACCAGGATCAACCTCGTCAACTTCCATTTTACATAGCATTAAAATTGGAAAGGTAGCTGTCCCTAAGGTCATGAAGCAAAGTGGTGGCAGAGCCTCAGACAGAAGCCTGACTCCCAGAAAAGAATCTTTTCCTAATATTTGGTATCGGAACTTCTCTTTGATGACCCTGAAGTTGTCCCAACATGAAATGTAGTATTCCTCACTGTACCAAGGCAGAGATGAAAACCAAAACTGAGCCAAGCCTGTACAGAGTTACAGTTCAAATGACTCTTCTTCCTTAGACCTAGATCTGCTCCCAACCCTGAGGAGGCAGGGAAGCTTTAGTGGGTTATATTATTCACCCCTCTGGTCTCAAATGACCCTCCCACTGCCTAATGTCAGTGAAGCTCAGAGGTCAGAATTGACTGTGGACCTTGCTGTGAAACTAAGTTGTATGTTTCTGTGACAATGGCTTCCATTAATTATTGTCTTTATTGAAAACTGTAATCCTTCTAGGATGTCAAATTTTTAGAGTTTGGGGCTCTTACACGTGGCTTATTTGGACCTGCTCCTTCCTGTGTGTGCAACGCAGAAGTACTTGTGAAGAACTTACTCAGGAAGAGCTTACTTATGATGAGGATATTATTTGCCAGAAACAGAGGAGTCTTAGTTTCCTAATTAAAGGCAGCTGTGTGTCACAAATGAATAGAAGGTTCGATGTGAAGTCAGGAAGACCTACCCTTGAATTCTGACTCAGACCCTAGCTGTGTGACCCTGGACAGTTCACTCAATCAACTTCAATCTCGGTTTCCTCATCTGTAAAAGTAGCACTTGTATAACACATGTAGCACACTTTACAAATCATAAAGCTCTATATATCAATGTTAGCCATTACTATTATTAAATTTGAACTGACCTGATAGACTGTTCCATGTGTTCTATATGACAGTTTCTTTCTTGTGCCTGTGCCTGACAAGTGTAATCAAGAAGCTGAAAAGCAGGGGTGGGGGAGGGATGAGAGAAGAGAGGAAATAAACCTAGAAAACAAGAAAGGCAGAAAGAAAGGAAGACGTATCCCTGGGGCTGAGTCAGAAAAATTATGTTTCAAATCCTTCACCTCCTTTTAAATCCCACCTTGTGCAAGAAGCCTGTCTCCAGTTTCCCTTAATACAGTGACTTCCCATTGAGATTACTTCCAATTTACTCTATACGGGGTGTACTCGTTCCCAGGCTCTATTAGCAGCTTTAAGCTACGCTGAAGACTTTTAGTCTAGTATGTATATTTGTACATGATTCTTCGCTCCTCCCTCCCTCATTAGACTGTGAACGCCTTGAGGGCGGGGCGTTTTTTGTTTGGGGGTTCTTTTGCTGGGGGGAGGCAGGCCTTTCTTTGTATTCCTAATGTTTAGCACAGTAGCTGGCATGTGGCAGGTACTTAATGAATGCTTGTTGACTTGCCTAGAAAGCAAATCCAAGCTCTGTCGCTCACTAGCCTGTGCCCTTAGGCGAGCCAGATGACACCTGTGAGATAAGAAGGCCCCCGATGACCTCTAAGGTCAGTTTAGAGCAGCTCAGACGCTCTAGAATCTCTGGCTGCGGAGGGGGCTCTAGGATAGACCAGAAGCTGGGCTGAGCCCTCGGCAACATGGGAGCAAAGCAGTCCGTGCCTCACCGTGCACAGCAGCAAGCGAACTAGACAGGTTTCACCACGTACCAGACAAGTCAGTAAACACCAGAAGTTGTTGCTTAGGCTAACAGCTGTAACTGATACTCCTCTCACGCTGGCAGCCTGGCGGAAGAGCTGGAGACCGCAGCTGAAAACCGGTCTGAGCAGAGAAAACGGCAGCGGATCCAGGGGCCACCCTCCTTCCCACGCAGGCGCCCTAGGCAGTCAGTGAGTGCAGCCTATGCACCCTCCTCTCGGAGGATCAGTAATGAGTCCACTGGCTTCTCTCCCGGTACTGGCCCCGGAGGCCCGGGAGGGCCAGAACAGCACGGGTCTGCATCCCTCAACTGCCTGATGGGCTCCAGGAGTAAGGTCAAAAAGCCAAAAAAAAAAAAAAAAAAAAGTGGGCCATGGTTGCCGTGAGCAACTTTGAACAGCTGAACACCTTTAGAGAAGCTTGATCAAGGTGCCATCATCATGAGACCCTCCAGATCAGGACTCTGGCAGAGTTCCTCTATCTGGTCTTGCTCAATCAGTGGAGGCTATCTTTCCATTTCGCCTCTGCCTCCTGGGAAGTAGCAGAAGGCCAGCATTCATCATGGTTGGATTTAAGCCTACAAATGTGCCTCCAACAGCCACCGTAAAGTTCCTCGGGGCTGGCACCGCTGCCTGCAAGGCTGACCTCATCACCTTCCCCCTGAACACAGCCAAAGTCCGGCTGAAGATTCAAGTATCGGGGTGTCATGGGCACCATTCTGACCATGGTGAAGACTGAGGGCCCTGGCAGTCTGTACAATGGGCTGGTGGCTGGGTTGCAGCGCCAGATGAGTTTTGCTTCTGTCTGCTTTGACCTCAATGACTTTGTCGAACGGTTCCACACCAAGGGATCTGAGCATGCAGGCACTGGGAGCAGCCTCCTGGCAAGCTGCACCACAGGGGCACTGGCAGTGGGCATAGCCCAGCCCACAGATGTAGTGAAGGTACATTTCCAGGCCCAGGCTCGTGCAGGTGGCAGCCGGACATACCAGAGTACAGTGGATGCCTATAAGACTATCGCTGTAGAGGAGGGCCTTCGGGGCCAATGGAAAGGAACTTCACCCAATGTTGCCCGAAATGCTATTGTCAACTGTGCTGAGCTGGTGATCTATAATCTCATCAAAGATGCCCTCCTGAAGCCCATCTCATGACTGATGACCTTCCATGCCACTTCACATCAGCCTTCGGGGCTGGCTTCTGCACCACCATCGTTGCTTCCCTAGTGGATGTGGTCAAGACGAGATACAAGAACTCTGCTGAGGGCCAGTATGCCAGTGCTGGCCCCTGGGCCCTCACCATGCTTCGGAAGGAGGGACCCCAAGACTTCTACAAAGGGCTCATGCCTTCCTTCCTCCTCTTGGGTTCCTGGAATGTAGTGATGTTTGTCACCTACGAGCAACTGAAACGAGCCCTGACGGCCTCTCACACTTCCCGGGAAGCTCCTTTCTGAGCTCTCTCATGCTAGCTTTCCTCCTTGTACCCGGCTTTGAGTCCAGACCCCATTCTGCCTCTCCTCCCCATTTTCCTTAGCATTGAAGGAACCCCCTCCACTCCCCCCCCCTCCACCTTAGTTAGCCCCATTTAAACCTTCTCCAGCCCACTTCTGCCATTACAGCCCCACCCAGTTCTTAAGCTCCTTCTAATAAAGCCAGACCAGAACCCTCCCCCCCCCCAAAAAAAAAGCCAAATAAGCCAAGATCACGGCCAAGGTCGAGTTCTCGGTAGCACCTCTGGCATCCTGCTTTCTTTTGCTACCGCGCCACAGGGAGGTTGAGGGATATGCACTTGCCCAGAAAAGACTGGGAGGAAAATCGGACGGGCGGGCGGGGGCGCGGGGTCAACTGCGAGGGAACGAAAGAACCAAGTAAAGGACAATCTGGGAATCTAGAATCTTTGCGGCTGCCGCCGGGGCTCCTAGCAACGGCGTGCATCTAAACAGTTGACCATGGCTTTTGAGTTTCTTACTAGTAGGTTAGTTCTGACCAGTGCCCAGGAGCAGGAAGCTCTACTGTATTTGGAAAAACATCGGGTCTTGGACTTGCTGGTCCACCTCACCAGCAGCCTCCTCTTTAACAGACCAGGTAAAGCAGTCGTGCTTTGGGCGCCTCCTCCCTTGGACTTGATCCCCTTCTCCACCCATTCCTCGTACGTTAGTGTACTCACTGCCCACTTCGCCGCGGGGTGCCTGGACCATTATAACGGTAGATTGGTGATGTTAGTCAGTCAGTATTAATTATTAAGCGTTAACTAATTAATTAGTAAGCGTTTAGTGTGCCAGGAACTGTGCTAAACACTGGGGATACAAAGAAAGGCAAAACTGGGGATACAAAGAAAGGCAAAAAAGTAGTCCCTGCTCTCAAAGAGTTCCTATTTTAATGCGGGACATTACGTGCAAATAACTAGGCATCTACGAAATATATACAAACTAGAAGGAAAGCGATCTCTGAGGGAAAGGCATTATACTATCAGGAAAGGCCTCCTTCGGAGAAGCTAGGGAAACCCAGAGGTGAGGGTTCTGGGATATAGGCACAAAAATGAGAAAATGAGAGCATCAGTGTCCTGTCTGAGGGACTGCAGGTTGGTCAGTGTCGGTGGATCATGGAAAGCAGATTTCCTGGAGTGAAGTGCAAAAAGACTGGAAAGGTGTGGTGGCTGGGATCCAGAGACCTGGGTTCTAGTCCTAGCTCCGCTTCCAGCAGGTTCCATGGCTGTGAGTTATTAATTCATTTCACTTTTCTGTCAAAACTGCAAACTTCTTGTAGGCTGGGATCCCTTGCCCCCTTGTCTTATTTCCAATTATGCCTTGGGGAAAAAACACCCAACAACATTGAATTACTCTCACCTTCTGATGCCTTCCCTTTTTTTTCTCTTGTTGCTGAATACAGCTAGAGAAAGTCACATAATTATGATCCACTACAAATTTGTGTTTATTTTCACCCCTCTTCCTATTTTCATGCCTCCAATGGTGGTAGCCCCTTACCCTACCCTATAAGCTGAGTACTTGGGCTTCTACTTCAACTGAAGCCATTCTCTCGGAGCTTTTCTTTTCTCTTTTAATATCAATCATACATCCTTCTCCTCATCTCCTCCTTCATATCTGTCTTACATGAGGAAGGGGCACATTCTGCTTGTCAGGGCAAACCTATCCCTGTACCCTTGGTCCTATCCCATTCCATTCTCTCCAGCAGATTACCCCCTCTTTCATTCCCATGCTTTCCTATCTTCAATCTCTTCTTATCCACTGTCTCCTTCCTTGCTGTCTACAAGCACCCTCTTCTCTCTTCATCCTTAAAACAAAAATTAAATTAAATTAAAATACCTGTTACCCTCACTTGATCCTAATATCCCTGTTAGCTGTCATCCTATAAATTTCTCCTCTCCTTTTCCAATTAACTAGTTGAAAAAGCGCTCTCTACACTCGGTTCTTCCATTTCCTCTCCTCTGTGTTCTAAACTTTCTGCATTCTAGTTTCCAGCATCATTACTCACCTGAAACTGCTCTCTCCAAAGTTATCAATGATCACTTAATTGTCCAATCTCATGGCCTTTTCTCTGTCCTCATCATTCTTGATTTCTTTTCAGCCTTCTTCGCTTGGATACTCTCTCCTCTCTAGGTGTTTGTGACACTGATTCTCTCTTCTTTTTCCTCCCTCCTGTCTGATTGCCTTTCAGGTTCCTTTTTTGGATCTTCAAGTCATATTCACCAACAGTGTGTATCCTCTTAGATTCTGTCCTGGGTCTGCATCTCTTCCCCCTCTCTCCTCTCTTGGTTGGTGGTTGCATCGGGTCCCATGGGTTCAGTTATCATCTCTATATCCAGATTTATATATACAGACTAACTGTATATATAACTAACTGACCTCTAGTCACAATCACCAACTGTCTTTTGGACATTTTGAACTGGATGCTCTGTAGACATCTCATACTCAACATATGTAAAACAGAGATCATTCTCTTTCCCCCAAAACTCTTCCACCTTCCCCCCTGAACAACTTCCCTATTTATTACCTTGGTTTTTGTTGTTCAGTAGTTCTTCAGTCATATTCAACTCTTCATAACCCCATTTGGGGTCTCCTTAGCAAAGATATTAGAGTGATTTGCCATTTCCTTCTCCAGATCATTTTACAGAAGAGGAAATTGAGGCAAATAGGGTGAAGTGACTTGCCCAGGGCCATACAGTTACTATGTGTCTGAGGCTGGATTTGAACTCAGGAAGATGAGTCTCCCTGATTCCAAGCCCAGTGTTTAGCCAATGTTCTACCTCTCAGTCACCAGCCTCACAACTTTAGAGTCATTTGTTTTTTTTTTTAATTTTTTATTTATTTAATATTTTAGTTTTCAACATTAGTTTCCACAAGATTTTGAGTTACAAATTTTTCCCCATTTCTACCCTCCCCCCCACTCCAAGATGGCATATATTCTGATTGCCCCGTTCCCCAGTCAGCCCTCCCTTCTGTCACCACCACCCCATCCCCTTTCCCCTTACTTTCTTGTAGGGCAAGATAGATTTCTATGCTTCATTCCCTATGTATCTTATTTCTCAGTTGCATGCAAAAAACAATTTTTTCTTTTGAGGATCTGATTTTAAAACTTTGAGTTCCAAATTCTCTCCCCTCTTCCCTTCCCACCCACCCTCCCTAAGAAGGCAAGCAATTCAACATAGGCTACACATGTATCATTATATAAAACACTTCCACACTACTCATGTTGTGAAAGACTAACTATATTTCCCTCCATCCTATTTTGTCCCCCTTTATTCAATTTTCTCCCTTTACCTGTCCCTTTTCAAAAGTGTTTGCTTTTGATTACCTCCTCCCCCTATCTGCCCTCCCTGCTATTATCCCCACTTTTTATCCCCTTCCCCCGACTTTCCTATGGGGTAAGATACCCAATTGAGTGTGTATGTTATTCCCTCCTCAAGTCAAATCCGATGAGAGCAATATCACTCATTCCCCCTCACCTGCCCCCTCTTCCCTTCCTACAGAACTGCTTTTCCTTGCCACTTTTATGTGAGATAATTTACCCCATTCTATCTCTCCCTTTCTCCCTCTCTCAATATATTCCTCTCTCATCCCTTAATTTGATTTTTTTTAGATACCATCCCTTCATATTCAACTCACCCTGTGCCCTCTGTCTATGTATATGTATATTCCCTTCAACCACCCCAATACTGAGAAAGGCCTCATGAATTACACATATCATCTTTCCATGTAGGAATGTAAACAAAACAGTTCAACTGTAGTAAATCCCTTATGATTTCTCTTTCTTGTTTACCTTTTCATGCTTCTCTTGATTCTTGTGTTTGAAAGTCAGATTTTTTATTCGGCTCTGATGTTTTCACTGAGAAAGCTTAAAAGTCCTCTATTTTATTGAAAGTCCATATTTTGCCTTGGGGTATTTTATACTTAGTTTTGCTGGGTAGGTGATTCTTGGTTTTAATCCTAACTCCTTTGACCTCTGGAATATATTCCAAGCCCTTCAATCCCTTAATGTAGAAGCTGCTAGATCTTGTATTATCCTGATTGTGTTTCCACAATACTCAAATTGTTTCTTTCTGGCTGCTTGCAGTATTTTCTCCTTGACCTGGGAACTCTAGAATTTGGCGACAATATTCCTAGGAGTTTTCTCTTTGGGATCTTTTTCAAGAGATGGTAGGTGGATTCTTTCAATTTCTATTTTACCCTCTGGCTCCAGACTATCAGGGCAGTTTTCCTTGCTAATTTCTTGAAAGATGATGTCTAGGCTCATTTTTTGATCATGGCTTTCAGGTAGTCCAATAATTTTTAAATTATCTCTCCTGGATCTATTTTCCAGGTCAATGGTTTTTCCAATGAGATATTTCACATTGTCTTCCATTTTTTTATTCCTTTGGTTCTGTTTTGTAATATCTTGATTTCTCATAAAGTCACTAGCTTCCACCTGCTCCAATCTAATTTTTTAGGTGATATTTTCTTCAGTGGTCTTTTGGACCTCCTTTTCTATTTGGCTAATGCTGCCTTTCAAGGCATTCTTCTCCTCATTCGCTTTTTGGAGTTCTTTTGTCATTTGGGTTAGTCTAATTTTTAAGGTGTTATTTTCTTCAGTATTTTTTGGATCTCCTTTAGCAAGTCATTGACTTGTTTTTCATGGTTTTCTTGTATCTCTCTCATTTCTGTTCCCAATTTTTCCTCTACTTCTCTTACTTGCTTTTCCAAATCCTTTTTGAGCTCTTCCGTGGCCTGAGCCCAATTCTTGGAGGCTTTTGATGTAGGCTCTTTGACTTTGTTGACGTCTTCTAGCTGTATGTTTTGATCTTCTTTGTCAACAAAAAAAGATTCTAGCATCTGAGTCTGTGTCCTTTTTTGCTGCCTGGCCATGTTCCCAGCCAACTACTTGACCTTTGAGTTTTTTGTCAGGGTATGATTGCTTGTAGAGAGTACTTTGTCCCAAGGTTTAGGGGCTGTGCTGCTGTTTTCAGAGCTACTTCTACTCCATAGTCACTGCAAGCTCTGCCACACCAGTGCTCCTCCTCCCCCAAGAACTGCCAACCAAGGCCTCAACCCAGATCCAAGCAGGGCAAAGCAAGCCCTGCACTCCCATTCCAGTCTGCCGTTTGATTTCTCCTGCTGTGTGAGCCAGGGATTCTGGAAGCAACTGACACTGAAGCTCTGGAAGCAGCGGCAGGAGCTTCCTGCTGTTGCTGTCACCACTCCCACTACCTCCACTACCCCCAGGGCTGGGGCCAGATAACTTTCTAACCCAATCTAGCAGTTTTCCCATTAACCTGCTCTGTGGTCTTTGGCATTTGTGAGTTGAGAAGTCTGGTAACTGCCACAGCAAAATGATTCATGGCCCTAAGGCCAGCTCTGGGCCAACGCCCAGTCTGGTCTGTCCTAGTGTGGCCCACACTGGGCTGTGCTCTGCTCCCAGCACCATGTGATAGACCCCTCCCAGCAACCATCCAGGCTATCCTGGGCTGGAGACCTGCTTCCCTCTGCTGTTTCGTGGGTTCTGTACCTCTAGAATTTGTTCAGAGACATTTTTTACAGGTGTTTGGAGGGATTTGGGGGAGAGCTTAAGCAAGTCCCTGCTTTCCAGCCACCATCTTGGCTCCACCCCCTGGTGTCATTTGTAATATGAAGTTGGAAGGGCAAAATAATATGGATGATAGAAACAGAATATGGGAATAAGATAGAATATAGTAGGGATAAATGTTAAGTTTTGCAGTTGGGTTAAAAAAATCTACTTCATAGGGGCACCAAATAGGATAGGCATGGAGAGACACAATCCAGTGAAAAAGATCTGTAGGTTTCAGTGGACCACAAGCTTAATAGGAATCAATGAGATGGCAACCAATGGGTTATATTGGGAGGCTTATGTTCAAAACAAATAAGGCAATATTGGATGCTTCCTTGGTCAGATAATGTCTAAGAACACTTTGTTTAATTGTGCACAGTAACAAACACCGTGTGGTGAATGACTCTGATAGATTTGGCTCCTTTCAGCAATACAATGATTTAAGACATTTCCAAAAGACTCGGGATGGAAAAGCTATCCACATCCAGAGAAAGAACTATGGAGTCTGTCCAGCTTCTGGGCTAAGAATTCACTATTTAACCAAAACTTCTGGGAAAATTGGAAAATGGTAGGGCAGAAACTGGGCATAGACCAATATCTTACACCATATACCAAAATAAAGTCAAAATGGGTTCATGAATTAGGAATAAAGGCTGATACTATAAGCAATTTGGGAGAGCAAGGAATAGTTTACCTATCGGATTTATGGAAAAGCAAAGAATTCATGATACAACAAGAAATAGAGAGCATTACAAAATGCAAAATGGATAATTTTGATTATGTTAAATTGAAATGTTTTTGTATTAAAAAAGCCAATGCAACAAAGATTAGGAGGGAAGCAGAAAATTGGGAGAAAATCTTTACAACTAGTGTTGCTGATAAAGGCCTCATTTCTAAAATATACAGGGAACTGAGCCAAATATATAGGAATACAAGTCATTCCCCAATTGAGAAATGGTCAAAGGATATGAACAGACAATTTTCAGAGGAAGAAATTAAAGATATCTATAGGCATATGAAAAAATGCTCAAAATCACTACTGATTACAGAAATGCAAATCAAAACAACTCTTAGGTACCACATCTCTCCTGTCCGATTGGCTAACATGACAAAACAGGAAAATGATAAACACTGGAAAGGATGTGGGAAAATTGGAACACTGTTACATTGCTGGTGGAGTTGTGAGCTGATCCAGTCATTCTGGAGAACAATTTGGAACTATGCCCAAAGGGCTATAAAAATGTTTATACCCTTTGACCTAGCAATACCACTTCTAGGGTTGTATCCCAAAGAAATCACACAAGTGGGAAATGGGCCAATATGTACAAAAATATTTATAGCGGCTCTTTTTGTAGTAGCAAAGAATTGGAAATCAAGGGGATGCCCATCAATTGGGGAATGGTTGAACAAGTTGTGGTATATGAATGTTATAGAATACTATTGTGCTATAAGAAATGGGGAAGGTACAGACTTTATAATAACCTGGAAAGACCTACATGATATAATGCTGAGTGAGCGGAGCAGAACCAGGAGAACATTATACACAACCACAGATATATGGATTCTGTGGTGACTAACCCTGATAAACTTGGCTCTTCTCAGCAATACAAGGTTCAAAGACAACTCCAAAGGACTCATGATGGAGAGAGCTATCTACATCCAGAGAAAGAACTATGAAGTCTGAATGCAGATTGAGGCACACTGTACGCTCTTCATTTTTTTTTCCCTTGGTTTTTCTTTTTTTTCTCTTTTGTTTTTATTTTGTTTTTTTGTTTTGTTTCTTCTTTCTCATGATTCATTCCATGGGTCATAATTCTTCTGTACAACTTGACTATTGTGTAAATAGGTTCAATGTGATTCCATGCAGTCTTGGGGAGGCAGGGGGAAGAAAATCTGGCTCTCAAAATTATGTGTAACTGAGTGTTGTAAACTAAAAATAAAAAATCTTAATTATAAAATTAAAAGAACTATGGAGTCTGAATGCAGATCAAAGCATACTATTTTTACCTTTTTTGTTTTCTTTCTTCTTTTACAACATGACTAATGTGGAAATATGTTTAATATGACTGTACATGTGTAACCTATGTCAGATCACATGCCATCTTGGGAAGAGGGGAGGGGAGGGAGGGAGAAAAAAAGTTTGGAACTCAAAATTTTATAAAAGTGAACGTTGAAGAAAAAAGAACACATTGTTCAGTTCTGAGCAACTTTTAACAAGTTTTAGGAAGGATCTAAACAAGCTGGAATGCTTCAAGAAGGAGGCAACCAAGATCATAAGAGGATTGGAAAACATGCTGTATAACAGTGGTATCAAACTCAAATAGAAAGAGGGGCCATTTACCATGTACAATGTACATGGTCAATACAACACCCTGTGGGCCTCATATTGATTTAGAAAACCACATGGTAATATTATCTGTGATTTATTGTACTTTTATTTATTTTGTTAATTATTTCCCAATTACATTTTAATCTGGTTTCAGCCACATCCAGGAATATTGGTGGGCTGTATGTGGCTGTATGTACCTCTGTGGTAAAAAGATCAATTTAGAGAAGTGTTTTTCTTGGGGAAGAGTATGGCAAGCATTGTGACAGAACCTCAAATATTAGAAGCCTGCTATTTGGAACAAAGATTAAATTTATTCCCTTTGGTCCAGGGGGTAAAAATAGGAAGTCAGATTTAAGCTTGATACGCAGAAAATTGTTCTAACAGAGTTGACCGGAAGTGCAGCGGTGTCTCAGGAAGTGCTAGTGGATTCCTGATGACCACACCTCTTCAAGGACCAGTTAGATGACTCACTTGGGACTTGGGTAATTGTGGTACCTGTTCAAGTTTAGATTAAAACAGACAAGCTTCTGAGGTCTGTTCCAATGCTTAGGCCCTGTGATTCCGAGAAGATTTCTTCTGTATAATTGAGATCTTATGACAGGTAATTATGGCTTAATGTGAGTGAGAGAGAGAGAGAGAGACAGAGAGAGAGAGAGACAGAGAGAGACAGAGAGTCTTTATATATGTCATGATGTAGTGGGGGGTCAGAAGTTTTCCCCAATCCTCACCCCAACCAGCCCCAGTATAATTGGGCACATCTAAGAAGTCTCTTCTTGTTCTTGCCTAAGCAAACACAGGCAGTTTGCCATGTGCTTCTCCTGCAAGCCACCATTTTTTGCTCTTGATGTAGCCTTGTTTCATATTTCACTGAAAAAATTGAGGCCATTTGCCAGAAGCTCCCTCTTCCCTGCACTCCTCATCTCACATCATCTATATGCCTTCTGCTATCCCTCCTTCATTCCTGTCTCACATGAAGAGGTTGCATTCTTGCCAAGGCAAACCGGTTTACATGCACAAATAATCACATTTCAACCCTGTTTTCTCCAGCAGACTGCCCCATAGCCCCTTCTATCCACCCAGCCCTCTCACTAATCTTCAGTATCTGCCTATCTACTGGCTTCTTGCTTACTTGCCCAGAAATAGATCCATTTCTCCCCATTCTCAAAAACCCCTCACTTGATCATCCATTCTCCATAGTTAACCTCTCCTCTCTTTTTTTCGAAACTGTTAGAGAATGCCATGTATGACTGGTGCCACCACATCACTTCTTCTCTCTTAATTCTGCAGTCTAGCTTCTGAGCTCATCATGCAGCCGAACTGCTCTCTACAAAGTTATCAAAGATCTCTTAATTGCCAAATCTAATGGCCTTTTCTCAATCCTCATCCTCTTCATTCCTCTGCAGATTTTCACACTGTTGATCATTCTCTTCTCTTTGGTCCTCTCTTCTTTCTACGTTTTCCTGACACTGTTTTCTTCT
Organism: Trichosurus vulpecula; assembly: GCF_011100635.1. Taxonomy (NCBI): domain Eukaryota; kingdom Metazoa; phylum Chordata; class Mammalia; order Diprotodontia; family Phalangeridae; genus Trichosurus; species Trichosurus vulpecula. The sequence goes on from NC_050577.1 coordinate 148,308,969, forward strand.
AACTTTCCTCTTACCTCTCTGACTCCTCTTCAGTTGTCTTTGCTAGATCTTCAGGCCAACTTGCCCATTGACCATGAGTGTCTCCCAAGTCTCTGTCTTGGGACTCCACTGTTCCATCTTTGTTATTTCACTTGACAACTTCAACAACTCTTACGGATTTAATTATTATCTCTATGAAGATGATTCTCAAATATATTTATCCAGCTTGAACGTCTCTCCTGAGTTTCAGCTTCATATTTTAGCAAATGTCTATTAAGCATCTCAAACTGGAGGTCGCTAAGACTTAAACACATCTAAAACTGAGCTTTTATCTTTCCCCCAAACCTTTCTCTTCTCCCTAACTTTGACATCACTGCAATCCCCTCAGTCATCCAGGCTTGCAAAATAGGTGTCATCCCTGACTCCTCACTCTCCCTCATGCCCCATTATCCAATCTCTTGCCAAGTCCTGTAAATTCTACTTCCATAGCATCTACCGCACCTTCTCTGAGATTGCCACCACCCTGGTCCAGGCCTTCATCACTTCATGCCTGGATTATTGCAGCATCCTTCTTGTTCATCTCTCCATCTCTCAAGTCTCTTCCCACTCTAGTTCATCATCCATTCAGCCGCCAAATATATCTTGCTTAAGCACAGGTCTGACCATGTCGCACTACCCTTGCCCCCCCTTTCATAAATTCCAGTGATTCTTTGTTACCTCCAGGATCAATTATGAAATCTCCTTTTTGGCTTTTAAATCCCTACATAATCTGGCCCCTTCCTACCTTTCCAGTCTTCGCATGCCTTTCTGCTCTCTAAAGTCTACAATCTAGTGACTCTGGCATCCTTCCTGTTCTTCCCAATTTGGTGCCTTTTCACTGACTGTTCCTAATGCCTGGAATTTTCTCCTTCATTATTGCTACCTCTTAGATTCTCCCAGCTTCCTTCAAGTCTCAGCTAAACTCCCATCTTCTCTAAGAAACTTCCTGGTCCCCTCTAATTCTAGTTCCTTCTTTCTGAAATTATCTCCCATTTATTCTTTACACATCTTGTTTGTCCATAGTTGTTTGCATGTTGTCTTCCCCATTACAATGTGAACTCCTTGAAGGCTGTTTTGCTTTTCTTTTTATCACTAGTTCTTAGCAAGTTGCTTGCTTTTAGGCGCTTAATAAATACTTCTGCTTGTTCACTCTTGGGAGTCTGGGAAGGAGGAAAAATTCCCCTCTGCCTTAACTCTAGTCTGAGAGTACAAGGGAGAGAGAGAACATGGGAAAAGGAAGAGGTCTAGCCTGCACACAGCTCAGTTGTTATAGTAAAGAGGACAAAGGGCAAGTCCTTCAATAAGAATCTGTTCTTCCCCTCTCATCCTCTTCATCTTGGAAGCATCTCCAATCATTGGGGACCAATCAGGGATCAGAGTTTTCTCTGTGTGTGTGTGTGTGTGTGTGTGTGTGTGTGTGTGTGTGTGTGTCTACTTCCCTGGAAGGTGCCCTTCAGACAAATGTACAAACCCTATAGTCTCGTTAAGTTGATTTGGGAACTCATCAAATTGATGAGGGGCTCCCCTGATCATTCCCTTTACACGTAAAGTGAGGAGATCAAACCAGATTATCTTTAAGGTCATTTCCAGCTCTAACATTTAATGATTCAAATTTATACCTACAATTCTGCTTTTTAAAATAAATGGGAAATTCCTTAAGTTGAAGCAATTAAAAAAGATTTTCTTTAAAAATTTAATCTACAAAAAATGGACATGTATATATATTCTTATAAAAAGTATCACCTTCAGGTTTATCTCTTTTCTATTTTAATGTATAAACTTATTTTGTATTGTAGTCAATATGTGCAATGTACTAATTTTGCTTTTACTTTTTCATTTTATCTGCCTTTCACATTTAGCTTAACATCTTTTCAACTTCTACTTTTTGATTTCTATTTATGTAAATGTTTTTAAAACACTTTTTTGGCATTTATAACTTATTGTTTAGTAAACATCAATAAAACATTCAAATATGCAAATACAATTTTTTAAAGTTGCATGAAACCATAAGCTTCCATTATTTTATCTAAAAGTTTTTAATCCATGTATTAACTTTAACAAAATATTTTAGAATCCTCTTTTAAACAATTTCTTCTGTGTATTTTTCAAGATTTTGTTGTTTTATTGCTATTGTTTACATAGTTATAGTCAATGTATATATATTTGGTCCTTCAATCTGACTCACCTTAAGACATGCCCTACTTATTTGTATTCATATTTGCCTGTTTCAAATTTTTTCTTTTTCTCTAGTCCTATGATTTCATCTACGTATTAAATTCCTTATATTGGGAGTTCTGTTAGGTTGTTTGGCCTTTGTTCTCAAAGAGGACCATGACCTCAGGGAGCTGATGCCATGGCATGCAAGTGAATTAGATTTAAGTGAGGGAGGGCTGTGCAAAGTCACCAGCCTCACTTTCTCTTCTGGAACCATCTGGGCCCAGTGGCAAGATATAGATCAGGATGACTGGGTCATTGTAATAGCTTCCTAATTAATTGGTCCCCCTGCCTTCAGTCCCTCCCCTCTCCACACAGCTGCTCCCAATCAATCTTTCTAGGCTAGACCCTCTATGTCGATTTCTGTCTCAGTAAGCACTGGTGGCTCCCTAGGATGTCCAGGTTCAACTGTATACGTCTCTGTTCAGCATTTTAAAGCTTTTCATGACCCCAGTCCTCACCTCCTTTTCCACCCTTATTACACATTTCTCCTCTTCACTCACTGTGTTCTCGGCAAACTCTGTTCCTTACTGTTCCTCAAGGGTCATGATATCTTTCCTGATCCTCCAAGTTTCTGATACCTACCACTATTGCCTTGTACACATTTGGTACCTACAACTATGTGTACATCTTGTCTTCCTGAGAGATAATAAGCTCCTTGAGGGCAGGAATTGTATTTTTGTCTTTGCATATAGTAGGTGCTTAATAAATGCTTGTTGATTGGATGATTAATTGGGTTAGGGGGATAGTGGCACACAGAGAACAGGTCTTTTAGGGCCATGACTAACCTCTTTGACTTCCTTTTCCACCCCAGGACTTGACCTGGTCTCCCATTTCATACTTTTAAAACTCTAAGGCCCTTAAGAGTCATGGAGCCCTACAATCTCATTTTATAGACAAGAACCCAAAACAGAGAGGTATTGCTTTGGACCTGATGAAGGTCATACAGCTAATTGATCAGAGCCTCAACTAGACCCCAGGTTGTCTGGAATCCCAGGCGAGTGCTTCCCCACACACCCATAAAGTACCACCTCTCAAGATTTATGAACCTTGAAGTTGTCCCAGCTTGATTTAGTGGCCCGTGTAGCCCCAAGGGAGGTGGACATGAAAACCAAAGCTGAGCCAGGCCTGTGCATTCTGCAGTGCAAGTGATTCTTCTTCCCCAGACCCAGATATCCTCTCCACTCTGGAGAGATGGGGTCTTTCTTGGTTATGTATCTGTTCTGAAATAACCCCTCCCTCCCCCTCAGGGAAAGCAACCTGGTGCCAGCGCAGCTGGCTCATGAGTCAAAACTATCTGTGATCATTACTGTGGCATGAAGTTGAGTGTTTACTGAGAACTCTGAACTTTCTAGGGTCGGGGGCTCCAGCACAGGGCTTTGTACTGGCAGGTTTGCAAGGTCCCCAAAGGCTTGTGAAAAGCTTGGGCGGGAGATTTTATTTGCCAGAGGCAGAATGTGTTTAATTAGTTGGTCAGTTAATTGAACAGATCTAAAGGTGAGATACATAAACCTTGTATGATAGCTTCTTTTATGTTCCTTTGCCCAACATGTCTAATCAGCAAGCGTTAAAAAGAAAGGCGGGAAGGTAGATAAATGGACTTGGATCAGAAGGTGGGGTTTACATCAAAGCTCTGCTACTTAGTAGCACGTGACCTTGGGCACTGCTGCTCGACATCTGTGACATTTGGAGGCTGGAGCTGATGACCTCTAAGCACCTCTAAGGTTCCAGCTTTGACTCGAATTCTAGAATTCTCCGACTTCAGGAACCGTAAGCTCGTTTAGATCTGATCCTGGATGCCGCATAGCTCACACGGTGGCCCAGGAAATTAATCAATAAAGCAGCCCTCGCCACACCGCCCAGCGACAAGGCTGCTTCACATACTAAGCAAGGAATACCAGAAGTTTTCCTTGTGCTAACCAACGGTCACTAGTGTCCCTTTGGGAGATCTCAGACCCTCTCACCTCCAGTTTGCAGCAAGACTTTGGGACTGCAGTGAAAAATCTTAGGTAAGAAGAGGCGCTCAAAGCCTGACCCCTAGGCTGCAGCCAACGCGTTTTAGTAGCGGGTCCTGGGCGTGGCTTCACTCGCGGGGGAAAACGGGGTGGACCGCAAAGTGAGCTAACAGAGCTTGTGTGGCTGCTGAGTGTCTCTTAGCAACAGTTAAGTTGCAGATCTTTTGGCCATGGCCGACCGTCTTTACATTACCCCCGAGGAGAAGGCCAAGCTTTATTTGAAAAAACATCGTATCATGGAACTGCTGAACTACCTCACTTTTCAGCTGCTCTATCGTCGACCCGGTAAGGGTTCCTCCTGCCCTCTGGCTTTGTGCTCTGCCGTCCTTGACGCGGCGCTGGGGCAAAGTTCCTACTTTCCCCTAACAATCCCCTTGGATTCTCGTGCATGGACCCCCCCCACACACACACACACGCATCCCTACACCGCTTCCTACAAAACACACTCCACTCTGTCGTCTCTTCCCCCAGACAATTACTGGCAGCAGGTAGGGTCAGTGTGGTGTAATGTCTGGGAGCCAGGACACCTGGGATTTAGTCCTGGTTTTCTTCCTGTCAACAACTTTGTGACCTTAAGTGGTAACTCCCTGCATTCCCCGACCTGATTGCAGACTCCTGTTGATCAGGAACTGTTTTCCAGCTTTGTATTTAATGCATTTTCCTTAATTTTATACGTCTTCGTCTCATTCTTCTCCTTCTCCAGCGCTCAGAGTAATCTGTCGCCCCTACCCCCAAAAGGAGTGTTGCGGGTGGTGAGCACAGCCTACCCCTTACTTCTCGTTGCTCCTCTCAGACTCACTCTGCCACCACTCAGCCACTTGTCTTCCTTTGAGGTTCATTCTGCCCATATATATTACCTGATCATTCTCCCTTCTCTCTCGAGGAGTTTAGTACCTGTCTGTGTCTCCTAACCCCTTCCCTTAAATTGGACAACAGCCTTGATGTGTCTTCACTCTGAACTCACAATTCCTCAGTCTGCTTATGTCCCATCTCTTCTATTTGCTCCCCACAAACATATGATGGGGAAGACCTCTCCATTATAAAACAAAACCAAACAAAACCCCCCAGACCCTGAGGACTCTACCAAACAACCATTCAAGCTACCATGCCATCAGAACTCATCTCTTTCAGAGCCAAACTAGTGGGAAAGCGGCTAAGGGAAAGAACTTCCCACTCTCTTTGCTTTCAAAGTTTTCTGTTCAAGGTTCTTTCATTCTTCAACCCTTGCTGCTGGTTTCTAGTCTCATCGCTCAGCTGATAATTGCTCTTTTCAAAGTTACCATTCAGATCTTAATTGCCAAATCCTATAGCCTCTTCTCAGTTTTCATGCTTCTAGCTTATCCACATTACAAATAATGCTTGCAGATAATTTTAGATAGATGCTTCTTATGATTTTAAGGAAAAATCCATTTATACTTATGCTTTCAAGTGTTTTTAATAAGAATGAGCATTATATTTTGTCAAAAGCTTTTTCTGCATGTATTGATATAATCATACAATTTTTGTACTTTTGTTATTGATATAATCAATTGTGTTAATAGTCTTCTGTATGTTAAATCATCCCAGCATTCCTGGCATAAATCCCACTTGGTCACAATGTATAATTTTTGTTATATACTGTTGTAATCTCCTAGCTAGTATTTTATTTAGCCTTTTTGCATCCATATTCATCAGTGAAATTGGTCTAGAATTTTCTTTCTCTGTTTTTGCTCTTCTTGGTTTAGATATCAGCACCATATTTATTTCATAAAAGGAGTTTGGTAGGACTCCTTCTTTGCCTATTATTCCAAAAATTTACTTAATGTTGGAATTAGTTATCTTTAAATGTTTGGTAGAATTCATTTGTAAATCCATCTGGTCCTGATACTTTTTTTTTCATAGGAAGTTCACTTATGGCCTATTTTATTTCTTTTTTCTAAAATAAGTTTATTTAGATATTCTATTTTCTCTTTCATTAATCTGGGAAGTTTATATTTATGTAAGTAGTCTTGTCACTTAAATTGTTGAATTTATTGACATATAATTGGCAAAATAGCTCCTAATAATTGCTTTGACTTCATCTTCATTAGTGCTGTATTTTCCCTTTTCATTTTTGATACTAGTGATTTAATTTTCTTCTCTTAAAATAATATTAATCAATTATTTTTATTTTCCCATAAAACCAATTCCTAGTTTTATTTATTAATTGAATAGTTTTCTTACACTCATTTTTTTTGGAGGGGGGAAGGTGGGGCAATTGGGGTTAAGTGAGTTGCCCAAAGTCACACAGCTGGTAAGTGTGTCAAGTGTCTGAGGCTGGATTTGAACTCAGGTCGTCCTGACTCCAGGGCCAGTGCTCTACTCACTGCGCCACCTAGCTGCCCCTCTTGCACTCAATTTTATTAATTTCACCTTTAATTTTTAGGATTTCCAATTTGTTTAATTGGGGGTTTTTAATTTGTCCTTTTCTTAGTTTTTTTTCAATATCATACCCAATTCGTTGATATGCTCATCATTTCTTTTGGTGTTGTTTTAAACCAATTTTGCTTCGGTGATCAAAAAACAAACAAAAATTCTCTCCCTCGCCTCCCCCTGCTGTCAGAAAAAAAGAGAAAAACAAAAAGCCTTGCAACAAACATGCATAGTCAAGCAAAACAAATCTCCACATTGGCTGTTTACAAAAATTGTCTTATTCTGCCCCCTGAGTCTACCACCTCTGAGAAAGTTGGATATCATTTGCTTCATCACTGGTTCTCAGGAATCATGACTGGTCTTCGAATTGATCACAGTTCTTAAGGCTTTTTCCAGTGTTGTTATATAAACTGTTCTCCTTATTCTGCTCACTTTGCACCAGTTCATACTAGTCTTCCTAGGTTTCAGTGAAAGCATCTTTTTCACCATTTCTTATGGCACAGTAGTATTCTATTACACCCATATACCATGACTCATCCAACCCTTCACCAGCTGATGGACAGCCCCTTTCTTTTCAGTTTGCTACTACAGAAAGAGCTGCAAGAAAATCTTGAGATTTCTTAATAACATATGCTTGGTGTCTTGATTTCATTTAATGATAGTTTGCTATTTTTTTCTCCCATAATTCCTTCAGAGTGTTCATAATCCATTTAATTGTACTTTGATAGCATTCTAGTTTGGGTTTTTTTCTCCTGGTATTTCTATTGGTAGTTGAACATATTTTCCTTCTGATATGTTAGTCTTTTGGTCCTTTAAATCCATAAATTTTTTAAATTGATTTTCTTGTTTTTATTTAAATGCAATTTTCTTTTTAGAGTTTCTTTTTTGGCATATCTGTTGCTGACTTTTTTTAAGGGGCATAATGACCTTAGGCTCTCTTACTGTCTCTTATACCCCCAAGTTTCCCTGTCTCCATTTCTGTCTTAAGTGCCATCCATAAAAGGCAATCCAAAATAGAGAACTGATTGTACCTTGTAGGTTGTTGCCATTTCTAATAGTATTTGCCTTCTTGAAATGGTCAGGAAGGTATATGCATGTGTGATTGTGTGTTTTACCTTAACCATCTCCTCTCAGACTACTGAAGATGGCATCTCAGAGAGAAGGTTTGCAAGCTATGTAAAAAGTGACATTTAGAGGAAAGCTAAATAAAAGGGGTATGAATGAGCAGCCAGGATCAATCCTCATTTTCTGTACAAACCTTTATTACTCCTATCTTCTTTGGTTCTTACTTCCCTTATCCTTTCAGCAGTGTTCCAGAAAGTGTGAGTTACGTGATTTTCTCTTCATGTAATAAGTTATTCATATAGACACATTTTTGCTTTTGCTAGAAATTAAATTTTAAAACTTAGAGATAAGAATTCTGGGATTCTGTGTTTTAGCTAAATTATCTTTTAAAGTTTTGTGTTTTGAGAATACTTCATTTGGAATACCTGTAGTTTTAATTTTATGGTGCCTAATGAAAATACAAACTATTCTGTTACAGATAAACCAAGAGATTTTTTGCTAAATATGTTAGCAAGAATTAAGATTGCGAAAATAACTGCTGTAGATTTTCCTTATCTCATGGATGACTCTAACTTGGTTTCTATGTTTGAAATAATGGATCCTACAAATCAAGGTTTTATAACACCTATTCAGTACAGAGAAGGTTAGCAACTTTTATTTTAACTGTATATAGTTCATAGTCATTCCAGAACTCACTTTAGTCTAAATAATTTACATTTTATGAATTTCTTTTTTCATTTTCACATGTATAGCCCTAAAGAACCTTGGTCTACTGGGTCCAGATGAAGTAATAGGTGAAGATGGAGAAGTTATCACTAGGGATGAGTTCAGAAATGATGTGTAAGTTTATTTAATTTTAAATGAAAATATTGAGTGGTCTTCAATTAGAATGATTATTGTTTAGAGAAAGTCCCCCAACTTTTTGTGAGAAAGTACTACTTTTCATTCTGAGAAACCTTTGGTTTACTTAGGAGGTAATGAGGACTGTGTTGACACTAAGGGGCCTTGAGCAGAAGTGCTTAGTAGACAGTAAAATCAAGGGTGACAGGCCACCCCAGGCTCCTTTCCCAGCTGGCAGTCCCATAGAAGTGATCTTGGTGGCAATTTGCCATGGTCCTCTAGGTGAGCCTTTGAGATATTAGTAGCTTCTGATCTTTGATGGCTGAAAGAATTTAGAAGTGCTTTTGCATTTTGGGATGTTTTATAAATGTTAAAATGATTTCCTTTTTCCTTTAAACTAGAATAGCAAGAATAAATACAATCAAGATCAATGTTTATATATATATATATATATATATATATATATATATATATATATATAAATTAAATATAGATATAATTAAATAAAAATACTAGTATTAACTCTACATTATTTATATACAAATGCATGATTATATATAAATAATGTGTACTCAATACTAATTTCTTCAGTATAATTCCATTATTATATAAACTTTTTCTACCAGTTTATACCCCAACCTTTCAACAGATTATTTCATGAGTAGCTATGACCAAAGAAATCACTTGTCTAGTGACTGGTTTGCTGGGTAACAAGACTTCAAACTCAGTTGGGCGGGTCCTCACATAACCACACTCAAAATCTTTCCATCTTGGCATATGACCTACCAAAACTTGTACCTTGCTGATGCATTCTTCAAAAAACCGGGGTCACCTCTATGCCACAGAGAGGCATCCCAGTAGAACTTTAGTTGAGATTTAATGTTTAACTTAAATAATTTATAACATAAGTCCCTTGAGGGCAAGAACTGTTCTCCATTTTTGTTTTTCTGTCTCTTACAGTAGGATAGCTAATGCTTATTTGACTCAAATTGACAAATAAGTTGATATTTATTTGAATCGCACTTATTGAATCAAATTGATACTAAGAAAAGTATTAACTGATGCTGATATAGCCCAATGTTATGAAAAAAAAATCACCTTTTCTCAGACAAACATATCATTTCAGAGATGTCTTGCTCGAGAGAAAATTTTGGCCCCTATTATAATTGCAAAATCACAATTACTTGTGCAATTCCGCCCAAGATCAAAAGAACATTCAGTGCATGAATGAAATCTTCTCTTGGAGTGCCAGCTATAGAGGTACTTCCCTGGCCTACTGGATAGAGCACTGGACCTGGTGTCAGGAAGGACCTGAGTTCAAATCTGACCTCAGCCACTTTTGAGCTGTGTGACACTGGACAAGCAAATTAACTTATTTGTCTCAGTTTTCTCAACTGTTGTAAAATGAGGCTAATAAGTGCACCTACCTCCAAGGGTTGTTGTAAGAATCAAATGAGATCATTGTAAAAGCACTTACTATGTGTCAGTGTCTGGCATATAGTAAGCACTATCTAAATATGTTATTAAAATACCTGTGACCCAGGTGAGCACCATGTCCATTCTTTAGTATGTAGTTCTTATATCCTTGACATGGACACTGGTGTAAGTACCTTCTTGTGATCTCCCGTGCTCAGCATGTGTTCCTAAGTATTTAATGGGTAGTAGAGAAATACATGGCCTGGTTGACATGTGTATGGCTAATCAAAGACATTAGGAATATTAGACAACAAACTTAGATACTCCTTGATCCCAAGCCCCTTCTAATATTTTCGTAGTTTGTAAAAGAGAATCCACCTGTATCAATGAATTACAGATTCACTTTATCTGATTTGTTCATAAATGGCAACCAGTCATGGAGCCTGTTCTTGAAGCCTGCCCAACTTGTAAGAACTACCCTAGTTTTCAGTCACTTTGATGACAAAGTTTGGCCTCCTCCTAACAATGATGAGACAGAAGTAGGGCTTTAGTGGAGGATTACCATCTCCATTTACTCTGAAGACAGTAGCATATTCATACATCGTGAGACAACAAATTTTATAGTCTAGGTCATAGTACAGCCCATGGCCAGGCAAGAACTGAAAGGGCATTTGAAATTCTCTCCCTGTATTCAGATTCAGCTTCCAGGAAAGGCCAGTTACAGTCCCCACCCTTATCCCAGCCCCCAACAAAAAGACCAAGCATGTGAAGAGCCAGATTTGAGGATAACTGGTTTGCCTTGATCTGTTTCAGTCAGAACATAAATTCATCCCCTGCCGGCGGAACACAAAGAAACTGATTAGGGAAATGAGTGTAAATGGACCTCTTTCCAGCTCTTCCTAAATTTGGCCTCAAAAATGTGGTTCCATCCTTTTGTTGGAAGCATGAATAATTTAAAAATCAAACACATTTATATTCACATAAGCATAAATATGCATCATAATGAGACAAATGTGGGGATCTGGGTTATTTGTGGTTTGGGATTGTCCAGACACTCCCTTAAATAGTACAAGAAATGACTGGTTAATTTATATTTTATTTAGGCCTTTTCTTTCCATAACTGCCATCAACATTATATCTGTGTGATTAAATAGAATTTTTATTTTTGTTCCTTTTAGGAATAGGAGGACCTTGCAGATGTGGTCAGCTTTTTAATGCCCTGGATCCAGGACAAAACAAATGGTTGCTATAGTTTATGGTTATCCAGTTTAGATACCAAATGCATTTCTCTCTAAACATTAGTGTTTTCCCTATAATATGGTAAATTAAATGAGTTAAACGTATTACATTAAATGACTCGAATTGTTACATAATAACGGTCATGGAAAGTTTTATTTCTGTATTGATTTTCGTCTTTAATCTAGACCTCAGGTAAGGGGGTAGGGCGGATGACAATGAAATCCTCTTCTCCATCAGCTAACCTAATTCTACTAGGTGAAGCATTTGCTCTATTGCTGTACTCCTGTTTTTGTTTCGGAGCAAACATTTGTATCTCTCTATTCTTGATTTACTGCAGACCCTGCTGCAGTGTGGAAAATGAACACAGTCTAAGACTCTACAGATGAGCACATGCATTTACATTAAGATACAGCCAGGCTGTTAGAAACCTACTCCATAAATCCCTCTGTTTCCTTAGAATGTTTTCTTAACAAAGGTGAGGGAGTCACCTTTATGAAGATAACTTGCTTATTGAAACATCTGGTGCTAGGTGCTAGGGCCACCAAGATGAAATCTGAAGATTTCCCTACCAAGTCTTCACCAGACAGTCTTTATCATCACATGTAGTCTAGTAAACGCATGCACATGCCAGGATGTGCAATTGGGGCAAAAGCGCTGTTCTCTAACCACAGCATGTCAAATGTGAAGTGACCTGAATGGAGGTAATAAAGTACCGACCAACTTGTGCTTATTATATTTGTGCTACCTTCTGGGACTTTCTGGGAGATATAAATCTTCACTCAGGAAACTTCACACTGGAAGGTTTCAACCATCAATCCCTTCAGAGTGATGACAGACTCCAGTAAACAAAAGAGGTGTGATGATGGTGGCTGAAGGAAATGCTGGAGTAGGTAGGTGGGGGATCTAGAGGGTGCATTTCATCCCTATACACTTTGAACTCAACTTCTTTTCACTTCCAGGGAAAGATAGCAACCTTTTGCCAAACTTTCAAATTTATCTCAAGGCCCAAGAGTCTTTATATATTGCCTTTGAGAGATTATTGTGTATTGAAGCAGGTCAGGGCAGGGTTTTTCTCTACCCACAAGCTTCTCACAGCACAAGGCTTTAGGTCTCATTAACTTTATTCACTCTCAGGGCTCCACATTGCCTTTAATTAGTGAGCTAGCCTCAGTTTTGCTATATTGAGAAAATTTTTTGGTTGTTTCTAAGATCAGAACTCACAAAATACTTCAAAAAACCCTGATTACTGGGTAGAGATGATATTTCTGACAAGGAATGACCAATATCACATTTTTTAGGATAATTAATCAGCTGGCCAAAGTATTATACAGATATTTTGCATTTAATTTCAGAAGAAGAAAGCCAGCTAGATCAAAAATCTTGAGTTTAAACAAGTGTTTGGGAAGGTCAACAAGAACATGAAACAATGAGGTGTATATTCAACAAATATAGAAAGGAAACAGCTCTTTTTTAGTAACTGAGCTCAAAGTATGTAAATGTTGAATCTCATGTAGGTAAAAAAAAAGACTTACTAAGCAGCTATAGTGCAGTCAGTGATGAAATACTGCAGACAGAACTTCACTAAGCAATTTTAAATCAAGTTTGACTTGTTTATTCAGCTTTTTAAAAAATCAGAATCAAAAGCCTTTTGAAAAAGGACTTGCATTATTTTCCTGTGTTGGGCCAGTTCGTTCTTAAATTAAGAAGAATCTCAACATCTTGCGGAGCTAGTTTATAAATCCCAAGTTCATTTAATGCTGCTGTGGCAGTGGGTTCTTCTGTAGCTGACTGTAGCACATCCTTCAAAAGTAGGGCAGATCCAACATTTAAATTCAAGACAATACAGGCTTCTTTGATACTATTTTCAAGAGAAGAAGCAAACAAAAAAAATTTACATTGTTACAAAGCAATTTCATTTTGAGACACTAAGCACCCCTCATTGGTAGCTTAATGATCTTTTTTAAAAAATATTTTATTTTCTCCCCAACTATATATAAAAAACTATTTTTAACATTCATTGGGTTTTTTTTAAAGTTCTGAGTGCTGAATTCTATCCCTCTCTGAAACAGTAAGCAATATGATATAGGTTATACATGTGCAATCATGTAAAACGTTTCCATTGTAGTCATTTTGTGCAAGAAGATTCGAACAAAAAAAATGAAAGAGAAAAACAGTATGCTTCAGTCTGTAGTTAGAAACCTTTTATATTAATTGCTATTGATTTTAGCCCTCTTAAAACTACATTAAAATATTTCTAATCTCTCAAAACAGAATTTTGTATGTTTTTTTAATAGCTCATCTACTCCTGCTGTATATATTTCCCTTGCTATCAGTTAAGATCTCATGCATATATACATATAGATTTAGGATATGAGGAAGGAGAAAAATTAAGAAGCAGAGAGAAAAAAGGCTGAAGTGAAAGTAGGTAGGGCAGTATTGACTAGTTAACTTTTATTGTACTACCTAACAGAAGCAGTTCTTTAAAAAAAAAAAAAGCTTGCCATTCTGTATTTAGATTTGAGTTTTAAAAAGATATTCAATTTTAAAACCAACCCTGAAAGCACTTGCATGAATTCTGCTTCATATAAGAGAGTGTGGCAGAATGATTTTAAAGAGTTAGGAAGGCAAACTGAACCTACACTATGGAGGCCTGAGTCATCCTGAGCAAGGCCCTTAACCTTGCAGTATCCCAGGCAACTCCAAGGCTTGATTAAAAAAAAAAGTTGCTAAACTACATTGGTGGGAAGGAGTTTCTCTGTACCAATGAATTCTGAGGTCTAGACCTCAGGATATAATGATAACCAAGATTACGGTCAGGTTTAAGTAGGTCTGGCCTAGCCTTCAATACGAAAGGTTTTACATTTCGCCATCTTAATTCTACATTTATATGCATTTTGCTTTCCATGTTGTGGGAAGTGCACTTTGTAAATCACTGCAAATGTGTGAGCTATTATTTTTATACTTTATTATACAGCATCATGCAAACTTTAAATATGAAATAAAATTGTTAGATAAAAGCCAAGATTTAGCTCCTTTTCATTTCTGTTAAGCTCTCTGAAAACAAGGACCAGTCTTGTATTTCTCCCATAGTGCTCAGCATAATACCAAAGAAAGTAAGTACCTAAAGAGTTGCTGGGACGAAATCATTTTAAAAATCTTAAAGGAATTACATTAAATGAGTTACATTATTATCATCATACTTATTGAATTTAATTGATATGCCTATACTTTTTTTTCACCATACACGAGAAAATCTACCACTACCAGCCTTAAATTTTTTTTAAAAGGAATCGACCTAATCCAACTAACTTGTTACAGAAACACTTGTTGAAATATAACAAATCTGCAATTTGCTTACTGCTTGAAATAGTTTTCTGGTCTCTTGCAATAGTGGGAAAACAAAGGGAAAAGATTCCGAGTCATGTCAAACTGAAGCTGAGCTGCTCCTCCTTCATTGAAGTAATTTGCAAGAATTATCTGTGTAAATAAAGAACAATTTATCCCATGTAAGAGATTCTTTCATAGGTATAGCCCAAGGCCAATTAGGCAATCTACTTACTTCTTGATAGATGTATACATCCAGCTTTTCTACAAGCATTTGCCAGAAAATTTTAAATAAGGAGTAACAAAGCTGTTGTTCCAGTTGAAGTAGGTGATCTCTTAAGGAAAGCAACAATGGACAAGCTGAACTTGACAGGCACATTACTGCTTGCTCTGACTGAGAGGGCAAAGACAACCACCTGAAAGAACCAAAACCACAGTCCACTGCTGAAAAATCTATATAGCAAAAGTTATTTTACATTTTTTAAAAAACTGTAACAACACATTTCAAAATTTACTCAAATTTGATGGACATTACTTTGAATTTGAAAAAAAAATAAGCCTTGATTATCAGTTGAATAAATTAAAACAGCACAAATCCTAAAGAAAACACCTAAAGATTTTATGCCATACTAATACTGGTTATTATGAATCAGCTACTTGGTTAACAGATCAACATTTAAAGTAAATGTTCAGTTTTTGTACTGATTCCCAAAATGAAACAACTAGGAGTAGTAACATTTTCATATCTGAAAGAATATTTTAAAGGTTCAAATTGTTTAATAATAATTAGACTTTAAACACAGTAAAAATCTCTGTTACTTTGAGGCTCTAGGCATCCTCAAGCATTCTTAACAGTGAACTAAAAACCCAGAAAGGGACAGGAGAAAAAACCATTTATGGCAGAAAAGAAGACTGTTCAGCAGCAACAAAAACAGTTGAAAGGGGATCAAAGATATAAAAAGGCTGTGACCAGTCAGATCACCGAAAAGAATTAAAGAAATCTTAGGCTTGACTGGTCTATATATATGTCTATCAATGATCATCCTTTTCAGCTAAAAACCAAGAAGTGTGAAAGGAGCAACAAAATACAGAAAAGACAGAAGGAAAAGCTTCTGATAGAGGGATGACAGTAGACATGGCAGCAGCCAGGGAAACAGGACCTGGAAGAAGGCAAAAGCAACTGACATTGTGACAAGAGAAAGAACCACAAGAGAAGCTGAAAATTCTGAACATCTGCTGTCTGCATTTACAAGCTCCTGGGGCAGACACCTAGATGCCTTACTAACTATATGAGTGGTTGAGAGAGGATACAGTAGTATAGTTCATTTGGCCCACTGATATGGTTCAATAACTGATCATGAAAGAATCATTAAGAAAATAAGTTATGTTCCATAAACTCAGGATAAAACGGCAAGAAACATAAACTGTATTTTAGATTTAATTGGAAAATTTCAAATAAATGAGATTAGAATATAAAGAGTAATTAAGCCTCTGCTATCCAAGACAGCTCATTCTCTAATGATTCTGGATGTTGATCCTAAACAGACTTTATTAAAAAAAACTTAATTCTGATTGACTTAGACTAAGAAGGTACCTATAAAATGAGGATACAGAAAACTCACCTTTCTTTTGTGTACAATTTTGCTGCCTCTTTGATATCTCTGAAGACATGGTCTACCTGACGAGTCAACATGTCAAGTTTCAAGCGCTCCAGAAGGTTAATCATATCATCAAAGACTGAGCTCTCCATAGAGGCTAGTTGCCCTAGCTGCAATTTACTGAGAGCCTTACTCTCTGCAAGAACTTCCAAAGCAGCCTGCTGAAGTTGCAGGAAGAACTAGAAGCAAAAAAAAAAGTTTACATATTCTAACAGTGCTATATATATATATATATGTATATATCCACTACTATTATAAGAGTTTTTTTCTACAAGAATTGTGTAGCAGAAGCTGTATGGGAAGTTAAAGAATGCAACCAAAAATGTCACTGACTTTTACAGTGGTATTATGAGTATAATCATTTTTCCTTAAACTGCTCTAATAGAGAATATTTGATGACTGAAATGTCAGATAGTTTATTTTCATCCTATCATCTTACTCTCCCACATGTGAGTATAAAAGAAAAAAATAAAACAGTATGAGCTCTCTTTAGAAGCTTGCTGAGTTTTCCCTAAGGCAATTCTCACAAGTCTCTCCTGAGGAAAGATACTTTCTGCCTTTCATTGAAGAGGTGGGGACCTATGAGCGTGAAATGCTATACTTGTCAACCACAGGTGAGATGTACCTTTGTCTTTGCTTTGTCTGGGGTGAGGGATGGGGTAAGGGATCTATCCAGAAATGACTGTAATTTTGTAAAAAATAAGAGGCGCCAATAAAACTTTTCTTATTGGTCTCTTTTTAAATACTCCAAAGGCATTGAATAGAAAAAGAAAGGTTCAATACACACCAAAATATTTACAGCACCTTTTGTGGTAGCAAAGAATAAAGAACAAAGTAAATGTCCATCAACTAGGAATAGCTAAAATCCTTATGGCACATGAATGTAACAACCTATTACTGCACTGTAACAAATGATGAATGAGAATTCTGAAAAGTACAGGAAGTCATATGCAGAGTCAAATTCACAGAACCAGAAAAATAAATGCAATGAATACAGTGTAAATGGGCAGAACCTCTCCCTTCCCCCCCAAAATCCTGTAATTATAATCAACCAAGGTTGGCCCCAAAAAGAGATAAGAAAACACATGTCCCTCCTTCTTACAGGTCCAGAATACCACACACAGTGTCAGATTCAGCTGATGTGTAGTTAAGTTTTGCTCATAGGCATTCTTTCCACTTCTTTATTCTTTATTACAAAGGAAGACTCACTGGGTAGGGGAGTAATATAGAAATGAAGGTGATATCAAAACAAGCAGAAACAGAAGACTTTCACATCTTTTGGAAAGTCATAAAACAAGATGTCGCATATGAAATTAAGATTTTCTTTAAGCTAAGTAAAATTTGAATAATCCAGAATGTGTGTGTGTGTGTGTGTGTGTGTGTGTGTGTGTGTGTAGAGGTACATATACATACATACACATACATACATGCATATATTTCTAGTCAGGAAGTATCCATATAGTTTCACCATTTTTTAAAAAAATTAAAGTTCAGGACAGCACTAAGCAGTAAATGCACCATCATAAACCTTTTTAAGAGCATCAGGTATTTTGCTGGCCTCAAAGTAATAATAAATTAATTTTTATATACTACTTGGTAAATTGTAAAACATTTTCCCTACAACCCTGTGAAACAGATAGCAGTGTTATAAATGTCACCCTAATAAGCTGCAAATACTTTGGTTTTATGAAATTCTTTGGCTGTAATTGAATAAAACATGAATTATAATAGGAGTTGGATCTTTAGATGTTTACCAGTAAAACTCTCAGGCATCTAAAACACAAATCCAGATGCAAAACTCTCTTTCATATTTTATTATAGGAGTAGAGGGTCTGAGTGTGTGTGTGTGTGTATGTGTGTGTGTGTGTGTGTGGTGTGTGTGATGGCTAGAAACAGATACCCAGAATAAGTGGTATAGCATGAGAACATTTTAATAAAAGCTAAAAAAATATTGCAACACATAAGAAAAGGATAAACATAATGTAAGGCAGCATTCCTCAAGCCAATGTGGCCATACAGCATTTGAAAGGTACTGATAAAACCTACATTAATTTAGGAGATACCCCATAGATAAACAGAAAATGAGGAGATTTTAAAGGAATATAAAGGAAATTAAGCCTATCTTCACAGTGAAAAATATTGACATGAAAGAAGTTTTTATTTTTAACAAATGATGTTATATTTGAGAGAACAATAATACTAAATGCCTAAGTAGTTCTGCATATCCCCTACTCACACTCGGAGGAATGCCAGAGTGCTGACAAAATAGTTTGGGAAACAGGAATGGAAGGAAATGACTGGCTTCCACATAAGAAGTAGTCTGGAATTTCCCACTATGCATATAAATCAGAGTTAGATCAAAAAGGCTCTTACTTTCCCACATAGAAGTCAACAAGAGAGAATGAGGGTGAAAGAAGCAGGAAGGGATGCCAAAAGGAATCATAAGATCACACATTTAGAGGTAGAAAGAACCTAAGAGCCATACAACCCATTTAGATTAGAAATGAAGATGTAGTGCAATCCAGGCTGGTACTGAAAAGAAATTAGAAGATTCAAGTAGAGCTGACTTTGGGAGCAAAAACCATTACTTGAAATGATGAGAGAATAAGAAAAGTCAAGAGAAATCAAGGGAAGCTAAGAAAGAATAAGCCTAGGTTCACATACATTTCCACTGAAGACCAACATTAACATTTAAAATTTAACTCTATAAAAAGGAAAAATGTAAAATCCTATATTTTATTAAAAAAAACCAATCGCATAAGTATAAAACATGGAAATACAATGTAAAAATAGCTTTTGGGACTTGCAAACAAAATGAGTCAAGTATAACATGGAAGTCAAAAAAAGTAACAGGATTTTGGGCTACAGTAGTTCAGAAGTAAAAAGGTACCCAGAACAAAGGAAGTTACAGTCCCATTGTATTCTACCCAGGTTAGGCCAGAGCTGACAGATGTGATGACTCAATTAAAAAAAAGGATCTTACACAATAAAAGGCAATTCCCCAAATGAAAAGAAATATACTAGAAAATTATCTTCATCATAAATGTGTGTAATAAAATCTGTATACGACATCTATAAAACCACTGTAAAGCTAGAGGACTGTGACCAAGATGGTGAGGGGACACAAAACCTAATGCCAAAGTGAGGACTGGCTGAAAGGAAAAGATAGGTAGCCAATATAAGAGAATATTCTTTAGAGGGACATAATAGTTGTCTTTAAGTTTGGAAGAGCCGTTAGGCAAAAAACCCTCTCCACCTTTTTTTAAACATTAAATCAGGTAGTAGTTGGAGAAAAATGTTGGGCTCCTAATACTGGGAGACATTGGCAGTTTCTGATGAAAGCCCCAAGTCCATTTTCTGAAGAGCAAGGAAAAGCTTCCTATTGATTTGAAACTGTCTAAAACTAGAACGTATAGTGAGTCAAGTTAACAAGAATTTATGCCTGACGTTATGTTTTTTATTATTATGGCACTATATGCCAGGCACTGTACTGGGAATACAACCATAAAGAGAAAGCCAGTCCCTGCCCCAAGGAGCTTACATTCTAATGAGAGAAGGCAATACACAAAAGGGAGATGAAAAGCAGGAAAGAGAGAAGGAAAAGGTACCCATGAAGGGGCACAGCAGAGAATGTCCTGAGGATCAGGAATAGAATCCAGAGAACAGAGACATGACTGGCCTGGGCACTTTGCTTAAAAGGGAGGTTCAAGGAGATTAATCAGAGAAAAAGGCGGTAGAAGTGGAGGGTACTTTGAGGGTAAGAAGGCTCCTGGGACAAAAGTACAAGTCTGGGAATGAAGGCTTTAGGGGAAGGTTAGAAGGCCGCCTGTCAAACATACAGTAGAGAGGATTCCTATGCAAGTGTAGGTCCCTTCCAGTTTGAATCTATATGAAAAATGTCAATTCTCCAGTGAAAAAAATCATCAAAGGATAGGCCATTTTTGATGGGGGAAAGGAATTGTTTACAATCAGTTGAAAACTTCTTTAAATTATCCAATATCCAAAGAAATGTAAATTTTAAAAAACTTCCAAGTTTTCTGAAAAAGAAGCACCTGAACTGAACACATTGGTGGGTACATTTGTTGGGAAGCTATCTGGCAATATACAATATGAGATATAAAGTGGATCATACTCTCTATTCCACCAGCACAAATTTTTGTTGTTGTTCTGCATCTTTGATTTAATCAGTATAGGGAACTACTAGTGTGGAAACTCCCTGCCCAATGCAGACCAACTATTCTGTAAAGCTGAGAACTTCGGGGAGATGCTGTGCTCTTCAGTTGTATTTGTTCCCTTGGGTTTTTTCCTTCACCTACTTTCTGTGATTTCAAAACATGAAATGAATATAAAGGAAATTTATAATATACATAAATATCTATTAATTATGTAATTAATATATTATGTATAAAGGCAATATAATGAAAAAAAAGAAAAAAGACTATTGGACTTTTGGAGAAGCTTCCTGGGGCTCTGGGAGGTTAAGTAGCTGAATTTGATTCCAGAGCTTCCTGACTCCATGGGCAGCCTTATCCCCGACCAGATGCTTCCTCTCATTAATATTTCAGCTATTTTATTTGTGGTAACCAAAAACTGGAAACCAGCCTGTTTCAATGACTCTTGTGGAGAATGGTTGAATAAATTGTGGTATATCAACACAATGACATATTACTGTATCATGAACATGACATATGAAGATTACAAATATGGAAATATTTATACAAAGTTATGCAAGGCAATGAATACAGCAGAAGAAAAACTGGCTGAATTTCTACAGGATGATTATGTTAGTCGCAGACTACACACATACACTTACACACACACACACACACACACACACACACACGCCCCCTAACAGTAGCAGCAAAACTAAGTACTCAGATGGAAAAGAAATTGGAAGGAGATAAAGCAAATAAAAATGTAATGTATCATAATTTTATGGCCTTATCTAGAATTTCATTCTATTGTTTGCTAATTGTTAACTTTTATCAAAAAAAATTTTTAAATGGAGAGGATACATTATTCACTAAAAGATTGTGTTTATCTTAATAATCTATAAACTAAAAAGATCACAAATACTTTACCCTTGCCATTCCTGAATAACTTTTTGAAGTTATTTTAAAACCATCGTAATCTGACATTTTTCTTGAAGTGAGCCATTAAGATAAAAATAACGATCATAAAAATTTCTGTCAAAACAGTTAGTATTAACAAGTTCAAAACATCTACCAAGTTATAGACAAAGAATTAAGGCAGTGACTCCTAGTGATTCTAAAGCTATTTTTTAATCTAAAAAATTATTTTAAAGTTAAGGTAATCAAACTCCTGTATATTTCCTTTGGGAATAAAGTAGAAAGAAAAACTCTCCCTAGAGGCAATGTTTGTGCCATCACCTATAAACCGTACTGGTGGAATGGCTGACTCTCTTGTTCTCCAATGATTCAGTTAGTTAGAACACCAGGATTACTGACCACATTTGAGGTTTCAAGTTGAGAAAATCCTATACCTTGGCCATATAGTCTCAAAATTATCATGTTAGTATCCCTCATATACTTAAACTTTTGAAAGAATGAAATAGTTTAGAATAATATTTACTTAAAATAACTGAATTATTTAATAGAAAAAAACATCCACTTACAACATTGTCTGCCCAGTCTGCTAGTACTGTTGCAATGTAGTTGACAGCATTAAGAATTGCACAGTATCGAAAGGCAAGGGAGGCTCTGGTCTCTTCTTTCATAACCTGAGTTAATCGTATCCTGAAATCATCAACTAAATCCTTCTGTAACTCCAGAAATTGAAGTTTTCTAGAAGCCGTAGGAAGATTCTTATACCTGTCTGCACAGAAAGTCAAAAAGACATTAGAACTTTGATTTAACTGATGTTCCCAAATTAGGTTTTTTCAGTGTTCTCTTCAAGTCATTTGTTTTCTAAAACCACAGGAAAATTATTAAATTGGCTACAACACATAATCGTGGCCCTTTTTTTTGTGAACTGTTACTGCCAGGAGACAAGTAAGGAAATTTAAGAGAGAGTGATGGGCAGTGCTGGGACAGCTGGGACAGTGGTGGAGGACCTGAGAGAGAATCTGGAGAAGAGCTGGGCAAAGACTATGGTGTCTCCCTCTGACACACAGACATCCTCCATAAATATTATAAAGAACATTTCTCATTATTATACCAATTCAAAAAGAATCACCTCTTCCTCTATTTTTGATAACTTGTAGTCAAGAGTATACTAATCAACTAATTACCAGGTATTTCCTGGAGAGACTTAAGATTCCTAAAATCTGTATTTTATGAAATTTATACTCACTTGCTTTTATCTGAAACAGTACAGCAATCTTCACCATATACATATAAATTCCTAAGGTCTTTTCTGAATTATTAAAAAATTTCAGAAATGGGGCAGCTAGGTGGTGCAGTCAGTAGAGCACCGGCCCTGGAGTCAGGAGGACCTGAGTTCAAATACGGCCTCAGACACTTGACACATGTCCTAGCTGTGTGACCTTGGGCAAGTCACTTAACCCCAATTGCCCTGCCAAAAAAAAGCAAAAAAAAGATAAAAATAAAAAATCCTATGATGTTTAAAAAAAAAAATTTTTTCAGAAATAGAACACTGGGTCACAATCTGCCAAAATCCAAATTTTGAATCTGATGGCTCTGTATTGCAGTGTGGTCTTCATTTTAACTGAAGCCAGATTTTCCAGTTACTTGGAAATATACATTTGAGTAGTCAAATCTCAAAACATAATTACCTGTTATAATCAGCAGCAGGGTCATAAAAGTCTCTGCACAATCTGGAACTTTCATTTCATCAACATCAATGATATCCTTATACTGTGAGACCCAGGCAGCTTCTGATGAAAGCATCGAGTCCATCTTCTGAAGAGCAACTGAAGAGCAAATATATACAAAGTTATGTCACTTTAAGTATTTATACTACTCATCTTCAAACTCAAGTTTCTTAGGAAGGACCATGATTTAAAAAGAAAAAAAGAAACAAAAACTCTGAAAACTGAACACCTCCCATTATCCATTGTTTATATTACATCAGACCTCCTTATTTTAACATTAAAATACTCATTCCTAAAATAATTATATATTTAATTGACTTAAATGCTATTACTGAAGATTTTTCTGACATTGTAAATACTATAAGCCAAAGAGTCACAGAATTATAGATTTAATGCTAGGAAAAACATTAGAGACTACCAAGTCCAACCTCCTTATTTCAAGAGAAAATTGAGGCAGGCGGAAGTTAAGTGACTTGCCCAAGGCCACAAAGCTAATTAAGTGTCTGTGCCAAGATCTGAACTCAGGTCTTCCTGACATCAAGTCCATGTCCACCACCTGTGGTGACTTTTCTTATACCATTCTCAGAATCACAGAATTTTAGAGTTAGAATAGATTTCAGGGATCATAATATTTTTGGTATCATTGACCCTTTTGGCAGTCTGGTGAAGTCTACGAACCCTGTCTCAAAATAATGATTTTTAATATATTTTCAAATATAAATTGTATTAAAATATAATTATCAAAATAAATTTTAATTTTATGGATACCAATTGAAGACCCCCTGCTCTAATTCAAATTAACCACTGCATTTGACAGATGAGGATATTTGTATACTCCTCGGTAAAAATACAAACTGTACAATAGTCGGGAGTGGTAAAATTCTACAAGAGGAAAAGGAAAGGAAGTGATTCAACTGGTAAACCCCAGACCAAAAATAATTTATTTCAGTCATGTAGGTCTTACATTAAAGGATGGAATGTCCTATACCAAGGAAGATTCTAATGGTAAGAGTCCTTTATCATTAGATGGTAGAGATAAGAGTTCTGAATCTAGAAAAGATGACAACTTCTCAGAAGACTTCAGCCAGTTGTGTACAAGGACCCAGCATTTCCCATTTCTGTTCCTGTAGCTTCTGGGTCAACACAATCACCCTTCTTAAATTTCTGCCTCCTCTTTCTCCTTTTGCCTGTATGTTTGTTTCTTTCTACCTGGCTCTTGTAGCAAGAAGGACATGAACAAGATGGCACTAAGACTGAGAACTCGTGATCCTTCCCTCTAATGTTGCCTCTCTTCCAAACTCCCCTATTTATGTTGTGTATACCACTGATTCCTACTCATCCACATTTGTAACCTCAGGTACCTTAAATGCTTCCCGCTCCCTCTCATCTCCCTTCTCTACATCTAAATAGTTGTCAAGTTCTGTCAATTTGCTTCCATGGCATCTCTCGTACACACTGCCTTCACTCCACTCCCATGGCCATTATGTTAGTACATACAAGCTATCATCATCTCTCATCTGTACTATTAGAATAGTCTCCTAATTGGCCTTTCTGCCTCTAATCTCTCTAGGCCAGGGGAAAAGCACAAAAACAATAAACCATATATGTACACACCTTGTCTCCCTCCCAAGCCTAATAACAATACAGCTTCTTACATTTTCTTTCCATGGTTAACCATCTTTGAAAGCAGGTCTCCTCTGAGAGAATATGCATACAACTAGGAAAGGTGCTGGGATATCCATGAACACTTTGTAGCTCTCTTTCAAACAGAAGTACTTCGTCCACCAAGTGACAGAAGAGATTGTCATCATACAAAAGACAAGGAATGTCAGCAGCTAATTTCTCAAGAACCAGCATCATAAGAGCACGAGAAAATTCTAGCTAGAAGAAATAGAAGCACATGTATGTAAATAACATGTTAGTATTATGTAATATACACAGCTTTAAAATAGACACTTTGATAATGGTTTTCTTACCCTTGCATTTACAGAAGAGCCTACTTTATCTAATATTGGTTGAATTTTCTCATCTAGAAACCTAGCATGGTTTCCAATCCACATAAGTACCTGAGTCAGGTACCACTCAGGCTGAAAAAGAAAACAAAACAAGAATGTATTATAAAATGGTGATTAAAATTAGCCCAACAAAATATATTTATTTAATTGCATAACAGCATCATAATTAACATCACTGAAGTCAATTAAAAATTTTTCTATCTGAAAGAGCAGTATTTCTGTCCTATATTTTGTACTTATCTAGAATTCGGCATTAAAGTGTTTAAATATACTTCAAACTAATTCCAATATTCACAGCTTAAAAAAAATGGTACCAAAACCTAGTAACATACTTTAAAAAAAATACTCAGAGTACACAGAAAAAGAAAATCACTAAAACAATCTGTAAAAGGTGAAAATTTGGAATGAGTACTTAAAAATATGATTTTTATGTTTTTCCTTTCAAAGGAGAAATTAATTTCTCAAAATTATAAATTATAAGAGAAATTATAAGCCAGTCTGTGTTAAGCCTTCATCCCTTTAATATCAGAGCTCAATGTCTAAAATCAAAGGCAATTAATTAAATTATCCAACAGAACCCTCTCCAGATTGGAGCTGCATTAATTACATACAATGAGGTTTTGATAACAAATAAAAGAACCATTTTGAATTCTGATGGTCTTTTCCCCCTGAAATTCACTCTTTCCCCAGGGACCTAGAAGAAATGTTTCTGAGAATTATTCGTGACAGTATTTCTAGTTGACAGGGGTAAACAGTTTTGGAGCAAAGAGCTGGTGGGCAGAATACTGGTTTTAGAAGGGTTGAGCTTGATAAAAAGCTTGACACAAGTCCAAAAGTTCCTTCCTGTCCCTCCACAACTCCATTGACTTGTCCTCTTCTAGACTTCCCTCTGTTATGCCCCGCTCTATTTCTTTTTTCTCCTCCAAAAAAGAAGTTTCAATAAAAACAAAAGTAAACTGGCTTTTAAAAAATCAGTATGTCTCCCATGCTCATTAAATCCTTGTTTATTTTCAAATTATAGAAAGGCAAACTATATTTTAACTACTGAGCATACAGTGCATTGAACAGTGTGGTTTTTAATAACATCCTTATTATTCTATGAAAACAAGCATATGCGAGATCGTTTTCCATTTCTTCAGGATGAAGAAAGCCTGAGTACATGCAGTGTGAACAGAATTCCTGAACAAAAAGTTACCGAGTGGACAATAAATGGAAAGTTATACAGTTGACATTAATCTCTACCCCAAAAGCCCTTCCCTGTCTTCCATTTTTCTCTCTCCTTGCACTGACCTACCTTTTTTAGGCTCAACCTCCACACAAAATCCATTGCTCTGCATCTTCCAAATTTCTCCTTCCTCCCCCCAAACTAAGAAGAATTCAAATGTTAAAATGTGTGTGGATCCAGTCATAAAAACTGACATAACAAAAACCTTCTTGTATTCTTGTTTCAAGAAAGGTAATTAAGCAGTAGAAGGTATAGTAAAAGCACTCAGTTGGAACTTGTTGCAGTGCATGCAATCATATTACATCATGGTAATGGGTTAAATTGAGATATAAATAGCCCAACTTATGCACATCACTAGTCCCATTAATGCAGTTTTGTAAGGTAGGTTTCTACTCAGACTAAAGGAATTTGGATTTCTAGAGAACAAAACGTAAAGCATGTTAACTCCAAAGGTTTCTGAATAGAGTCATATTTTCATTTAAAACAATTAAAGAATATGCACAAATAATATTTGATGCAAACAAAAATCTCACATAAAAGATGACAACTTCACACCTTGCTTATAACATTAGTTTGTCGATTCCCACTGAAGTGATACCTGAACCTCTTCTGGAGGGGAGTCAGCATAATCTGAATGGGAAGGATGACCAGGGGTGAAGCTGGAAGAGAATATTTTTCTGGAAGTTGTTTTGGTTCAGTCAGTAATTCATCTCTGAGATGATTAAGTCAAGGTAAAAGTCCCCAAAATCATACATTTACAAACCCTAAGTTTCTTTAAAAAAAGGTTCAGCATTGGAATATAACACATACATTTTAATCATTTTTACTCAAGAGGTTCTACTACTACTACCTTATATGCCCCTAACAAGGCCACTGATAAGAAGAAAGTCCCCATATACATCAAAATACTTATAGTAGCACTTTTTGTGATAGAAAAGGACTGGAAATAAAAGTTGTCCATTGATTAGGGAATGGTTAAACAAGTTGTGCTATGTGAATGTATTTTACTGTATTTAATGTAATGTAATGTATTTAATGTATATTACTATATTTTAAGAAATGACAAATATGATGACTATAGAGAAGCAAAAGATCTACATGAACTGATGTAAAATGAATTAACAGCCCCCAAAACCCAATATATACAATGACTACAACAATATAAATGGAAACAATCACAGAACACTCAAAAATGAATGATGCAAGATTACTGAAAACAAGCATGTCTCCAAAGAATATATGAGAAGACACCTTATCTGACCCCCTTGTAGAGGTAAGAGATCCATGGACAGAGTACACTGCACATATTGTCAGGCTTTTTTGAAAGACTGATCTGATCAGTTTTCCTAATTTTTTCTCCTTTTTTTTCCTTTTTCTGTTAAAATTTTTTTTTTTATTGGGGTGGCTCTCTGGGAGAGAGAGAGAAAGAAATATTGGGGGAAATTTTGATGATATAAAAAATACCAAAAATTTATTTTAAAAATAAACAAAATATGTAACATTTATTGAATTTTTAAAAAATTAATACCGAAATAAGTGAAATTATTCAACCATAACATTCACAGGCAACTCAAGCAGTAGCCTAGTATCCTAAAACTACAAAAGAAAAAAGGACAGTTTCTATTAATCTGGGTAAATCCTCTATGGAGGATTTACAATATACTATTACTAAGTGTTACAACGGCATGAAATTTGGAAGGGTTAGAATTTTCATCAGTGGATGATCATCATTTGCATGGCAAATCGAACCCCCACCACCAACTTAACCACCATTCTTCCCTCAAACCTTGACAGTCTTATATGTTGAACCCAAAGGTTTTGGGAATAGCTGTGCTCCCTAAAGCTGTGCTCAGATTTGATTCCAGCCCAGTCCTTGCACCCAACTTTGAAGGGAAAAATTATTGTGGAGAAGGAGCTCAACTTCCTTACCACCAGACGCAGCAACTACTGACTCTCTGCCTCTAAAAGGTAGATAAGCAAAAGAGTTCTGGGAATCGTAGCAACCGTAGAGTAGATAATAAGTCTTCTTGTAGTCTAGCCTTTGTAGCCATCATCATGGGAAGCAACTCCATGAGGAAGGGACCAATCATCCCCAACGGCTACCCACTGGGCAGGCAAACCAGACTAGCCGAAGTAGCAGGACACCCTGAGAGAAAGAAAGGAGGCAGCCTATGCCAGGCAAATCAAACCATCACCACCAACTTGACCACCATTTCCTTTCAAACCCTGATGGAGACAGCTCAGGACCCTAAACTCAAGAGCCTTGGGAAGAACAATGCTCCCAGCTGAGAAGAGTGAATTGATCCTGTATCATTTTCTTACTGATCCCATTTACAATTCATTGCTTTTGTCTTGTAACTGCTTAAGTCATGGTTCTCTCTCTCTGAACTTGGTTCAGAATTCATCTGGTCTGTAACAGGTTAAGTTTAAAAATCCAATTCCCCTGCTAATCACTGATCTATTCTTGCCTCAAGGATTTTAACCAATATTGGGGAATGCTTGTGAACACAAGGGAGCCAGGCTTAATAGCTTTATATCACCAAGCTATCCTTCAAGGATGTCTGGTTTACCAAATCTTGTACCTAAACTCTGAGGAGAAAAGGAGGGGGGTCACTGCTAGCCCCCACTACCAAACTTCTAACCAATCATGTTGTTCCCTACACCTTAATTCTGTAACCAATCACGTTATCCTCAACTCCATGATGTCATCTACCCTGTTCTGTTTCTTCTTCTGCACTCCCCAAAACCTATATAAGGGGAACCCTGAACTTTTGCTCAGAGTTCTTGGCATAAATGGAGGCAAGCCATTGACGCATTTATTGACAAGCAGCATGACCCTGCTAATGAATATTATCTTGCTCAGAAAATTGCCTATTTACCTTTTTGTTAAATTTCATTTGAAACACAGCCCAGTGTCTATAGCCATCACAATAAGAAGCAATTTCCGTGGAAACATGTAATAAATGCATTTTTCATTTGTTCACTCACTCATAGATCATGCAAAACATCACTATCAATATTGATAAGGATGATGATGATGATAATAAGGTCCATAAGGTACTCATGAGATAAGTACTACAGATATTATTAGTCTCATTTTACAAATAAGGAAACTGAGGCTTAAGGTTAAGTTTCTTCTACAATAGGGACCTGCGCTTCCTTTCCTCTCACTCTCTTAGCTCTCTACAGTCGGGCTATCAATCTCATCAGTGACCCAAAACTGCTCTCCCCAAAGTTGCCAATGATCACTTAATTGCCAAATCTAATAGCCATTTCTTAATCCTCATCCTTCTTGACCTCTCTGAAGCCTTTGACACTGTTGAGAGCCCTCTTTTTGATACCCTCTCCTACCTATCTGACCACTGCTCCTCAGTCTCCTTTGCTGGATCTCCTCCAGATCAGACCTGCTAGCCATGGTTGTCCCACAGAGCTCTAACCTTACCCCTCTTTTCTTCTCCCTAGGGATGTCAATGGCTTCCAGGGATTCAATTATTACCTCTATGCTGATGATTCTCAAATTGCTTATCCAGCATATCCTGCTGACCTCCACTCTCGCATCTCCCAATGCTTATTAGACATGTCAAGTTGGATATCCTATAGCCATGTTAAACTCATGTTCAAAACTGAACTCATCCTTTCCCCCCCCAAATCCTCCCCATTTCCAAACTTCCCTGTTACTGTGAAAGGTAACCCAGGCTCAAAAGTAGGTGTTACCTTGACTCATCACTCTCACTCACCCCTCCTAGCCAATTCAGTTGCCAAGGCCTGTCAATTTCACCTTTTAACATCCCTTGCACATGCTCCCTTTTACCTCTGACACTGCTACCACCTGGCTGTAGGACCTCATTACCTCAGGCCTGGACTACTGCTATCGCCACCTTGTGGTTCCACCTGACACAAGCCTCTCCCCACACCAAACCATCCTCCACTCCAAGTGGAGTCAAGTCAAAGTGATCTGCCTACAGCAAAGTTCTGACCATCTCACTCCCCATTATTCAATAAATTTCAGTGGTCCCCATAGCCCTCAGGATCAAATTTAAAACCTTCTCTTCAGAGGTCAAAGCCCTTTCTAACCTAACCCCCTCCTACCTTTCTAGCCTTCTTACACCTTACTCCCTCCCACAAAGTATGACACAGTGACACTGGTCTCCTTGATATTCTTCAAGAGACACACCATCTCCAGTCTTTAGGAATTTCCACTTGCACAGGAATACTATCTCCTCACCTTTACTTCTTGGCTTCCAGTTAAAATCCCATCTTCTACAAGAATCCTCTCCTGATTACCCTTAATTCTGGTGCTGTCCCCGTATTGATTACTTCCAATTTATCCTATATGTAGCTTGTCTGTACATAGTTATTTACATACTGTCTCTCCCATTAGATTGTGAGTTCCTCAAGAGCAGGGACAGCTTGTCATTATTTACCTTTCTTTGTATCCTCAGTGCTAAGGACTGTGCCGGGCACAAAGGAGACACTTAATATATGTTTACTGACTGACTGACTCCCATGCTTACAGTGCTGGCAACTGTCAGAGCTCAGATCTAAACCCCTCTTCTGACTCGAAGTCCAATGCTATTTCTGCTATACCTCAATCATTCAAAAATTATTTTCATGCCTGTGTACAAGAAAGGTACTGTGTATATATTAGAAATATTTCTTATTCTCAATATGTATTCTCATTTTGCATTCTAATAGGTCTATAGCAAATATGTATTCAAAATTGGCCCAATACAGCCAATTTGTCAGTTTTTCCTTTAAAGGTAACAGAACAAACAACAGTACTGACAGTAATGAAGAGAAAGCAAATTCACGAAATGTTTTTCAAGAAAAAAAAATCCTGTTAGATTTTCCCCAATTAGGATACTGAATTCTACTCTACTGTGGGAGCATAATGAGCCAGAAAGGGTAAGGAAAAAAGAAAAAAACAAAAACCCCAACTCCCTCTTAGTGCGGTGGGGAATGAAGGGTCAGGCTCCCTCAGGTCAGATCCCAGCGAATCCAGAGTTATAAACCTTTTCTGAAAATGATTTCCATGGCCCACAAGCATGTTCTGCACCTACATATGGACACGTCTCACTAAATAAAATGTCAGCTGCTCGACGGCAAGGACTATTTTTCTTCTGGTCTCCAGTGCCTAGCAGAAAGCCTATAACATAACAGGCATGTAAAATATTTGCTGACTGATTTCTAATATTTGTTTCAAGGAACCCAGAAGTATGATAAAAATTACAGTTATAAAGTACTATTTTCTTACTGAAGGAAATTAAAGTCTCTTGGGTCAAGTAAACATTTTGAAATTCTTACTCAACCTATAAAAACTGTTTTAAGAGGAGATACATTTTCTGCAAGGGCATATGAAAATCAGGTCCAAATCAAATGACAATAATATTAAAGTTCATCTCTCCCTCCTTCCTCCTCTTTCTCTCTCTCTTTCTCTCTCTCTCTCTCACATGCACACGCACGCGCGCGCGCACACACACACACTTGGCATTTTTAAAAGATTTCACTCTTTAATAACATACTAACTGCATAAAAATTGTTAATTACAAAAAGATACGAGGTTTGAAGTTTCAAAAGTTGACAGAACAGTGTCTCCAAGTTACTATACACCTCTGGGGTGCCAGCTATCTTACTTAAGCCAACATTCTGAGGCTGAGGAGGCCCAATGAATGGCCAATGAAGCTGTGTTAATATCTCTTCAAAGTCACTGCAACAGAAAATTAATACTAGTATATTTTAGTTAAAACAGAAATCTACAAAAACTCTCCACAATATTCAGCATGGGTATGTTACCTACCATGTTAGCTTGTCCTTGAGGATTTTATGCCAGAATTTAACAGTGGACCTAACAAAACTAAGGAGATGAGAACACGATGATTCCTGGAGCTTAATATCCAGTTGTGCCATGGATACTAAAGTAGTAGCTGCCTCTGGTACATTATTGGTCATTAGATATTGTTGAATATTATCACTGTAAAGCAAATATTAAAGTCAATTTGTGTATAGTATAATAAAAAAATTAGGAAAACTGTTTAAAATCAGAAAAAAAAATTTCTCACTGACTTTGAGGTAAAACTGAATATAGACCTGGACCAAAAAAAATAATGACACAGACAACATTTACCTTTCCTCTATTCTCATTTGTAACCCTTTGATTACTATCTAATACCCATGTGCTGCCCAAAACCCTCTCCCCATCCTCCCACCAAGGCAGGCTCTTCCTTACTTGAACCTCAAGTTCTAGATCTCTTTCTCCATTGCTCAATTGTCCCTCTCCTCCACCATTAAAACTTACCTGACCTAAGTCCCATTCTTTCAGGGCCCTGTTAGGAGACTAGCCAACTAATCTGATTGATTATAGATACAGTGCTAATATCTTAGTGTTTTGCCCTTTCTTCTGTTTTAGCAGAGGCCTCCAATGTTATTAATCAAAGTGATGCAGAATTTCAAACACCGTTACAATACAAAGCAATCCTTCAATCTTACCACACAGGTAACCTACTGCCTACCGTGTTTGGCAGACCCCGTTTATATGTCACCTAGTGGCAGAGTAGAAGCAGCACAGGATTTGGAGTCAAGAAGACCCAAGTCTGAATCCTGGTTCTGCTACTTACTACTTGTGTAATCTTGAGCAAGTCACAAACTCTCTGGGACTCCACTTCCTCATCTGTAACTAGATTACCTATAAGGTTCTTTTTTTTTAATTAGATTTTTTGTTTTTCGTTTACAACACTTAGTTTTACACGTTCTTGAGTTTCAAATTTTCTTCCCTTCCCTCCCCCCTCCCCCCAAAATGGCATGCAGTCTGATATAGATTCTACATAAGCCTTCGTATTAAACTTATTTACACAATAGTCAAGTTGCAAAGAAGAATTATGACCAATGAAATGAGTCATGAGAGAGAAGAAACAAAACAAAAAAAGATGACAAACAGTTTGCCTCAGACTCCTCAGTTCTTTCTCTGGATGCAGCCAGCTCTCTCCATCATGCATCTTTTGAGCCTTGTATTGCTGAGCCACGTCTAAGGTTCTTTTCAACTCTAACTCTATAATTGCATAGCATGATTCTGCACTAACAGCTCTGTTACCCAACATGGTTGGGTTGTTATTGATGTAGTATTCCACATAAGTGAGGTTTCCTGGTAATTGCAGCTTAGTCCCTGAAGTATCAAAACACTAATTTCTCATGAGTAAGACCAGAAAATGTAATAAACATGACAATACTGCTTAGAGCAATTCACTAATTCACTGTCATACCAATCAAACTGCCAAAGGATTATTTTATAGAACTAGAAGAAATGATAACAAAATGAATCTCAAGGACAAGGAAAAAAAAAGTGGGAAAGAAGGGGACCTATCAGAGACAAAAGCACAATTGCAAATTCAATACCATCCATTATTGAATTCAAATTCTTGAGTTTTAAAATAAATGCATTCTCATTTACTTAAAAAGAATGCAATATTTAGAAGTCATTTCATTATAAAGTTTACCTTCTGGGAATCACAAGAATTATATACAGAAAGTTACTAAGCAGTGCTATATACCACTACTAGGCCTATACCCAAAAGATACCAAAGAAATGGGAAAAGGTCCTATATGTGCAAAAATATTTATGACTTAGATAAAGTGATGAAGAGGAATGTAAGCAGAGCCAGAAGAACAATTTATATTATTTATTAATTTTATAACAGTTTTGAAGACCGATGAACTGGTGAACAATGGTATGGGCAATACCAGGAGAACAATTTATCAGTAACAACACTGGCAAGACAAACAATTTTGAAAGCTTTAAGAACTGTGATCCATAACATGACCACCGATGATTCTAGAGTATCAGTGTTGAAACATATGACCCGCTTCCTGACAGAGAGGTGATAGATTTAGGGTACATATGCAGACAATGAGAGAATGTTGCTCTGCTTGACTATGCATTTCTGTTATAAGGAATTCGTTTTTTCTGTTCTCTTTTTCCATAAGGTACAGGTTAGGAGAGAGACAAAAAAAGATTTCTATTAATTAAAAAGAACATTTTAAAAAACAGTAGTGGGGTGCTCAAATGATGCACACATTTTCAGATGAGGTCACTATATTACTGTTAGTTAACTAATTTACTTTCCTAGAAGAAGGCTTTCATGGAGTGAGGACGATCTGGAAATGTCTGTCATGTAAAAAACAAAGCACATCAATAAAACATTTTTTTAAAAGTCCAGGGTCCATTTCACTGTCATTGTGATTCTTGTAGTCAACTGATGAGAAGAGGTCACAGTCTTTCATTAGGACACCACATTTCCCTTTCAAGGATTACTGCAAATACCAGATACAGGATAATATTATCTTAACTGAGACATTTCTTATAAAGTTCTCACCAGAACCTTATTGCCGTCCCAGAACATAAATATGTGGTAAAATGGGTAAAATAGGAATTCAGATAATCTCAATTTAAATAATTTAAACAACAGGAATGAGATGTTTTGGAACCCTAAACTCTACCACTGGCTCACTACTAGCTCTATCAATGACTTACTATATATACTCACAGACAAATATTTTATACTTGAAACCCTACAAAGCAAATATTTTCATAGCTTACTCCTTACTTCCCCTGCCTTGCTCCACTAATAATCCAGCCAAACTGGCCTTCTCTCTATTCCCCAGATTTTCCCCTCCATTCCCACCTCCATTCCTTTGCACTGGCCATCCCACATGCCTGGAACACACTTCCTCCTTACTCCTGTGGCCCTCACTTGCTTTAAGACCATACTGTCTTCTGTATGAAGCCTTTGATTCCTTCAAATGCTTGTGCTCTCCCTCAAATCAATCCTATATTTAACTATTTTAATACATTTTTGTATCTATTCACTTTACATTTATGCTGCATATTTACATGTGTGCTTGTCTACCTTAAGTTAGTTCCTTGTGAATAGGGATTGTTTCATTGTTTGTACTTCTATATCAGGGAATAACATAGTTTGGGGCACATTATAGGTGCTTTAATACATGCTTGTTGATTGATACCATGTAAAATAACTTCCTTTTTTCTTGAGAAACATAATCAACTTATAGTCACTGAGACAGTCTTCAACTGAAACAGAATGCATACTCTGGCTTTATTACATCTGAAATGCTATTTTTTCTATCTCTGATGATATTTCTTTCTGTAGCCCTTCAGACATTGTAATATTTCCTAGCAACAGTATATACACCACTAATTGATATGAGGCAATTGCAGAGGACATCAGTAAACATTGAAGATAAGGCAGAGGGTGGGGTGGAAAAGCAAGAGTCAAGGATTAAGGAAACTGATTTGAAACATTAAGTCTGCAGGGTATTGTAGGTCTCAAGTCAAGCAATTCACCCACTAAGAACTACGGTAGGTGACAGCCAATCAAAAATCTCCACCTTTATTCTTGTATACATAGTACCAAAATTCAGAAGATACTTTTAAACAGAGGATATACATGTGCCTGGTGTTCTTCCATATAGTTTCCAAAGTGATTTTTAAAAAATATATGTAAAATCATGTCACCCTTCTACTCAATAAATTCCAATAGATCCCTATGTGGCATCTAGATAGTGCAGTGGTTAGAGTCTGTGGTTGGAATCAGGAGGACCTGAGTTCAAATGCCAGCTCAGATACTTAGCTGTGTGACCCTGGCAAGTCACTTAACCCTGTTTGCCTGTTTCCTCATCTGTAAAATGAACTGGAGAAGGAAATGGCAAACCACTCCAGTATCTTTGCCAAGAAAACCCAAAATGGGGTCACGAAAAGTTGGACATGGCTGAAAGGACTGAAGAACAAACTCCCTGTAACCTCTAGGATCAAATGTAAATTCCTGTGTTCGGTATTTAAAACTCCTCACAAGTTGGCTCCTTCCTACTTTTCAAGAGTTGTTATACATTACTCCTCTCCACGACTTTACAATGGCCGACTGGCCATTCTTCATACACCACACTCCATCTCCCATCTCCAGTCTTTTGTACTGGCTATCCCTCATTCTCCAGATGAACTCCTTCCTTACCTCTGCTCAAAGAATCCTTGGGTTTCCTTCAAGCTTCAGCTCAAATGATAATTTCTAAATGAGGTCTTTCTTGGGCTCCCTAGATGCTAGTGTCTTACCTCCTACAATCTACCTGCTTACCTTGTATTTGCTTCATATGTCTTTTATATCTATCTACATGAGTACAAGTTGTTTCCATCATTAGAATGTAAGGGCTTTAAGGAGAGGAACTATTTCATTTTTTGTCTTTGCATTACTAGGACTTAGTACATAATATAGTAGGCCCTTAATAAATGCTCGTTGAAGGAAAACAGTCTATACTAGATAATTTCTAAGTATTCAAATCTAACTTCCTTTCAAATGAAAATAAAGGTTCCTAAAAAGTTAACATTCATTCACAATGCATGAAAAAATTACCATTATACTATTTTTATGACAACTGAAAGAATTAAGTTTTTATAATCTCTAATTAACCTGATTTTTTTTTCTTTTTGGAGGGGGGAAGGCAGGGCAATTGGGGTTAAGTGACTTGCCCAAGGTCACACAGCTAGTAACCTGACTGTTTAATGTCATCAATGCCCTGGTAAAGATAGAAGCCTCCAGGAATATGATAAGTAAGAATATAATAAATGAAGCATCTTTTACCTTAGCTCCTCTATTTGTGAAATCCACTTTAGATAGGCAAGATGCCGCTCAATCTCTTCTATTTGGCTAATAGATACTCCAAGCTCATCCATCCATGGCTGTGCTGTCAACAAATGACTGTTGATTGAACTAAAGAGAAGAGTTTCTTTTTCTAGAAGCTGACTAAGAAATTTCTTTGAATCTTCAGCATTTTTTAAGGCATTCTGAATTCTTTTAGGGACTTCTGATGAAATTGTAAGTACCTGAACACACACAAAAAAAAATTACAAAAAGAGAGATTAATGATTACCAAAATATCTGCAATCTTACCTTTTACATACAAAATATTTTAAGTGCTTTATTTTGTGTAGAAAATAATACAATTTCATACTATCATAACATGGTACTAAACTAAAAAACAGAAAAATAACAACCCAAGTACACCAAACTCATAATTTCAAATTTTTGCTTAGATTCTAGCACATCTAACTGCTCTTATCATGCTGATGTTTTAATCCCGGATAACCTATGAGGCACTTAAATGCAATTCACTTTAACTGTGCTGTTCAAAAACAGAATAAGGACAGGGACTCTGGTGTTCTAGAGAAAGCCCTGTGAACAACTAAACATCTAGGGATTGTAAGACTCAACTAAATTCTCGGTGTCACACAGAACCAGTAACATTGCCCATTCTGGACTGTAGCTTGTTTAAATGTAAAATGTGAGAATATAAGAAGACTCGAGAGAAATCAGTAAAAAGGTATTGCTGGTATCACTGTAGTTCTTCAAATCTTACTGCCTGCCCCACCCCCATTCCAACAAGACAGAAAGGGGAAAAGAGACAGGGGAGGGGAGGGGAGGGGAGGGGAGGGGAGGAGAGGGGAGGTGAGGTGAGAAGTTCTTCCTATATTTAGAATGGTACCATGAGTTAATAGGTTTTTAGAATTATGGGTTTAGACCTGGTAAGAATCTTATCAATACTTTAGTTTAACTCCATGATGTTGCAGATAGAGAAAGTAGGCCCAATTACTTTGCCAGAGTCATAAAGGTAAGAAGTAGAAGAGCCAGGAGTTGAACCCAGGTTGGAATGGGAATTAACTTTTTACAGCTTTACTACAGATTACCACATTATGGAAATATAGAGATTAGAAATGATAATCTTGCATCTATTTTGCCAGTGGCATAGGTAAAAATACATCTTAAGCAACAATACAACACAAAGAATATGCATTGTTCAGAGAAAGAAGAATATGGATACAGAATTTATTTTTCATCAATATGGCAGTCATAAAAGAAAATCTTTAATCTTTGCAAAAGGGACAATAATATAATTAAGTGTAAAAGCACTTTAAGATAATTATAATAAAAGCTCCATAAAATGTTATCAACATTACCAACATCATTTTTCCAATTACATAATGTCATTCAAGTAGGAAATCTGTCTTTTATTTATTTTGCAGAATATTTATTAGATGGTGGATCCTTAAAAATTTAAGTTATACAACCATTACCTAACTCTCCTGATCCCAAAGTCAAGATGTCATTGAAGATTTTTCTATCTATCTACAGTTACTCATTCTATACAAACTTGCGATGAACTCATCAAATCCATACTTCAACAAAAACATAGTTTAACACTTACCTGTTCTTCTAATTGTGCTTTATTATCTGTCAGCTGTTCTATGAGTTTTCCAAGTTTCTTTAAAGATTTAAGATCATTTCCAACTTCTTTTTCTATAAATTCAGACACGTAGGAAGGGATATCACAGGTATCTACATCTTGGTTGGTTTGTTCTTTTCTGACAACAGCTGCCATTCTTAGATTGCCTAAATTTTTTTTTTTAATTGTAAAGCAAAAAGTTACAACATTCACTCAATGACAACCGTATGCTACAGAATGTACACAACACGGCTGGCTGGAATCGCTCAGACAATCCCCAAGCATTTATTAAGACGACACTTTGCTAAGACTATGCACTCTAAGTCTCTTAACCTCCATGTGCTTCAAGTAACTCTAAGATTTAGCTACTAAATTATAGGTGGATAACAAGGATTTATCATACCCAAAAAACGATATGGGAAAAGGATCATCACCTGACTGGGTAAATAATGTTGGAGATGGTTGGTTTTTATTTTCCTTTCACGAACCTCAAGCCTTAACTATTACAACAGTCTTCTGAGCGGTCTCCTGCTCAGTCTGTATCTCCACTCCAGTCCACCCTCCACTCAACTGTCAAATTGATCCTCCCTAAGTATATAGCAACCTCTTCTTCCCTTCCTTCAGTCAGCTTCAGCGGCTGTCTATGATGACATCGCGGATTAAATGGAAAATCATCAGTTACACTTGCCTCCCTTCTCCCCTTCCTCCTATATTCTACCGCCAGTGACACCACCTTTCTTGCTCTTCCTCACGCCCGACACTCTAAGCTCCCAGCATTTTCACTGGCTTTCCCTCATGCGTGGGATTTTTCTCTCTTTTTACAGCCTCCTAGCTTCCCCGGCTTCCTTCAAATCTCAATTAAAGTGCCACTTACTGCAAGAAGCCTTTCTCAATTCTCCTTAATCTTGGTGTCTTCCCTCCGTGAGGAATTATTTATTGATCTGTGAATTTATCTTGTCAAGTTTGTTTTTATTACTTAATTTTGTTTAATTATCTTGTTTCTACCGAGCTGTTTGCATGCTGTCTCTTCCCGCCCCGCCCCGCCCCGCCCCGCATCTGACTGAGAACGGAGACTTTTTTTGTACCCCCGCCTTTCGTACGGAGACTGGCACAAGGTAGGCGAACATAAATGTCAACTAACCGGATCCATATGGCAGTGTGGCGAAGCCTACGGACCCCTTCTCGCTAGAATGTTTGTAAACGCATAAAATACAATACAGAGGACGACAAAGGAAACCAGTTATATAGAAAGTTATTACAATTTTAAGTTATTAACAATAGTTGTTACCATTTTTAAAAACTCAATTAAAAGTAGGAGGCTTCACTCTTTAGAAATTTATCCACAGATGGGCTATGTGGACTCTCCCCGCCCCCCCCCCCAAAAAAAAAACCCTGTCCTCCTCGATTTTGCAGACTGGAAAATCGCAGTTGAGGGAGGTCAAAGCGACTTGCCCCAGGACAAGAAGATAATATATGGCACAGCCGGGACTCGAACCCAGGACACCGAACCCCTGACACTCCGGGGCGAACCCCGCCTGCTGCTCTCTTGGGCTTCTTTCCTCTATTGAGGGGCGGGGGGCGTTAAAGGTCCCATCCCTGGTCCCGGGCCGTAGGAGGCTGTCCGTCCTCCCGTGTTCTCCCTTGATCTCCCCTAACCTCAGCTCAGCTCCGGCCGCCTCCTGCCCTCCGACTGCTCGGCTCCATGCGCAGCCCGCCTGCTGGGAGCAGCCCGTGCGACGCGCGGAGGGAGCCCCTCCAGGGCCGGACTCGCAGAGGCGGAGACGGACGTTTCACCCCGGAGGATGCCGAGGTGGCTGCCAACGCCACTTCCTCTCCCGAACTCGCTGACTTCTTCCCCTCGTTCCCAGAGGAACACATTCCTCGCTTTCCCTGGCCGCGAAAACTACCCTGTGGCGCCATCGCCTGGCTGGAGGCCGCGCTGCAGTTCTTACGGTATGGCCAGAGCCTGGCTTGTAGTCAGTCCTGTCCCGGTATCTACACTGATCATGGTCCTGATGCTCTAAGAGCTTACTAGGAACCTGGGTAATAGTGGTTGTAATAGTACTAGCAGTAGTTGGTTGGTTGTTGCCCTTGATGCTTGAATAAGATGAAAATGACATCACTGTGTGGAAGTCAACAGTGTGTACTGTGGCTGATCAGACCAATGGGAACTTGGAAGGCCCTACCACAGGCCCAGAATAAATGAACATTTGGAGTAGAGATGTCTCTGAAAAGTAGTAGTAGTAGTAGCAGCAGCAGCAGTAAACAATAATAATAACCAACGTTTATATAACATTATATATAACATTTATATTTACTAATCATAAAGCTGCCCATTACATGAAGTCAAATAGAAGTGACATAGTGGATAGAGAGCACTGGACCTAGAGTCAGGCTGACCTGAATTCAAACTTCACTGGCAAGCCATTTCACCTCTCTCATCCTCAGTTTCCTCGTCTGTAAAATGTAGATAATAATAGCACCTACCTCACAGGGTTGTGGTGGGGATCCAGTGAGGTGACATATGGAAAGCGCTTTGCAGTTCTTAAGGTGCTATGTAAAATGTTAGCTGTTATTATTAAAATGGATCACAAATCTTGCAGATGGTGGTTGAGAAAACCTGTTGTAGCAAAGGATACTGCTTGATGCACCTAAAATCCTCTGTGTTTCACTTTGTAGAGTTAAACAGTAGTCTCCAAGAGTGCTATCACACCATTAGAGTTTTGTGAGGTTGAAATATGGTTTTAAAAAAAGGAAAATGCCAATAGTGTTACCTTCTAAATTTTGCACTAATGGCAAAAATATGCACCCCACTGGCATGGCATTTAGGATAACAAGTCCATATTTTTGTTCAATGCCCTTTAACTTTGCTCAAAAAGGAGGCAAGTTTCCTGGCCTTTATTAGGGTTATGGGGACCAAAAATGTGGGCTGTTAGTCACAACAAACTCACATCACTTCTTAGCAATCTACTAATATCACAGATTTAGAGCTGGAAGGGTTCCCAACTTATTTTACAGACCAGGTTACATGACTGACAAGGCCCGAATTTGAACCCAGGTCCTCTCACTCTTAAATCCATTGATCTTTACACTGAACCAGGCCTCTGTAGATAGCTCTGTGCCTCAGTTTCCTTATTTATCCAATGAAAAATCCATGACTACCTCCACCTCCTTCAATCCATGATTATGACAATTGAAGTATTCACAGCTCCTCCCACGCTTTTCTGAAGGAAAGTATTATATGTGAGACTTTGATGGTCCTAAGGCAAACACAATTTCTTATGCCATCATTCCCAAATTTTCTGCTTTCTCATTTTGCCTATGGTGATTCTCTTAGATACTCTCCAGCAAGGAAGATAGGCTCAAGATTAACTAGGAATAGAGGTCACAGAAGAGTTCAGCTTCTTTGCAATGATAGAAACATCATCTGAGGTT
This sequence comes from Trichosurus vulpecula, assembly GCF_011100635.1. NCBI lineage: Eukaryota > Metazoa > Chordata > Mammalia > Diprotodontia > Phalangeridae > Trichosurus > Trichosurus vulpecula. The sequence continues at coordinate 148,350,899 of NC_050577.1, forward strand.
ATTAACATTTGGAACCCCTGTTATCAAATAAGGGGTAGAAAAAGGGTTTTTTTATGACTTTTTAGTTAGGATCTTACTTTTAACTGTTTTGTTTTTAAAAAAAAAATGAATGCAAGGAAGGGGACGAATGAGCAGGAGTTTATTTGGGTGCTGGGATTTATTTGTTTTCTAAAATGTGAATTTAAAATCTTACTTAATTTCCTCCCCCCCCCATCTTCATCTACCATTAATCAGATCTCAGTCACTGACACAACAACATTAATATTAAAAACAACTATAATTTTGGTAGTATAATACTTAAAAAATAAAGCAAAGAGGCATGAAAACATATTTTTTCCTTCTCCATTTAAAGATGCAAACTGGTAATGTTGTAAATTACTTGGATTTTAATAAATGGTCTCAGTGATAGACTGCGTCTCTTGCATTAAAGGACTATTTTATCAGATTTAGAGATAATCACCAGGGGAAAATTGACTATAAACTCATGAAACTACTAAGGTCTAGAGAGGGTTGAAATCTTCATAGGTGGCAGGAGTCTGCACATGGGGATGAAGTCAGAGGAAGGAGCCTTGAAGAATGCATTTTAATAATATCCAGGAAAATTTAAAACATGAATGGAAAATTGGTTTCCTGGTTCACATGTAGGTCATTATGCATAATTTTTTTGCACCATTTGCTGCAGACTTTAAATCAAACTAATTACTATATTGCTTCATCATGAATGAACTTTTCATATATTTTTTAATCAGTGTGTTGATGCAAGAATGTATGCCATCAATGTGTCTTGTGGTCCATGTCAATGACAAAATTTTAGGACGCCCAAACCATGATGAATCATTTAATTAAATCTCCAGAAGTAATACAAGAGAAGATCAATCTCACCTCTGACAATTACTATTTGTCTAACCTTGGGAAATATCCCTGGTTCTCTGTTTCCTGATATGTAAAATTAGGGGATTAGATTAGGTGACCTTTTCTGTAGATGTATTATTCTCTAGTTGCCAACTGCTTTTGTGGAAAGCTATTCTCCAATGAGTGCCTGCCTGCCTGCCTGCCTGCCTGCCTAGCTTCATTCCTCATTCTTCCTTTGGCCAGGGTGAAATTTCTAGCTACCAGCAGTAAGTTGGGAATTAGATTATCAAGCTTCTTCCCTTGGATTAAAGCTAAATCAGAGTGAAACGACAGAATGGATGCATGATGTACCAGAGTACATTGCAAGTACTCTGGGAGTAAAGAGTGAAAATAAGATGATGAATGGAGGAGGTTGTCAGATGGCTTAATGAAGAAGGTAATGGGAATGAAGGAAGAGATGAGGGCTATCTAGCAGTCCACAGGTATGCCAGTTTGAACCTATGCTCTTCTCTCCTCCTCCTCTTAAATAGAATTTGGGTCTTCTAATCACTCTTTCCCTACCTGCTCTTTCAAACCATCACCCCAGCACTGGTCTTTTTTTTTTTTTTTTGGAGGGGGGAAGGCAGGGCAGTTGGGGTTAAGTGACTTGCCCAAGGTCACACAGCTAGTAAGTGTGTCAAGTATCTGAGGCTTGATTTGAACTCAGGTTCTCCTGACTCCAGGGCCAGTGCTCTCTACTCACTGTTCCACCTAGCTGCCCCCTTATTTTTTCGTTTCATAGTCTTGACCATTGGGAAGAAGTATGTGTGAACCTCTCTTAAAACAAACAGTTGGTCTATTGACTGTTTTGCCAGGGAAAGATGTGTTTTTCAGGGCAAATTAATATTGAAATTTGTAGTTACTACTGAACTGCTGCCTTGACTATATTTTTTCTTTTCCTTTTAATTAATTAATTAATTTTTAGTTTTCAATATTCATTTCCATAAGATTTTGAGTTCCAAATTTTCTCCCCATCTCTCCCTTTCCCCACCCCAAGATTGAATGCAATTTTATCTAAACACTATATATACATTCATATTAAACCTATTTTCACATTAGTCATGTTGTAAAGAAGTATTAGAATCAATGGGAGAAACTATGAGAAAGAAGAAACAAACAAAAAAAGAAAAAAAGAGAGCAAATAATATGCTTTGATCTGTATTGAGGCTCCATAGTTCTTTTTCTGGATGTGGACAGCATTTTCCATCATGGGTCCTTTGGAGTTGTCTTAGATCCTTGCATTGCTAAGAAGAGATAAGTCTATCAAAGTTAGTCATCACACAATGAGGCTGTTACTGTGTACAATGTTCTCCTGGTTCTGCTTACTTCACTCAGCATCAGTTCATGTCTTTCCAGGTTTTTCTGAAGTCTGTCTGCTCATTATTTCTTATAGCACAGTAATATTCCATTACATTCATACTTGTTCAGCCATTCCTCAATTGATGGGTATCTCCTCAATTTCCAATTCTTGGCCACCACAAAAAGAGCTGCTATAAATATTTTTGTACATGTGGGTCTTTTTCCCATTTGTATGATCTCTTTGGGATACAGACCTAGAAGTGCTGGGTCAAAGGGTGCCCTGACTATATTTTGCAGTTGCTTTTTGCCCCATTCCCCCCAGTTTTCATAGATTTAGAGTTTTAAAGGACCAAAGAGATAGTATATATAGTCCAGCTCCCTTATTTTAAATTAGAAAACTGAGGCCAGGAAGGTTAAATAATGACTTGCCTGAGGTCACACAGGTTAAGTAACATATAGCCAGAACTTGAATCCGGGTCCTTTTGGCTCCAAACATACTGTAATCTATCTCACTGTGACATTAACTATGAATCAACAATAGCCCCAGGAAAAGTGTGATGATCCTCTATATGTTTTAATTTTAAGAAAATTGAAGCTGTGACATTCTCCTCCCCCTGTAGTATTAGAAACAAAAACTACTTTTAATTTTAATGAGTTGTCCTTTCCTCTTTCAAGTGTAAAAAATTTAGGTATTAATCAACTGAAGAATCCCTGCAAGTAATGCAACAGACCAGAAAGTTAAGGGTCATAAATCCTTGTTTGGTTTTGAAATGAATGAGTACAATAATTAGACCTGGGCCTAACATTCTATGCACATATTTGCAGTCAGTCAATAGTCAGTTTGCAGAATTGAATTAAAAATCTGACCACGTGGTGGCTTTGAGAAAATGTGTGTTTCTTGAAAAACATGGGACGATGAGGGAATTCATGTTTTTAAAAATGTCTCTCTCCACACTATTCAGTGCTGAGTACTGAGTCTAGATTTGCCACAAATGTGCTTCTTACAGAAGCCCTACTTAGTATGGCTGTTTTCTCTGTTAAGAAGGGTGGAAATGTGGAAAAATAAGTAATTTTTAATATTAAAACATTTTTCTTTTCATATCTACATTCTTATCTACCCCCTTTTCCCTTTCAATTTAAACAAAATCCCCATTACTGTATTATTATTTTTTTTAGTTATTGAATAAGTTTGAATAATTCCAGCGTGGTGTGGAGGAGGTAAGACGAATGCCTCATAATTCACACTTCGTAAATGCCCCCAAGTAGGTTAATAAATCCTGGGGAACTTCTCTGGAGGTCCATAGAGCTTAAACCACTAGCACCGCCGAGATCATGCCGCTGGCGCCCAAGCCTGGGGATTGAATCCCAAGTCCAGCCTCGCCGAATCTACTCGAAGCAGCCCCTTAGAAATTATCCGACTTTTTTTCATTCCACCGGGACGCCCCTGAGTCAGGCGGTCCCTGCCACTTATCTCTGGCTAAATTCCCATTACCCGGTAAGGAGGTCACTGTATGATTAGTCGTAATGTACTATTTTGTCTTCGTTACCGGAGACCCCCAGTGAAGTAGGAGTTATCTGTAAACCTAGGTAATGCAGATGCATCACAAAGCCGAAAGTGGTAAAATAATTATGGTTGTAATAAAGAAGAGTTAGCTTTAACCCGGTGCTTTGAGGTTTGCTTGGAAGCATTTACAGATGCTCTCAGGCTTGGTTTTGTTGGTTGGTTTATTTGGGTGGGGGAGGGGAGGCCTTCCAACCACGCCCGCACAAGTTTAAGGTCTCGGGTGGTCCGGGTCGCGGGAGGCTCGGGGCTGGCCTCTGTGCGTCCGGGCTTTCCCAACGTGTGCTCGAGGCCCGAAGCCACCCGGGCGCGTGCAGGTGGCGCCCAGCTCCTGCCGCCCCCTGCCGGGGAGGGCCCCGGAGGGGCCGTGCCCGGCGCAGGGTCCGCCTCCTCGGCGCGTCGCTTGCGCTGCTGCACGTGTGCGAGCTCCGGCGGCTGCGGGCTAGGTGTCCATCTGGAGGGCAGGCGTGGGCGGCGGGGCCGCTAGTCTATGTTCCACGGTCTCGGCCGCCGGCTCCTGCGGTCCTCCTTCGCCGCCCCTCCCGGCCTTGGGCGGCGCCTCCTCCGCCTCTCCGGGGTCCCAGGAAGGGCTTGGGCCTCTCACGGCGCGCTTCCCGAGCCTCCCTCCGCGAACCTACCGTCGGGCCGCAGCACCCGAGCCCAGAGCCCCCGGCTCGCACCCACTGGTGAGTAAGCACGACGCGCGCCTCCGGCTCTAACCGGGACTCCTCGGCCTGTTTGCGGCCATTAGCCAGTATGTCTGCGGGCGCGTGGCCTGAGTCACCCTCAGCGCCCCCGCTCTTCGTCCACCCCGCCCCCTCCTCCTCGTCCACGCTCTCTTCCCGGCCTCGGGGTCCGCACTCTCCGCGGCTTCTCCGGGCCGGGCACAGTGAGTGCGTGCGCCCCCGCCTCCCCTGCACTTCCCCGCTTCTCTCCTGCTTGACAGCTTGTCCCTTTCCTTCGCCACTCCTTCCCCTTTCCATGTGCCTAGCGGGAGCCTGCCGGCGTCTCCTGGCGAAATCCTGCTATTATCGTTTGCTGAAATAGTGTGTGGACGAGGAAGGAATTGCGATGGGGGAACGTTGCTGCTCCGTCTGTGGGCACGGGGGTGGATCACTGAAGGGTTTTTGAACTCGAAGGAAAAAGCATTGATCAGACATGAAAACGGATTGTGTCCCTCTAGTGGGAATCGCTGGTTCGATCCGGCGGACGCACGCTGGTCCTGGAGTCCGGAAGGCCCGTGTTCAGATGTGACCTGCACTGGTCCCTTAACCTGTCTGCTTTTCCTTATGACTAAAATGGGGGCGATAATAACACCCCCCTCCGGAGTCTTGGTGGGGATAAAATGAGGTATTTGTAAAGTGATTTGGCTCTGTATAAGTGCTAGCTATTAGTACGGTCTTCCAAAGCCACTCTCCTTTGAAAAGGAGTCGAGCAGTCATTTGAATCCAGTCTGTTGCCTGGAGCACCCACTCCTGAATGTTTACATTGAGGCCTTAAGTCAGGCAGTCAATAAATAAGCAGGATTTTTAGGACTTTATTTCCCTAAGTATTCCTTAAAGGGCTTCATTTTCCAAGCTTTCCTTTTTTCTGCGAGTGTCAGGTAAAATGCTTAAAATAAGGAAGAACTTTTTAACTGTTAAAAGCTATGTAAAAGTGGAATGTGCTTTTCCCTCTAGACTAGAGGTTTCAAACATAGCAGTGAATGCTTGTTCACTAAAGGTGTTTAAGGGCAGCTAGGGGGCACAGTGGATAGAACGCTAGATAGATAGATAGAAAGAAAGACTCATCTTCCTAAATTCAGATCCAGCCTCAGACCCTTACTAGCTCTGTGACCCTGGGGGAGTCACTTAACCCTGTTTGCCTCAGTTGCCTCCTGTGTAAAATGAGCTGGAGAAGGAAATGGCAAACCACTCCAGGGTCTGTGTCCAGGAAACCCCAGATGGAATAAAGAGTCAGACAGGACTGAACAACAAAAAAAGGTGATTAGAGAAGGCTGACTGGCCTCTTGTCAATAATTCTATAGAGAGGATACCTACTTTAGATAGGAGTTGGACAAGATGCTTTCTAAGGTTCCTTCCAACTCTTTAAGATTCTATGATTCTATGAAATGTGTGTAATTTACTTTTTTTTGAGAAATTAATTTTTTTAATCAATAATTTAATCCCACTTCCTCCCCATTAAAAAAAGAAAGAAAAAAATAGATATAGTCTGATTTGCTTTTTATTACTGTGCAGGAGGAATACATGGATAATGCGTTACTAGTGTTGGTGATAGAATTATATGGTTTTGTCTTCTAATTGGACTCAGACCTGAAGCATATGAGAATGCATCTGGGAATCTGATCTATGGCTGTGCTAAGCTGCCTCCTATGCCTTCTCATCTTGTGTGATTTTTTTTTCCATATCTTGCAAAGGGTGATCACCCAGTATGTTGGAAGTTGAGGCACTTTACCGTACTGAGTCCCCAGGTGACACTTGGAGTGTGTCCATGTTACCCCTCCTTTTGCTTCATGACCAATCATATATCTTCTGCATGAACGGAGGCTGTATTTTGATGGAGCTGTGGGTATTCCCTCCTTGTGCAGATTGCTATTCATCTTTGGCTTGTCCATACCCTCCTATAAATCCCCTATAACTTTTGGTTGACCTTCCACTAGATCTCTTCACATATACGTGGATAGCAGTAAAGAGCACATGTGTTCACTAGTTTATTACTCATTCTCCCTCTCTAGGTAGTGCATTTGTCCTTTTCCATTCTCCTGTATATACACATATATATGAATATGTGTATTTATGTACATATATAATATGCGTCTTATTTCTTTTTGCTTCTCCCTGCACATTCTTTGTTGGTAACATGTTACAGCATATTCATAAACACCATGTGTCGCCCTTTAGTCCTTTGGGTACCCTGCAACTTTAGTTCTTGGGAGAATGTGATATTTAATTACTGAGGGCGACGGAGCATCACCAGATGAATATTGATGTTAAAAAGATGAGTGTTTCAGGAAGAAGGTTAGGGTCATTAAAAAGCATTGCATAATTTTTTTGAGGTAATCAAGTGGTTTTCCTTTTAGTCATTTTTTGGCCCAGTCCATTGTCCATCAGGAGTATCTGCTCAAAATACACATCCTGATAATATGGGCTGTCCATCCAAATGCATGTTGGTGTTTACCCTTCATTCTCCAAGAGGGACTAAGAGATCTCAGGAGGATGATGTCTTGACTTGCAAGTGAATTAGATTTAAGTGAAGCAGAACTATGCAGAGTCATCAGCCTCACTCTCTCCAGTGGCAAGACATAGGTTAGGATCACTGGCCAGTTCTGGATTTGGAGTCAGAGAACCTGAGCTATTTCACCTGTGACCTTGGTCAAGTTTCTTCACCTCTCTGTTCCTCTTCTTTTCTCTGTCATTATCCTCATCCTCATTATCATGTGAATAAATGAATAAAGAATTTCTTAAGCTTGCTATATGCAAAGGTCTGTTCTAAGCTGTGGAGACACAAATAGAAAATAATACAGTCACTGCCCTCTGGGACCTCCCATTCTAATAGGGGAAAGGACATATATGAAAGGTTTCACCTGAAAATCAGCTAGAAAAGTCCCCTGGTCCAGCAAAGTAGATAGTGGTGCCTCTTAAAAGTCACTTTCATTGATAAAATCATACCTGTAAATGAGGTGGTTGGATGAGGTGACGCCTAAGGATGCTTCTAGTTCTGAATGTATGAGCCTATGATTTCTCAATGTCCTCCTGCTTGTCACATGCAGGGATTTTTGTCCCAAAAATCATACTGTAGTTGTCAGTGATGGTGCAGTTTGTTAGAATAGAATCTCTGTCCTTTTCCCATCCATTTGTTGTCTTCCTTTCAGTTTCATCCATTCAAATGCACTTACCCAGATGGGTCTCACGCCAAGCTTTCTATAACCTTGTTTTTTCCCTCTGCTGCTTTTAGATGTTTTGAAGGCCATAGTGCTCATAATCTTACATTATCCTGTCAGTCAGCAAGGATTTTTAATTCCATACTGTGTACCAGGCACTATGCTAAATGCTGGGAATATAGAGACAAAAGTGAAATAAATAACCCTTGCTCCTCAAGGAGCTTACATTCTGTCCTCTGTAAAATCTTACAAATGAGTTTATATTCTAAAACCATCATTACTCTTGTCTGCCTTCTCTCTTCATCTAGCAAGGAGATCACATCTTTGTTGACTGAAGTCGTTTCTAGGCTCTTTTGGTTTCCTTATTGTGGCAATCAATTTATGTAAGTAAATTTCCTTAGGAAATAGTTTATGTCATTGTTCTTTGGGGCATTTTAGATTAAGTCTAGTTGAAGTTGCCTGGATCGCATGCATGTTATCTCATTTTTATTCTTCTGTTTTGATATTGATTCTAACCTTTCTTCTTACAAGTTGGTGGTCTGGCTGAACACAAGATGATTTGGAAATGACTGACATCAGTAAACAGTCATTTTCTGAATATTAAGTATCACTTTCACTTCTTATGGTGTTATTTGGTTCTCATCATGTGTCAGTGCCTCTTGACTCTTCTTTAAGAAAATATGCATACTTATATAGATTCCAGAGGACATGGGTTCAAGTTTCACTCCAACGCTTTCTATTTGTGTGACCCCAGTCAATTAATCTCTTTGGGTCTCTTCTTTTCCTGTAAAATGAGAAGGTTGCATGAGGTGGTTTCTTTGTTTCCCCACTTAATAGCATTGTATTTTTTTCTAATTACATGTAAAGATAGTTTTTTCAACATTTACTTTTATAAGATTTTGAGTTCCAAATTGTTTTCTCCCTCCCTCTCCTCTCCCCAAGATGGCACGCAGCCTGATATAGGCTATACATTTGCAGTCATATTAAACGTATTTCAACATTAGTCATGTTGTGAAAGAAGAAACAGAACAACAGGGGAAAACCACGAGAAAGGAAAAAAGAGAAAAAAAAATAGTATGCTTTGATCTGCATTCAGGCTCCACAGTTCTTTCTCTGTGTGTAGCATTTTCCATTATGATTCTTTTGGAATTGTCCTAGATTGAGAAGTTAGTCAAAATTAGTCATCGCACAATGTTGCTGTTACTGTGTACAATATTCTGGTTCTGCTCCCCTCAGTCAGTATCAGTTCGTATAAGTCTTTCCAGGTTTTTCTGAAGTCCACCTGCTCATTATTGTTTATAGCACAATAGTATTCCATTACATTCCTATACCACAGTTTGTCATGAGATGGTTTCTGTGGTTCCTTTCCACTCTAAAGCTATAATTCTATGATCCTAGGTTAAGGGGCACTGGACCTGTGATTTTATTCTTATAGGGAAGTCCCAATAAGGCAGCTTCCTCTAGCTGCTCTATACTTGCTCAGCCACTTAGACTTAGAAAGCAGTACATTGGATTTGAAATTCTTTGAGATCTCAGTTTCAGACCCTACCTTTGACACTTCTTTGCAGGACCCTCGGGGCACTGAGAAGTTAAGTTACTTGCTCAGGGTCACACAGCAAATATGTGTCAGAGGTGAGACTGCAGCCTGCATATTCCTGACTCCAAGGCCAGCTCCCCACATAACAAGCTGACTCTCAGATGTGGGTCTAGAAGTCTTCAGCCTCTTGTTTTGTTTCTTACTGCTGAACTATGCTCTCAGCATATATTTTCACCTATCATGCCCACCTTTGTATCACATTGACCAAGTAATGAAGTATATGTTGATTTCATTCAGAAGGTCTCATTGAGTTCTTTGTGGAATTTCTCTACCTCCTTATTCTCAGCAACAGATAATTGGCATACAAGCTACAGTTTTCTTTGTGGTGGTCTTTTCTTGGCAGAAGTTTACCTGAACATCGAAGTTTGAAGTGACCGTGTCTCATGAGTTGTTTCTTATTGCCTTTGAATACATGATAAAGGCAACTTTTTTATTTGCTTCTTCAAGGAAAACCTGTGAGCCGTCCCTCCAACTTTCTTTAGTCTTTCTTTTCTTATAACATTAAGAGGGATGTGATGTTGAACCAGAATGTCACATTTATAGAGTACAAGAAGCTAAGTTAAAAAAAAACAAAACTTTTTTTAAAACTTTTAAGAAGAAGCTAAGTTAATGTTTATAGATGGTATGAAAACGAAATGATGCCTAGCATCTTTCCCCCACTTCTTTGCCACTTGACTACTGTGGGCCATTTTGTATTTTGTTTTGGTTTTGGTTTCCATGGCCAAAGAATTTGTCAGGTGACTGACTGATGATAAGTCTCACTGGACCTAGGGTTGACCTTAGAAAACAGAGTCTCTTTCCAAAACTATACTTGCAAAGCTTTCCTCAGTCTGAGAGAGTTTATGCTCCACGTACAGGTTACTGACCTTCAAGAACCTGAGGTCACCGCCACAATGTGACAAGTCAGAGGAGGAACACTTTATGGAGATATGAGTACAATACTTAAATAAATACTAGTGATTTTATTTTAATGTTGTTTTCAGTGAACAAGCAGTAGATTAGCTAGGGCCACTTAAAAATTCACTTATGATCCCTGGGGGGAGGGTGTATCACTGATTGTAGATTTAGAACTACCGAAGAACCTCAGAAGCCATCTAGTCCCACTCATTCTTTTTACAGATGGTTAAACTGAGTCCAGAGAGGGAAATCATATCCCCTAGGTTACCCAGGCAGCAAGAGACAGAAGCAGGATTTGATTTCAGGTCCTCTAACTCAAAAGTGCTCTTTCCATGGTCATTTATTAAGTACCTACTAGGTGCCAAGCAGTGTGCTTAGAAATCTAATGGGGGAAGACATTACCCTAAGGGAAGCTGAAAATTGGGTGGATGTGGGAAGGCCACTAGAGGCTACCCTGTACTTGGGGTATGATGTTTCCAAACAGAGCAGCTGGTAGGAAATGAAGAGTTGGCTGTCAGGTTCTAATAAAGGAACACATTCTTAGCTTCCGGGTGTGTGGGCCATAAGCAAATTGTACAATTTATTTGGCTACAATCATTCAGACTCTAACACTAATGAAAATTTGTGCCAAGTGGACTATCTCTTTGAACAGATGAAAACAATACCTTTTTAAAAACCCTTCCCTTCTCTCTCTCCAGAAAAGCTGTATGTTCCCTTTTACCAAGCACAAAAAAGAAAGGAAGAGAAAAGCAGCTGGGTAAGACCAACCACAACCTCAGCTGAGAGAACATCTCTCACGTACGTCCCTTTCTTTTCATTCACACAGGCCCTCATCACCTGTCACCTGGGCTAGTGAAAAAGCCTCCTAAGCGGGCTCCCTGCCTCTGGACTCTCTCCACTGTAGTCCATCCTCCAACACCTACCAAAATGACTTCCTAAAGCACAGGTCTGACTATGTCACTCTTCACTGGTTCCCTGTTGCTTCTAGGACAGATTACAAACTATTTAAAGTCTTTCACAGCCTGGTGCAAGCCTACTTTTCCAGGCCTATTGAAAGTTACTTTTTCACAAACCAGCCTGCTTGCTGTACTCCATACACAGTATTCCATCTCCCATCAACATACCCTTGCACAGACTTTCCGCCATGCCTGGGATGAATTCCTTCCTTATTTCTCAAGGGAGACAATAACCTAGCTTTATTCAGAATTCAATTCAAGTGCCACTTTTCTCTAAATTTTGCATTTAATTTTCTATGTGCATTTTCCCTTCTTGAGGACAGGGACTGCTTTGTTGTTATTGTAACTGAAGCACCTGTCTTGATGCCTGGCACCTAGTAGATGCGTACTTCTTAAAATGTTTATGTTCTTTACTCTCTTTTTTCCCCATTCTCCAAAGATTACCTTAGATGCTGTCTTGGGACCTTAAAAATGGAGACGGTGGAAGTGACTGGAGTATCTATGAAACGTTCTCTTTCCATTGACGAAAATGATGATCTGGCCCAAGCTGATGAAGCTAAAAGACAAAAGCTCTCAGAATGCTGTTTAGCCAAAAATCAAGAGACTCTAGACAATAATTGTGTCCTGAGCAAGGAGACCCTGACCAGACAGACAGAAACCACAACTACCAGAGAAGGTAGAAACAATGTTGAGGCCCAGATTGAAGAAGAAGAGGAGGAGGAAGATGGACTTTTGGAAGAGGAAGAGGAGGAGGAGGAGGATGGAGAGAGCTTTGCCGATATGATGAAGCATGGACTCACTGAGGTTGATGTTGGCATCACAAAGTTTGTCAGTTCTCATCAAGGCTTCTCAGGAATCTTGAAGGAGAGGTATTTTCATTTTGTACATAGTTGATTTGGCAAGGCTGTGTGCGGAGCTGAAGTTCATTTCTGAGGTCCTGAAAGCACAGCCAGTAAATTCATACACTCTGTTTCTAGTTAATGTGATAGTCTTAACATTGAAATGCTTGACCTTTTTTAGGATGAGGTAAAGAGAGAGGTAGGCCAGTCTGTACTGCAGAATATTACTTAGGGAAATGGTATTTGTTAGTTGGATTTAATTAGGATCTCGCATTTCTATATATTCAACCCTAGTTTCCCTCCTGAGTTCCAACCACATATGACCAGCTATTGTCTGTACATCTGTTGGATATTTTGATCTGGATACCTGGCAGGCATCTCAACCTCAAAATGTCCAAAACAAAATGCATTATCTTTTCCACCAAATCTACCCCATCTTTCTAACTTCCTTATTTCTGTCATGGGCACCATTACCCTTCCAGTCACCTAGGTCTGCAACCTCAGTGGCATCCTTGGTTGTTCCCTCTTCCTTAACCCATATATCTACCCTTGATCAAATCTTGACACTTCTGCCTCACATATCCCCACCTCTCCACCCATGTAACCACCACCCTAATTTAGGTTCTCATTCCTCAGTAAATTCCATTGGCTTTGTTACTGCTAGGATTAGTTGTAAACTCCTCTGGTACATTTAAACTTCCACTGACCTGGGCCCAAATTATCTTTCCATTCTTATCATACATTATCTCCCTTCACATACCGTGTGGTCCAATCAAACTGAATTTCTTACTGTTCCTCCTATGTAGCACTCAACAATTGAAATGGTAACCCAGGCCTTTGTTTTGGCTGTCATTCCTAGACCAAATTACCTCACTTTTGCCTCTTAGAATCCCTAGCTTTCATGACTTAGCTCAGGTACCAGCATCCCCTCACCCCCACTCAAACCCCACTCCTCCAGCTGCTTGTGCCCTCAGCTCTTATATCCTCTTGTTTCTGTATGTACCTATATATTCATGATAGTATGTAAGCGCCTTGAGTTCCTTCTTTGTATGCCCAGCTCTTAGCATAATTCTTGGCACATAGTGCTTAGTATGTGCTTTTTGGTTGATTGCTTGGTGGCTCCTTTACCTGCTCTGGATTGTGCTGTCAAGTAGAAGTCCTGTTGTAAACTACCTAATTTGTAATTACTATGCAAATAATGCTGATAATTTCCAAAATAATTTATTCCAAATTCCAAAATAATTTATTTTATTAAATAGGTTAAAGTTTTCTTCTGGAATTTTATAACTGAATTTCTTTAGCTCTTCTTGTCCCATGTTTTCATTTTACTAAGGCAAATTTCAGCCTCTAGGAATTTTTTTTTCTTTTGCTTTTCTGATTGGGATCTTTTATGTCATTGCTCTTAGAGAATTCTTGGTGTGAAAATTCCTTCCATGAATTCAGCTCAGTAATGAATATGTAATTTTAGAGCTTTAAGAGTGTTGCCTATGGCACTGAAAGGTTGTGACTTGCCCAGAATCCCAGAGCCAGTAGCCTGTAGCCATCATTACCCTCTAGCTACACTGCTTCGTGTTGAAATTATTGTGATTTTTTTTTTAAAAGAGTGACTTAAATTCATACAATTTTACTCTATTTCACCTTTTATTTAATGCTGATTCTTACTTGCATAGGCCAGGAAAAAATCAGGAACTGTTGTTTTTGTAAAAGTCCACAAAACCTCTCTATTAAGTATAGTGCCAGGCTCATAGGATACACAAGTCATCATTCATTAAAAACAAACAAACAAACACCATTACCATCATGATGATTCCTTGTAGCTTAATAGTGAAGGTGGGGAAAAAATGAACAGTGTTAGCTTGTTCAAGGCTTTTATTTACATTCTTAACAGCTTGCAAGTGTGATCTTGAAATTTAATGAAAAAATTAATGCTTATTTATGTATTTTCTTTTTATTAGATACTCCGACTTCATTGTTCATGAAATAGGGAAAGATGGCCGTATAAGCTATTTGGATAACTTATCCGTGCCCGTGGATGATGAGGTAGCTATAGAATTCTTTAACAAAGTTACTGATTTTAATAAGATCACATTATTTTCCTGTTTGGAATTCTATTTGTAAGTGATTGTTGGTGTATTTTTTTTTAATGTATCTTCTTTGGTTTTTTTTTTTTTTGGTCATTTTAAAGGATCCTTCTGATGATATATTTACAGTTCTGACAGAAGAAAATAAGCAACGTTTGGAAGAACTTCAGCTTTTTAAGAATAAAGAAACTAGTGTAGCTCTTGAGGTAAATAACAGAAAAAAACATGAAAATTTTTACCAATGTTTTTGCATTATCTTTTTGGAGTAGAATGTGATTAAGGCTCCATTGACCTTAATATAGCTAACATAAATCATGTTATTTGTAAATCATTAGTATAATCACTTTGAAATGAAACATCATTGGAATTTCTGGCAGTTTCTCTTTATGAATATGTTTTGGCCTTCAGCGGTACAGTGGATAGAGCTTGGGCCTTGAAGTAGGGAAGACCTGAGTTCAAATGTGGCCTCACGCACTAACTGGGAAAGTTCCTTAACCTTTTTCTGTCCAGCTCCCTCATCTGTAAAATGGGGATAATTATAGCACCATCTCCCAAGGTTGTCGTGAGGATCAAGTGAGATGGTATTTGTAAAGACGTAGTCCCTGGAACATAATAGGCTTTTAATAAATCCTTGTGTTCCTACCACACCCTTCAATCCAGGGTCATTGTGAAGATATAATGAGATAATATTTGTAAAATGATTTGCAACCTTAGAGTCCTGTATAAATGCTAGCTATTTTTGAATGTTTATTTGAGTGTTAGTCACTTTATGTTCACCTTGAAATTTCAAGGACTTTCTCTGATTGAAAACAAAACAAAAATTTTTGACCCTTTGGACTTATTTCCTTTTAGATTCCTTGAATGTTCTTTGGGGCAGGTAGGTGGTACAGTGGATAGGGTGCCAGGCCTGAAGTTAGGAGGATTCATCTTCCTGAGTTCAAATCTGGCTTCAGACACTTGCTAGCTTTGTGACCCTGGGCAAGTCACTTAGTCCTGTTTGCCTCAGTTTCCTCATCTGTAAAATGAGCTGGAGAAGGAAATGGCAAACTTCTCCAGTATCTCTGCCAAGAAAACCCAAATGGGGTCATGAAGGGTCAGACATGACTGAACAACAACAAAATGTTCTTTATCCCACTCCCTGGGAGTGGTATTGCTGAATCAAAAGGTATGCACATTTTTATAGCCCTTTGAGCATAGTTCCAAGTTGCTCTCCAAAATGTCTGGATCTGTTCACAACTCTACCAACAATGTAACTGTTCCAGTATTTATCATTTTCCTGTTTTGCCATGTTAGCCAATCTGACAGGAGAGATGTGGTATGTAAGAGTTGTTTCATTTGCATTTCTCTAATCAATAGTGATTTAGAGCATTTTTTCATATGCCTATAGGTATATTTAATTTCTTCCTCTGAAAACTGCCTGTTCATATCCTTTGACCATTTCTCAATTGAGGAATGGCTTTTATTCCTATCAATTTGGCTCAGTACACTGGTTGTAAAGATTTTCTCCCAATTTTCTGCTTCCCTCCTAATCTTTGTTGCATTGGCTTTGTTTATACAAAAACTTATCAGTTTAACATAATCAAAATTATCCATTTTGTATTTTGTAATGCTCTCTATCTCTTGTTGGGCCATGAATTCTTCCTTTTCCCATAGATCTGATAGGTAAACTATTCCATGCTTTCCCAAATTGCTTGTAGTATCAGCCTTTATTTCTAAATCATGAACCTATTTTGATTTAATATTTTGGTATATGGTGTAAGATATTGGTCTGTGTCCAGTTTCTGCCCTCCCATTTTCCAGTTTTCCCAGCAGTTTTTCTGGAATAGTGAATTCTTAGCCCAGAAGCTGGATTCTTTGGGTTTGTCACAAGAGCTGTTGCAGAAGATGAAAATGGAGAAATTTTGTGAAGGATTTAACAAAGTTCTGTAAACTCAGTCAATATACACCTTTGTACCTGGTAACTTCAGTGTGCTGATAGGGTACAAAGTAAAAAAGTGAAAATTTTACAAGAAGATACGGTTTAGGATCAAGAAATTAAAGACTAAGGGTCTATAGGTAATTCAGAAGCTGCCTCATTCATGCCTTCCTGACATGTCTATTTGCTTTAGGAAGAGAATCAGAAGCTCATGGACATGGTGAACACAGAAAACAAAATTGATTTTATCTTTGTATCCCAGAGACGAGTTTTAGTCTTAAATGGTTAGAGCGAAGGTGAAGATCAGTGGCAAATTAGAAGAAAGACTGCACTGGAGAAGAGACTGTGCTTGAAGAGAGCTGTTTTAGTCTGACCTGTAAGATATTAACCCTATCACTACTTCTTAGCAATTTTTAACCAAGAGGCAGCAGAGAGCTGGCATCAAGGCCAGGAAGACCCAGGTTCAAGTCCCACTTCTGTGTGACCCTGGACAAATCACTTAACCTCTCAGTGCACTGGCATGATTTGCTAAGTCTGTGATTTACGGGGGAGGTACTGATCTGCATTGGTGGAGATAGTAGCCTCTCTTGGGAGTTCCCTGTCTCCATCTGTTGTCACCAGTGGGAAATAGTTACCATGGAGAAATCTGAGACAGCTTCAGTCAGCAAATACGATTTCTTTGCTAAACAGAGAAACATAACAGCCACTGGAAACAGTTTAGAGTACAAGCACATGTGCGCAATATTATAGCAGAGAAAGATGGAAGGTTATGAGCAGTATTGCTTCAAAAACAATGAAAGAGAAGGGAAAACAAGCCTACAGAGGGCTTGGTATGAGACCCTGCTGAGCCAAATCATCCCAAGAGCATTTATAGCTCAAATGGAAAGAAATAAAACAAGTCTGCCGGTGTTTCTATAGTGATCTGTTCTCACTGGTGATGATAATGAAGTTAGCATTTTTCATGCCTGCCACCTGAGCACACCATGGACTGGGAGGAAACCAGAATGATGTTTAAAATCATGGTGCAGTGGAAGAAGAACTGAGTTCAAATTCTGGCAGCTAGGTGGAGTGATGAATAAAGTACCGGGCTTGGAGTCAAGACTTCTGTTGTTCTTGTTGGGTCGTTTCAGTTGTGTCTGACTGTTCTGACCGCATTTGGGGTTTTCTTGGCAGAGATACTGGAGTGGTTTGCCATTTCCTTCTCCAGCTCATTTTACAGATGAGGAAACTGAGGCAAACAGGGTTAAAAGACTTGCCCAGGGTCACTTAAGTGTCTGAGACCAGATCTGAACTCAGATCTTCTCCAATCAGGGCAGGCCTGGTACTCTATCCACCAGGCCACTTAGCTGCCTGGAGTCAAGAATACCTGAGTTCAAATCCAGCTTCAAGACACTTACTAATTGTGTGATCCTGGGCAAATCACTTAACCCTGTTTGCCTTGGTTTCCTCATATATAAAATGGGCGTAGTAATACCTGCCTCTCAGGGTTGTTGGGAGAATCTTATGAGATAATTGTCAAGCACTTAGCTCGGTGTCTGGCACATAGTAGTTGCTCTATGAATGTTAGTTATTACCATGTGACCTTTGGGAACTTAACCTTTCTGTTATCTCTACTTCCTCATCTATAAAAATGAAGCAGTTGTAGTAGATGATCTCTTAGGTTCCTTTCAAATCTAAGTCTTTGATCTTAAAATGAAGTTAGGAAAAGCTGGCCCTGACCAAATAAATGCATAGGAAATGTGTGCTGGGGGTGGGATATAATTTTTTTAAAAAATGTATTTGTTTTTAGTTTTCAACATTCACTTCCATAAGCTTTTGAGTTTTAGATTTTTCTCCCTCTTCCTCTTCTCCCCTCTCCCCAAGACAGCGCGCAGTCTGATATAGGCTCTACATAAACATTCATATTAAACATATTCTCACATTAGCCGTGTTCTAAAGAAGAATTGGGGCCAGGGGGAGGAACCATGAGAAAGAAGAAACAAAAAAAAAGAGAGAGAGAGAGATAGCAAATAGTATGCTTTCATCTGCATTCAGGCTCCATAGTTCTTCTCTGAATGTGGATAGCGTTTTCCATCATGAGTATTTTGGAGTTGTCATAGATCCTTGCGTTGCTGAGAAGAGCCAAGTCTATGAAAGTCAGTCATTGCATAATGTGGCAGTCTTTCCAGGTTTTTCTGAAGTGTGCCTGCTCATCATTTCTTATGAAACAAGAGTATTCCATTACATTCATATACCACAACTTGTTCAGCCATTCCCCAATTAATGGGCATGGGATGTAATTTTAAAGGCATCCAGGGACCAGTTTGCAAGATATTTCGAAGGAGGGGAGAGTTCAAATACTAGAAGAGAACATATCATATAATTTGGAAGCAGAAGTTACTTCTTGAAGTTCTATAGTCCAGCTGCATCTTCTTTTTGCATTTGGGTCATGCTCATGCATGGCAATTTAACCAAAAAGGATGACTTGGAAGACATCAGGAACTATTTGACCATTTCAGTGCATTTTTAATTTCTTATGTAATGACTTGTAAATTTAAAATACATTTTATTGGAGCTTTTTGTCTTTAACCTCAAGTAAGAGAATGTGTAAAAGCATTTCGCAATCTTTTAAGTGCTGTTTAAATATTAGCTGATATTTATATTGTTATTATATTTTATTTATATATACATATATATTTATATAGAGGCAGCTAGATGGCTCAGTGGATAGAGCACTGGGCCTGGAATCAGGAATTACGCGAGTTTAAATCGAGCTTCAGACTCTTATTAGCTGTGTAACCTCGGGCGAGTCACTTAACCTCTCTGTTTCCTTTACTGTAAAGTGGGGAGTAGTAATAGCACCTACTTCTTAGGGTTGTGAGGCTCAAATGAGATGACATTTTTAAAGCACGTAGCACAGTGCCTGATACATAGTACAGACTTCATTATCATCATCATCATCATTAAACCTTCTGAATACTATTTTCAGCTAATATGTTAATTTAGTATTCAGTGCTTCTTAAACTGTGGGTCAAGAAAAATTTGGCAACAGTAAAAGATTTCTGGCAGTGCTTACCTGTGTTGCATTGAGCAACTTCACTGAAGCCTTAGTTTACAAAGTATGCACTTTGCACTGGGCATGCCCTCAGGTCATGCAATGTTGCCAAAATAGAAAAGGAGTTGAGAGTAGAAAAGGTTTAAGGAGCCCTGAGATCAAACCCTGAAATACTACAAACCCTTTTCAATAAGATGCTTAGTTGTTTGATGTTTGACGTTTCATCACCTCTTCCTTGAATTGTTTTGAAAACTTCCTATTTGGCCTGCCTGCCTCCACTATTTCACCACTCAGCAGCTGCCAAAACGACATTCATAAAGAACACGAGTCTTATCATGCTCCTTCCGTACTTATAAAGCTCCAGTGACTCCCTTTTGCTTCTAGGAAAAATATGAACCCTTCTGCTTGGCTTTCAGTGTCCTTTTCCAGTCTTGCCCCAGTGCTTAGCACATTGCCTAGCACATACTAGGCACTTAATTAAGACTAGTTGCTTAATTGGCTCCTCCTTTCCTTTCCAGGTTTATACATTATTCCTCTTCATTTGACGTACCAGCCAAACTGGCTGTCTTGTTCTTCCTTATGTAATGCTCCATCTCTCATCTCTATTCCCCATGCCTGGAATGTATTTTCTCCTCACCTCTGCCTCTTAAAATCCTTATCTTCTTTCAAATCTAAGCTCATGTGCCAATTCCAAATAAAATCTTTCCCCAAACCCTTTAGTGACTATTGTCTCCCTCCTCAAAAAATTGTATGTATTACATAGTGTGTATTCCCTTGAGTATATACAAGTTGTTTCCTCCCAACAGAATGTAAACTTCTTGATGACAGGAACTCTTTCTTTTTTGTCTTTGAATCTCTAGTGCCTGAGTTCAGATCGGCTTCACGTTTACTAGCTGTATGACTGTGGGCAAGTCACTTAACCTGTCTGCTTTAGTTTCTTCTTGGGGAAAATGGGGATGATAATATCACCTCTCAAGGTTATTATAGGATCACTTAGCACAGTGCTTGGCACATAGTAGGCACTATCTAAATGTTAGCTATTATTATTTTAATTATTTTATTACAAATGTTATGTCATTATATTATCAGTATTTTAAACACTTCTAGTTTGGATGGAAAGTTCATTAAAATATGATAATAGCTAGCATTTATGCAATGTCTGCCATGTTATAATAGGTGTTTAAGAAATCCTTATTTAGTCAGTTTATCACTTATCTGGCATGAATTTGCTATTGAAATTGGAATGATGTTATGATGCCTTCTTTATCACATTACTACTACCTTTGCATTTAGTAACTGTAAGATGTGTGTGTTCATGGTTCATTACAATCCTAAAACAAGAGTATAGGTTTAATTAAAATATTCAACTATCAAGAAAAAAAAAAGAAATCCTTATAGATGAATATTTTTGTTATAGGTTTTTGAAGACACCAAAGAAAAAAGAACTATTATCCATCAGGCAGTGAAATCTTTGTTTCCTGGATTAGAGACAAAAACAGAGGAAAGAGATGGCAAAAAATATATCGTGGCTTACCATGCAGCTGGAAAAAAGGCTTTGGCAAGTAAGTGTGTGATTGTATGTGATTGTATGTGATTGTGTGTATATGTGTGTGTAACCTTGACACTTAAGTTTTCCCGGGGAAGAGGGGTTTGATGCTTGCCCATTTTTTATTCATCAGTATGACTTTAATTTTCGTTCAGTGAACGATATTCAGGATGTCAGTCCTTCAGAGAAGGTGGATTTTGTCCTTTGGAAGGCCAAGGCAGTGTGTGCATTGTTGGTCCAAGTCAGAATGCTAGAAATCAGTGATCTGTTTTGCCGATATCCCTTTCTTTGTGGACAAATAATTTATAAAATTCACATGATTTCCTAGAATAATTTCTGATAAATGTAACCTGAATAGGGTTAGGTATAAATCTAGTAAGAAAGTGTGTGTGTGTGTGTGTGTGTGTGTGTGTGTGTATCTCTATCTCTGAGCTTAATTATAGCCTCTTTGGGGGGAGGAGGGAAGAGGGAAAAAAGAACAAAATAAAAAGTGCACAGCAGAGAACAAATGAAAACTTAAAAGGAAGGAAAGAAAAGATGGATAATTTTGAACGCAATGCGTAGTATTTATTATATAGACTTTCTTGAAATTGAAATTTATTGTATATTTTGAATCTTTTCTCATGTCGCAAAAAGAAAGGTGGGGAGGGGTGTTTCTCTGTTAAGGGAGTTCTTGTGAAAGTGATGAACTGCATTTTACTTATCTCAAGGTAATGTCTGTTAAAAGGAGATAATGAAATAATGTATTGAGAAAATGAAATATGTATCTGATAAAAAAAAAAGCAAATGTTAATTTTTCTCCCGTCTGTAAACAAATTGTTTAAATAGTATTTTGAAAAAATTTGCATCAAAATGAGACATTTTAGGTGTTCTTGCTAAGAGATACATCTAAAATTGAGGTTAGTTCATTGTATTTTTAGTCAATAACACCCTTCTCCAGTAATAAGATTAGAAAAAGGTATCAATAAAGGGTATCTTACTCTAATTGGTAAAGCAGCAAGAAAAAAAACCCATCAAACCTTTGGTTTTTTATGGTTATTTTCTTGGAAATGATCATTTCCTTAGGGAAGTGCATCTAGTCTTGGCTTGTAATACATATAGCTGTCATTGCACCTTTTCTACCCATTTCCTTTGCTCAAGTCAAATGAATTTTCCCTCCATTCCTTTTGTATGTCTTCTCCATTCCATCTCTTCTGCCTTTCATGCAATTCCAGAAGTTCTTACACAACCCACCACTTTGTTTTTGATGTTTCATTTCATAGTATCTTTCGATCTAGAGCTGGTAGGGACCCCAGAGATCATCTGGTCCAGGCCTCTCATTTTCCAGATGAGGAAACTGAGGGCCATGATGTTTTAAGTGGCTTGACCATGGATGGTCATATGGATGATAACTATCAGTGGGTAGATTTGAACCATGGTCTTTTAACTCCAAATCCATCTCTTCATTTCACAGAGAATCACAGAATTATTTCTCAGTTGGAAGGGACTTCAGAGGTGTCTAGGCCAACCAATGCTCCCAACAAATCGCCACTTTTTTTCCATACCTAATTAGTGGTCACACTGCATAATTGAACAATTCATATCAGTTGTTCCTCAGCAGCATCTCTTGCCTCTGTCCCTTCTCTCATTCCTCTGCCACCACCTGAGTACAGGTTCTAATTTTCTTTTATTCAAAATATTCCATCTTACGCTCTCTAGGAGCAGAAAAGCAGTGCTGTCAGAAAGTAATAGAAACTAGTAACAGAAGACTGGAAACCATGCCAGATGTACAATAGAAGCAGAAATATGGGGGGTAGTAAAAGCTGCCTGGCAATAGACTTGTGGCCATGCTAGATTTACAAATGGCAGCACCTCCATAACCCCAAAAGGAGAAAAAAAAACCCCATACACTTTCAGTGACATTTTAATTAGTTGGTCTTTGAAACTGTGCTTAGCATAGTGCCTGGCACATAGTAGGCCCCATGAAAATACTTTTCCTCTTACTTTCCCCTTTCTTTTTTGCAAAGCTAAGTAAGCCCTTATTATACTCCTAGAACTAGACTTGTTTCTAAGCCCTGACAAATTAAAAAGAGGACCAAGGCATTTTCTGGCCATATAAATGTGTTACTTAGTAAATCTGTAATACATATTATCTCTAAGAAAAACTTGTTTTAAACAGAGCTACTGTATCCTGAACACCAAGAAATATGTAGACTTCAATTGATAATAATAACCTATAGTATTATTTTGTAAGTGCTTAGAAAGCGCTCTGATACTTGTATCTCTCTGATAACATGAGTACGTGGATCATCCCTATTTTACACATGAGGAAACTGGAATTTAGACAGGTTAAGTGACTCAATGTACATCTTGAAAATCTAAGCTAGGGCTTAAACTCAGATTAACTCTTAGGTCGTTCATTCATTCTTCTTTTTATGCCATACTGTCCAGTGGACACCAAAGGGTGTCTTTGATTCAGAAGAGCTATTGCAAAAATTTCCCTAAAACCCTGAGGAAAATTTTTTGTTTGTTTGTTTGAACTTTGGTCTTGAAATCAGGGGAACTGGATTCAAGTCCCACCTGAGATGATAGTGTTTATATTTTAACCTCCCAGTGTTCAAGGCAGTTCTCTAAGACTTTAAGTTGACAAGGAGGTGCAGATGCTGAATTGTCACAGGGACTTTTTGTACCTGAGAATCCCTTTTGTACCAATGAAATCATGGGCCTTCCCATCCCTCTTGCTTGAATTGAGAACAGAGGCAGCTAGATGGCACCATAGTGCACAGAATGCTGGGCCTGGGATCAGGAAGACTTGAATTCCAAATACCAGGGTGGTGATATTGGGCAAGTCATTTAATCCCTGTTTGCCTCAGTTTCCTCATCTGTAAAATGGGCATAAGAACCTCCCTCCTTCCCAAGGTGGTTGTGTGACAAGCAAATGAGATAATAATTGTAAAGGGCTTAGCACAGTACCCTGGCATGTAGTAAGTGCCATGTAAATGTAGTTACTAATATAAAATAATTAAGCAAATAGTAATAATAATCATTATTGATTTAGAAACTCTGTATCATTTTTAGAAGGAGGGAATGCAATGTCATGAAGGCAAAATGAACATTAATTGTATTTCTTAGCTCTAAATAACTTGAAGCCATTAGATTTATTTCCTGTGCAATTCTATAAAGTTTAACTTCTGTATGTGGTATTTGTTTAGACTATGATACCTGTATGTATTCATGTGTGTTTATGTGAGAAAGTAGTAACTCTTTGCTTGTTACTTCTGTGCACTTGCTAATTAGAACATGCAGGTGTATAAATGAAAACTTAAATCCCAATAGGTTAATTTTCTTTTGACATATAGTATTTTCTATTGGTTCTCCCTTTGTGGCTGTATTCATTCCTTATAGCTAAGTGGAAATGTAGAATTTCTAGGTAAGAGACCATCCAATTAAATTTCAAGAATTCTCATTAGTGGGCACTTTAAAAATTGATGATTAGATGATAATTATGATAATTATGTACAAGAAAGCAGAACTATGGATTATTTTATTTTATTTTTATTTCACATCTTAAACTTTTATTTCACGTCTTAAATTCTTCACTGAAAACTCTAAATGGGATCTTGCAGTAACTTGGGAAGGGTTCCTGGTTTTTGTGGCCAGGAACACGCACATACTCATGTATACACAAGCTTCTCAGGAAGGGTTTGAGTGTCAGTAAGCTACTGAGGCCCAATTTATTTTGTCTACAGGGAGGTTTGTTATGCCCGTAATTTATTTTGCCCCGCCCCCCCATGCATTTACATTGTTTCTGCTGTATGTCACGTTGCATAATTGTCTGAATTACTACCACTACCACTGCTTGGTGCTGTAGAAATCCACATACAGACATAACTTTTGCATGTTCACCTCTAAAGCACTTTAATACGTCTATAAATTAAACGTTGCTCTCTTATGCTCTTTTTGCTGTGCATCTGGACAGAGGTCAGAACGGCCACAGGTAAGAGCTGTTGGCATTCTATGCACATAAAATGAAGTGCCAGTGATTCTCATGCACAAATCTGCTGACTAGAAAGCTAATAAAAAATCAGACAAATTTCTTCTTCAGGAACATGAAGTCAGAAGGAAAAACTAAGACAATGTTTCTTTTTTTTTTTGTTCTAAGACAATGTTTCTATCTCAAATTGTCAGAGGAATTTTTTGGGTGGTGGGGGGAGGGATTGGGAAGGGAAGCTTTGGAGGACAGCCCAGGCCAGGAACTAAGATTGAAGAGTCACAGACCTGTAGAAAAACACTCTTGTATACTTCTCAATAAGGCAACATTTCATGTTGGTATTACTGCATTCATGCAGTTACTTTTAGATAGTGAATCTTTTCATTTAACGTCTAGGGCAGTATTCAGGACATTTATTTGATAATTCCTGTGTTCTTATTCCTCAGCTAAAACCACAACTCTGTGAGAATATCATTTGTTTCTTTTGCAAAACAGTTTTTAGCTGTAGCTTCAGCAAACAGAAGCATCTGACTTTTGGAAGAACATAGATCCATATTAACAAGCAAATGAGCAAAATATTTCTAAGAGATTATTTTATATCCTTTTACATTTTTCCTGATTCCTAACTGCTATGTAAGACATATGTGACTCTGTTGTGTTTGTTCAGGGAACATATATAATTAAATATTATATAAGACCAATATATATTGTACAACATTTGGCTTGTATAGGTGTAGCCTGTTCATTGGTAGATTTTTCCAGACTGCAATAGACCACTTTTGTACTGTTGCAATTTCAGCTTTGAGGCATAGCTCAAACCAGAACCTGTGAGTTATTTAATCTGAGATCTTAAGATGTATTTAAATAGAGCTTCACAGTTTTATTGCTTGAGTATTTCAAAAACTGGGTTATGGCTGTTCATGAAACGTATGTCACTCTGGTAAGAAAAAGTGTCTTGAACATTTAGAGCAGCAGCTCCTGAAAGTATATTTAGTCATGTTTTATTCCCAACCCCTCTTTTTCTCCAGAAATGGTAAATAGGCCTCATGTGCCAAAAAGATCTCTCTGGGAGGTCCAGATTGATAAACAGCATATCTGGTGGTGGTATTAAACTTTTAGAGGGAAGGAGCATTTAGAAATGTCTTTTAAAAAGCCAGTTTTATATCATTTTTGAATTTACAGAGCATAAAACTTAATTCAGTTCTTGTGAAAATCCACAGACCAGTGATGTTAGGAACACCCTCAGTTCCATTTTAACCCTGGCTTCCTATGGAACTAAGCATGTTGATGCTCAGATGCCTGAAACACTTTGTATAAAGTGACTCTCCTGGAATTGATGGTGCCTCTTATAGTACCTTACAGATGGAGATCACTGATCAGTTTATAGACCTCTTCACAGCACTTGTATTTCATAGCATTTATGGCAAGTTTAAGTGATTGTCCAAAGCCACAAAATAAGCCTTTGAAGATCTCAGGAGGTCAGTTTAAACTATAACCAATAACCTGTGTTGGCTGGCTATTTGGATCAATTTCTTCCAGGATTCAGGAGCAAGTAATTGAGTGCTCATAGTATCATTAAAAAAAAACAGGAAACTCAAAGCAATAGTGCCTATCCATGCTGTGGTTAAATATGTTTATTTTTGTTTGTTTGCTTTTAAAGATCCAAGAAAACATTCTTGGCCAAAATCTAGGGGAAGTTACTGCCACTTTGTACTATACAAGGAAAACAAGGACACCATGGATGCTATTAATGTGCTTTCCAAATTCTTGAGGTTAGTTTTGTTTTTTTTAATCTTACATACTGTCAAAACTCGGATGATTTTAAATTAAGCTGACATTATGAAGGGGCTGTGGTAGGGGCAAGCTGAAGAAATGCATAATAGGAAAATCATTTGGATTTGGATTTGGAATGAAAACATCATAGCTTTTTGAACAATGTAATCATGTCTATATCAGTATGGTATAATAGAAAAAAAAAAAAGCACTGACATTGGAGTTGGAGCACCTGGGTTCAAATCCTCCTTCCTACTCTTAACTACATTTGTGAGTTTGGGAAAGTCACAACCTCCCTGGGCCTCAGCTCTTTCATCTTTAAATGCAGGGCTAGACTAGATGCCCTTTAAGGTCCATTTCAGCTCTAGATCTATGATCCTATAAATCTTATTGCTTTAGGCTAGTAGAAAAATTTTTTTTGTCCATAGGCTCATAGATTTGGAAAGGTCCTTAGTGATCATCTAGTCTAGCATCCTTATTTTACAGATAAGGAAACCGAGACCCAGAGATGTTAAATGACTTGCCCAAGTATGTAGCAACTGCCAAATATTTGATACAAAAACTTGGCCAGCAAATGGATAATCCACATATGGATGATTGAGAATTAACACACGGCTTATGATATAAATAAATCTTCCCCCCGTTCACAAAAATCTCTATTTAAATGACTCACGCTGTAGAAATTTCATTTTACCATACACATAACTCTTGAATTTTTTGCTGATTCCATTTCTGAAAAAGTTAAAATTGATTTTCACCTAGAAGCAATATTATAGCATTAAGTAAAAACATTCTTTAAAGAAATAAAGAATGGGTTTAATAATTGGGGGGGGGGGATAGTCAGTGTTCATGGTTGAGCTTTGTCAATATAATTAAAAAGATGCCTCAGTTAATTTATAGATTTAGTGCTAGCAATCAAACTACTAAGGGAATACTTTTTCCTTTTTTTAATTTAGTGTTTTATTTTCCCCAGTTACATGTAAAAATAATTTTTAACCTTCATTTTTAAAATTTAAGTTCCAAATTCTGTCCTTTTCTCTCTCCTCAAATAACGCGCCCCCCCCAATTGAGAAGGCAAGCAATTCGATATAGGTTATACATGTGTAGTCCTGCAAAACATATTCATAATAGTCATGTTGTGAAAGAAAACATAGACAAAAAAAAAGTCAAGAAAAATTAAGTAAAAAAAAATGTATGCTTCAATCTGTATTCAGACTCCGTGAGTTCTTTCTCTGAGTATGGCTAGCAATTTTCATCATAAGTCCTTCAGAGTAGTCTTGGATCATTGGATTGCTGCAAATAGCTAAGTCATTCACAGCTGATCATCTTACAAGATTGTTGTTACTTTGTACACAGTACATTTCACTTTGCATTAGCCCATGCAAGCCTTTCCAGGTTTTCTGAGAGCATCCTGCTCATCATTTCTTATAGTACAATAGTATTCCATCATAATCACCTAATATATTTTCAGCCATTCCCCAATTAATGGGCATCCCCTCAATTTCTAATTCTTTGCCCCCAGAGAATACAGCACCACTTTTTTGGGGGCAAGGAATTAGAAATCGAAGGAATACCTTTTAGAACTACATATACAAAATTCATTTAGGAAAGAAAGATCTAGAATTTCAAGGGAAGAATCACAGTTGTGGACTTAGTTTTGATAATTACTGTTTTATAATATAATTTAATTTGGTATTGTCTTTAAAAAAATAGAAAAGTAGATCATTTGGATATGGAAGAATCAGACACATGTAAACTAAATAATTTGTTGTGTGATAAACCTGAAAGCATAATTTACTTCAGGAAGACCTCCTTATTTGACAAGAATTGCTAAAATTATAGGAAAGGAGTTTGGCACAGTTTGGGTTTGGAACAACATCTTACGGAGAAAACTGTAGTAAATCTTATGCAGTGGATAGAGAACAGAATAGGAAAGGTCCAACTCCAACAAAATTAGACGTACTCTTTCATACCTATGGCTGGAGGGAAAGTTGTTAAACAAACAAGGGATAGAGGCAGTCATGAAAGATAAAATAGATAATTTCACTTACATAAAATTAAAAAGCCTTTGCATGAACAAAATCAATACAACTTAAATAAAATGATAGCTATTAATTAGGGAGGACAAAGCTTTGTAATATGTCTCCAATAAGAGCCTGATAGCCAAGCATTATAGAGAACTAACTTGAATGAATATTCTGTTCTCAAAAGAAGAGTTCCAAACTATTACAAGTTATATAAAACATAGCTCCAAATCACTAATAATGAGACAATTGCAAATTAAAACAGCGCTGAGGTTTCATCTCATACCAAATTGGCAAAGATGGAAGGTCACTGTTGGAAGAGTTGTGAAGAGAGAGGTACGCGAATACATTGTTAGTGGAGTTGTGAATTGGTCCAACCAGTCTGGAGAGCAATTTGGAATTTGACCCAGAGATCCCACTACTAGAAGTCAGAGAAAAAATGATCTTATATTCATAGTGTTTTTTTGTGGTAGTAAACAACTAGGAAAGTATAGATGTCCATCAATTAACTGGGCAGTGATTAAACAAATTGTGGAACATATGCATGTAATTTTAGATAGTTATCATTAGCACGAATATTGGTTATTTAACTTATTTTTTTGTTTGTTTTTGAACAGAGTTAAACCAAACATATTTTCCTACATGGGAACCAAAGACAAAAGGGCTATAACTGTTCAAGAGATTGCTGTTCTTAAGTAAGTAGAGATTAGTGATGCTTATATTTTTGTGGTAAATAATTGTTTAAATGTAGACTATTTGATGCTTTTGTTCTGTAGTTCTCCTTTACTCTCTCATTGATTTACTCTCATATTTTGTGGTGTTTGAGTGATATGTATTCAGGTTTCTTAGAGTCCCTTTATAGTTTTCTGTTTCTTTTGTCTTTTTCCTCCCCTTTCACTGATTCCAAAGAATTCTTCCTGGGCTTTGAATTTAGATTTCCTCCTGGCTTTCCTTTGTCCAGGGGGCAGCCACATCCTCTCCTCTGGGAGGCAGGAAAGGGATGGTGGCTGATGTTTGGCACAGTTGCTGCCACTGTTGTCATAAATTATGATTCTTGGCCCCTAAGCAGAGAAAAAAATGGAAAAAAAAAAGGGTTCCCTTTACTCTATATTAATTATAAAATAAATCAACCTTGCATCATATTAAAAAAAAAATTGAAACAATTCACCGAGCACTCCCTCTTCTCCCTTTGTCATTCCACATCCCTCTGACGTCATCCCCCATTATTTCCATAATCCCTCCAGTCTCTGATGAAGAGGTGGCCCTTCTCCTTGCCTAGGTCAGCCCCTCTACGTGTGTCCTCCATCCCATCCTTGCTTGTCTTCACCAGATTGCCCTCATCACCTCTCATCTGGATTACTGGAGTAACTGTTCTCCCAGTCTCAAGTCTCTGCCCTCTCCAGTCCATCCTCCCTCCACATAGATGCCCAAGTTATTTTCTACAAACGTAGATCTGACCATGAAAACCCCTTTCCCCTCCTCTGTTGTTTGTCCTTCATTCTCACAGAAGACCAATGACATCACAAAGGTGATGTCTTGACTTACTTGTGATTTGGATTTAAGTGAGGCGGAGCCACACAAAGTCTCTTCCAGAGACATCGAAGTACAAAGGCATGATAAGATGAATGGCGATGGCCCAGGATGCAGTGGGTGGCCTTGGCCTTACAAAGACCCCTCCCAATAAACTCCAGTGGTTCCTTATGCCTCTGGGAACAAATATAAACTCTTGTTTGGAATTTAAAACTCCAGCCTAATCATGTCTTACTTTTCCCATATTCTTACACATTGATTCCCTTCCATGTATTTACAGTCCAACCATGCTGTTCCCTACACATATTTCCATCTCCATGCCTCTCTGTTGGCATTTCTCCATGCTAGAAGGCCCTCCCTCCTCATCCCTGTCTCTTAGAATCTCTTCTTTCCTTCAAGATTCAGCTCAGTTGCTACCTTCTCTAGGAGACTTTATGTCCTCCTCCCAAATGCTACTGCCGCCTTTTCTTATGTACCACCTCCTCTGTATGTGTCTTGTATATGCCCGTTGGCCACCTCGTGAGAATGTAAACTTCTTGAGGGCAAGGACTATTTTTGCTTTTTTGTTTATATGCCAGCACAAAGCATAATGCTTGGCACATAGAAAGTGCTTAGTAAATGTTGGTCGACTGGTTGATCTCCAGAAAAGAGGCCCGTTTTCCTTTGTGGACTCTTAGGTAGCACAGAGACTGTTAGCATATTATGGTGCCCCACCAGCTCTATGTTTCAACCAAACATGCCTACTTCCTATTTACTGAACTCAGGATTCCATCTCCTAATCCGAATGACTTGGTGCTTGCTGTGCCTCTCTCTTTCAAGTTATTTCTTGAAAGCAGAACCAGGATTTCAAGAAGAAAATCCTAACTTTTGTCATTTTGGCCCTTTGTATAATATGGGTTTGGGTAGCTACAAATGACCCTTGATATTGAAGTGTGATTAAAAAAAAATTCCAAGTTTTCCATTAGAGCATCCTGTAAATGAGCAGTCAGAGAGTTTGTACTGCCATTATCAAAATTAAAATAAGCCATCAAGATATGGTTCTCTGGTTATCAAAAACCATCTGTTGTCCCAATTGTTGCATATGGTGGCCACTATGCTAAGAAAAGGATACAGTACTTTCTGGCCTTTTTACTAACTAATGGAGCTTCTTCTCTTGATAGAAATGTGATGGCTTCAGGGTGTAGATTTTTGGACATGGTCAGCACAGGAATTTTTTTGCTTAAGTATGCATGTTTTTAACAGGGTTTTGTTTTTCTTGTTTTTTTCAGTGGGGATTGGGGTGGGAGGCAAAAAAAGGCAAATTTTCATGAAAATAAAATAAAATTTAATTGAAAAGATTGGTGGAATATTTATGATTCTTTTCAAGAACCTAGAATACTAGCCTGTCCCTATTTTAGTTTTTTTTAATAAACAAAAATCTATTTTTTTCCCCTCATAACAAAACCCTTGCAACAAATGCAAGAACTGTGCGTGGTTAAGCAAATTGAATTCCCATGTTGCCCAAGTCCAAAAAAACAAATGTCCCAATCTTCACCCTAAGTCCATCATTTCTCCGTCAGAAGGTAGGCTTTGTGTTTCCTTATGAAACATGGAATCATGGAACTTCTGGAATCATGGTTGGTCATTACATTGATAAAGTTATTAAGGCTATCAAATTTGTTTTACAGTGTTGTTACTGTATAAATACTTCTGGTTTGGCTGTCTTTGCTCTGTCAAATCATACAAATCTTCACAGTCAACCTGTCTCTCTTAAGTTCATGAGAGAGAAATTCAGACCTATTATATAATTATAACTTTTTTTTAAATCAATATTGGCAGAAGAAAGTTGTAAGAAAACTTTGAGCAAAGAAATGGAAGTTTTGCCATACAAATACCAAACAGCTAGTAATATAAATTCTTTTCAGCAATTTGCGTAATCCTGTGTCCTTGTAATTAGGGAGAAGGGTTAAAATCTTGATCCCTATGCTTTTGTTGAACTCAGGGGCAGCTAGGTAGCTCCAGTGGATAGAGGTCTAGGCCTGAGGTCAGGAAAACCTATGTTCAAAAACATACTCAGACATTTACTAGCTGTGTGACACCCTGGACAAGTCACTAATCCTGTTTGCCTCGGTTTCCTCATCTGTAAAATGAGCTGGAGAAGGAAATGGCAAACCACTCCAGTATCTTTGCCAAGAAAACCCCAAATGGAGTCATGAAGAGTTGGACATGACTGAAACAACTGAACAACAACATAGTTAGGGTTTGATTGTGTATGTCACATTATTGGCAAATTCTTGTTACAAATTTCATACTTTTTTGGTTGAAATGTTGAGATTAGGGCCCTTCAGAGCAGGATTCTATATACTTTCACGAGTCTATTTCTGTTTTCCCATCTGCCTTTTTGAGCTTTTCTGACTCCATGTTAGAGCTTTGGGAGTAAAATTGGACATCTGCAAAGTCGTGAAAACACACTGAAACCTGTGCCCTCAGGTAGAGTTGGGACATGGCTGCACCTGTTATTTGAGCCATTAGGAATAAACACCAGGAACAGCAGCCTGAAAATACTGGCTCAGATAGTTTGGACATGGGCAAATAATGAAGTATTTTCTTTGTTGTTGTTTTATTTTGATTTTAATTTTTTTGTTATTGCTCTGAACTTGACAGTCATACATACGTGAGCATTTCCACGTACACAGAACAGAAACAGAGGATTGTACATGAAACCAAAAATCTCTAACACACAGCTTGCATAATTTTCAACAATATAATAAATTTAATGTTCTTGTTTCAGAGCTCTCTGGCTTGATCCCTTTTATACCTCCTACTGTTCTCGTGTGTGTGTGTGTGTGTGTGTGTGTGTGTGTGTGTGTGTGTGTGTGTGTGTTTTTAATGCTACAGTGACCTTCCATTTCTTTTTTATTTTTGGCATTTCTGTCTCATCTCTTCCCCAACTCGAAAATTCCTATGAAGCTATAGTGAAGCAAAACAAATCCACGCATTGAACATGTTCAAAAAAGTATATCAAATTTTCCCCTTAAGTCTCCCACCTCTCTGTCAAGCAGTAGGTATGATGTATTATCACTGGTCCTCTGGAGTCACAGTTGGTCATTAAATCACATTTTTTATAAAAGGAATAAATCAATCTTTTTTCTTTTACATGTTCTTCAGTCATGGCAGATTATTCCTTAAAATAATCCCCAAATATTTTTCTAAATGATCCATTTAGGTGGACCTAAATGGATCATTTAGAAAAATATTTGGGGATTATTTCAGTATATTTCAGTATATAGCTGAAGTCCAGGGTTTTTGGTGCAAACAACACAGTTTAATTAAGTTTCCTAGGCTGTAGGCCTTGTGAGTTATAGGGACGTCTATATCCCAGATAAAAATCTAACCTCTCTTTCATTCTATGCTACTTTTCCTTCCTTAGTGGCTAGGATCACATTGGCTAGGCCTAAGTTCCCCTTCATCTGCCCTTGTCCTAAAATTTCCTGATGAAACAAGGACTTTCTCCTTGCCTTTGTCTTTTTAGAATAACTGCACAAAGACTTGCCCATTTGAACAAGTGTTTAATGAATTTCAAGCTAGGCAACTTCAGCTATCAGAAAAACCCTCTGAAGTTGGGAGAACTCCAAGGAAATCAGTTCACTGTTGTCCTCAGGTAAAAAGCTCTTGTCAGGAGGAAGAGAGATCCTGGCTCAGGTATTTACCTGGTCATTGTGTTGAATGAATGATAGAGAAAAATGACTCATATTTAGTTTAACTTGTATAGAGATTCAAGGGGGGTGAGGGTGCGGGGCAAGGAATAATAAAGAGGGAAATGACCCAGACAAGTTAGTGCTATTTTTTAAATTGCCATTGTGCCCTTCCTCTAAAAAAGCAAACAGAGGATTTCAGTAGAAATTGTAGTTTCTGTTACAAAATTTAGAAATATTTAACATATTTTTCATAATATATTAAGTAAGGAAGATGTCAGAATAAAAAGTCAGAAAGTAAGACAAGAAAGGAATTGAAGAAAAGGAGAGGAATACTGACCAAATCAGAACCATTTTATAGTGAACTGGTCTTGCAGCTGTTCATGAAATAAAACTTTATTGGGTGATTCAAATCCTTGCAGAAATATAACGGGAACTGACCATCAAGTACAGCAAGCAATGAACTCTCTCAAGGAAATCGGATTCATTAACTATTATGGGATGCAGCGGTTTGGGACTACAGCTGTCCCCACATATCAGGTTGGAAGGTCTGTGTTTAATTTATATTCGTTTGTTTCCCATTGTTTATCTTAAAAGGCACCTTGTTTGTAAAATCTGTTTTAGTGTCCTTTTGGAAAATAGTAGAAAGAGGAAATGGTAGAAACTTCTGATATTTCTTTCTCATGGATCTGTCTCTTGTTTGCCATGTCACCTGGGTCACATCACTTAACTGTTTGATCTCTCTGAGCCTGATCTTGAATAGAGTTCTCATTTGTCAGAGATTTTTGCTTCTGTAGCCTACACGCTCTTATCAGACGATTCCCAACTATTTAAAAGTTTTGACAAATCTTTTCTTTTCCTCCTCCTCTTCCCTAAAAGTGTTATGGAATACATTTATTTTTTAAAATAAAAAATTAATCAAAATTTATTTTTAGGTGCTCAGGACATGAAAAAATATTATTTTTAAAGCATTCCTTTTTTACATTTTGAGATCCAAATTCTCTTCCTCCCTGTAGCCCCTCTCCTACCCATTGAGAAGGTAAGCAGTATGATACCTACGTGCAAAGTCATGCAAAACATATTCCCATATTAGCCATGTTACAAAAAAAAAGTAAGAAAAATAAAGTGAAAAAATATGCTTCACTCTGTACTCAGTTCATTAATTCTCTATCCAGAGGTGGATAGCATATTTCATGAGTCCTTTGGAATTATCATGGATCATTTTATTGATCAGAGCATCCAAGCCTTTCACAGTTAGTTCATCATCATTACAATATTGCTGTTGCTGTCTACAGTATTCTCCTGGTTCTACTCACTTCACTTTGCATCAGTTTGTATAAATCTTCCCAGGTGTTCCTGAAACTGTGCCCCTTGTCATTTTTTTATAGCAGAATAGTATTCCATCACAATCATGTGCCACAGCTTATTCAGCTATTCCCCAGCTGATTTCCAATTATTTGTCACCACAGAAAAGAGTTGCTATAAATATTTTTGTACATACAAGATCCTTCCCTTTTTCTTTGCTCTCTTTGGAATACAGACTTAGTAGTGGTACTGCTGGGTCAAAGGGTATGCATAGTTTTATAGCCTTTTGGGCATAGTTCCAAATTGTTCTCCACAATGGCAGGACCAGTTCACAGCTCCATCAACAATGCATCTCTTTTTCCACATCCCCTCCAGCAGTTTTCATTTTCCTTTTCTGTCATGTTAGACACACTGATAGGTATGAGGTGGTATGTTAAGAGTTGTTTTAATTTGCATTTCTCCAATCAATAGTGATTTAGAGCATTTTTTCGTATAACTATTGAATGCTTTGATTTCTTCTTCTGTAAACTGCCTGTTCATATCCTTTGACCATTTGGGGAATAGCCATATAGAAATTTTCAAAATAATTTCTGAAAAGTAAGAGTATGGCAAGATCAGGATTGGGAATCCTTTTTATACTTTGACTCATGATCTTTCATTGGCTAAAAAAAAATAAGAATAATATAGCACATGGGACAACTATTTAAAATCACAGAAAGGGACCTCTTACAGCCTTTTAGCATTTTTTAAAAATTAACTTAAAAAACTACTAAGCATTATATTCTCCCTCTCAATCCCTCCCAAGACCAAAACCTTTATAACACATAGGCAAAAGAAAATCCCATATTGACCACATCTAAAAAGGCATGTATCATTTTGCATGGTTAGTGTATCACCTCTTGTACCAGTAAGGCAAGATTCACAATATTGATGGTGATCATGAATATGCCTGTGTAATTTGGAATTGCAAAATATAAGAGACTCTATATATAGAAGGCAGAAGAAGTAAAACATTTCTTCAGACACAAGAGGACCAACTCCCAAACCAATAATTCCAATTTGACATAGTAACAATTGTATCCCAAAACCAGTAAGTCCACTTCAATGTAATAGTAGGGAAATTAAAACACAATATTGCAGCAAGGAGCCTAGCCATCCTGTAACCTTACCTAGGGCATAAACACTCACTCGCGAATCCTAACTATCTGTTTACCTGCATCCTTTCCTCCTGTAAGTTCTGAAAGCTTGTAGTTATGAAAGCCCTTACAGTTCTCAGAGTCCTGGTAGTCCTCTCCCTCTCTCTCCCTCCCTCCCTCCCTCTCTCTCCCTCTCTCTCCCTCCCTCCCTCCCTCCCTCTCTCCCTCCTTGTCCCTCTCCCTCTCCTTCTCTCTCTCTCTCTCCCCTTCTCTCCCTCTCTCCCTTTGTCTCCCTCTCCTTCCCTCCCTTCCCCCCTCTCTTTGTCTCTCTCCCCTTCTCCTCCTTCTCTTTCATTGTCACCTTAATGGCTACTCTTAGGTAGGTCCTTTTAGGGCTGGAGGGCTTTACCTCTAATTAGCAAAAGGGTGTGGGTCTGGGGCTTCTTACCCAGTTAGCAAAAGTGTGTGGGCCTTCCTACAAACAAGCCTCCCCTGATCAAGCATTCCTTAACTAGCTCCACCTGAGACCTATTAAAGGGGGAGGTGGGGAAAGAGAGATCTTTTATCACATTAAGATCACACCTCTCTGTCAGGAGGTGGGTAAACATGCTTCATCATGGATTCTCTATACTCATCATAGGTTGTTGCATTAATCAAAGCTCTTAAGTCTTTCACAATTGTTCATTTTTATAACATTAGTTATGGTATAAATTGTTCTCCTGGTTCTGATTACTTCTTGCTGCATCAGTTCATACAAATCTTCCAAGGTTTTTTGTCTGAAACCATCCCTTTCATAATTTCTTACAACACAATAGTAGCCCATTACATTGTATATATAATTTATTCAGCCATTTTACAACTGATGTGTCCCCTCTTAGTTTCCAGTTCTTTGCTACTACAAAAAGAGCTGCTATAAATATTTTTGTGCATATAGCACAGAATTTATCTTTATCCTTTTTTTTTCCTTTATTCAGGGTTGTAGACCTAGAAGTGTTACTGTTAGGTGTAAGAGTAACATTTTCACTTTAGAAATGAGCTAGTTAGTAGCAGAACTAGGATTTAACCCACATCTCTTCACATCCAGTCACAGGTGCTTAAGAAGTTAAAGATACAAAATACAGTTTTTTCCTTTGGCTATGAAAACACAAAATCTGGCTCTAATGGTTTTTAGTGGCAATATCATAAAGGCTTGTAGGTAGTCTTTTTCATGAAGTTTATTCAGCATAAGTAAAGAATGAATTGAAACCGACTAGGCGGATGCAGGGATTACTGACAAAGAAGGTTTGAAACATGTGCCAAAATGTCAGAACACACTAATAAGGAAAAGTGGAGGTGGTGATTTTTTTTTAAGAAAAAGAAAATTTGCAAGAAAGCTATTTTCAGCCTTTAATTTACTGACTAATTTTCCAGAAAGGAGTCATGTTACTTTGCATATTCTGTAGACCTCTTTAATGAGAATGAAGTAAATGGCAAGAAATCATGGTCACATCACCAGGGATTTATTTGTTAAAAGAAATAAATTTAAGAGTGTATCTTACAGTCAACACTGATTCATCCCATTTATCCAGAATGTTTCATACAGCTACTGATGCCAACTAATTGCAATGCATGCTATAAATGTGCTTTAACATTTTCAATCTGTGATGTGCTAATTAGGGCTAAGCCAATGTAAAAGCTAAATGGCTAGAACCATTTCTTCCTTTATTTTATCCTTTTACATTTTTTGTTAAAATCTGCCCTTACATGTTTATCCTCTGTCATATTGTTATATGTTATAACAAAGAAAATAAAATATCTCAACACTCACATAATCCAAATGCAAAGAAATTTATTATAATACAAAATTTAGTAAAGTAAATGATCTGCCCAATTTCAGAGCCATCTTACAAAACTGCTGGGATGAAGTCGTAGATTTAATATTGAAACCTCGTCCCGGAGGTAAGTCATTTTTGCAAATAAGCTTTTGTTTCTTATTTTAAAAAAACAACAACTTTATTTCATTATATATCCATTTACATAAGTATTACAATTCATAGTTAAAATGAAATTCATGATTTTATACTTCTTCTGTTATCACAGATTGAAGCCCTTCTGAGACTTAGCTAAAGATCTCCAAGAGTGGCTATTGGCTATGGTCAGTCTGGTGATGAACTTCTCCACATTTAGCCAGGCTAGTCTTTAGGTGACAAAGGTAGTTTGTCATTGGAGTTGTTCCATTATTGAAGTGTTTCCAGCTTGGTTAGGACTTCCCAGAGCTCACAGTTCAACTGGCCTGGCCTTTTAGGGGTCACCTCCATGCCATGATGATGCTTTAGAGTAAGACTTTTGTGTAGGAGTTCATGGTTTGCTATAAAATACTGTTCAATCCATCTCCTTTTAACCATATGCTGTGTAGAAGAACTTTGACAGTATTGGGATCCTCATGCCTAATTAGGCTGACTGGCTCCATCTCAATCAAGAGCCAGTGATTGTGGAAAGTAGCCCTTTTTGGTTATGTATATACCTTGTTTTTTATATGGGATTCTGTAAGGGACCTTGGAGATCAGAGGGTCAGATCCCTTTTCCTGACCCTACTATGACTTCTGTGCCTTTCTTCACCTTCTCTTCCATGGGTTACAGACAAGACACCTGGAATTTATTTGAGAAGTCCTTGGGCACTGCTTGGTCATTGGCCAAATCATGGTGGCCATTTTGGGCCAATGTCTAGAACAACGTAGAACTGCGTAAAACCTCTATATGCAGTGCTCACTTTATATGACCCCTTGCTTTCAGAAGGTACAGTTTATTTTAGCTCTGAGCACAATGGTATGTCATTTGGGAGAGTTTCACCAAATTCAGTGTTGATGAACTTGAAGGCCTGCTCACTGAGAAATGTTTCATCCCTATATATCTCTAGCCAAGGACTCTCGGACAAATTTGGCCAAAATCATAAAGAAATAGGTAGGTGTCAGCTGTGATGCCTGCCTGTCCCTTTTCAGGCACAAAGAGATCTATGCTTCTAAGAACAAAAGGTGTTAGAATCAGTAGATCAGTTAACAAACATTTATTAAAAATACAGAGAAACTTCATTCTTTTGATTCCTTCATGTTTCTATAAAGCCTGGGGATTTTTTTAAAAGAATATTTTTGTAAAAAAAAAAATGTCCCTAAAACTAGACTTTGTAAAAAGGATTGAGTTTATAATACTTTGATAGTGCTAACATATTTACTGATTATTCAGTACTGGTCTAAAGACAATGGAAGAGCATTGTGCTTGGAATGATAAGGACTTGTCACTTCATTAGAAGAAAACTGGCCCTATGGAATTTAATAGTACTGAATTAAAAGAGCAGAAACAAAGTAAGAGCAGACATCCCTGTTCAGTCAGCTAGGGTATGAGTACCAGTTTGTTTTAGCTCTTGGCACAGTGGGCTGCTCAGCCACTTAAAAAAATCCATACACTCTCTTCCTTTTACCAGTCTTGTAAAATGGGTATGTGTCCATAGGACTCCGTTTTGAATTGAAATCCCCAAATATGTGTTTTATGACAAGCATTTATTTTAATATTCAGAAGGATTTGTATAGATTAAAATGTTTACTGCTCACTTGTTTTTGTAGCCGAAAAGGGATACTTGGTCAAATGCCGAGAAGAGTGGGCCAAGACCAAAGATCCTGATGCTGCCCTCAAAAAACTACCTGTCAAAAGGTGTGTGGAAGGTCAGCTGCTTCGAGGACTTTCAAAATATGGACTGAAGAATATTGTGTCTGCATTTGGCATAGTGAGTGTGATTTGTGAAGTTAGGCAATGACTTTAAGAGGTGTAACACATTTTTTAGGTGCTGACCATCAGAGGTTTGTTTTTTGGTATTTTTTGTGTGTGGTTTTTTTTTTTTGTGGGGTTGGAGTTGGTGGGTTTTTTTTAATGGGCAAGAGGTAAAGAAGAAAAATTTACTCTGGAGGTGAATGTATATGACTTTTTTCAGTTATAAATACAGATGGATAAAATGGTTTTAATAGGAGAAAACAGTAATTCAATTCAGTAAACACTTAAGAATATCTACTGTATGTAATATAATGTGCTAGGAACTAGGTGTGCAGGGGCAAAAAATAGCACTATTTGGCTTCATGGGACTCACAGTATAGAAAAGCAATCTATACTAATGGACAATTCACAGCTAATTAATTTCATATGCTTTCTACTATTAGACTTTCTTGGTAGTTTAGAAAATAAAAAGTTGCAAAATCCAGACCTTCTCTCATTGAGGGGATGGGTCCTTGGCATTTAGGTTTCCTTTATTAGAACAGAAAAAGGGGAGAGACTCTAGACTAAAAAGATACGCTTGAAACTAAACAAATTTACA
Source organism: Trichosurus vulpecula (assembly GCF_011100635.1). Lineage (NCBI taxonomy): Eukaryota > Metazoa > Chordata > Mammalia > Diprotodontia > Phalangeridae > Trichosurus > Trichosurus vulpecula. Next base: position 148,391,146 of record NC_050577.1, read on the forward strand.
TTTGTCGTGAATGAAACTGAATGGATATTTTTGCCTTCTTCTTGTTTTGTATGTTAAGCATCTGGTAAAATTGTGATAGCTTTATGAGATAAACTTTGCCTGACATTTAGATCTCACTAATCCAGATTAGACTTAATTGAGTAGTGGTCTCTTTTCCCTGCATGGCAAACAGAAAGTCATTTGGTTGCCTCATTGAACTCATTATCAGTGGAATTGCTTGTATTTTTTCACTTAGGAACATCTTAGAATGTAGAGATGAAATCCCTGTTAGGTTGGCCATACATTTACAAGCTCTTTTTCTTAAAATCACTAAACCAAAATTAAAATAAATAAAAATTTTTAAAAATCACTATAGCCTTTGATATATTTGAATGTAATTTAAAAACAATTCAGCATCCGTATCATTAGCTGATGAAAGTGACTGTTGTACCATTTCAGCTTTGCTACATCCCCATCTATAAAAAGAAGATTAATGTTAATTGTTTGCAGACTTCTGTAGGGTGTAGTGAGAATTAGGGATTTGAAAATTTTTTGCAGCCTGGAGAATTTAGTATATTAAAGAACAGCAAACAATAAACAAGGAATGGTCATGATCACCTCTCAAAAGTTCTTAATCTATAATCTATGGACTTGTTTCTTTAAAATACTCTGGTAATGTATTCAGGATAATAGGTTTGCTTTTAAACTTATGAATTTTGTCTTATGCCTTTGAATACATTTTTCTGAGAAAGGGTCCCTGAGCTTCACCAGTCTGTCAGAGGGGTCTATGACATAAAAAAGGTTTAAGAACTGTTAAGATGATTTGAAAGATGCCTTCCATGTCTGATGTCTTCACCTATTTTTGTATCTTGCTGATTTCTTCCTCTCTACAGATACCAAGAAATAATCGTTTGATGTATATTCATAGTTATCAGAGTTATGTGTGGAATAACATGGTGAGCAAGAGAATTGAAGAATATGGACTGAAACCTGTTCCAGGAGATCTTGTACTTAAAGGAGGTAAAAGGGCAAAGTTATCATCCTCAAATCTTTTGCTCCTGGCCTTGGAATATACTGTTGCTAGGTCACCACTAAATAGCTTTAGGTTTAGCCTGGCAACTGAGTTGAGGAGGCGTGTGTCTGGTATTTAAAAATATGAAGTCTAATGGGCTGCAAACTATTTTATCCAGTACAGGTTTGTGTGAGGATCTTAAAACACTTTTTTGGTATTTGCATACTTGGAGTTTTTCCAACTAATAATGACTGTGGCTGGTTCTAGACTGTGGTTCTAGATTTGACTTGTAGATTAACTCAGGCTGGAGCATTCTCTTCATGTTCCTCATCTCAGGATGGCCACAGGTATTCAGGACAGCAGAAATCTCTGATCTATACACACACACACATCAGACAACCTCTTTCTGTTAAGATAGAAATTTCATCTCCAAATAACTAGTAAAGAGCCAAATTTCAAGCCCTACACAATGAAGAGATTTATTCTTATGTAAAATGATTTTAGAATGTGGAGGTAGGTCCTTATTTTATCTTTTAAAGACAAACTGACTTTCCTTTAGCCTCTCCTTTTCTCCCCCATTACATTCATCTGGTACAACTTTACATATAGGGCCCTTTTATTTTGTTATTTACTTATCATCTAACTTTGTTTTAATAATTTCAGAGTTCTGTGACAGATTTTTGGTCATCTTGATTCCATTTTAAAACTACTGATTTAAAAAAACAGTCATTTAAAACTGCCATTAAACAAATGCCACAAAAACATTCCTTTCCTCCTGAAGCTTTTATGATGCCTTGTAATCATTAACCAGTCTCCAGATGGGTTCTTTTCAAAAAAGAAAAAGAAAAGTAGCTCTGATCCTCTTCAAAACACCCTTTCCCAAGCTTACCCATAAAATAGCTAATTTCAGCCTGAGATGAGAATATTTCTTATTTGCTTAAATTATTGAATTTTTGTGAATTTGTAGCTACAGCCACATACATTGAGGAAGCAGATGTCAATTCCTATTCCATCCACGATGTGGTGATGCCTTTACCTGGTTTTGATGTTCTCTACCCCAAACATAAAAGTAAGTTCCTCTTTTGTTTTATTTTTAAGAAATTAAAAATATGTGTTTAGAGGTGATTAAGCTTTCTTAGTTCTTAGCCACCTGCGGCATTTTCAGAAGCTAAGGGAGAAGTGCAAAAGAAATTCACTTGCTTTAGTTTTTTTAACTTTAATATGCTGATTTGGGGACCCAGATTAGTAATCTCTTCCAAACTCAAGTAGATGTAAAATAGCATTGTTTACAAAGCTACCAAATAAGTATTTGTTGTAATGAATGAATGAAATATTTATTAAGCAGTAGCATGTATACAAAGCCTCTTTGTGACCTTTATGTTACAGATTCACTTTTCAGTTAGTTAAATAAAGTTAATCAGAAACTAGCTAATATAGATTTTCTAATCCTTGTATTTTACCAGAGCAAATGAAGAGTAGGAAAATTTATATTTTAAAAATAGTAGTTACTAAGGACTAAACAAATAATCTTCATGTGATTTTCTTTAATGTGTTACCTTCAAGGACTTTTTTTAAGGGCAGAGAGAATAATCATAAGATAGCCTAGGGCCTCTGCTGAAAGTTGAATTAAAGTCAATAAAATATGCCTTTATTTAGAAATAAAGTGCTCCCCTGCCCTCTTCCTCTCTAGAATTCATTCATTCCTTTATAAACATTCATTAAGTGACTACTGTGTGCCAGGCACCATGCTAAGTGCTGGGGATACAAAAAGAGGCAAAAGACAGCCTCTATCCTCAAGGAACTCACAATCTAATTACAGAGATGACATACAAATATATACAAACCAAGCTATATGCAGAATAAATAGGAAATCATTAACAGGGAGGAAATTAATATAGAAATCTGAACTTGTTACTTCTAAGCGTCAACATGTTATAACTGCCTCACTGGTTCCCAGTGTTTTTCGTTCATTGAACCCCTGGGAATGTTTAACATGCTATTTGTGATGTTGTGTAATAATTTACTGCTTAAGGTGTTATTAAAGAATTTTTAGCATGAACCCCTTGTACCGTCATTGAGGAAATCCCAAGGGTGTTGAGAACCGCTAAATTAATCCTTTAACCTAGAGGCTTAGTATATGACTAAACTTAAGTGCCACCGAAGTGTTTGGAGTTCGTGGAAATGGGATTTGGTCTCAAGGGCAGAGCTGAGTTTCAGTCCTAAAAACCTCAGCCTCCAGTCCTGGTGTTCTGTATTCTGATAATTCCATTAACACAAAAGGAAAAAAGTTTTTAAAACAAAGGAATTTGAACAAAATATTGAATAACTGTTGTTCCCTAAAACAATACAAGTGACGCAGGAATTTAATACCTGGTAGTTTCACCGCTAGGGGGTTCTGCTAGCATATACAAGGTATTCTAGAAGTCTTAACACTGTTAAAGATTGAAATTGCACCAAGACTTCTGGGATACCCCATATAGTAATAGAAGATGAATAAAACATGACTGTTTGCTGTATTCCAGAGTGCATATTCCCTACTCTTAATGGAAGTTGTCTTCCTTTGCTATTGATTATGCTGTTAAAGGATCCTCAAAAATCTCTTTATGCAAACTGTCCTTTTTATAAATGCCATTTAAATGATTGAAATAACAGTCACAAGCTTAATGCTGCTTGCCGAGGACACTGTTTTGGTTTCAAGGTCAGAAAGCCTTACTTATGCTTCTGGTTATGCAGAAAAGCCTCCCTATCCCTTGCCCCTTCGCAACCACAGGGGACTCTAATTTTAAAAAAAGACTGAAAGCTCGTTTGACAGCCCTTCCATCTTCCCTCTAATGTAGTTTTAGCTAATGCACCTCCAAACTAGAAGGGGAACAGAAGAAAAGGTGGCGACCAGCTTCCTCCTTACTCTATTTGCTGGTCCCAGTATTGACTCTTTGATAGCACTGCTGGAGTTTTTAGTTTGGAGGGTATGGATCTGCCAAGATATGCATAGGGAATCAGATATGACCAGTGGTCTCTTACCAGACCCAAATACATAGCTATTATAAACCTGGTTTAGAGGCAGTGTACTCTAGGGGATAGAGAGTTGGTCTGGAAACCAGCAATGCCTGAGTTCAAGCCCCAGCTCTAACCTAGGCTGAGTCGGAAATCATCTAGTTTAACCTGCATGTGGATGAGAAAATGTGGTCTAATTTACAAAAAATTAATCAACAACCATCTTTTGAAATATAATAAGTTTTTTATTCTTCTTGCTTTGGGGTGGTGTAATTCTAGGTGTTCTCATTCTGGTAGTTTGAGGATACGTCTTTATGCAATGCTAAGCATATGTTAATGTTTACAGAATAAGGAGATGGATTCTGTCCAAAGGGGGTCCAATGAAACTTATTTTTAATCTTTCACATACTGGTTTAACATGTTACTGTACATTCAATTTGATTCTTTTCTGTTTTGCTTTAGTTAGTGAGACTTATAAGGAAATGCTAGCTGCGGACCATCTAAATATTGACAACATGAAACATAAAATCCGAGATTATTCCTTATCAGGTGCCTACCGAAAGATCATTATTCGCCCTCAGGATGTCAGCTGGTGAGTAATATTTTGGAGTGGAATGGACTCAAATTGTGTCCACTCTGTAATGTTGACAGTACTTAGAAGAATTTTTCATATTTTTGTGATTTGATGTTTTTATATAAACTTAGAAACAAATAAACTCATTTGGAATGACAGACAGATGAAAAAGACACTTAATGGTAGAATAACATTATTAAGTTATGTGTAAGAGATGTATATAGAGCATAAAGTCTTTCCCTGCTGCGGAAAACCTAAATTTGATTTAATAAGTTATAAGAAAAAGAATCTTCTTATTCCAAATTGGCTGAAACAGTTTTCAGAATTCTTCTAGTATTTTCATGTCAGGTACCCCATGGGTGGGAGGGACAAAGAGGCAGGAAGATGCCTTTTGTATTTTAATCCTTTTAAAAATTTCTAGTAATTTTAATCCTTTTAAAAATTTCTAGTAATTGGCATATTGAAACCTTGAATTTCTAATTTCCAGGTTACTAGAAATTTGATATTGACTAGATGGGATAAAGCAGGGCCTCATACTTTTTCCAATGGCTATTTTTCTTCTACTCTCTCCAAATTGCTTATTGAAGGTTTCAGCCACTGTTCAATGCCTACTTCCTCCTGTGCTGTTTCAGAGAGAGATACTTTCCAGTGAGGTTCCCCTCCCAGTGAAGAAAATTAAAAATTTTATTTCAGCCATTTAATTAAGCAATTAAGTAACATGATCTAGATGCAAGAACTTGCAACCTGGAGGAATATTTTATGTTGTGTAACAGACCTCCATAGACTGGTGGGTGAGAGGGGACAGAGACAGGAAGATACCTCTTGTATCTTAATCCATTTTAAAATATTTTAGTGCCTGTTATCTGGCCAGTTGTTTAATGGAGGTATATTTGAAACCTACCCCAATTTTGTTATTGAAAAGCTGTAATTTTATATTGCATTTTAAATTCAGCCCCATGATTACTTTGAAGATTTAAGAGTGAAGTGCTTCTTTTCTCAAATGAGACTTTGTATTCAAAATAATGCCTTTGTGCATATATTTTTAAAGGGAGGTTGTTTCGTACGATGATCCTAGAATTCCACTTTTCAACACAGATTTGGACAACCTAGAAGGAAAACCACCCCCTGTGTTTGCTGCTGGTAAGTAGGGTAACTCCACTTCTAAATCATGAGCATTTCGATAACAGTTGCTATATTATTGTTGCCATAAATTATGAGGTCAGCTTCATATGTAAATAGAAGTTAGTGCCTCAAAGGAGGGCATTCACTATGCTGAACACACAACTCATCTTGCCCCACCTGAGCTCCTAAGGGCAATGCGGTGGCTTAGGTAAGACTGACCTTGAGTGGGACGTTGGGCAAGTCACTTATCCCTGTTTGCCTCAGTTTCCTCATCTGCAAAATGAGCTGGAGAAGGAAATGGCAAACCCCTCCAGTATCTCTGCCAAGAAAACTCCAAATGGGGTCATGGAGAGGAGGACATGACCAAATAACAACAAAACTCTAAATGTGAGATCCTTGTCCAGAGACCAGCAGGTATGTATAACTAAAAAAAGTGAACTATCTTAAGATTGGGATTCTTATTATAAGTTAGAGCAGAAGACATCAGGAAGGTAGAACTGAATGCCAAAATGGCTCACAGCCTGTCCTGGAGAAGTAATCAAAGACCTTAAACTAGAGTGGTGGCTATATGAGTGGAGAGGATGAATGCAAGAGATATCAATTCTGCCTCTACAATAAGACTTGGCAACCGATTAGATTTGGGAGGTGAGGGAGAAGGATCAAATAGACTTCCAGGTTATGAATCTGGGTGACCAGGAAAAGGATGCGATTCTCAATAGAAATAGGGAAGTTTGAAGCAGGGTTGGATTTGGAGGGCCAGGATGGTGTAGAAATAGTGAATTCTGGGTTTGGAGCATGTTAGATTTGAAAAGTTTATAAGGCATCCAGGACATCATAGTGTAGTAGAGAGAGTGCTGGATTTAAGACAAGGAAAATTGGGGCAGCTAGGTGATGCAGTGAATAGAGCACCGGCCCTGGAGTCAGGAAGACCTGAGTTCAAATCCAGCCTCAGACGATTGACACTTACTAGCTGTGTGACCTTGGGCAAGTCACTTAAACCCAATTGCCCTTCCCCCCTCCAAAAAAAAAAGAAAAAATTAGAGCCATAAAGACAAGGAAAATCTGGGTTACAATCCTGCCTCAGACACTTATTAGTTGTATGACCCTGGTAAATCACTTCTGTAGGGCTCAGTTCCTAATTTATAAAGTGAAGGAGTTAGACAGGATTGCCTCTGTGGTCCCTTACAGCTCTAAACCTATAATCTTATGTCCATTAGGTAGTTGGTGATGTGGGACTAATGTTCTGGAGAGAGTATAGCTGCACGTTTAGATCTGGGAGCTTTCTGCATGTGGTGATTGAACCCGTGGGAGTTCATGCTGTCTCCAGAGGAGATAATACAGGGCAGAGTCCAGGGGGACATCCACATGAAGTGGGGTGCGAAATGGATGTTGAATCACCAAAGGATACTGAGAAGGAATAGTCAGGTATAGAAGAGAACCAGGGGAGACTGTGTCATGAAAGCCAAGAGAGAAATGAGTGATGGACATTCAGAAGTTGTAGAGGAGTCAAGGAGAATGAGGACTAAGAAAAGTCTATTGAATTTCACAGTTAAGAAATAAAATTAAAACAATTTTGAGGTATCTCTTTATTCTAGTCAAATTGAAAAAGGTGGTTGATGGAAAAACCAGTACTGGAAGGAAAACAGGCCTGTTAATTCAGGCAATTAGCAATTTTTAAGTTCTTGCTATGGGCGCAGGCACTGTGGTACCTGCCCTCAAGGAGTTTGCATTCCAGGCATAGGGCATGATGAGGAATGAAGTGTCGTGAGTAAGGAACAGAGATGAGGCTAGTTTGGCTGGATTGCAGAGAGACTGGAAAAATACATTGGCAGTGCCATGGAGGGCTTTAAATGCTATAATGAGGAAGTTCTGTTTGATTCTAGAGGCAATAAGAAACTACTAGAGTTTATTGAGTAGGGGAAAATAACATGGTCAGATCTTTGCATAAGAAAAATTGCATTGGGAGCTGTGTGAAGGATGGACTTGAGCCAGGGAAACCAAGTAGGAGTGCATTGCAAAAGTCTAGGTGAGAGGTGAAGGTGCCAACCTATGAATAAAGAAACAGGATTAGATGTGAGAGACATGTAGAGGTAGAAATGACACTACTTGGTGACCAATTGGCTATGTGGGGTAAAGAGAGTGGAGGATAACCCCAAGATTACAAACCTGGGATACTGGAAGATTGGTGGTACCTCCAGAAGAAATAGGGCAGTTTGGGAGGGGGACAAAATTTGGGGAGAAAGATGATAAGTTTTATCTTAGACACACTGAGTTGTCCTTGGGACACCAGTTTGAAATGTCTGATAACATTTAGTGTCATAGGATTGAAGCTCAAGGGAGAGACTGTACAATATATGTAGATACGGTTCTCACTATTATCTGTTGGTGCCCCCCGCCTCTCTAATGGAAAACTCTGACATCCCTCTTTTTGACCCTAACTTCCTATCATTCCGTCTCTTGCTGTGTCTCACTCACCCCAAACCCATTCTTTGCCCTCACTGAGACCTTCAGTCCTGGGTCCTTCTTAAGCTTTTACCCCTATTCTGACTTTCCTTCCCTCTTTCTCTAACCTTGAATTCGTGGTTAGCCAACTCAACTCAACACTATCCTCTATGCTCAAATCAAATCTGAGAGTTAATGGCATAGAGAGGGTAATCAAACCTGTGGGAGCTGATGAGGTCACTGAGAGAAAGTGTAAAGAAAGAATAGGGAGCCTAGAACAAAACCTAGAACAAAGGGTGTGGTTGGGATAATGAACCAGCAAAAGATATTGAGAAAGAATGTTTGGTAGCAGAACCCAGGAGAGCATAATAGGAGGAAAGCCCAGGAAGAAAGGATGGCCTGCAGTGTCAAATGCAGTGGAGAGGCCTAGAGGGAAGGGGACTCAAAGAGCACTGGATGTTAAGCCATTAAGGGATCACTTAGGGCTTTGGAAGGAGATTTGGTAATTAAGGGATCATTTATGGCTTCTGAGGGCAGTGAGCGGTAAGGTCAGAAGCCAGACTGCAAATGATTAAGGAGTGAGAGGAGAAGGAGTGGATGCAGTGAGTATAGGCATCTTTTTCTAGTAGTTTGGCTGAGAAAGGGATGAAAGATAGATGACAATGGCTTAAGAGAGCATAGTGACTAATGAAAGATTTTTAAGGATGGGAGAGACTTGAGCATGTTTGGAGGTAGTAGATAAGGAAAAGCTGAAGATTAAAAGGGGGGAGGGGAAGATTATTGAGGTTGCAGTCCTATGGAAAAAACAGAAGGAGATGAGATCAAAGATGGAGGAGTTGGCCTTGGCAAAGAGAAGGGCCACCTCATAGAGACTGTGGGAAAGAAGAAATGAATAGATAGGAGTAGAGAGAGCTCATGTTGAATGGCCTCATTTTTTTTTCCCCAAAAAATAAGAGGCAAGGTCTTCAGCTGAGAGAGAAGAAAGCCGGGGAAATACAGGAGACTTGAGTGAAGAGAATGTTTGGAAAAGTTTTTGTGGGGAGTGAGATAGGGAATCAGGGGAGAAGAGAATTGTCTTGCTGTAGTGAGGGCCCATCTGAAGTTAGATAATGTGAATTTACTCCTCTGGCTCCGTTCAGTATCCCATGAGTAGGTGGGAGTAATCAAGGGCTGAGGTTTGAAGAGGACATAGGACAAAGGAGAGAGGGATTTAAGCATAAAGGACAGTGTTGAGTTGAACTGGCCAACTACAGGTTCAAGATTAGAGAACAAGGGAAGAGACGTCAGAGCAGGGGTAATGGCCTTGAGAAGGAGCTAAGGGGAGGAAGACTTGCAATTGAAGATCTCAGTGAAGACAAAGAATGGTTTTGGAGTGAGTGAGACATAGCAAGAGACAGAATTAGGGTCAGGAAAAGGAGTGTCAGAGTTTTTCATTAAAGAGGAGTTACACTTATGGGTAATAGTCAATGTCAATCCAGTATGTGACCATCACCATCAGTGGCTGGGGTGGAGTAAAGCAGTGGGTCATGGAGACTGAAGAACTGAGAGCTTACAGAGGGATAAAGGAACATAACATGGATGCTGAAGTCATATAGTATAAGAGAAAGGAGAGCAAAATGGTAGGTCAGATGCTGACCTCCCTGAGGAAAAAAAAATGACCTTAGGGCTAGTTTGGATGGAGAACTCTGATATTGTGAACTTCAGAGAAGAGAGCGCTCAGTGATACGATGGTGGTAAAAAGAAAGTCTGAAGGTGCCAGTGGGGACAAAGAAAATGTTCCCACTCCCCTCCAGGACAAATCCAGGGTGGTGTGGGTGAAGGAATGGGCCAGTTGTTGAAAGAAGAGTCCAGCCATTTTGGAAACAATTTGGAATTGTATGTGAAAAGATGCAACATTCTTCTTACCCTTTGACTTAGCAATATGAGTACTAGGTTTGGGAGACTGACAGGAAGAAAATACCTTCATATATAAAAAACAGGCACTAATGGCACTATTTGTAACAGAAAAAGGTTGGAAACTACTTTTCTAGTGATCGGAAAAGGACTGACTCATTGGTCATATCTGACTTAAGTTGGCCTAGTGGGTAAAGTGCCAGACCTATGTTCGAATCCTGCCTCAGGTGCTCACTGCCTCCTCCTGCGACGCTGGCATGTTATTTATCTTCTCTCAATCTCTTTCTTCAATTTTATGTGAAAAGCTGATGATCTGGGGACCTGCCTCACCAGGTTGTTGTGAGGGTTAAATGAAATGACATGTAAAGTACTTTGCAAACTCAAAAGCACTCTGTAGCTGTATTATCATTATAAACAGTAAGGAACAATGTAAGAATTCGAAGAAATATGGGAAGGCTTGATTTAAATGATAGAAATTGAAAGAAGCCAAATCAAAAGACCAACAAATTATATACTTACTTGGTCTGTACCTGATTTCATCTGCACAGGAACTTCTGGCAAAGAAACTCCCTTTGCAGATGTGAATCAGCAGTTATTGTGCATCTTCAAAGTCCCAGTGGCCTGAGGACAATCAATTAGGTGACTTGCCCAGGGTCATACAGCCAGTATGTGTCAAAGTCAGGACTAACCACCCAGGTCTTTTGAACTCTGAGGCCAACATCTCTGTCTATCCTTGTTACAGCTTTGTAAATGAAGACCGCGTTAAACAGTAGCAATCACATCCAGTAGACGGCATTAGCACCAACATTAAATTTAAAGCGCTCTCCCTTTCTTTTAACAAATAGCAATCTGAAAAAGTGTAGTAAGGCTTTCGATACCCGTCTTGCAGTTACTCTTTGTAACTTGGGACACATCACTTAATGTGTCTGGACATAATTTCTCATTCATAAAATTTAAGAGTTGACCCAAAGGAATTTCACAGAATTGAAGCATTTTAAAGTGGAAAAGAACCTCACTGGCCATGTAGTCAAACCCCTCCCTGAAGAGATTCCCTATGGCAGCATCCCAGACAAATGGTCATCTGGGTTCTGCCTGAAGACCGCCAGTGAGAGAACTTCGAGCATCCCTCACCCCCAGCTCCAAGGCAGTCCATCCATCTTTGTGGATTAGGAAGCTTTTTCCTCACATTAGACCTAATTTGGTCCCTGCAGATTCCACCCATTGCCCCTGATTCTGCTGCCTGGAGCCAAACAAAATAAGTCTAGTCCCTCTGACACGCAGTAGCCCTTCAGGTGTGGAAAGAGAGTTTTCATGTGCCCCTGAGTCTCATCTTCTCTCTTTCCTTCAACAAGTCCTCATATGACATGAACTCAATGCTCTTCCTTTTCCTCATTGACCGCCTCTGGGTGCTCTCCAGTTTATCATTGTCCTTAAACTGTATTGCCCAACACTGAACGTAAATACTCCAGATATGGTCTGACCAAGGCAGGGAGCAGAACTCTCACCTCTTCCAGAAATTGTGTTTCACTTAATGTGGCCCAAAATTTTTTGTGTGTGTGTGTGCATGTGAGAGGCAATCAGGGTTAAATGCCCAGGGTCACAGCTAGTGAGTGTCAAGTGTCCAAGTCTGGGTTTGAACTCAGGTCCTCCAGACTCTAGGGAAGGTGCTGTATCCACTGCACCACCTAGGTGCTCCACCAGAATTCTTTTTTTTTTTTTGGTGCCATATCATACTGCTGACTCGTTGCACTTGGAATCCACTAAAACCCTTAGATCTTTTTCAGACAAATTGCTGTCTACCCATTCTCTCCCAAAACTTGGAAGTTATTTTTTTGAACCAAAGAGTAACAATAAGACTTTTACATTTATACCTCCACTGAATTTCATCTCATTGGATTCAGCTCGTGCTGTACCCTATCAATTGTTGGAGCCTCACTCTGTCAGCCAGTGTTCTAGCTGTTCTTCCAGCTTTGTGTCCCTTGCATATTTAATGAGCATGTCATCTATGCCTTTATCCAGATGATTGATAAAAAATGTTAAGCAGCACAGGGCCAAGCACAGATTCCTGGGGCACTCCACTGGAGTCTGCCTGCCATCATGAATGTTCTGTGAGTCTGGCTGTTTGTGGAGTGCAGAATCCCTGTCTGAGGTCCCTTAAAATTCTAAATCAAGGAGCTTTGCTCAAGTGCTTTCCCTCTTACTAACATCCCCTTTTTAGCTTTCTATGTTGGTGGCTTAAGGTTTTTAATTTTAGGTTTCTACTTTACACCTTCTCTGCCTGCAATCTGGATGTGGTGGATACAGAATATCTCCATTAGAACCCCTGTTTATATAAAACTTTAACATTTACAGAGCACTTTCCCCCGGTGACCCCAGTGTCATAGCGTAGTTATCCTCATTTTATGGATGGGGAGAGAGAGGCTCAGGGAAGTTAATTAACTTAACATTAGTCATACATTATCAAGGCAAGTCTTTTCACGCCCAAGTCCCTGGCTGTTTCCAGGCTGTTCTCCTCAGCTGCCTCTCAGTGTCATGGTTACCTTCCTCAAAATGGTGCCTCTCCTTTCACCATGCCAAGTTTGTGCATTCCCCCAAATTTTCTCACATATCAAAAAAGTGTCTGAAATGATCAAGATGTCTACTGTTTTTGTCAGCCCTTGTGATAGCTTCTCTTCTGCAGTTTTCAACCTCGATGTCATAATTCTGGCTAGATATCAGTAACTGAAACACAGAATTGAATTAGTGATTTTTTTCTAGGTTAGTAGGATTTTCTTTCCTATACTAAATGGCAAATCCCTCTCCAAATGAGTGATCCTCAGGTCATGCTACACACCACACGAGGGAGGGAAGAGGACAGTGAACTCATGTACAAAACTTATGCCCTATATCCAAATGAGATTTCTCGAAAGATAACCATTATTTACAGCTGAACGAGGCCTCAGGAGGGCTGGAAGTGGAGATAATGCAAATTTCTGAGTCTGAGTTGAGTGCAACTCACTGGGATGTTTAAGCGTGTAGCAATTCTGAAAATGGCTTTCCCAGATTTCCCCTTTCACATAGGATGAACTGATTTTCTGAAGTGTGCCAGCCAGCTGCATTTGCTTCCCCAAGGGTTCTAAAGCAGTGGAGCAGAAGTAAAGTATTATCTGTTACTGCTGCTCCTAGATCTGTATTTTGGAATCTTTAAGCATTGTAATGGTGGGAGGCTAGGAACACAAGTTTTCAGAAATGGATTTGCCAAAGATTGGAATGTTTGCTGCTTGTGCTACTAAACAAAAAGGTGCAAAAGCATTTTATCTATGATGACGTCATTTGGGCCCAGGTGCACACTTGTCTAGATGAAGTCATTTTGAAAATAGGGGGCTCTTTTCTGGTGCTTTAGAAACACAAAGCAAAAAATAGTGATGCGTGCCAAGTATGTAGAATAATAAGCGATTGATGTGGGTGTGTATATTACTGGGAGGTTCTTTCTCCATCTTTATACTGCTTAGCCATTAGCTCATAATGGGCTGTCATGGTAAAACAAAGAACAAAGTTGCCATAGTATGTTCATGGACCAAATTTCTGATTTAACTCGTAACACTCTTGAGTCAGATTCTCTAAAGCATCCTATAAGTATGGTCAACAGGTTCATATTTTCTCGAAGCCTTTTGTTCAGTACTTCGTATGTCAGGGTGGCTTGCATCTGGGAGCTGGACTGGTAGATTGTTCTTTGAAACTAACACAAAACCCAGTGAGAAAGGAGTTGAGTAGCATAGGACAAATAAGTGATACAGGAGGTAGAATTTATCTACCCTAGAGAGCAACAAATGTTGGTGGGAGGCCAGGAACAGTTTTCAGAACTGGATTTCCATTTCTTGACCTCAAAATTGACTGTCCTCGAACCTCTCCCTTTTGAATTAATTTTTTGTTTTTTATTATGCCCCAATTAAAAGAAAAACCGTGTTATTTCACTTCAAGATCATCCTCACACTCTTTTGCTTTCTATTTATTTCTTGTTCTTCTGACACTCTGAGGTGCCAAGAGAGTTCAGGGGTAGAATTACTGTAACTGCTCACCTAAGAGTATACATTTACAGATATCTCCTCCTTGCTTCTATCTCATACAGAAGCACCAGAGGGCTGCCCTGGTACAATAAGGCATTCTGATGGTTGGAAGAGTAGGGAATGGCTAGCATTTTTTGTTTGTGTGTAGATTATATGACCCTCCAGCTCATTTGCAGCTGCCTTTGTTTTCTTGACTCTTCTCTTCTTTCTTGGGTGACAGAAGGCAAATACAGGGCATTGAAGATGGATTTCTCACTCCCTCCTTCGACATATGCAACAATGGCCATTCGAGAAGTACTAAAAATGGATACAAGTATCAAGAACCAGACACAACTGAATACTACTTGGCTCCGCTGATGCTCTCTGAAGATCCAAATATGGGGGAAAGTGGCGGCTCCCTGCTTCACTGTTCTTTGTCTTCTTAGTACAAACCCCGTGTAGGTTTTGATAATTTGTAGCAAAAGACTATTTGTATTTTTTTCAAGTTTTTATTAGCTTAAATCAATAATTTGCCATGTTTGTACAAATGTGCATATTCTGGAGATCCTAACTAAAATTCAAAACAAAAAATTGGTTGGTTTATGTGTGTGTCTTTACACACACACACACACACACACACACACACACACACACACGTGTGAGAGAAGTAATCAGTAGATCACAAACATTCATTAAGTGCTTCCTGTGTACCAGGCATTGTGCCTAAGCACTGGGAATACAAAGAAAGGCAAAAATGAGAAGTCCCTACCTCAGGGAGTTTATATAATAATGAGGGAAATGCCATGTCAACAAGTAGTCAACTATGAGGATACATACAGAGTTGAAGGAAGGCTTAGAGGGGCATACTTAAGTGACTGGTCTCTTGAATCTTGAAAGAAGCCAAGAATGAGGAAGAACAGTTACAAGGCGTGGGGGGGAAATCAGTATTATATGAGGAATAGTGAGTAGAATGTTAGTCTGAGAGTCAAAATACCTTTGTTTTTCTTTCAAAACCATGACCAGGTGCCATCCCCACCCTTCGAGTCTCCCTTTACCCACCCATGTCCGCCCTCCACCCCCCAAGTACTCTGAAGTCCAGCGACGCTGGCCTTGCTGTGCCTCGAACAAGACTCTCCTTCTCCTGACTCTGGGTGTTTTCACTGACTGTCCTCCATGCCTGGAATGCTCTCCATCCTTATTCACATCCATCTCCTGGTTTCTTTCAAGTCTCAACTAAAATCCCACCTTCTACAGGAAGCCTTTCTGATTCCCCCTTAATTCTAGTGCCTTCTCTCTGTCAATTATATCCAATTTACGCTATATATAGTTTGTTTATAGTTAATTATTTTTATGTTTTCTTTCCTATTAGACTGTGAGCTCCTTGAGAACGGGGATTGTCTTTGCCTTTTTTTGTGTCCTTAGCACAATGGTTGGCACATAGTAGGCACTTAATGTTTATTGAATGACTAAGTAGAGGCACGGTTTCCGACCCCACCTCTGATTTGTACTGGCTGTGTCACCCTGAGCAAGCTCCATCATTTCTCAGTGCCCTCTGACAACTCTCTGCAGACACTATCATTTTATAGCAGTTACTCTTGGTAGAGGTTTCCTCACAGAGTTCCATGCATGGATGTTCCATGTTTAGATGTGATAAAAAGGTAAAATGGAAGTTATAGTTGCTTTCAGTAAGAAAAATGGTCTTGGATTAAGTTAGTGATTTTAGGGGTTTAATGTTTCCTTAAATTAGAGACAGCAAGGATTTTTACTACCTGTAAGAGTTGAAAATGACGTAAGCAGTAAAGTTAAGAACTATTTAGACTGTTAGGAATGACAGCTAACACAGGTGGGATACATGAAGAACAATCTAAAGTCCCTCTTCCCCTATAAGTCAAGAGCCTTTACACATAAATATAAATTCATCTGTACTTAAGTCACAATGAATGACCCTTGGGTGGTCTTAACTACAGCAGTGATCCCATTATCTAGAATCACCTGTTTGTCAGAAGTCAAGTAAGGTTCAGAAGAGGCAAGTAAGACGTTTTCAGCATAAAGGACTTTTGAATCACTCCATATTTGTACAAAAGTTCTGTATTCGTATGCTACAAAATTCTACTGGGACAGGGCTTTTTAAATGGACAGCTGGTTTGTTTGTTTTTTTAGTAAGTTTAAGATAGAATTTTTATTACAGGTATTTTTATTTTGAGGATTCTTTCCATAGAGACAGGTACTTGTAGAAGGATAAAGGGTGGGAAAGGTAATTTGAAATACCAAGAGTTCATACCAGTGGTTGTATTTTTTGATCACCAGCGATTCTGGTGTTGCCATTGCTGGCAATGGAAAACAACACGTTTTCTGACATGAAAAGACACGAAGGAATAAATCAGCTGTGCTGGCATCGTGTTACATTTATGTTCCAGTTTTATTTTTCTATCATTTCTAAAAACTAAACAAATGGGTCAATGCCTGTTTCTTTTTTTGGTTGTGTTAATGAGCCATGTGATTAACTATAATGGAATGCAGATGAGAAGTTTGTGCCCTATGTAATGGCAGGGAAATAGGCTCTATGATTTTATGTTCGTTGAAGTAAATCGAAGGTCCCTTTTGCGCCCCCCACCCCCCAATAGTAAGCACATGACGAGAAGTCAGTGAAGCAAAAGTACCTCATGTTGAACTATCTTTGTTGGCCTTTCTGAAAAATCTGTTGTCCTGAAGAGTTCAGAGTGCACTTAGCAATGATAGCAGGTTTTCCTTCCTTCTTTGGACTTACTTATTAAGTATTTATCTGTAGTAATAGCCTATGCTTTCTAGCTTAATAATAATAACTAACATTTATAAAGCACCTACTATGTGCCAGGCCACTGTGCGCTTTGCAATTATCTCACTACAACCCTGGGAGGTAAGTGCTGCTATTAACCCTCATTTTTACAAATGAGGAAACTCAGACAAACAGGTTAAGTGCCTTGCCCAGGGTCACACAACTAGGAAGTATCTGAGGTCATATTTGAACTCAAGTCTTCCTGATTCCAGGCCCAATTCTGTCCACTGTACATCTAGCTGCCCATATGCCCGACTTGTCACAGATTACAAAGTATTTTGCTCAAAACCATCCTAGAACAACAGACTTGGTACAAGTATTTATTCCCATTTTACAGATGGAAAGCTCAGAAGAATTACGCAACAGCCATGGTCACACAGCTAATAAGTGACAAAGTCAGGCCCCATTCCTTAGCTGGCTCACCTTCTGACTCTGGGTCTGTTGCTCATTACACTGTATTTTAACTTTGGGGTTCTCTTAGCTGTATCTGTCTAAAAGAACTTAAATATTTTATATATAGTAAAATGCATCAGTACTCATGCAAATCTAAATTTGTAGGGAAGAAACTTGAAAAGAATCTAAGGCAGTCTTAACATTTTCCTATTTTATGAGGATATAAATATATGTATACACACATGTACATATATACACATATACATATATATGTGCGCGTACATATATATATATATTTACATATATTTAAGTATGCATATACGCACACAGTGTATAATCCGTACTGCCATGAAATGAGATCATACATTTACTTGGTCCTACTTGGGGACCAAGTAGCGTATGATCCTTTGGTCCCCAAGCAGGACCAAGTAGCTATGATCTCATTTTATGGTGGTGTGAAAGACTCGCTTATTGATGCATGACAATTCAGGTCACACCCTAAATGCTATCATAAGACTGAAGGAAGTCACTAACCCTAGAAATTTGGAGCAAATCACAGAAGACAGTACAAAGAAAAGAAGAGACAAATCAACAAAGCACATAGATAAGTATTGATTTTTTCGTGCTTCTCTGTCATCCTAAGATAAAGGAAAATCGACATTGACCAAGTTAGTTTTCTGCTGACTGGTCGAGGGCAACTGAAACTATTAAACCACCATTTATGGGGCAGGTCAACCTTATTTGATGCATAGTTAATACATACTTTTTGAGAGGTTTTTGGCCTGGACCTGTGGTTTCATCTGAGGAACTTCCCACATAGTAACTTCCTTCACCGATGCAGATCAGGGACTCGTCAGTCAGGGGCTTTCAACCTAAGAAAGTGACCAGAGTCACAGAGAAGCTAAGCAACTTGCCCATGGTCACCCAGGCAGTATGCCTTAGATGTAGGATTTGAATTCAGATCTTTCTGACTCCAAGGACAGCCTTTTATCCACTACAACATGCTACTGCTTCTGAGTGTAGTTTACAGTTAATGTCTCCATCTGGAACTCACATGAATTATTCAGGATACAAATTTGAAGTTCTTCCTGGATACTGTTAAGTTATCTTTCTTTCAGCTACCGTACTCCTAAAGGAGACTTTGTTTCATGAGCCATAAAATTTTTTTTTTAAAGTAAGATTTGTGTTGCTTGTCCTGCCTTCCTTGTTTCCTCTTTTATTCCTTCCTCCCTTTGTTCTGTCTGAGTAGGCAAACAAATCTCCAGACTCATGGGCTAGGCAACCTGGAGAAGAGGTGAAAGCTTAACAGCTAATCTTTGTGAAATCATGTGTAAACTAGGTTATATGAAGTCCACAAAGCAACAGACCAGAGTGAGAACCCAAGCCAGGGCTTGATTTCCATGGCAAACCAGGCTTGTTGTGAAGCGTAGGAATGCCGTCAGTTGAGAACAGGAGCTGAATAGGGTGGAGATCATTACGGAGCAGTAATGACTGGGAAAGGCAAAAGGCATTTAGTTCACGTGGGGCTGCTTTCTTTCTTTCCTTGGAACAACTCCAGCTACAACCAGTTAGCATTGCTTTCACACAAACGGTGACTGTGTAGAGAACAATACCCCCACTTTCTTCTCAGACTGATACCCACCCACCCACCCCTGTTCTTTCTAGGCCAGGCTAATCAGTTTTCTACATTCTTTACTTACTATTCACAAAGACCATTTTTAACATGTACAATCTCCCCACTGCCTCATTCAGACCTGGACACATGAGCCTTCTAATTTTTACTACAGAAAAGTTTTTGTTTAAATGACATTATTTGCTTTGTTTAATCAGCTCACCTGCCATATTAACTTTGTGAATAATGAATGAGTTTACTGTGTGGGGTTTTTTTTTGGTGAGCTATTTTTTTTTTTTTAAGTTCGAAGCAAAGGCATTTACTGGGATGGCCTAAGAAGAAGAAGAATTCCTAGAGTTCACTTTCCCACAACTATACACATTATCAGTGGGAAGAATGGGTACACACGTACATGGGACAAGGCCACTCATGTCTCTAGCACTGGGGGGCCCCCATGTTCCATCTCATCTGCTGATGTTCTCCAGCTGTTTTGGCTGGGGTTCAGCATCTGTCCTTGGTAGATTCCTTACCTTACTTAATCTTAGCTTGGTCCTCTCTGCAACTTGACTCCTCCCAACTGTCAGGGCTAATTTTCTCTTGAATCCATAGTTCATTCTCTTCTCTGATGCCAGAAATCACACTCAAAGCCATAACACCGCCTCTACTGACTAGACCTGACAAGCTTGCAAAATAAATTTTTCACTGTGTATTTTTCTAATGTTATTGTGATAAAGTATTACCAGAGGATTGGTTAACAGATGCTACTTTATTTTCCTGTCCACAGAAACTCATAAAGATTACCTACTAAGGTGTGGACAAGTGATGGTCTATACTGATGAAAGGAGTACTCCCACTAATTAAATAACATATTCTCTAAATACAAAATACTGTGATATTTAATGGTATGCTATGTGGTAGAACGAGCTCTGGACTTGGAGTCAAAAGGCCCAAGCCCACCGTTTCACTGTGACATTAGCAGTGACCGTGCACGTTTCCTCACCTTGAACTTCAGTTTCCTCATCTGCCAAACGGGGATAATAATAGAATAAGTACCTCAGAGTAGGAAGGGACCTTAGATGTTGTCTAGTCCAATTCATACTCACACAAGAATTCCCTCTAGAATATCTTCGATAAGTGATCATCTGCTTTGCACATCTCCAGTGAGGGCACCCACTACCTCCTATGGCGCTTTCCACCTTTGGATAACTTTAATTGTTTGGAATTTTCTTACATCAAACCTAAACATGGCTTTTGGTACACTCAGGATTCTTGCAAGGCATGCATTTCGTAAATCTCAAAATGCCATTATAAGCAGCTAGTAAGGACCAAAAGACTTAAGCTAAAGGTATATTTTAAACCTATTACTTTCTAGGGCACACTAAAAGTTTTAAATCCCCCCCACAATTATTAGATTTACTGGTAACTCTTGATTATCCATCCTAATAGAAGGGAGCAGTAGTCCAGATAAACTCACAATGAACAATGGAAATACTCAAACACAATTTGTGTGTATACACACAGCTTCATAATGCAGTAAATTTGCTTTTTTGTGGCATGTTTCCTAATTATTTTTTGGTTAGGCAAATATTGAAATAAGTTTGTATTTCCTAAGCACATACCAATTAAATGGATAAGGGAGCTAACCCAGAAATATCATAGGGAAACTCTCTTTGACTCCCCATCATTCTACCTTTTTCGAGGATTTCAGTACTTAGCTCATTCTTCTTGCCTTCATACTAAAGGATGTCAGTATACAAGTTGATGTTCCTTCAATCACCCTCATCTCCCAATTCATCAATTTCCACTCTCATGGCCTAATCCTTCCCTCTACTTGGTCTCTATTGCCAATTATTCCATTTTCATTATATAGAAATCTAAATGTCCTTCCTTTGACCATACCATCTTATTTTATCCCTTCATATGCCTCATTCCTCCAAAACCTGACCTCTACACCCTTTACCCTGCAGTGCCATGCCAGGCCATCGCTCCTGCTCCGGCTTCATTTTCAGTCCTTCACAACCTTGGCCCTGTGGTTCACTAGTCCAACCACACATTATCCTCTACTCTTAAATTCCTGGCTCCATCGCTGAGTATGGCTTACGATACCCTTGATGCTGCTGAAAGATACTAGAGGAAGTGACATAATCCACACTAGTCCGTGTGGTCAGAATTAGAGGTATCAATGCTATCAGCTCAAAGGTCTATAAGGTGTATTTCAGTTTCTGTGTTTTTCCAAAAATCTTCAGTGATACATTTGTTAAACTCAGTTCACCTGCTAAGGATTGTGGAACCATACATTTCATGGGATTACCCAAAATAGAAATCTGTGAATGACTAGATTTATAAATGTGATTATGGCAAGATCAAAAAAACAGAGAATGACCCTGAGTGATAACACCCCTATTGCAAAATCTCATGGTAAATATCACAAAATCTTGTGGTAAATCTCCATGGAGGTCTTGGCCCATGAAAGTTATGCTTTTGGCAAGCACTTCAAAGCTACCAACAGCTTCCTGTGGCCCTTCAATTGTTTTCTCCATGGGTGGATAGGAAAAAAAGATTGAATATTTTGCGAAAGATGGAGGTGCTGGTAACAGGAAAGTCCGCATGAGCAGGCTTATTAGAAGAATGAACTAAAGGTGATTATTGTGATTCTTTTTCTAATAGTCTGTTAGTAAAAATGCCTGTGACTTAAAAAATAGGTGAAAATTGCAAGAAATTGGTTGAAAAATATGGATCAGAATAAACAGGTCGAAGACTAATAAGCAGCACAGAAACTATAGGCCTATATATCATGAATACTTAATTCAAGAAGAGAATAGGTAGGCACTCAACATGGAGACAACCAAATAACATCACAAAAAAAAGGAGATAAATTACATTCTAACAGACAAGACTCATTACAAATGCAGGAATCACATTTGTTAAAGCAAAGATCAAAATTAGTATGAAACAAAAATGAAAAGATAGAGTGTGCAGTTGAAACAATTCAATTTTTACCTGTTCAAATAAATTATTGAAAATGCAAAATGGGTCATGGATGGAAGAAAGGGCATAAATATAGACTATGACAATTTTGTAATACATTTATACAATTGTTATGAGGAGGAGATCAACAATTGCCTTAGTCACCAAATACTTAGACAACTTGGTACACAGAGAGAGAGAGATGGCAGTCAATGACAACACTGGTTTAGAAGATAGATTCATTTGTAGCATCTTACAAAGAAGGATACTGGAAGATTATGAGTAGTATCAACTCCTTAAACAGAGAGGAGGATCAAACCAGTTTAAAGAAAGCTTAACTGGGGGGAGAGGGAGGGGGAGAAAATTTGGAACTCAAAAACTTGTGGAACTGAGTGTTGTAAACTAAAAATAGAAAATATTTTTTTTTAAAAGAAGGCTTAGCAAGAGGCTCTCCTAAACAAAGTCATCTCAAAAGCATTTAAGGATGAGAATGGAAGGACAATAGAAGACAAGTGTAAAGGATTTTGCAAAGAGTTTTCTAAGAATTTTTTTTTTTACTATCAAAGACAGAAGAACTGTTGCCCTTTAACTTGACATCAGAGCTCCAGATGTACTTACAGGGGAGGTGAAAATGGTACTGAAGAGAACAAAGATCGGAAAAGCAGATAGATTAGACCAGATGTTGACGTAGGGGATCTTCCTTGGAGGCCACACCATTGTTAGATTATCGAGGAATTGATTCACAAGGTGTATAATGTAGGGGAAGATACCAAAATCATGGGAAAATATCTGGCCATATTAATTCCAAAAAAGGCAACTCAGGCAACATCAATAACCATTGACCTACGTGCCAACATTCCTAACTATATAAAATTTTTATGAGAATCATTTATGCACACAATGAGAGCATACTTGAGCATTTTCTTAGGGAAGAAGCGGGCTTTAAATATTTTTTCTTTTGATCAACCTAATGAACATCAACAAACATGAATATTTAAATAAAGAACATAAAAAGGATTACATATGATACTGTAAAGTTTACTATACAGTTTTTTAAAGTGTATATTAAACCTAACATGAGAGTAATAAAAATACTCTGCTTACCCTTCTGAACTTTTCTTCTATTCTTTCAATGTTTCATGGACACCTTTTCTTTTTCTTCTTTTAAAATTGCTATCTCTGCAGTCAGATAGAAGCTCTGCCATGTAACAAGTAGAATCAAACAAAACAAATCTATATATCGGCAATGTCTAATAATGTCTTATTCAACAAGAAGCTTTTGCAAATGATATTGCACAACAGAATGTGTCTTTAAAATCATACAATTGAATAAAAGATGTAGTGAATATAAGATCTCACTATACTTATTGCATGTTGATTATTTTTAAAAGGCATTTGATGTGGTAGAGCAAAATGCCATTTTAAAGGCCACCTCTGTGTATGTACACACATATACATATACCCATATACAGAATTTCTCAAAAATCTTAGTGCAGTTTTAAGTTTTAACGACTTCAGACTTCAGAAATATAAATGCCAAGAACTTATAAAAATATTTGAAATAGTAATTTTTAAAAAATTCAAACCATTTATATTTTCTTATTCAACATAACCACTGTCTTTTGCTATACATGGCTCTGGTCAATTTTCGAACTTTGAAAAAATTTTCATTAGTAGCTACTCAGTAACTAAAAGGATTACCTTTATAATCCTAGCCTTAAGATCATCCAAAGAATAAGGTTTTGAAGCATATATCATAGTTTTGATGTGATCCCACAAAAAAGGTGTAATGGAAATAGATCAGATGATCAAGGTGGCCCTGCAAGGGGACATCCTCTACCAATCTACCAGTCTGAGAATGTGGCATCTGAAAACTGTTTCTTAACACGGTGCCCTATGTTGTTAAAATTCAAAGTTTATTATTCAAAATTCACAAAACTAAATAACTCTAAAATAAATTTAAATAACTAAACTTTTAAATTATGGAGTCTTTTGGTAATTTTGTAGCATTTATGCTTCAGAAGTTATCAAAATTTTAAAATGCACTAAGACTTTTGGAATGCTCATGTATCTGGGATGCATAGTACCAAGTGAATGAGTAGGGCCCAGAATTGAACAGAAAGAGGATAATGAACTAGATTGCCTTTAGAAGATTGCAAAACTCCTTTAATGACCCTACAGACTTCTTCCATAAAAACTCATCCCTTTAATACCAGCATTCTACTAGTCTTATATAGATAAGAATTACCCAAGATAAAATCTGTGTGGGTTGTAATATGTATTGATCTGAAATAATGAAATCACAGATCCATCAAAATAAAGGCAGCTCAGTAAGAAACCATGCATTCATTGTTAAATAACCATATAATTAGAGGCAATTAAACCAGTATCTATTACACCATTATTAGAGTTGGTTATTAACTGTTGGCCTTGCCATTGAGGCAACGAATTGTAAATGCATTTCTCTTCCAGTTGGTCACACACACATGCAACAATATACTTCCTACTAACAATTTTTAGAGGCTCTTTAATGACTTTTTTGGGGTAAACAATACAGAAGCAATTTTTTCTTTAGCAACTACAATATCTTTTTTAAAACAACCATATATGCTGGTCTTTTAAAAATTCTGGCCTTCTGGAATTGTTATAATTGGTCTCTCTTACTTGGACTATCTCATGATGTGGAAATTTCTCTAATCTGCATTAAATATAGTGTGTGCACATAACATATACATATATGTATATATACATATACACATATACATACACATGTGTGTATATGTGTATATGTATATATACATACATGTGGGTGGATATGTGTGTGTGTATATATATATACACACGCAAATGTATATATGTATATCTATATATATACACACTCTAGGACATGCCCATAAATAGGACACTTCAAAACCTATGCTATGAAAAGTTTCTTGATGATCTTTCTGATAAACCACTTTAAAATAAAATAATAAAATATATAACACAACAAATACAACAAACATTTATTGAGCACATATTGGGCAATCATTTTGCTAAAGTCCGTAAAAAGACTCCTCCCATTTGGATTCCATGTTGAAGATCCATGACATAGGCAAATGCTGTATCCTGTGAATTCTGGGTTATAATACACACAGTACCTATCCCACAAGGTATGAGGAAAGTGCTTTGTAAACTTTAAATCACTCTATTAATGTGAATTATTTTTGTTATGTCACACAGCTATAATATGCAATGTTACATTGTGCAATAGAGAGTTATAAAACCAAATACTAGGTGTTCGTGTTTAATGATTGTACATGTATAATCTATATCAGATTGCTTGCCATCTTGGGGTGTGGGGAGGGGAGGGAGGGAGAGAGAAAAAATTTGGAACTAAAAATCTTAGAAAAGTGAATGTTGAAAAAATAAATTGTGTGTGTGTGTGTGTATCCAAATGCTAGTTGGTCATTAGGAATGGTCATTACCAATGAGGGATCAAGAAAGACTTAATTGGGAGTTCAGACTTGAGTAAAGTTCTAAAGGATGAGTGAGGAATTCAATAGGCAAAGGAAATAAAAGGAATTCCTATCTCGGGAAGAATGTTGAACAAAATCACTGAGGTCTGAACATGCAATGAATGTTTGAAGTGATAAATAAACTGGGGTGAAAACTGAGTACATAGAAGGGAATAATGAAATAGAACTGGAAAGGAAAGGTGGCTACCAGTTGTGGAGGATCTTGAATCCCCAGTAGAAGAGTCTGAACTTTGCTCATTAAGCAGTAGGGGGTTACTGCAGTTTAATGAGCTGGAGAGTAACATATGTATATCTGTAAGTTAAGAACTTTTGTTCTGCCAGCAGTATGAAGGTTGGATTGGAAAGGGGAAAAGGGAAGGTAGGAAGCCCTGTTGGACAATTGTAATATGCAAGGCAGGTGGTCATGAGATGACACTACTGGACGGTGGCATTGGGAAGAGAGAGGAGACGTTTGAGAGATTTTGCTGAGACAAAATTGACAGGACTTGGTAACTGACTAGATAAAAGAGTTGGGTGGAAGGAAGCTTCAAAAATAACAACAATGTTACAAAATGGAAAATCAAGTGAATACTGAGGTCACCAAGCAGAAGCAGCCAAGTCAGAAGCAAGAGCGGGTTAAAGTGTGAAACATAATTAGCTAGGTTTTGAACTCGGAAGAATGTTGGCTATTATTTTTCTGCTCGAAGGCTTATGAAGCACTTTACACACATAATCCCATTTAATCCTCACCGTAATCTTGTGAGGTAACTGCTACTTTACACATGAGAAAACAGAGGTGAAATGGTGGGATAGAAGTAAAGGTTTCTCTTGACTCCAATTCTACATCTTTTCCACTATACCATGCTTTCATTTGTTGAGTTTCAGGTGCCAGTGGTAAGAAGGGGAGGAAAAGGAATAAATTATTAAATTAAATAAATTATTAAGCCATGTGCCAGGTACTGTGCTGTTTTTTTTTTTCATTTTTCGAAAGCTCTATTCAAAAGTGATCCCTTACATTATATTACACTGATTCCTTGCAACTTCTTCCTCATCTCTTCCTAGTTGTGAACTTCCGGTTTGCATGCTAAGTTCTTTGAAAACATTATCCTCACGACAACCGTGGGAAGGTGCTATTACTATTCTCATTTTACAGTTAAGAAAACTGACTTGCCCAGGGTCACATAGTAAGCAAGTGTCTAAGGCAGGATTTGAACTCAGATCTTCGTGACTCTGAGCCCAGCGCTCTATCTACTTGTAGTAGCAAGCACCTTATCATACCCAGGATGACCTGTTAGCACAGATTCTTTGATCTGCTTTTCTAGGAAAGACTGCTCAAAAAGGGGTTAACAATCCTACTTTCAATTACATTCACTAGGTCGGGGGAAGGGTCAGCACCCTGAGCTGTCAGAGGAAACACAAGCAGAGAAATTAGCATAAAGACCAACAGACAGGGCTCTGACTGCCTGATCATAGCAGTATTGCCATACACTTTACATTCACCACTGGATCGAGAGAGCCTTTGCATCTGAGCAGTCAGAGATCTGAATAAATGGCTATTCAGAGTCCCGATCTGGAAATCACAAGATCCTTCTCATAAGCAAGCCTCCAAAGCAAAATACCAGCTCACAGTATATATACGCTTCTCAGAGCCAGAAGGCATCATAACCCTCTGTAGCACCAATGCGATGCCCACAGCAGCTGCTATGAATATGCTGGCGTATTTCTGAATCCCAAAATATAACAGACTCTCTCCAGGGAAAATGAAACCAAAACATTTATTCAAACACCAGAAGACCCAAATCCATTACAGCAACAAAGAAATGCATCATAGTAACCAAGAAGTCTATACATATTACCAATGCAGGGGGCACCGCCATCCCCAAGCCTTCCCTCTGTCAGGCATTCCCACAAACAAACTCCCTTAAGCAAAATCACTCCCTCTCTCACTCACGCTGGCTGCTCTGTGTTTCTCCCTCTCTCTCTCTTCCTGCCTCCTCTCTCTCCAGCCTCCAACTGCCTCTGTCTCTCTCTCTCAGCTCTGACTCACTCCAACTTCCTGCTCCACCCCTTCTTACTCCACCCATTTGGCAAGCTCCTCCCACCACAAGCTCATGTGATTGAGGCTTTCATGTGACTCAAGCAGGTCACATAGCCATATTAATGTATGGGAAAGATCTTCCTATTGCATTAACATTACATTAACAATACACTCTTGCCACTCACTGCCTAGTCAACTTAATGCAAAAGGTGTGAAAGCCTTCCTACAAGCAAGCCTCCCCTAAGCAAGCTTCCCATAATGGGCTCCACATGAGGCCTATTAATGAGCAGGAAGATCTTATACCCCATTAACATGACTGCTTCAGTGGGACATCCAAGTGACGTTTTGAAGACAATTGGAATTATAGCCCCAGAGCTCAGAAGACAGGTCAATCAGACCTGAAAATAAATCCTTGAGAGTCTTCTGCCAAGAGTTAGGTGAAGTTGTGGGATTAAATGACATTGCCAAGGAAGAGACACACTCTGCATTCCAGTCAAACCAGTCAGTTCTTTGTTAGTATGCAGCATTTACTGGTCTCATGTCATTCCCTTTTCATAAAATCATCTGTAGCCTCTCTGTGCCTGTAATTGGTGATGGATGAGAGATGATGAGAAATGTGACTACAGTGGGAACAGGAGATGACAGAGAATGTTAAGTGGTGTAATCACTACTCCTAAAATTCAATGAAAAGAAAAAAAATCCAATGAAAAAGAGTAATGCAAATATTGGTATAGTCTTTTGCTATTTTTTGTGACTTTTAACTCATGCTCATATATTTTTTTTAAAATGAACCTCTTTTAAATGTTGTTTCATTTATTATTTTTTGAAGTCCCTTTTAGTTAAATTTTAAATGTTTATTAATCTATTTCTTTTTTATATTACATTCATTTCCAAATATATCTATCCTTCTTCCTCTCCCCAGAGAGCCATACTTTGTAACCAAGGAAAAAAAAAACCCAAATAAAACCAGTTCATTTGTTTACCTTTACCAAGGAAACTACACAATTTTTTGAGAGACTCCTAACAAGACTTTTCATATCATATTCACTATCATTACATTTAGTGATTTAAGTAACAAAATCATGCCAACATATACAAAAAAGTTTCCAGGAGGATTCTGGGAGGATGGCAGAATAAGGCTAGACTTGACTCTCCCAAATTCCCCCACAAATAATTTAAAATAATGCCTTGAACTGAACTTTAGAGCAGCAGAAATCAGTAAAAGTCAGTAAAGCATTTTTCCAGCCTAAGACAACTTGTTAGAAAAGACCTGACCTCCTGGCATGATGGCTGGATAGTGTGCAGATAGCACCAAATCAACAATAACCTCTGGGGGCAGCTGTGTAGATGGCAGCCTCGGATTCAGGAACTTTCACCCCACAAACAGTGTAGGTGTCAGACAGCTGATAAGGAGAAGATTGTAGCCCTCCACTGGTGCTGGAAGCGGGGGTCTAGGTACACTGACCAGATGGGTCACAGGCTATGTCTGCAGGTAAGGAGGAGCAAGGATGGGCCAATGAGTGTGGTCACAGAGGGCCAGGCCACTAGAGGGCCTGCAGGGAATAAGAACATTTTAGATGACAGCATTGCTGGGGACCTTGGTTTTGGCTCAGGAAAGGAGAGGAGTATTTGAGGTCAGGTCCCCAGCTAGAGCTCAGGAAATAACAGCACAGAAAAACCTGAAGCTTGAGACATTATTCCCTTATATCTCAGGAGTAGAGCCTGACTCTGACATGAAATTAATGTCCAAGGAATAAACTGCTAAAAAAAATGAGTGAGCAAAAGAGAAAGAACCCAACCATAGATGGCTACTATGATGATAGAGAAGATCTGGGTTCAAACTCAAAAGGAGACAGTGAAGTCAAAAAAGCTGTTTCTAAAGCTTCAAAGAAAAATGTAAAATGGTCACAAGCACAAAAAGAGTTCTTGGAAGAGCTTAAAAAGGACCTTAAAAATCAAATAAGAGAGTTTGAGGAAAAATTAGGAAAAAAATAAGAGTAATGCAAGAAAGTTAAAAAAAATATGAAAAGTCAACCAATTGAAAAAAAGAGATCCAAAAACTTACAGAAGAAAATAACTCCTTAAAAATTAGAATTGGGCAAGAGGAAGCTAATAACTTCATAAGACACCAAGAAATAATAAACCAAAATCAAAAGAATGAAAAAATTAAAGAATGTGAAACATCTCATTATAAAAACAACTGGCCTAGAAAACAGATTGAGGAGAGACAATATAAGAATTGTTACAAAAAAGAGAAATAGATGAGTGGAATACAATAGACACCCCAGGCACCTAATAAAACATAAACAAAAGATTATTATTTATAAATATAAAACTGGGAAAAGGATCCATTATCTAACAAATGTTTCCATTTTTTTTGGTCTGAACTCATGGTTTCATTGAAGTAGAGAAATGTCAACTGAGAACTCCCTCTATCAATGCAGATCAATAATTAATAGCTTTTACAATTTAATCTTACAACTGCCCAAGAGCAGGCTTAGGAAATACTGGATAGACTGAAATTCATATGAAAAGACTGATTTTAGTTGACTTCATACTCAGTATAAGTCAATAGTGAGAAATGGGAGCCAAAAAAGCTAATTCAGTCTCAAGTGACAAAATATAATTTCCAGAATTAGGAAATAGAGGTCTCACTCTACCTTGGTCTGAATGTATATGGAATACTAATATGAGTTAGTCCCCAACTGATAAATGGTCAAAGGATATAAATGGGCAGTTTTTGGATGAAGAAATCAAAGCTATATATATTCATATAAAATGCTCTAAATCATTAATTAGAGAAATGCAAATTAAAGTAATTTTGCAATACCATCTCACTCCCATCAGATTGGCTAAAATTGTAGAAGGGGAAAATGACAAATGTTGGAGGGGATGTGGAAAAACTAGGGTGCTAATACACTGTTGGTTGAACTGAATTGATTCATTTTGGAGAGCCATCTGGAATTATGCCCAAAGATTTAGTAAACTGTGTATACCCTTTGACCCAGCAATAGCACCATTCGGTTTGTTTCCCAAGGTGACGGGGGCAAAAAAAAACAACCTATATGTTCTAAAATATTTATAGCAATTCTCTTTGTGGTGGCAAGTACCTGGAAATTGAGGGGATGGATGCCTATCACTTGGGGAATGCCTAAACAAGTTGTGGTATATGATGGAATGTGGTAGTGACAGAGTACTGTAGTATAAGAAATGATGAGCAGGCTGATTTTAGAAAAACATGGAAAGACATGCATGAAATAATGAAGAATGAAATGAGCAGAACCAGGAGAATCTTGTATATAGTATCTGCAATATTCTGAGGATTATAGATATTCTGTTGCCTCCAGATAAATAGAAGTCTGCATAGTATGATTTTACATATATGGATACACAGATATATATATCTATATGTAGATATATATCTGTGTCAAAGGGTGGCCTTCTCTTGTGTGAGGTGGGGGGGCAGAGGGGGATAGTTTAGAGCTTAAAATGTAACAAAAATAAATAAATTTTATTAAAAAAATGTTTTCCCCAAACTAGTCAATCAAACATTTCATTTATTTATTTGACATCATTCCTTTTTTTTAAACCAGTGAAATCCGACTACTAAAAAGAGAAAACTAGGCAATATACAATGAATTCTGGGAATACAAGGTTTACCTTATTGCTTTTCATTCCAATTTTTCAAATTCCCTTTATTTACTGCTGGCTACACATTCATAGAAATGAGCTAGGTGGCACAGTGGATAGATCTCTGGGACTAGAGTCAGGAAGACTCATCTTCCTGAGTTCAAATCTAGCTTCAGACACTTACTAGCTGAGTGACTCTGGGTAAATCACTTACACTTGTTTGCCTCAGCTCCTCATTTGTAAAAAATGAACTAGAGAAGGAAATAGCAAACCATACTGTTTTGGGGTTTTGTTTTGTTTTGCCAAGAAAACTCCAAATGGGGTCATGAAGACTTAGAAATGGCTGAATGACAGAAACAGCAACACATTCATATGTATATGATATGTTATTTTCTCTGTTTTTAATCACAAGTTAGAAGATTAGTGCTGAGTTGAGACTTTTTTAGTTCTTTTTTCTCTAATTCCTAATTCCTCTAATTCTAATTTCTCTAACTCCACAAAAAACATTACTGCTTAAGGCCAATCCCCCACAGAAATAAAACATTTTGACCTATGAGTCTATCTACGTGTAAACTCAACAGACTAACTTTATTTCTTTTTAGTTATTTTTTAGTTATTTTTGTCTTTGTTCTCTCAAACTAGGAAACTTATCCTTTTGTAAATCTGAGTCTTTTGAAATTATAAGCGAACGGGAGACAGGTTATGGCACAGACATAAAAACATGGAGCTAAGTGCAGTTTTTGAAAGTAGGCTAATTCTAGAGTAGTTAACATATTGTGGCCACTATGTGATACAGGGAAAAGGACATTTGACTCTATAGCCAGAGGTTGTTGTTGTTCAGCCATTTTAGTCCAGTCTGACTCTTCATAACTCTGTTTAATGTTTTCTACACAATGATACTAGAGTGGTTTGCCATTTCCTTCTCCAGCTCATTTTACAGATGAGGAAACTGAGGCAAATAGGGTTGAGTGACTTCCCCAGGGTCACTCAGCTAGTGAGTGTCTGGGGCCATATTTGAACTTAGGAAGATGAGTCTTCCTGACTCCAGCCTGGCACTCTATCCACTGCGCCACCTAGTTTCAAATACCAGCTCTGCCATCAACTTCTCATGGGACTTCAAATGAATTACATGACCTCAGTGGGCCTTATTTTCCCCATTTGTAGAATTCTGGGGCTGAGCCAGATGACTTTTAAGTTCCCTTTCAGCTCTATGCTCTTATGATCCCACCGACAATGGACTTTTAATTTTAATATCAACTACTGAAAAAATATAGCTTTTATCATTTTGTAAATGCAGCCACCAGAGGGAGATGATGTACTTTTAGCAGTTATACCACCCCCAGGCAGTAATGAATAATACAATACATAGTATACATTATTTGTTCAGTCATCAAAATAAGAAAGTGAACACATTCTTTATCCTGAGCTGACACCTAATGATACAATACTGAATGTATTGTAATGACATTGATATTTCTCAAGGACTTTTACATCAGCCAATTGGGAATTTGAGAAGAAAATCATTTTTCCCGTCTAATGTGTCACTCAGTTTTAATATGCTTCTAATGAAAAGAGGTTATTTTAGATAGCGTGATATAATTGTATATGTGTGTGTGTGTATAGATATGTGGATGTGTGTATACTTGGATATTCATATAGCTATAGATACATTTCAAAGAGTTGATACTAAATGGAACTCACCATTAGCCATGTTGATTTGGAGGGAAATGGTAGAGTAGTAGGGGGAAGACCATAGCATAAATAATTCAAGCATCATTTATATTTAGTTTCAGAATGAGTTTGTATGCCAGAACCTACTCTGCTCTTTAAGGAGGAGATGAATTGGATATCCACTGTTGTTGTAAAGTAATTTCAGTCATGTCCAATTCCTAGTGACCTCATTTGGGGTTTTCTTGGCAAACATACTGGAGTGGTTTGCCATTTCCTTCTCCAACTCATTTTACAGATGAGGAAACTAAGGCAAATAGGGTTAAGTGACCTGCCCAGGGTCACGCAGCTAGGAAGTATCTGAGGCCAGATTTGAACTCAGGAAGATGAGTCTTCCTTATTTCAGGACCAGCACTCTATCTACTGTGACACCTATGTCCTCTAGATATCCACCAGTTAGCCTGTAATTCAGAATTGGGTTGAGGTCTTAATCAATACACGGAAGGTATTCTGAAATGTCTGGATATCTGCTATCCTAAAGATCGACTGTGGCATCATCCCTGCCAATGCAGAGAAATGGGGGACTTCTGGTTAAATTATAGGAATTTACAAAGCCATAGGTGCAGAGTCATTATATGAGATACTCGAGTATGGTATTTTCTTTGGTCTCTGTTTTTAAGGTACTAATAAGTTATTAGGTTGGAGAAGGGAAACAAAAGAGATAACAGAAATATGTTTATAGAAGCATAAGACGTATCGTATGGACTGAAGGTTAGGGATTGTGCTGACAATTCGGTGATAGTTCTAAACAGAATTGTGAAAGGCAATGCTCTTTTGCCCTCTGCCTTTTTGCTTCCCTTTTTGATACTGTTTTCTCCCAAACTATGTAATTTTCCTGAGAGGTCCGGAACTCCTAGCTATCTGGAGCTACATTCAGGCCTATCCTACACAAGGGCAGCACTTTCTTTTCCAGATATTTGAGACCTACAACCAAGACTATGCTGGTAAATGTTTAGCAACCAGCTCTCTGAAAAAAAAAAGTATACAACATACATGTTTTAGTTTAATCTGCATTATTAACATTTTCTTTATCACTTTCTTAAGTCTAGAATGACAATCAACAAAACAACAAATTAAGCCTTGATTTGTAGGCCTCTATTTTCTGAGGTATAAGTGCTAACACTGAAAATTTAATAATCAACTCTACTGAGCTGGTTTGAGCTGGCTGTAATGCACCCCTGAAGGATCAAAGTATTTGATATTGGAAGGTCTATTAAAAATCATCTAGTTCAAACTCCTCATTTTTGTAGCTGAGGAAAATGAAACCTATAGTTAGATTAAATGACTACTAAGTCATTAAGTGATTTTGAACAAAATCAAGAGTTGAACCCAGGTCATGTGACTCCAAATCTGGAGGTCTTTCTGTTTTGTCAGGCCACTTCCCACCAACACTTATGGCTCAATTCAGCCCTTTTCATTTAGTTGTTATGATGGAAAGTAATTTGGTAAATTAATCATCTTAAAAGTGTTAATAATTTTTAAAAATATTCTTAATTGATGCTACTTACTATTACATCCCATTCATTTCCAAATATATCTAACCCCATTGCTTCCCCCAATGAGCCATCCCCTGCAACAGATATTTAAAAAAGAGAAAAAGTGGCTTATCAAACTAACCAACATATACATAAACCGTTTCTGACATCAGAATATGTAATATTATGTACCCATACTCCCCACCTCTTCAGTGAAGTAGGGAACTTTATTATTTTCTCAACTCTTTTTCAGGGTCAAACTTTGTCATTATAATCTACATAACCCACAATCTTGTTTTATTTTATTTTTTAATTTTACATTATTGTAGTCATTATGTATATTGTTTTCTTGATTCTCCTAAGAATAAGTTCAAATAAGTCTTTTCATGATTTTTTCAATTCTTTATATTCATTATTTCTTAGGAAAAATATTTTAGTACATTCATGTACTACATTTTGTTTATCCATCCCCTAATTAATGGGCACATATATTGTTTCCATTTCTTTGCTAACAAAAAATGTGCTGCTATGAATGCTTTTGTATATATGAGATCTTTCTGTCATTGACCTCCTTGAGGTGAGAAGTAAATATGCCTTGCAGTGGGTCAAAGAGTATAATATTTTGGTCACTTAAAAAAAACACAATTCCATATTGCTTTTCAGAATGGCTGGACCAATCCATGATCCACTAACAGTTTATTAGTGTGTTTATCTTCACAGTCTCTCCAACACTATTCCCCTCTTTTTTCATCAGTTTATTGAGAATGAAGTAAAGGTGTAGAATTGTTTTGATATACATCTTTTTTATTATCAGTGATTTAGTGTTTCATGAAGTTACTAATAGTTTGCAATTCTTCTTTTAAGAAATAGTTGCTTACAGCCTTTGAATACATTTGTGTTAACTTGCTCTATAGTGTCCCAAAAATCTTAGTGCAATTTTAAGTCTTAAAAGCTTAAGCGTTAGTAGAGTAAAACTGCACTGAGACTTTTGAAACAGCCTCTGCATTTTGGAAGAGCAGGCTAAAAGGTGTTAATAATTGATGTTGGTTTCCAGAGACATTTTCGAAGTGTACTAAGAATGTTATGTCTTAATCCAAAGAGATGAGTATTTAATGTCAGAATTTAAGGAACCATGGCAAACATTAGAAGGTGACTATAACAGGGTCTTTTCTAGAGCTCTTAAATCTTTAAGTAATAGTTTATGCTACCATTGTGTAAGAATAATTTTTATTATATGGTTTTACAAATCTGGGAGAGCTTTTTGGAGGAGAATGGATTAGAAATTTTAAAAAGAGAGGAAGATTGTGGCATGGCAGACAGAAGAGGTTTTATTTCCTGTATACGGGGCACCTGAGGGAAAAGGTTAGAAGCAGGAGGCTATAAGGGGCCGCAAAAAGGGTAGGTTGACCTGAAAGAACTATATTTGCTGGGATTTAACAAAGAGGAAAAATAAGAGCTGGATTGGGACTACCTAGTAGAGATCTTTGAGGGAAATAATATTTTTCAGTGAAGAGTTATGGTGAGCCAGTGGTGAGTTATCTTAAGGATATGAGTATCAGACTAAAAAGAAGTAATGGTCATGAAATATGACTAATGCAAAATGCTTTTAAGTAAGGAGAAGCTGGTAATAGTAACCACAGAGTGGATGATGTGAGAAAACAGATCTTAACTTTATGTTCTATGTACTTAAAATAATGAAGAAATGTGATCTTTGTGACCTTTAAAAATATGTTTTTATGAGTATATCCAACCCCCATGCTCACCCCACTAAAAAAAAAACCCTCAACATCTGAACAAAAGATTCAAGAGAAAACACTATACAGAGTTTTCTTCTGTCTATAGTCCTATATATCACTGTCTTCAAAGATTATTAGGAATTGAAATTACATTATGACAGCATACTAAGACAAAATTCCCAAGCATGAAATATTGTGCTGTTTGCTAATGGGATTGAAACCCACCAAATCCACTGTCCAAGATGCTGCAGGAACATGGGGTTTCTGAAGCTGTTGAAAATTAAAATCTATAGCTTTGGTACTTAGAACTTTATGTTATGGGACTCCTATCTAAGAAAACTTTGAGAGACATTTATAATTCTATAAGTGTTGCCGCACTAGATGTAACACTGTGGGATTTGTACATTTAAGAATAACTTATTACTTGACCACAACCATACATGATCACTTTTCACCTTTAAACTGGTTTCAATATGTTTTGCAAGCTACTTACTTCTATGATTTTCCAGTGTCTTTCAGTTTATTTATTTGTAGACAATTTTAATAGCTATATAAATGTCATTTAATTATTTATTTACTTATATTATTGTATTTAGATGTATAATATGTGTGTGTGTTTGTGTGTGTGTGTGTGTGTGTGTGGTTATATAAGAAAATTAAGTTCAGTTGTCTTCTGAGTTTCGGAACATGCTTGAAGATCTTCTCTCTGTTTTCCTATTAGAATCTATGTTCTAGCCAGAGAATAAGCATATGATTTGGCAACTACCAAATATAACTTTATTCCCTAGTTTGCCATACTTGGTTTCTACAAGTTTAATTAACTTTTGCCTCTTCTAGATGCATAAAGTGAGTGCAGGTAAGATTTTATGATTCACAGGATTTCAAATTTCATTTTAGACTAGGGACCATATCTGTTTTTTTTCCTCTTTCTGCCTTGCGTCTTAAGTACCTAACACACTGTTTTCTATTCCCTGTTTGTGCTCAATAAATAATTACTTTGGAAATTTTTACAATTATTTAACAACAACAATAATAATATTTATAACAATATATATTTTATAATTTATATTTATTACTTATAATCATAAATTTAATAATAATAAACAAAAACAAATAAGCATGCAAAATAAGAAATATATTCTTTCACAAAAACCCTTAGAATTTAACAATATGGAATAAAAAAAATTTTTTTTTGCTTTGTGTCTCCTTCCAAGTCTATCTGAAGACATTATTCAGAGTTATAATTAGGAATCTTTTCACTTGCAAAAACAACTGGGGAGAAACGAACAGTCTGAAC
This sequence comes from Trichosurus vulpecula, assembly GCF_011100635.1. Taxonomy (NCBI): domain Eukaryota; kingdom Metazoa; phylum Chordata; class Mammalia; order Diprotodontia; family Phalangeridae; genus Trichosurus; species Trichosurus vulpecula. Next base: position 148,428,375 of record NC_050577.1, read on the forward strand.
ATAGCTACAGTCACGCTGGGAGTAGGGGGCCTAGTCTTCTAGTGAATCTGGTCTATGCCACTGAAGAGATTGTGTGTAAATAAAGGCTCCAGAATATGGGTGCCATCATGAATCTGAAGGTGATAGCTGGGACAAGTGAGGGAATGGGGTTTGATCCATGAAGTGCAGGACAACACAGGACCTTGATATATGAGGCATGGGTTGGAAGTTTCTGAGCTACTTTGGTGATGTGGGCATCCTGGGGGAGAACCAGGTTGCCTCCTCCTAGTTATAGTTTTGATTTTACTTTTGGCTTTATTCGCTGTATTTTACATAGTTATAGCTAGAGTGCATACAGCTCTGTTTCTCCTGAATTTGTTTTTTATCACTTCTTCATCACTTCCTTATGGTCCTCATAGTTATTATTTTTATGATACTATGACATTGCATTAACATATCTAAATTTATTCACTTATTTTCTATTTATTAGATATATAAATCATTTCTAATGTTTTGATTATTACAAATAGGGCAGTTATCCATGTTTTTTATACTGATGGATCCTTTTTTCCTTTATATGAGATTGTTTAGGATAAAATCAAGAGTCAAAAATATATGGTCAGTTTTTAAAATTTCTTTTTATTTTTTTTTCAAATATTTATTTATTTATTTAATATTTTTAGTTTTCAGTATTGATTTTCACAGGAGTTTGAATTGCAAATTTTGTCCCCATTTCTACTCTCCCCCCCGACTCCAAGATGGCATATATTCTGGTTGCCCCATTCCCCAGTCAGCCCTCCCTTCTGTCACCCTACTCCCCGCCCCATCCCCTTTTCCCTTACTTTCTGTAGGGCACGATAGATTTCTATGCCCCATTGCCTGTGTATCTTATTTCCTAGTTGCATGCAAAAACTTTTTTTTTTAACATCTGTTTTTAAAACTTTGAGTTCCAAATTCTCTCCCCTCTTCACGCCCCACCCACCCTCCCTAAGAAGGCAAGCAATTCAACATAGGCCACATGTGTATCATTATGTAAAACCCTTCCACAATGCTTATGTTGTGAAAGACTAACTATATTTTGCTCCTTCCTATCCTATCGCCCTTTATCCAGTTTTCTCCCTTGACCCTGTCCCTTTTCAAAAGGGTTTGCTTTTGATTACCTCCTCCCCCTATCTGCTCTCCCTTCTATCATCCCTCCCTTTTTATCTCCTTCTTCCTTCTTTCCTGTGGGGTAAGATACCCAATTGAGTGGGTATATTATTCCCTCCTCAGGTGAAATCTGATGAGAGCAAGATTCAGTCATTCCCCCTCACCTGCCCCCTCTTCCCTTCCTACAGAACTGCTTTTTCTTGCCACTTTTATGCGAGATAATTCACCCCATTCTATGTCTCCCTTTCTCCCTCTCTCAATATATTCCTCTCTCATCCCTTAATTTGATTTTTTTTTAGATATCATCCCTTCATATGCAACTCACCCTGTGCCCTCTGTCTATATATATATGAATATTCCCTTCATGAATTATACACGTCATCTTTCCATGTAAGAGTGTAAACAAAACAGTTCAACCTTAGTATGTCCTTTATGATTTCTCTTTCTTGTTTACTTTTTCATGCTTCTCTTGATTCTTGTGTTTGAAAGTCAAATTTCCTCTTCAGCTCTGGTCTTTTCATTGAGAAAGCTTGAAAGTCCTCTATTATATTGAAAATCTGTTATTTTGCTTTGGATCATGATACTCAGTTTTGCTGGGTAGGTGATTCTTGGTTTTAATCCTAGCTCCATTAGCTCCATTGACCTCTGGAATATCATATTCCAAGCCCTTCAATCCCTTAATGTAGAAGCTGCTAGATCTTGTGTTATCCTGATTGTGTTTCCACAATACTCCAATTGTTTCTTTCTGGCTGCTTGCAGTATTTTCTCCTTGATCTGGGAACTCTGGAATTTGGCGACAATATTCCTAGGAGTTTTCTTTTTGGGATCTTTTTCAGGAGGCAATCTGTGGATTCTTTCAATTTGTATTTTACCCTCTGGCTCTAGAATATCAGGGCAGTTCTCCTTGATAATTTCTTGAAAGATGATATCTAGGCTCTTTTTTTGATCATGGCTTTCAGGTAGTCCAGTAATTTTTAAATTATCTCTCCTGGATCTATTTTCCAGGTCAGTGGTTTTTCCAATGAGATATTTCACATTGTCTTCCATTTTTTCATTCCTTTGGTTCTGTTTTATAATATCTTGATTTCTCATCAAGTCACTAGCTTCCTCTTGCTCCAATCTAATTTTTAAGGTAGTATTTTCTTCAGGGGTCTTTTGGACCTCATTTTCCATTTGGCTAATTCTGCCTTTCAAGGCATTTTTCTCCTCATTGGTTTTTTGGAGCTCTTTTGCCATTTGAGTTAGTCTATTTTTTAGGGTGTTATTTCCTTCAGTATTTTTTTGGGTCATTGACTTGTTTTTCATGGTTTTCTTGCATCACTCTCATTTCTCTTCCCAGTTTTTTCTCTACTTCTCTTACTTGCTTTTCCAAATGTTTTTTGAGGACTTCCATGGCCTGAGACCAATTCATATTTTTCTTGGAGGCTTTTGATGTAGGCTCTTTGACTTTGTTGACTTCTTCTGTCTGTATGTTTTGCTCTTCTTTGTCAGCAAAGAAAGATTCCAAAGTCTGAGTCTGAATCTGAGTCCGTTTTCGCTGCCTGGCCATGTTCCCAGCCAACTTACTTGACCCTTGAGTTTTTCATGGGGGTATGACTGCTTGTAGAGTATAAAGTCCTTTGTCCCAAGCTTGAGGGGCTGCGCTGTTGTTTTCCGAAGTACACAGCAAGCTCTGCCACGCCAGCGCTACTCCTCCCCCAAGAACCACCAACCTGGACCGGACTCAGATCTAAGCTGGCTCTGCACTCGCACTCAGATCTGCCACTTAATTCCTCCCACCAGGTGGGCCTGGGGCCTGAAGCAACTGCAGCAGTTCTGTAACTGCACCACCTCCACTGCCCCTGGGGCAGTGGCCAAAACATGAACTCCCTTCACTCTCTCCCAGCAGCTTTTCCCACTAACCTTCTCTGTTGTCTTTGGTGTTTGTGGGTTGAGAAGTCTGATAATTGCCACAGCTCACTGATTCAGGTGCTAGGGCCTGTTTGCCCAGCTCCCAGTCTGGTTGGTCTGCACAGCCCACGCTGGGCTCTGCTCCACTCCACTCCCAGGTCCGTGCGATAGACCTCATCCAGAGACCATCCGGACTGTCTTGGGCTGGAGCCCTGCTTCCCTCTGCTATTTCATGTGTTCTGCAGTTCTAGAATTTGTTCAGGGACATTTTTTATAGGTGTTTGGAGGGACCTGGGTGGGAGCTCACATAAGTCCCTGCTTTCCAGTCCAAAATTTCTTTTTATTATAAGTGTAATTATGATAAAACACGAACATTTTAATTCACAAAGAACAAAAAGAACTTTATATAAAGATTGTATTTCTTTTATGCACAGTTTTTAAGAATCTTTTAAAAATTTAGCATGCAAGTAACAGAATTGCCCTATTTGTTTGTGTCCTCTTTGACCTTCTTTTTATCTTCTCCTGTGTGTTTTTAAATATTTAATTGATGCTTTTTTGCATCTCTGTCACCACCCACTAACTCCTACACTTCCTTAATAGAATTCCCTCATCATAAAAATAAATATAGTCAAACAAAACAAATCAACATGCAGGTCATGTCCGGAAATGTAGGTCACAATGTACATCTCAAGTCTGTCATGTCTTTCTCAAGAGGTATGGTTCATCACCAGTCTTCTGAAGTCATGACTGGTCAGTGCATCAATCAGTGCAGTGATCTGAGGGTTCTGTTCTGTAGCCTTTCAAAGTTGTTTTCCTTTACATTATTGTGATCATCATATAATTAGTTCTCCTCATTCTGCTAGCTCCATTCTTCATTACATTGGTGTGATCAAAAGTGTTTGTCCCCATGTATAGTCCTAGGAAGAATGTACACATACACTTCTTGTTTGACTTTGGAAGGGCAGGGGGATCGTGCTGTCCAATAGCACATTCTTACCTTTAAGGTTACCATAACCAATTTTGTGATTGGCTGGTCAATTCTGGGCAGCTAAACAGTGCAGTCCATTGCAGGGCCTAGATTCAAGAAATCTTCCTGAATTCAGATCTTGCCTCACACACTTACTCAACCCTGGGCAAGTCATTTAACTTTGCCTCAGTTTCCTCTTCTATAAAATGAGCTAGAGAAGGAAATAGTAAACCACTCCTGTATCTCTACCAAGAAAACTCTCAGTGGGGTCACAAAGAGTCAGACATGACTGAAAAAATGACTGAACAACTGGTCAATCCTCTGGCCAGGAATTAAAGCAGAGGAAGTGAGGACTTTGAAAGAATCAAGGCAGGGCCCTTCCTGAAGATTGGCTCCTTTGTTACTGTTGGATGGCAAATTCACTACATATTTATGGTTTATTCTTTATGTGTAGAGTGTAATAAATATATCTAGTATGCTACAGAGGTTAATAATAATAACAGCTGAATTTATACAGGATTTTAAGGTTTATGAAACACAAATTATCTCATTTGAGTCAGAACAACAGTCATGCCATTTTCCTCGTAGGTCTAGACACTGAAATGAAAAGGTTAATTGTTTAGGGTTATTTAGGTTGGGAGTACCAGAGGAAGAGTTTACATCAAAGTCTTCAGTTGCCCAGGCTAGTCAGCTATTCTTTTGTCCTGACCATACTCAGGCAGATAGGTGGTACAATGGATAGAGCGCTAGACCTGGAGTCTGGAAGGACTGAATTCAAATTTGGTCTTAAACATTAGCTAGCTGTGTGACTTTGAGAAAATCACTTGACTTCTGTCTGCCTTAGTTTCCTGAAATGTAACATGGGGATCATACTAGCACCTATCACTGCCCAGGAAAAACAAATGAGGTTATCTTTGTTAAGCACTCAGCACAATGCCTGGCATATAGTAAGTGCTTAATAAATATTTATTTCTTTCCCTTTTTTCCCCATGCATCCATTTTGGAAGTTAAATATTCAGGGTTTCAAAAACCAGCAGTCACTGATATATAAACAACCCATACATATATACATACCTTGGCTGCCAGACCTCCTTTACCCACCCCAAACACTGCCCTGCCACTTTCATGAAAGCCAGTGTGAACAACTCTTGAAGCTTTTGGAGAATCTGTAGCTTTGAAGTAGAGGAAGGAAAGAATCTGTGCAAAAGCTGATTCAGGGAGCAGATTTTTAGGCTGTCTGACCCAGTTAAATGGTTACCCTTCTTCCCAAAAATATCTTCCCTTTCTCACCTCCTATTTTTTTTCCACTTTACTTCTGTAATCTAAAATTCTCCTAATTAGAGATTCATTTTTGTTATATTTTTAAAACATTTTTTATTTAATATTTTTAGTTTTCAGCATTGATTTCCACAAAAAGATCTTTTATAAAATGTAAGCACTTATTTGCATATTATTATGAATCAGTTTAATCTGACTACCTTTCTCCTGATATCTATATGCTCTGAGTGAAAGAAAGTTTTGTTTGGTGAAGACAGTAAAAAGAGTATCTGGAATGTGGAACAATTTGAAGGGTAAATTAAGTCTTGGTGGAGTTCTACAGGGGGTGGCTTAGTATACTGAGATCACTAGGTATCTAGGAACCTGGGGATTGGGGTACAGGTGGGAGGATGCTAAGGATATATTCCTCTAAGATTATAAACTTATTGAAGGCAAAGATTGTATCTTTTTTCATCTTTGTATTCCTGGAGATTAGCATAGTGCTGTATACATAAGAGTTGCTTAATAATAAATATTTTCTGCTTCGAATTGAATTTATTTTTAGGATTAAATTTTGTCTAAATAAAGCTGATACACATGAACAAACACTCAAATTACAGAAAAGTAAGATAACAAAACCACCCAAAAGAGTCCTAGCCATCACTTTTGTAAATTACCTTTTGTTAAAAAGAAACTGAAGGCTGCATACTTTAAAGTTAGAACCAATCTTCATTGTGATCACCTTGAGGCTTCATTTACTATTCATGATTCCCACCTCCACCCAATCCTTCAGTATCTTCCCCTTTTTCAAATATCTCAAAAAGTGCTAATGCTTTTAGAATCATATAACTCCCTTATCTCTGTCCCTTCACCCCCAGAATTCTTCTGTTGCATTTGGTTTGCTCTGTTTTCCTGTCTTTGTGACAGTTCCACTTTCTCTTTTTTTTTTCTTTTTTTGGAGGGGAAGACAGAGCAATTGGGGTTAAGTGACTTGCCCAAGGCCACACAGCTAGTAAATGTGTCAAGTGTCTGAGGCCAGACTTGAACTCAGGTCCTCCTGACTTCAGAGCAGGTGCTCTACTCACTGTGCCACCTAGTTGCCCCGACAGTTCCACTTTCTCAAATAGCACATGGGAGATTCAAGTGATCATGTCCAAATATAGTAGTCTCATTTCCCAGTAAAGAAAGGATTCATTAGTTAGTTCACTGAAAGGTGTTAAATTCATATTCACAACAGCTTTTTTGCTCTCACTACAGTAGAAGCCTTGGGTGCACAAGTTTCTTGCCATTGCAATTAATGAAACAAGTACTTTTCAAATGTCTCTTATATGTCCCAAGATTCTGGAGATAAAAAAGACAAAAATGAAATCAGTCTCTACTCTCAAGGAGCTTACATTCTACTGTGGGGAACATGTGCACAGATAAATAAATACAAAATACATGTGAAGTAATACAAATTAATTTTCTATAGGAGAGCACCAATACCTGGGGGATCAGAAAAGGCCTGATACAGAGATGGCAATTGAGTTTAACCTTAATTGGAGCCTGGAGATTTTCAAGAGCCAGAGGCGAGGGTAGATGGGGACAGTATTACAGGAACATGAAATAGCTTGTACAAAAGCAGGAAGGCTGAAGATGGGAAAGTTGTGACTAGAGAATCACATTCATCTCATTATAGCAGCAGCAGCTTTAGGAGCATTGTCGGGTTCTCTCAGTAGTTGTAGGAGAAGCCTCTGCTGCATTTCATGGTGTTCCCTCTGTTTATGTTTATCACAAACACTACAAGATGAGATGACCAAGTGTCCCAATAAAGGATGTTTCTTATTAGTGTTGGGTGTGTAATGAAACCACTTCCTATAAGTCATCTTTCCATATAACTGCAACTTCCTTATGTCTGCTATCTTCATTTGTAGCAAGAAATCCACAATGATATTATTTAATTCTTCCAGTATTAGGTCAATTCATAAGTCATTGGACAAGAATCTGACATGAGAAATGCCAACAATTAAAGTCATTAAACTTGGGTGTTTAGAATATTGCCTTTGATGATGTGAGCCAGTATAACCTTAGTCATAAGGCCAACTCTTTGGGCATAGAGAAGGCATGCCTGGAGGTAAGCCATGTTATACATGCTATATGACAGCTTACGGGGTCATGACTTTGGCACCTGCCAACCCCCTGGAAGTGATCTGACCCACTCATAAGAATATATTACCACTAATGATTAGAGAAATACAGATTAAAACAACTCTGGAGTACCACCTCACACCTATTAGAAATGACAAATGCTAGAGGGGATGAAGCAAAATAGATACTGATGAGTTTTGAACTAATGAGTTGTGAACTGGTCCTACCTTTTTGGAGAATGATTTGGAACCATGTCCAAAGGGCCATAAAACTGTGCATACCCTTTGACCCAGCAATACCACTTCTAGGTCTGTATCCCAAAGAGATCAAAGGAAAAGGAAAAGGACCTATATGTACCAAAATATTTATAACAGCTCTTTTGTGGTGACAAAAGATTGGAAATTGAGGAGATGGTCCTCACTTGGGGGAGTGGCTGAACAAGATGTGGCATATGATTGTGATGGAGGATTATTGTGCTATAAGGAATGACGGGGGGATGGTTTGAGAAAAACGTGAGAAGGCTTATTTGAACTCATGCAAAGTAAAGTGAGTAAAACTAGGATGTACTCAATAACAGCAATATTGTAATGATGATCAGCTGTGAAAGATCTAGCTGCTCTGAGAAAAACAATGATCCAAAACACTTCTAAAGGACTCATGATGAAAGAACGTTATCCACCTCCAGAGACAGAACTGATGAAGTGCAGAGAGAATATGAGTGCAGATTGAAGTATAAATTTTTACTTTCTTTATTTCTCTTGCTTTTCTGTGGTATGGCTAATACAGAAATATGTTTTGCATGATTTCACATATGTAATTGATATCATGTTACTTGTGTTCTAAGTAGATAGGGGAGGGGCAAGTGGGCAGGAGAGAATTTGGAACTCAAATTTTTTTTTTAAAAGAATGCTAAAAATAAATAAATAATAATTAATTTTTTTTTTTAGAAAGTAGACTATATTACCCAAGTGACCTATAGATCTCAAACAAAGGCACCTTGTACATCCTGGCAGGAGAGTAGATGAAGTGAAGGAGAGAAATAGAGTTGTTATCCTACATCTCTTCAGTCTCACCACAGTTCCAGGCTACCAGACTATTGGTGAAGAATATGTAAATGTCATTCAGATTGAACTATTAAAAATAAAAGCCACTTCTTAGTTTCACCAAACAGTGTTAACTTCTTTTCACACCATTGTGGCTTTTGTTGGATAGGGCCTTAGCAAATCTAGAACATGAGCTGTAGGTATAGGTTAAAAGTACTAAACGCTTCTAGAACTGGAGGCATCATGGTACTCGGGAAAGAAGAGTGACCCTGGGAGGCCTCTGGATTCAATTCTCACCCCTGACCCTTTTTATATGTGTGAGTTTGGGCAAATCACTTAACCTTCTCTATAAAATAAGAAAGTTGAACTAGATGGCCTATGATTGTATTGGATGGGAAGGGCTTGGCAAGTTTGGAAGAGCTTAACGCCAGGAGCCCAAGGCAGTTCAGCGGTGGGTTCACAGAATAGTGAGCATGTGAGGTCTGGTATATTTCTTAAAATAAAGCGTCACCTACCTCTTTCAACTCCATTACAGGAATCACTTATCTCTCTGTAAGAACCATTTACACAGAGATTACCATAACATTTGTTCAAATTACAGGTTCCTAGGTGTAGTGTCCTTGCTGCATCCGATGCTTTCAATTATGGTACAGGTCTATGGCTTCAACCAGAGGCAGCAGGCGGGAAAGGAATGGAAACTATTCCTCAACTTCTCCTACCAGGTGGAAGAGAAATCTATTTCTAAGAGTTCACCATGTACTTTGTGCTCACAGGAGTGTAGGCATTTTATGGCCACAGCCTGTGACCACCTGTTCTCCTTGGAGCGTATTACCGAGTGATATAATATCAAGACAGAATGTCCCATCTACAGATGATCAATTGCACAAGCTGACCTGGTTTAGGGCAGGGTCAAGAACACAGGAGGGATTCAATAAACTTTCCTTTGTACTGATGGCCTTCCTAATGAGATCTGCATAGTTCTGATTGGCTTTTCTTATGTCTAGATATAAGCAGAAAGTTTTCTACCCTTTATGACTTTATATCAAGTGAAAGCAGAATGAGGACACTACTCCAAAGGCTCTTACTGAATGTGTAAATCAGAGAAAAGAATACAGTAAGGAATGTGTTATTCTTTTAATATATGCATATGGTTGTTTCTAACTATATTGAGAAATCTCTACTGAGAACTAAATAAGGTGGAGAGATGAGTTCTTCTGTACTATATGGGAGAAGTAATTACTAAGATATAAGCCATCAATAGAAAATATAGTGGCTCTAATCTTGTGATGATTCAAACATGTTTTTCTTGTGTCATGGAAATACAGTATTTATGATCATTAACTACATAACTCATAGAATTGCTGAGTTGTAAGGAATATTGGACAATTTCACCTAAAGCATGAATTTTTGACAGATGATCATATAGCTTTTGCTCAAAAATTTCTCTAATCAGAAAATAGTAAGACAGCATGATGAAGATTAGAATTCTGGAAGCTGAGTCAGAGAACCTGGGCTTATATTTCAGCTCTGCCATTTATTACTTTTACTGGATGTCCCAAGAGTCTTGGTACAGTTTTAAGCTACTACACGTTTAGACTACCAACAATTAACTTCATGTTTATGGGGGTTTTAAAAAGTATATGTTTGGTGATGTGGGCCATCACAACTTGAGTCACCGGGCCACCTTTGGGCACTGAGGAATCATGTCTGGAACTAAGCTATAGTGTGGGTCCATTGGTAGCTTGTCTGGCTGTTAAAGCTTAAAACTGCACTAAGACTTTTGGAATATTCTGTAAGACCTTGAACAAGTCACCTAACCTCTCTGATCTTCAGTTTCTTCATCTGTAAATGAGGTTGTTGGACTGAGTCACTTCTGAGGTCTTTTTTAGGCTTTTAGCTCTAAATCTATGATCCCATGAACTTACTACCTTACAAGGCAGACCGTTCCATTTTGGGACAGCTCTAATTGTTAGATATTTCTCATTTATAGTTTAATACTTGAAAATGTCTATGATACCATCATGTTGATACTACCTTCATCCATGTGGACTGAAATCTCTCTATAACTTGATAGGCAGTTTCAAGAGTTACCATAGCTAGGGAAAATTTCATCACCTGAGAGCTATCCATCCAGTGAGGAGCCTTTCTGAATTTGCTAAGCTTAAACAGACACACCACGTGTATTTTAAGTTTTTTCTGCTTGAGAAGAACTGCTGGAGCCTTTGGGACCCCAGAATCTAATTGTTATTCATTGATTCATTCAACCAACAAAAATTTATTTAGGAAGCCCTGAATGCAGGGCAATGAGCTATGGGTTGTAGGAGGTACAAAGTTAAGATAAAAGAGAGTTCCTGTTGTTATGGAACTCACAGTCTGGCAGAGGAATAAATTACAGATTACTGTAATATGTAACATTATATAAATGCATTAGAAATTAGCAAAATAAAGCACCATCTGTTGGATCAGGTAGGGCATAGGGGCAGTTGTTACCATTCAGGGAGATCAGGGAAAGCTTCATGGAGGAGATAGCATCTGAGTTGGTTTTTAAAAGATGCAAAGGATTGGAAGGGCAAAGAAAGGGAGAATGGACATCCTAACCATAGGAAACATCATGAGTACAGACATGGAAATTGGGGGATAAATAGAGAAGCTGGAGATTAGTATATGATAGATTTGAAAAGTATGGGGGCACAATATAGAGACCTTAAATGACAAGCAAAGAATCTGTGAATTACTATAAGGCAATAGTAAGTCACTGAAGAATTTTTTAAAGCAAAATATTGATATGATTAGACTTATGTGCCATGTACATAGAAAGTGCTTGATAAATGTTTGTTGAATTGAATGAATCCATAAAAGATTATTTTGGTAGTAATATAAGATATAGATTGGAGGGGGAGGGATAGGAGGGACACTTAGAAGATTATTTCAGCAGTGTAGGTGGGCAGAAATTGGGGCTTGTGCTAGGATGGTAGCAGTGGGAATAGAAAGAAAAGGATGCTGAGATGAAATCAATAGGACTTGGTAGCTAAATGGATATGAGAGGTGAGGAAAAGTAAAAAGTAAAATAGGAGACTTAGTTAATGGTGTTGCCACAGATGGAAAGAATGAAGTAGAGGGAGGAATAGGTTTTGGGGAATTGGTAATTAACTAGGTTTGGTCATGTTAAGTCTGAGATGCTAGTAAGGCATCTAAATGGGTAAGTCCTACAGGCAGTTGGAAATTCAGGTCTAAAGTCTTAGAAAGAAGTCGCATTTGGAAATAAAGAATTTGGTGTCTTTGGTATGTAGAAATAGCATCTGAAAGGAGATAGTTGAAAGAAAAGAAAAGGGCCAAGGACAGAACCATGGAGAATACATACAACAGAGTAAGGAAGAGGATGAAGAATGAACAGAGTCAAATAAGGAACAGTTTTAGAAGTCAGAGAATTAAGACAAGAAAAGTATCTTTGAAGCCAAGGGAAAGGAAGTATCCAGTAGGAGGGAAAGGATTAGTTTTGTCAAAAACCTAAAGGAATTTGGGGACAAGGAGAAGGCAAGAAGGATGAAGACTTGAATAAAGGTCATTGGATTTGGTGATTAGGAAGTCACTGGCAACTTTAGAGATAGTGTTTTTAATATCTGATTTTTATTGGTGTCTTTTGTTATTACAATAAATCACCAACAATCTATTTTACAATCAACTAATCATTTGCTATGTGTCAGACGCTGCTAGGGATACAAAGACCAAATGAAACAGTCCCTATTCTTATGAAGCTTACAATCTACTGGAGAAGACAGCATGCACATATAGAAATATATACAAACCCTCACACACAAAATGTTCACATATTATTTACATCACATCCATTCCTGAATGTCTTTCCTTTCTTTAGAAAAAGGGGGAACAAACAGTTCAGCAAAATTACCTAGCACATCAAATGAGCCTGACATGTGCAGCATTCAACATCTATAGACTGCCACCTCTCCAGTAAAGGGATGGAGGTACATTTCTTCAACTCTTTCCCAGGGTCAGGCTCCCAGGGACATTGTGATTACAATGTTCAGTTTTAGTTTTATTGTTGCTTTTAGAGAAAGTAGTTTCAGCCTACTGCAGAAGGCAGAAACCTGGTTCAGAATGACTTCGGTAGTGAGGTAGCAGAATGATTCTTTTTTGATTGGAAAGATCAAGTGTAGACAACTTTCCCAAAAAATGTATTAGTTCAGGAGAATAAAGAAATAGGACAATAGCTAGCTTGATGGGGTTTAGAAGAGTCAAGGAAAGGCTTTGTTATGATTGAGAAGATCTGACTATGTTAGGAAGTTCTTTCCTATGTTGAGTTGGAATTTTTCTTTTTCTACCATCCACTGGCCTTCTTAGATAAAACAGAATAATTTTTATATTTCTCTTATATTACAGCCATTTTAACATTTAAAGATAAGATATTGTCCTTAAATCCTAGAATCACAGTCTTTTCTCTATAGGCTAGATGTTATAAATTCCTCCAAGTGATTTTTATATGGTGTGGTCTCCAAATGTTTTCCTTTCTATCCGCTCATATTATTTAGATAGCGTAATGCATAATCAAAAAATTAATACTCCTTCCTCTTCAGTATACCACATACCTATGTATCTTGGAATAGACTGTTTTTGAAGGTAGTAAGTTCCCCCTCATTGAAGGTATGCTAACTAAGGCTGAATGGCCATTATTTTCCCCTCCTTGTAACAAACATGTATAGTCAAACAAAACAAATTTCTGTCTTTGCCATGTCCAAAAGTAAAAGAACATGTGTGTATGTAAACACATATGCATATATGTATATTTGTCTCACTCTGTACTCTGAATCTTTCACATCTGTACCAAGAGATGTAGGTAGCTAGCAAGTGTATTGGTAATTAAGGTGGGACTTTTTTTTTTAACTGTTTTCTCTTTTAGCACTTATTTAATCAAATATCCTTGAAGAGTCTGGCCTTTGTTTTTTTGATTAAATCAGGAGTCTTTGATGACCTCCTTGCCTCAAGGGAAAGCCTAGGCCATGTGGGTTTAAGTCGCATGTTTGTGACACTTTTAGGTCATGTGGGTGAGTCACATGTTGTGATGCCCTTTGACCCTGAACAGAGTATATAAACTCAAGAGGTTGGTGTCCTTCCTTGGGGCTCTAGGAGAGTAGTGTGGGACTCTGGGAAGCCATTTTAAGAGCCCCTGCCTTGTAAACCCAAATGTTGATGCTTTCCTGGTAACTATGAATTGTGATTTGGTCTGTTTATATTGTGTATGTTTGTAATTTGTTTGTATTTGCTCTGAAGCTCAGGTTGCTGGCTTTTCCACCTGAACTAAGTGAGTTTATATGTATATATGTTTGATTAAAGTAAGATTGTTAACCCCTTAAAGTCACTTTCCTCTTAAAGAACCTGTGTTGGCAGCCCTCTGTGTGTTGTTGTTGTTGTTGGTTTTACACAGCCACAGTCATGACTAGTAGATTGTTGCTACAGCATTTTTCATCATTAGTCTTCTAGAATTTTGGTTCATCATTACACTGACTCAGTGAGCTTGAACCTCTTGGGCCTCAGTTTCTTCCTCTGTAAAATGAGTGGATTGAACTAAATGATATCTAAGGTCTCTTCAAGCTCTAAATCTTTAATTCCGTGATCCCTGATTGTGCTCCAATGGAGCTGTAATGTCAACATGGGTTCTCTAATCAAGAACAGCAGCCTTTCCATGATTGCCTATTCTATTCTACTCCTGTTAGCAGCCTCCTATAAATCCACCATATTAGGTCCTCCCAATATGCTGGTGATATTTCTCACACTTCCTTTGAAATATTTTTTATTACAAATTTGACAAATACCAACAAACGTGAAAGTTTCTGATTACAAAGAAAATTAGAAAAAATTTACATATGAAATCTTCACCTCAATATCATATACTGTTTTTATAAGTGTATATTAAATTTAATATAGAAGCATCAACCCTGCCCTATTTTCCATGCTTCCTTCTGCCCTTTGACTGTATTTTAATATGTTTAATTTACACTCCTTTCTTCATTTTTTGTCATCACTATCACTACCCCAACTCCATCCCCAAGACTTTCCTCCCCCCAAAATAAATGCCTTCACTTGTAATAAATATTGTCAAGTGAAAAACAAACATTCTTCCCACCCCTTGCAAAAAAAACAAAATACGTCAAAGACTGCTTCATGAATTTGTATGTCAACCTTGAACATGAGCCATACTAATCTCTTTATTATTCCAATTTTAGCATATGTGCTGCTGAAGTAAGCACTTCCTTGCACTTTCGTGACATTGGAACATGTATGCTGTCCTTCAGTTTTCTTTTGTTTTTGCTACGTGACTGGCACATCTTTCTTTTTCAGTGATACATTTCTCTGATGATATTTGTTACATAGTTTCTACTGTGTAAATCCTCACTTGTAATATGTTGCCACTTGTATCTCATCTGCAAACAATGCATCTCTCCTTTGTTCTTTGGGAATTCTTAACTTCAGTTGTTTGGAGACCATAGTGTTTCCTGACTCACAGTCATGCAACATTACTGGGAAACTATTGATGTCAAAAAGATGGGCTTTTGTTTTGTGGAGAAACTTGGGATCACTAAATGAACTGCGCAGTTTTCCAAAGGCATTCCAGCCCTCCCTCCTTTTCCTGTGCAATTGTGGACCTAACTCATTGTTCATTTGTAGTATCTTTCCAGAATGTACTAGTGGATGAGCTCTATGGTATGCCCATCTAACTGTATATCATCCTTGATGCGTGTTATTACATGGTGCTAGAACCTTTCATTTCATTTTAAAATAAATGAAATGTATGCTTTTCTTACTATATTGCTTTTCATTTGTGTGTTCCCTGAAGTCTTCTTTCAAACAACTTGGCAATTTGCAGAGATAAGAATTAGCTTTATAGGTAGTAAACTTCTAAACTGTACAGACTAGTGAGAGAGGTACTATAGTAAAATGGGGGCAAAAAGTACTAGATTTAGATTCAATCTAGACCTGAGTTTGAAACCCAGTTCCATTAAACTTTTCAGGGAAAGCAAAGGGAATGAGAAGATTGGAGGCCGGTGCTGGTCTAGTTGACAGATGTCTACTGTATGCTATATACAATGCTAAGTGCTTTACAAAGATTATTTCATTTCATCCTCATAATAATCCTGTGAAGTAGGTGGCATTATTATCCTTATATTAGAGGAAACTGAAGCAGTCAGGGTTTAAGTGAATTGCCCAGGGTTGTACATTTAGTAAGTATCTGAGGCTGCATTTGAACTCAGGTCTTGCTGATTCAAAACCCTGCACTCTACCTGTTAGCTACCTTAAATGTCACTTAAACTCTTTAAGCCTCAGTATACTCATCTGTAAAATGGGGATTATACTATTATTCTCACAAGGCTCTTTTAAGGAGAGTATTTAGGAAACGATAAAATGCTGTAAAATATGACCTTGTATCATTGTTATTCATATTTTGGTAATTCCCTGTGTCCTTTCTAGCCCCAAATCCTATGACTCTCTTAGTTTATATAGCAACAAGACTAGTATCATGGCTAAGTATTTAATAAATGCTCTTTGATGATGATGAAGTATTTTTATCCAAGAAATTCAAGGCACTCTACAAATATTGCATTATTAATACTAGGCCACTAGTATTATCCTCCCTTAATTCATAGAACTGTATACACATTTTGGTCAGGCTCTGTCTAGTATCCTTTATAACACTACATGTTTTAATAAATGTTGTGGCTAGTCAACCTTGAGGTAAGGATACATTTATAAAACTCCTCTGACAATGAAATAGCTGATGTACTTTTGAAAACTTCATTGTAGCCATTTATGAAGGCAGCCTGGTAAAGTGGATTTAGAGTCAAAGGTACTGGGCTTGAATACTAATCTTGCTACTTTACTACTTGTGCGACCTCAAGCAGGCCTCTCTCTGGGCTTTGGTTTCCTTATCTGTTTTCTCTATCTGAGGACTCCTAGATCTTACCATCTGTTCTAAAACTGCACCTTTACATCTTCAGAGCCTTCCTATCCACACTGCTGCTGAATGAACTCTTATGTGTATTGTCTTTCCCTAACTGGAACTGAAGTCCCTTATATATGATGTCTTTCCCAGTTAGAGTATGAGGTCCTTGAGAGAGTAAGGACTTAACTTTTTCTACTTCTATCTAAAGAGAACAGTGATTAGCACATGGTGGATAGAGCACCAGGCCTGGAGTCAGGAAGAACCACTTTCCTGAGTTCAAATATGACCTCAGAAGCTTAGTAGCTATGTGACCCAGAGCAAGTCACTTAACCCTATTAGCCTCCTCATCTGTAAAATGAGCTGGAGAAGGAAATGGCAAACCACTCCAATATCTCTGCCGAGAAACCCCCAAATGGGGTCACCAATAGTCAGACGTGACTGAGAAAAGGACACAATAAACAACAACAAAAGCACTTAATAAAATGCTTTATTCCTTCTTCTGTATGAGGAGATTGGATTATAATGATTATTGTGAACTCGTGGAAAGCAGGGATTATCTTTTGCTTTTCTTTGTACCCCATTGCTTCCTTAGCACAGTACCTGCCACGTAGTAGGCCTTGATAAATGTTGACTTCCAGTTCTAAATCTTGTGATTTGAATGAACAGGATAATAACATTACCTTTTTATTTTCTTGACACTTTTATTGGTTTAACTCTTTTAACTTTTCATTTATAGTTGGGGCATCTTCTGCTGGTCTTCAATAAAATATGCCAGGGCTATACTTAGTCTTTTTTTTAAAGGCTACATTTAAGGAATTTAGTGCATATCTATGAACTTTTGGTATAGTATTCTCTGATATTATTAAAGCATTCTTGGCAATTGATGCTCAAAGTTGTTTAAAATAGGTATCTTTTGGGGGGCAATTGGAAGGACATTTCAAACAGATGATCAGTTTTTTTCTTTCTTTTTTCCTAAAGTAATAATTTCCACTAAAAATAAACATTTTGAGAAGACTGCTCCTACACTAAAGATGTATGTGTGTGTGTGTATGTGTATAAAACAACAAGACTCACAAGATAATTTTTTCCTCTTTTATTCCTCACAAAAGAAATCAACACTTCCATGTTTACTAATAGGGAAACATGCTTAGTGAGGTTATATGTTATCTGTGTTCATAGTTTTTAGAAGTTGAAAGAAACATTAGAGATCATCTCCTTGTCTAAATTTATACTGTGGCAGAGACAGGATTAAAACATAAGTAACAGGAATCAGATTTGGAAGGGATCTTGGAGAGCATAGGATCACAAATTGAGAGAATAGGTCATAAAGGCCACTTAGTCCAAGACCCTCATTTTTCAAGTGAAGACATGATGGCCCAGAGAGGTATAGTGACTTTTCCAAGGTCACACAGGCCAAGAGAAGAACCTAGATTGGAATCTAGATCACTATCAGATTCGGAACCCAGTGCTCTTTCAACTACAGTAACACCATTCGGCTTTTCGATACTTCAAGTTAAGCCTTTGAGGAGAGTTAGGAAAAAAAAAAAGTTGTTTCACACCTGAGCGTCTTGACTTGGCTTTGAAAAGGCCATCAAAAGTGTATCAATGTTGTACCAAGAGTGTACATTGTTGTGCTGAGCTCCCTAAATGTATACCGCTTTTTAAATGTAGATACATGTAAAAAGAAGCGGGGAGAAGCAGGTCCTGGGTCCGAGAGAAAAGGGATCAAAACTGATCTGAAGAGGACGGTGGAAGGAGGGACCAACTTGGGGGCTAAGGAATGAAAAGATGGAGGAAAAGGGGAAAAGCGGCATGGGTGGGAAGAAAAGAGGTCGTCTGAACTGGAACCAGGTCGAGAGGAGACAAGATGGTGCTAGACCAAGTCAGGTCTCCTCTGGTGAGCGAGAGGAGGGGAGAAAGGGGGAGCGACCTTTACCGGGAGTTTGGAGGGATATGGGGATCTCTAGGGCAGGAACCCTACACAAGGTGAGTGAGTCCTAGGATGGGGGCTGGGCGGGGGCGGGGCGGAGGCAGCGACGCGGGCCAAGGAGGGGCGGGGAGAAGGGAGGGGCGACAGATGGAGGGAGGACCGCGAGGCTGAGCCATTGGAGGAGGAGGCCAGAGCCGGGAGAGGGGCGGGGCTGGTCCCGCTGCTCTCTAGGTGGGGGCTGGGGGAGGGGGAGGATGCTTCCGTGCCAGCTTAGGTTGAGGAGCGCCGGAGGTAGGGTGAGGGAATAGAGAAGGAGGGTGTGAGGGGCTGACAGGACCGAAGCGCGCTGCTGGGGCCCCCCCAGGCCGGGCCGGGGGCGGAGCCTGGGGCGGGGCCGGACCCGGGGGGCGGGTCCTGCGCCGGGCCCCCGCGGGGAGCGGCGGCCGGTGGCGCAGGCGCGGTTCCCGCCTCCTCCTGGACTGGCGGAGCGAGTGGAGGAGGCTGCAGCCCCCGGCTCCGGCTCCGGCTCCGGCTTCGGCTCCGGCTCCCCGTCACCGCCCCTTCCCCGAGCGGGATGAGCTCCCGGAAAGGTGTGTGCGCCCTCTCAGCTCTCTGTTTTCCCCGCCGCCCTGTCCCCCGGAGGCCACAACGTCCCCAACCGTTAATGTGTGTCTCTCTCTCTTCCCTTCCCCCCCACCCCCCACAGTGCTGGCCATTCAGGCCCGAAAGCGGAGGCCGAAGAGAGAGAAACATCTGAAAAAGTGAGTCCGGACTCCCCGACACCGCCCCGCCTCCACCCCCTTGGCCCCTCCTGACCGGGGAGGCTCGGGGGGCGCCGGGTTCCCGCGGAGGAAAGTTACCGGGACCCCCCCTGGGGGCGGGGCAGGGGGCGGGGCGCGACGGGCGCCCCCCCGGGCATGCTCTCTCCCCCCAACCCCAGGGGTTGCACCCCTCTGGCGGAACGCTCCCCCCTCCCACCGGACGCTCCCCCCTTCCCACGCAGCACCCCGTCCCCTGGGGCCAGGGTTGGGGCTGCACGGCCCTAGGGAAGGCGGGCGAGGCTAGGGCTCCGGGCGGCCGGTCGCTGTCCCGGGGCTGGGGGGAGGGGTGGGTGAGTGCCTCCCGCGGCCGCCGCCGCCGCCGCCGCCGCCGCCTTTGGCTCAGACCGCGGCTCTGCATCCTCGCCCAGATCTCTGCCTTCTTGGGTGGGGGAGGGAGAGCGGCCGTCCGGGTGTTTGAATGAATGGCTCGGGCTGGCGCGTGCCCTTTCTTTTTGTTTTTTTTTAAGTCCCCTTCCTCATTTCATATTTTGTCTTAGTAAGCCTTGAACGCATTTTCTCCTCAGCAAGGAGGTATAAGTTTGTAGGTACAGGTGTAGAAGATGTACTTGCATTCATTCATTCACCAATCAACCACTCTTCCTTTTCCCGGTGTTCGTCTCCCACCCAGGGAATTATTTAGAGGAGGCGAGGAAAATCCCGGTTTCTCACTTGTTTCTCCTCTTCTCTAACTATCTTTCGTAGTCGCTCCCACGCCCCCAGTAGATAGTATTGGGTATTTATACTACTGCGTCGAAAATCGGCGTTTCTTCTGAGAAAAGTGGATTGGTTTGCTTTGGATATCCTTTCACCCATCTGCTGTCTATTGGTGTGAGTTGAGTATTTACAGTTTCTGTATTTTGGAGTTATTTATTTTCCCCCCGAAACTTTATTGTGGGGTCATGAGCTTCCAATGTATTAGCTGCACTTTAGTTGCTGTATGTTTTCCTCGGATGGCTTTTGCTTTGAAGAAGTCATCCAGTAGGTGGGCGTATAATTTATGGTGAAAGAGATTGGCATTTGATTAAGCTCCAACCATTCATTGCCTTAGAAAGTATGATGACTGGTGTTATCATGTTTAAAACGTGCATTCCACCAAGCTGCCACCCCCACTACATCTAAATTTAATATAAACATACAACTTAAATGGACCAGAATTAACCCAGTGGCTAGAGATTTATAATTGATGGTGTAGCAGAATGGTTCAGCTATGTTCTCTGTCCTGGAATGTATCCTTTGAGGCACTTGAAGCCCTGGGGTCAGCGAAGATTTTTGATTGACCAACGTTCAACATTTTTTCCTTTTATTTGCCTAAGTATTCCTTTGAAGCAAAAATATTTTCGTGAAAGTGGGTATGTGGCAATATAGGGGTGTCATCATGGTAAATGTTTTAAGAATATATTTAAATGAAATTATGAAATATGTCTAGTCTAAGTTAGGACTTTTTTGGGCAGGCTCCCTGTAACACACCCAAGGTTTTTCTTTATCATGCTTCTCTTCGAAGAGTCTAATATACCTATTGGTGACATCTGTGAAAGCTCATTAAATCATTATTAATGGATGAGGTGGTATAGTATGACTGAAATTTATTCATTCACAAATGAATCCTGAGTTCAAAAAGTATATCAAGAATTACACAAATTATACATGAAGTGGTGGAATATTTTTTAAAAAGGAAACTAGACAAGATATTCTGAAATTTGAAAGACAGTAAGTGCAAAAATTGGTGTTTGGCTTTGAACATAGTGTGTGTTAGAACTGAATAGATTTATTTTATGTAACTTGTTTTTGTAATTGGCAACACAAGGTGGATTTTGTCTTGCTTCTGACATATACTGAATGTGTGCCCATGGGCAAGTGACTTAAGCTTTCAGAGGTTCAGTTCAGATATATTACTCATCTGCACCAGTGGAGAGACTAGCCATAGTGGGAGTTTCATATGCTGATGAAATGAGAAGTTGAATTAAAAACAATAGTACAATAGCCAGTATTTAATTGTATGTGCTTTTTTTCATTGCTGATTAGTTGAAAACTTTAATTTTGGGGTTTCCTTTAATTGAAGAATAGAGCATGGCTTAAAGATAAGGAATTAATTTTTAGAATTCTGAAGGTAAAGCCAACTTGATCACTAAATTACTTGGGGACAGATTGTTGCTTTAGTCTTTTTTTAGATAGTGTAGAAAGAAGACAAGATTGGAAGTTGAAGGAGCTGGGTTCAAATACCATCTTTGTTGTTCACCGCCTGTATGGTTTTGGAAAATTTGCTTTACCTTCTTGGGCCTCAGATTTCTCATCTGTAAAATGAGGGGTTGGATTGATTGATCTCTAAGGTCTCTTGTTATTCTAAATCTTATTATTCACGTTGAAAAAAGTAATTTGGGGTTGGAAAAAAGACTGGGGAGAGTATGTCATATAAATATTTTAAAATCCCTGTTAGATTATGTTATATGCATATTTTAATCTCATGAGTGGAAATATATAGGCTTTAATAATCCATTTCTAGAGCAAAGATACTTAACCTAGGGTCTGTGAATTTTAAAAAAAATATTGTTTTGATAACTGTTTCAATGTAATTGGTCACCTTTGTAATCCTCTGTATTTTATCTTATGCATTTAAAAAACATTTGAGAAGGAGTTTTTATAGTTTTCAGCAGATTGCCAAAAGTATTCATGACATAAAAAATGGTTGAGAATCTCTCTTATAGAACTATTGTTACAGGTGTCTTGCATAGTTCCCATCTGTTGTGCTTAGGAAATTATCAGTATTTGACAAAAATATATCCCCTTTCTATTATTCAGTGCCTTTATCTCTTCCATAGTGCATAAACTATGTAGGAATTATATAAAGTCAATTCCTTTGACAGCAGATTAGTACATTTATGACAAACGAGACCTGCCATGTATAGAGAGCTTGATTTTGGGCTTCTAGTAGAATACTGAACTCCTTGAGGGCAAGTACTAATTTTTTAAAGTGTCTTTGAATTGAACTAAAATTATTTTTATAACTAATCATTAAAAAGTCCTTTAATAGCTAGGCAATGAAATTAATAAATTTATTTGGTTAAAAAAGATAATTTCTTGCTGTTTGTTTTCCAATTCAAAGTATATAGCTAAAAAAAATAAACTTTTCTTATTCAGTTATTCAAGTTATTCAGCATACTTGGGCAGGCTGCTTTTGCAGAAGAGCCAATTTCTGCATGTGGATATTAACACAAACTATATCATGTATTGCTTAAAAATAACAATGTACATGTATATTTAGGCAGCAGAGCAGAATGGAGATAGTCTTGCCTTTGGTGGCAGGTATTTGCTGACCTGCACAGGTCACACTCTCTTTTTTCTCAAAGCTTACACATCCACATCAGCTCTGTCTTGGACTTGGGGGTATCAGTATCCATACTAATGTTTCCTCAAACACTCTGGCCTGCCTGCCAGTAAATCTCAGCTTGCATGACATACACCTTGACTTCATCTTAGCCACATACAAAGATACAAGGATGGTCATGTCCTTGAACTTATCTCCCATGAATGTTACACTTGCATGATGAAGAGCTCTGAAATTTTTCTCTTTGACCATAATTTCCCATCCTTCCAAATTCCCTTTGCCTCGTCCTTAAATTAAGATTATTTTATTTTCACTTTTGTTTCTTGAGCCTAGCACAGTGCCTTGATATTTACAAGTGCTTAATCATGCTTATGGAATGAATTAACGAATTTTATTTACCATCTATGAACTAGGGCAAGTCAATTAACTTTGTAGAACCTCAGTTTCTCCATTTGTAAAACTGGGACAATTCTGTCTTGTCTCACAGGATTGTTGTGAGGATTAGTAACATAATATAATCAAGGCATTTTGTAAAAGTAAATATATATATATATATCTGAGCAGTTACTATACAGATCATAAATGCTGTTACTTTTGAAATCAGAAATTTTGTTAAAATAGTAATAATAGAATTTTAGAGCTGAACAGAACCTTTGAGATCATCTAGAGTCTAGTGCATCTTTCTTCTTTTACAAACAAGGAAGCTAAGGTCCAGAGAGGTTCAGTAGCTTGCTTAGTGTCAGAATTAGTACTAAAACTTGGATTTACTGGGCTTGTAGTCCCTAGCTCTTTGGTTTGTGAACAGAAAATGCCCAAGGCTTTGACAGACTGCAGAATAGCCTCCAAAGAAAGGAGCTAATTTTAGACTTAATTATTTTATACCTAGTGAAAACTTAAATTACATGATATTACAGAACACTGCTTGAAATAATAAAAATCACTTTTGGCAAAGTCTGCTAGAGCTCTTCTACTCGATTGGTCTTTGTGCAGCCAGTTTCTTCATTTCATGCCCGTATGCCTTTGTGTAGGCTGATCTCTGTGCCTGGAATGCTTTCCCTTCTTTCTTCTATCTCTTGGAACCCATAGCTCTTTTCAAGTCTCAGCTCAAATGACACTTAATACAAGAAGTCTTTTTTAATTTTTGCCTGTAGTTAGTGCTCCCTCCAAATTACTTTGTATATATTTTGTTTACTTTCCTGTGTGCATGTTGTTTTTCCCCAGTAGAATGTAAACTTCTTGAAGGCTGAGACTGTTTTATTTTTGTCTTTTTAACCTTAGTGCCCAGTGCATAGTGGGTACTTAATTGCTTGTTCATTTAAGTTGAATATGTAACTTTGATCTTGATTTATTTAAATCTGAAGTTCTTAAAGCTAAAAGTAGAGGCTAACCAATAAATTACTCCAAATGCTAGAATTTTCTGTGACTAGGGCTAAATCTTTTTTTTTTTTTTAGAGGTAAAAATCTATATTTTATTATTATTCTCAAGCATAGGTTCAAGCCTCAGAGAAAACCTGAATCCTCATTAGGACTCTTATAATAAAAATTACATCAGTGTCAAAGAGAAACAATTATTTTACATATTTGCAATCCTATATATTCCTCTTAGGCCAAAAATTTAAATAAAAAGCAAATTCATGATAGTATACTTCCTTCAATGTCATAAACGTTGAACAAACTTAAACAGAGTCATAATCTGATATGACCCCTAAGGAAACTTTATCAAACAAACACATTAAGTAAACTATGTCAGATTACAGATTAAATTCCAGTTAGGGGGTTAAAAAATAGGCTGATTAAAGGGGAAGATTTATATATGACCAAGGTAACCAAAAAGACTCAGTGTCAGGGAAATCTTTTAAGAGTTAGCTAGGGAAGCTAAGAAACAACTAAATTACTTTTTGTCTACTTTGATGTTTTTCTACAGAGTGTCAAACAATGTTACCTAATTTTTTGAGTCAGGACTAGGGCTAAATCTAATGGTGAGTTTGTGGCAACAACAGTCTGATGAAAAATTTTCACTGGTCTAGTTGGCTATTATAAATTTATACTGCTTTGTGAGCAAGTTAAAGTTTCTGTTGTTCAGAAGTCTCCATAAGGCATGTTAATCAATGCTACCAGATCTTTTGGTTAGATTTTGCCCAGGTGTGTGTACATACAGCCAATAAGAAATATATTTCTTATAGCATTGCTTCCTCATTTGCACCAACAGATCATAGATCTATAGCTGGAAGTCACTTCAGAGACCGGCTAGTCCAACCCTCTCAGTTTAGAGATGAGGAAACTGAAGTTCTGGGAGTTTAAGTGGTTTGTCTAAGGTTGTAGGTATAGCAAATTTGAACCTAAGTCCCCTCTTTTCTCTCTATCATGAAGTCTCTCAAGTAGCTTAATGAAGTAGGTCTTCTAATTGTAGATGGCAAGGTAATCAAGGATCATGTGTGAAGAATGAGAAAATCAGCCAAGGGCAGAGGGAAGATAAAAGACTGTCTCACATTCTCTCAAGGACATAAAAGTGGAAAATCAAGAGGACCTATGAACTTGGGAGATTTTTAGAGTCATAGAAGAGTTCTTGAGGCCGTGGTTTGAGGATTTGGGAATATGGACTCAGAAGTGAGATAGACATGAGATTTGGGGGAGGAAAGGGGCTTTCAGGGCCCAGAAGTAGAATTAAGTTGGGAGAAGGTGGATCTTGGGGCTCAGGTTGTCCACCCCTCCCCTCAAGTAAACTCCTCAGATGGATACTGTCAGCTGGCAGCCTTCCAGACTCATATATAGTCTCTTGCATCTTCAGTAGTTTGTATTTCCAAAATTGCTAATGAAAGGTCCACTTCGACCTCAGAGTCTTACACATAACACCACTTGTTGAATTGAATTAAATTACACTTGGAATTTTGTTCACTTTTCCAATATTATCTTTGTGTCACAATGGTAATGATGAGATTTTTGAGCGCATCCTTTCGATGATTGTTGATTTTTTCTCTCATCTTGGTGTTAGTAAATGGAAAGCCAGGTTTTTTGCCTTCCTTAAGTCTTCAGTTGAGGCTGCATGGTATAGGAGAAAGAATAGTGGACTTGGAACCAGGGGAAGACTGGGTTTGAAATCTGCCATAGGCACTTAATAATTGTGCTGTATGATCATTGGGAAAGGAAGGAAAAGGTGCTTCATTAATCACCTCCTATGTGCCAAGTTCTGTGCTAAGCACTTTCTCAATTATCTCATTTGACGTAAACTGAGGGGCGTAAGTGTTATTATTCTCATTTTACAGTTTAGGAAACTGAGGCAGACAAGTTCAGTGACTTGCCCAGGCTTATGCAGCTACTAAGTTTCTGAGGTTGAATTTGAACTCGAGTCTTCCTAACTCTCAGTCTACCATTCTATTCACTGTCCCCCTAGCTGCCATGGAAATATCACTTAATTTTTCTAAGATTCTGTTTTCTTTTTCTGTAAAATAGATATAACTCTAGTATCTTCTTCACAGAGTTTTCGTGAAGATAAAATGTTACTTTTAAGTGGCTCTATGAACATTTAACTGTTACATAAGTGTTAACTCATTATAAATGAGACAATTTTAGAATGCTCCTATAAAGTTCATATTCCTACTAGGCAGCTCTAGCTTTCCTTAAAACAGTAGTATATCAGTCAGTCAATAAACATTTATTAATCATTTACTATACGTCAGGTACTATGCAAAGGGTTGTAGATACAAAAAGAGGCAAAAGACGGTCTCTGCCCTTGAAGAGCTTATACTCTAATGGCTGAAGTTATGGGAGTCAAACTTGGAAGCTGATCATCCCCTTGGTTGACAGTGGTCTTCATTTATACATTCATTTAACTAATATTTATTGCTCTCCTGAGATATGCAAAGAGCTATAGGAGATAACAAAGTACAAAATCTGGTTCATACATCCCTGGAGCTTATAAAGCATTTGAAGAAATGAGGTGGTTACTCAAAAAGCTGTAATACAAATTGATAGATGGTAGATATTATAGTTAGTAGCAGTTAGTACTATAGAGATTTAAGAGAACATTTGAAGATGGGACGTGCAGGGTAGACTTCATGAATGAGGCTACTTTCCCTAAACCATGTAAATTACTTCATCCATTTGAAAATGTAACTTACTTCAAAGGGCCCAAAGCAAGTATGAGCCTGGAAAAGATAATCCACATTTAAACTTCTTTACATAAGAGTTAAGCTCTTAAAGTCTGTATACTTCTATTGTCTATTTTTTATTAAACAATAGTGACTAAATGCTTAAGAAAACGATATCACATATTCTTAGATGATATAAAGTGTCAGGAATTACTTCCTTTGATATCAGGATGTTTGTAAAATACTTGTTTTCCAAAATACAATACATAGTAAAGAACTGGATTTATTGTATTTAAGAAGAGTAATGTTTGCACTGAAGTTCATCCATGAATAGGCCAGGCAAAAGCACTACTTCACTTTCCTTGATCTTTGGGCAACATTTGATGCTGTTATCTCCTTTTTGAAACTCTTTTCCCTCTGGCTTTGGTGACATTTCAGCCTCACTTCTCTTCGTTGTTTGGGTCCTCTTCAACCTTCTTACTCTTAACTTTGGATGTTCCCCAAGCTTCAGTCCTTGATCCTCTGTCACTGTAACTCATTCATTTTGGCAAGGTTTCTCAGGACTCACTCCTTCCTTGAGCTTCAGTGCTGTAGTTTTTTTTTTTTTACTACATATACAACATTTCCATTTAGATATTAGAAATTTGTATTTGAAGCAGTACTATGTACTTATAAATTTTCTCAAATTGTAATTCAGGACAAGGCAGTTCTGTTTAGTTCCTGTTCCTTTAGTTAATTGTGATTGTTATTTTAGAATCATAGAATTGTAACTGAGTTAGCTAGTTCAACTTCTTGCCCAAGAAACTTAATTTTGTCTTGATGGCTAAATTTCTTCTCTAGTTAGTTCTGAATTTCCATTTCATTAGATTTTTTTTTTCTTGTTTTAATCATTGAAATAGAAGTGAAACCATTGTGTTTTCCAGTGGAATTTGGTCATTGAAGATTAAACATGTGATGTTACTTTTGCCATTTTCTTTGAATTTTACCTCTTGTTTTTACCTGCATTGCTCCCACTCTGCATATTCAGTCCCTATATTAAACCCAGTTTAGAATTGCTTTTGTTTTCTACTGCTTCCCCTCAATACTAGCAAAATCGAGAGAACTGATTTCTGCATTTTTAGATTCCTTTTTCGTTTTAGTAGTTGTCCACTTGGGAGGCTCATATATCTGCTCAATAATATAGCTATGGCTGGTTTATTGATGGTTGCAAATAGGAATGAAGTTATGCATGGATTTGACTTGGAATTACTGGATTTTTGAACACATTCACTTCCTTGATACTAGCAGGCTTAATTTCTTGGATCAAAGTGAGAGCAATCAGATACAGAATCCCATTACTATTGCAGACTACTTTTTTGAATAGTTAGAGCAGATGGGGTTTGTTCTTTCATCAATTTCCCACCTATTTGCTATTCTAGCAGTTGTGTAGGAGACAGCAACACTTTTGTATATTTTATAAAGTACTTTATGTTGGGATCTTATCCTATTAGGTAAATCCTAAAACTCTTGGGCAAGGAGATAGAAATAAAATTTAAAAAATTATAAGCTTAATAGCCATCAACAAAAATAATAAAAAGGTAGTACTGTGTACGTATGTATGTATGCATGCATGCATGCTTTCAAGTGCACAGTCTTTCGAAGTATTGCCTTCTTGTTACATCCTGAGTGTGTACTTGGGTCTCAGGTTCAGTATGTTCTTGGCTCAGTTCCCCCTCAGTAGAAACTTCCTACTTATTTCTAGACATAAAATTACTCTAGTCTCATCTCATACTAATAACTGAGAAATAGCATTGTAAAGTACATCTGCAGATACTCCCAATGTCTCTGGTTCCAAGCATACCACTTCATCTCCTTCACAGCCTTTAGAGATGGAAGATTGTGAGTCTAGCCTGGTTATAAATTTGAAAGTAGCTCTTTAGTTGATCCTTAAAGGGAGCTAGAGATTCTGAAAGGTGGAGGTGATTTTATCTTAGAGGCAGAAAGGAGCCAGAAAGTTTTTCTTTTTGAAGGGGAGGGATACTGATCAAACCTGTGGAGTTAAGAAATATTACTTTGAAAGCTTTGTGGAGGATGTATTGGAGAGAGAAGAGAGCAGTTAGTATGCTAGTGTAATAGACTCTATGAGAAATGAAGAATTTCCACAGCAGATCTCGAATAGGTTAGGAAGTAGATGCCTCTTTTCTAGGGATTGAACTTATACATTTTTAGATAATTGATAAAAAGATTTTATGTGTATGTTTACTCATATAATTTACAGTCTTAGAACTTGTTTTTTTTAATTTATTTTTAGTTTACAACAGACGGTTCTACATAATTTTGAGTTCCAGATTTTCTCCCCTCCCTCCCCCCTCCCTCCCCAAGATGGCATGGAATCTCATATAACTACCACGAATGACTTCACATTGAATTAATTTATACACTAGTCAAGTTGCAGAGGAGAGTTACGACCAATGGAATGAATAATGAGAAAGAAGAAACAGAACCAAAAAAAAAAAACCAAACCAACCCATTAGAACTTTTAAATTGCTAAAAGATTAGCTCTTTTAAATTATTTGTGTGCATAGCTCTTTTCTTCTCCTTCCCTCATTTACTAGTATTATGTGCTTTTGAGTATTAACCATTGACAAGAAGACAGTTACCGTTTTATTCTTTGGACTAATGAGTGATTTGCAGTATTTGTGATTGTTAAAGTATCCCAGAGGGTAAATTTACTCTATGGAGGACCCTAGGCTTTGTAACTCTATTCTCTGAAAGTTCTGAGTCTAGTTACTTTAAAATTCTACAATATACAACACCATCTCCTTTTTCATCATTCCAAAGGAGATGTAATGTTCTTCTCATTCCCCCAAGTCCTGGTTTCTTTATAAACATTTTTTGCTCAGCTTGATGTTAAATTTTATAATACTTTCAATTATATTACTACATACTTTTTGTATGTACATACATTAGATGCTGTAGGACTGTTTAGGATATGAGAAAAGGAAAATAAAGTTGTGGTAAATTATTCTTAAAACCTTACTCTATATGTGCCATTTTCTTAGTATAAAAGTTAATAAGCGTACTTACATATTTTTAAATAAAAAGCATACATATATGAAGTGAGTAAAAAGCTAGGAAGAAATTAAAGCCAGATGTAATACTATCAAAAACTGTAAGCCTTCAGCTATATATGGGTTTTTTTTTTCTTAACAAGAAAGAAGGGAAAATAGTCCTGTGATTAAAGAACCTAAGTCAGCTTTAAACATCTTTTCCTTGCTCTCATGTTCAGGACAGAGAGATGAACATTTTAAGTTTTGGTTGTTTTTACTTGTGTTGCATGTATATAAATTTTCAACTTAATATGGAAGTTCCCAGTTTGGTAGCTGGATAAAATTTGAGGATCACTTTATTATTGCCTTTCATTTTATGGAATAAATGACTTCCAGACATGTTTTAAAACAAATTTCTGTGAAATGAATCCAACTTTTTTTTTGGATTCCATTAAAAACTCAGAGTTGGTTTTCCTTGGGGTGAAAAATTTTCAGTTGAAAGAGTTGGAAATTTGCTGCTGGTTAAGATGGTTGCCTCTATATTTTTGTGATTTCTTTGTAGTTCTTCTGACTCCAGACACTTTATATCCTTTGATACAAAATTTAGATTTAGAAATTTAGATTCTTTAATTTTGATGGACTATTTATGCTAATATAAATAGACTATAGTCTCTCACTTTTCCAGTTAATATATGACATAGCCCAGATTGAACATTTATTAACTTTAAGGGTTCAAATTGTCTATTGAATGGAACACTTATCATTTCTCAAAGTTGCTATTATGTACTTAAAGCAAGAACTACCTGTATAGTGTATGCCTTCATTTGTTTGAATTTAAGAAGTTAGTGTACTAAAGTAAAGTAGAAAGAGCACTGGACTTGGAGTAAGAAGATCTGTGTTCTGTTATCAGATCTGAAAGTAATCGTATGGCTATGGATGATAATATCCCAGAGCCTTGGTTTCCTTATCTGTAAAATGGTTTATGTAGTATAAGTATGAAGCATAATAATACTTGTACTATTTCATAGGGTTGTGTCAAAATGATTTGTAAATCTTAAAGTGCTTTATAAATGTGAGTTGTTAATAGTCATGCTACTGGTATGTCTTTAAGGGAATCTTGAATGATTTTGATGCATGGGTAGAAGAGACCATGTTAGAAGAGGACCTAAAGCCTATATATAACCATGTAAACCTCCTACTCAGTTAACTTTAGTGTTTCCCTGTTATCACTGGGGCAGTGGTTCTCAAAGTATGGTTCATGGACTCCCAGAAACCCTTTTGGGGGTCTATGAGGTCAGAATAATTTTTATAAAAAGATGTTTTAATTTCTAGTACAGTAAGCATCAATAGATGATACCCACATAAATAAAGGCTCTTGGAGGTCCTCAATAATTTTTAAGAGTGTAAAGGGGTCCTGAGACCAAAAAGTTTGAGAACTGCTGCTTTAGGATCAAATACATACTCTGGTGTTTGACATCTTTACAACCTTGCCCCATTCTGTTCCTGTAAGCACATTTTCAAAACCCAAAGTAGTCTTTTTGCTGTTTCTCATACATAGCACTCTATCTCCTAGTTCTATGCTTTTGTATTAGTTGTTCCCCATACTTGGAATATACTCCTTACTTAAGTCTGTATTTTAAAAATGAATTTCCTTTAAAACTCAACTTAAGTGATACCTTCTATACAAGGTATATTCCCTCAGCTTCAAGGGCCTTCACAGCAAATCACTTTGTATCTGTTTTGTTTATACTTACATATGTGTTGCTTTCACTGGTTAGATTCTTTTGAGTAGTGTCTTTACTTTTATCTTTGTACCTTCAGTGCCTAGCACACAGTAGGCATTTAATGTTTATGAATCAGTTGCTTGACTTCTCATCATAAACAGTGGGCAAACTATAAAATGGAGACGAATATTCAACAAAGGTGTTTGACACTGTCATGGGGGAGATCTTCATGAAGTCAAGTTGAAGAGATTCCTCATGGATAATAAAGTTCTTCATATGCTTCTATTTGCAAATGACTTAATGATGGTTACATCAAGCTCCAGAACATTGTAAAGCCTCCTGGATAAGATATAACTATAGCTTATTATCAGTAGCTATTCAAACTAGTTTGGTCTAGCCATAAACATAAGGAAAATGAGGTAGATGAAGAAAGTCTTTTCCCCAGATTATGACATTTGCTTAGTTGGATAATATGTAAAGCTTCAGCATCAGCTTATATGTATCTGAGAAAGACAAGACAAATGGGCCCAGAATTAAACAGGAGAGGAGACTGAATTGCCTTTGGGAAATGATTTGCAAAGCTCTTTTAGTGAACTTCAAACTACTCCCAGAAGCAAGGCCAATTTTTTGTTTCTCCATAGATATTTAAGATTTAAATTTTATTTTTTCACAAGAGGTAGGTAGTGCAAGTATTATTAGCTTCATTTTTTAGATGAGAACACTGAGACTTGAAGAGGTGAAATTAGTGGACTGGCATATGGAAGCTGTGGTACATATCAAATAAAGAGACTTAGAAGAAGAATTTGAGTAAAGGGTATCATCTTGGTATCGTGTGATGGAAATGTATGTATTGAAAAAGAAGATTGGTTAAGGATGAGGGATAACAGGTGGATTGTGCACAGGCATCTGCTATGTGTTAGGAGAGATTGAGGCAGATCCCCAGAATATAGGATATAAATCCTGAGATGGAGTTTTGGGAGGACATGGACAAGAATTGAACAGAATAGGCAGGCATAAATGATTTCTGATCTGCATTACTGAAAGTAGCATTCAAAGTGATGATCACTGATCCCTTTGAGTATTTGAGTAACTCTTTTGAGGAAGTCATTATTTTACTTTTGTATCCCCAGTGCTTGGCATAGTTCTACCACATAATAGATGTCCAGTAAGTGCTTTCAGATAGATTGAATAGCCAGTAATTGGCAGCATAAGGAGGGCCTTTGTAACCAAAACATTCATTTGCTTTCTACCTTCCACTGAAAGATTTGCTCTGGGAAGAGAGAGACTGCCCAACAGTCTGAGAAGTGATGTTTATCTGTCATAGAATGTAGAGCATGGATAAACTGAGTAAATGGTAGTACAATAAAGAAGCCAGAAGATATTTTAGGGCTTCTTCAATTAGTTCTTCATATAATATGATTCTGATATTTTGTTTGGACTATTGTGTGTTTTTAGGAAGATGAGTTGTACACAATTATTAAAGAAAAATTATACTTTGAAAAGCTAAATGTAGGTCACTTTTGGAGTACTACTTCTATCCATTAATGAATATTTTTGAAGATAAGCCATAAACATTTAGAAGAATTTTGGCAATTTACTCATAATATTTTAACGTATGCGTTTTTCACCCAAATAGTGTCCTATATAATATTTGTGAAAAACCCAGAGTTCTCAATTTTTAAAAATACTGATTGTTGTATATAGCACATCACAAAGTCATAGATTTTGAGAGTTGGAAGGGACTGCAGAGTCAATCAAGTCCATTTCTCACTTGTTTAGGAATATTATCGATAAGATTCTGTCTCTTAGCCTTTGCTTGGTGACCTCTTGTGAGGAGCATCCCATTTTACTTTTGGAAAATTCTTAATTCTTGGGAAGTTTTTCTTTACTCTTAAGTTGAAATCTGCCCTTCTATAGCTCACACTGGTTGTTCTTAATTTTGCTCTTTGGGATCAAGCTGTACAAGGCCAGTTCTTTTTATGCATTATCACTTATCAAATCATTGACAGTGGATATTATGTTTTTCAGTAAATCTTCTCTTTGGACTAAATATCCCAAGTTTCTTCAACCCATCGTCATAGAGGCCTTTGTCTACAACCAATGCCCTGGTTGTCCTCAGATGGACACTTAGCTTGTCAGTGTTCTTCCTAAAATGGGCCATCCAGAACTGAAGATAAGGCTCTAGAACTGGAGTTCTTAACCTTTTTTATGTTCTGTACTCTTTTGGCAGACTGCTAAAGCCTATGAACCCCTTCTCAGAATAATGTTTTCAAGTGCATGAAATAATAAAATATATAAGATTACAAAGGGTGCAAATTACATTGAAATATGGTTATGAAAATATTTTTAAAAAATACATTCATGGACCCCAGGTTTAGAATCCTTGTTCTAGAAATTGGTTGAATGGAGCAGAGTACAACAAGACCATTATTTCTCTAGTCCTGGACACTGTGCCTCTTTTAATGAAGTCTAAGATTACATTAGTTTTTTGACTGATATGTTGTACTGTTGACTCACACTAAGCTTTTAATCCACTAAAAGTGTCACATCTCTTTTTCATATAAACTATTTTCTAATTGTGTCTCCACTCATCTCAGACTTGTGATACTGATTTTTTTAAACCATGTCATCAGGTCAGGAAACTCCTACTATGTGCCAGACACTGCTAAACATCAGGGATACAGAAAAAGGGAAAAGGCAGTCTGCTATTAGGAAGCTAGCAGCCTAATGGGCAAGACAGCATATAAATGGCTACAAGCAAACAAGATATACAGAACATATTGGAGTCCACAGAGGGAAGGCACTGGTAGAATTAGGTAGATGGAGAAAGACTTCTTGTAGAATGTTAAGATTTCATCCGAGACTTGAAGGAAACTAGAAAATCTAGGAGGGTGAGATGAGGAGGGAGAGAGTTCCAGGCATGGAGGGATGGGTAGATGGGAGATGAAGGAAGAAGTTAGTGTCATCAGACCACAGAATACATGGAGAATGAAAGGTGTAAGAAGACTGCAAAGGTAGGAAGGGCCCAGGTTATGAAGGACTTTAAAATCCTAGCAGAGGATTTTGTATTTGACCCTGGAGGCAATAGGAAGCCATTGGAATTGATTGAATAATGGGGTGACATGGTTAGATTTGAGTTTCAGAAAGAGCTATTTGACAGTTGAATGGAGGGAGGATTGATTAAAGTGAGGACAGATTTGAGGCAGGGAAACCAACCAGCATGCTATACTGCAGTATTATAGGGGTGAAGTGATGAGGGCCCAGGGAAGTTTCAGTGTCAGAGTAGAGAAGGATATATAGGAAGGGTAGAAATGACAGGGCTTGGTAATTGATTGGATATGGGGTATAGCAGGGGAGGTGAGAGAGAGTGGGAGTGGAGGATGCCACATAGGTTGCAAACCCCAGTGACGCAGTGGGTGATAGTATGTTTGACAATAATAGATAAGTTAGGAAGAGGAGGAATTTTAGGAGGAAAGAAAATTTAGTTTTGGACCTGTAGAGTTTAAGATGTTTATGAAGCATCCATTTTGAACTGTCCAGTAGATAACTGGAGACGTGAGGTCACAGACCTGGATAGTTAATAAATAATAAGTGCCTTTTATGTGCTAGATGCTGTGCTAAGTGTTAGGGATGCAAAGAAAGGCAAAAGACAGTCATTTCATTCAAATATCAGAGTGAAGGGGACTGTAAAATATAAGAAGACTAGAAAAGTGGAGGGAAGCAGGTTATGAAAGGCTTTGAACGCCAACTGGATTTTAAATTTGATCCTGGAGGTGAGCCACTGGATTTTATTGAGTAAAGGGATGACATTATGGCACCTGTGCTTTGGGAAAATCACTCTGGTGTTGAATGGAGGATGCACTGGAGTAGAGAGATACTTGTGACAAGGAGACTAGCCACTGAAGCAGGCTTGACCTGGATGAATATTCAAAGGAGACTGAGAAGGAACTGTTAGATAGGAAGAAAGCCAGGAGAGAGTAGAGAGAAGAGAGTGTCTAGGAGAGGATGATAGCCAGTTTCAAAGGTTACAGAGGAGTCGAGAAAGATGAGGATAGAGAAAAGGCCTATAGATTTGACAATTGAGAGATTATTGGTAAATTTTGAACAAATAAATACACAGGACTTTACATTGCCCTATATTATATTTCAGTTTATTACATTTGGCCCAACATCCCAGGTGATTGTGATGTATGTAGATCTTTATTCTGTTACCTAAAACAGAGGTGTCAGATACAGGGCTGTAACACTTGGGAGGGGGCAAGAATCAGATTAAAATTTAATTGGTAAATATTATATATATACATATAACATAATTGGTAAATTGGTAAAATAAATACAAAATACAATAGAACATAGCTCATGTTAATATGTTATTTTCTAAGTCAGTATGTGGCCTGAGAGAGCCTTACATAAGTAAGGTTTAGTGGCCCATTTCTATTTGAGTTTGACAACACCCATCTAAAGTATTAGTTGTCGTCCTTCTCAGCTTTGGATTATCTGAAAATTTGATAAGCATTGGTTCATTGAAGTTACTGGTAAAAATTTTCAGATAGCATAGGGACAAGGACAGATCTCTGGTGGAATCAGTTAGAAACTACCTATCCTCCAAGTTAATATTGAGCTATTAATGACATCTTTTAGGGTCTAGCCACTGCAAACAACATGTTGGAGTATATGTTTTTTTGTGTATAATTTTGGCAATGTCAGTTTATCAGTCTTATATCCAGATGCATTTTTGGATACTTACTAGTAAAGATTACTTTGGTTGAAGAATTCAACTTCAGTATCACCCAAAAGCCAATGGGGAGGCACGTGGTAGGTGAATGTAGTCAGCTAAGTATTATGAGTGAGGAATTATAAAGGAGTAGCATTGTAATAGCCGTTATCACAGAAATAGATGACTAGGAAAAAAGAAGGGTGAACAGCTCAAATGTACCTCGATTATCCATGCTCCTTGAAGAGCATGCGGAGAAGGATGTAGCATGTTGGGTAGAACCTCTGTGGCAAATTTCCAGGACACGGACAAAAATGGCCTAAGCTAGGCAGGCATGGATGGGGAAGAGATCATCACTGGAGTATTGAAATATTAGAAAAGGAGAGACAATTATTGAAAATTACACTATGGGGAATTGGGAGGGTAGCACAATTTCCATATGGCTATTCATAGAGAACTCTTGTTACTGGATTGAGTAAATTTTGGGACATTTAACCTGGAGAGAAAGGAAAGTTTCAAATCACATAAAACCTTATCTTTCTGTATTTGAACAAGATTTTCACCCTCAAAAGTACTATGTTTGAAGTTGTTAAAGAAACTCATGACTCTTGCTGAAAAAAAGATTAAAGTGAAGACTTTTATAATTGTGGAGCATATGTTGTCCCCTCTCCTCTCCACTTTTTTTCTTACCTTGATTACTTATAGTTTTTCTGGTTTGCTTAGAACAGGGTTCACAAGAATCTGGTTTGTCTTGTTATAGCTGCTTGAAGAGTTCCAAGTAATGGTGAAATGAGCTGCAACCTAGGAAACTAGGTGGAGTAAGGAGGAACCTGGGTGGGAGTAGTCTAGGACTCTCTATTAGAATCAGAAAATGAAATCTTCCTTCCATGCCATCTTAATCCATTTCATTGCCACTAAGAATTTCCTAGGCAACTATAGAAAAACTCTTTAAATTTTGTTTCCTACTTACCTTTGCCTAAGCAGAACTAGTTTACTGTTGCTTAAAGATCTCAATAGACTTAGGGTGTGTTTTTAGAGGATCACTGCTGCAAAATAGCTATTTAAAATTTTAGGCTTTTATTTGTTAAGATTATATAGTATGTATTGAACTACATTAACATGAAGATCCATATATTATAAATGAGCTTTTAATATTAAGTAACTAATTCCATAATATTTGTATGTTCTCAAAACCTATCATAGCATCAGTTTTCGAAGGCAGCATGACTTGTTAATTAAAAAGGCAACTTAAGTTTTCTTGTGTGAGTACCATGACTTGTCTCTGCTAATATTTAAACATTCTGTGGAATTATTCCCATAGAAATGAATGTGGATCAGAATTTTTTTTTTCTTGGTGAATGGGGGAAAGGGTTGGAGCAAGAACCAAGGACATAGTATGCTTTGTTTGAAAATCACTATCTTTTATAATTATTTTAAATAAAGCTACTGTACTTTGGTTAAAAATATTGGTAAAACATCACTTTACCTGTATGTCACTTAGATTGAGAGCACAGAGACCAAAAAGTAAGGGGGAAAAAGCCTCCAAGAAACCAAATATGTATTTGAAAATCCATGTTGTAAAAGCCTGTGTACTACTAGGAGACCTCTCGGTCTTATTTTTGCCTCTTATTTTGTCCAGAATTCTAATTGGCCTAGTTTTCCCAACTCATTGACGTAATAGCATCAGACTGAAAGGCACATTCATCAAGAAGTCATTTCTTGAAGGTTCATATACAAAAAGGGAATTAAAAAACCATAGCAATCTGAGGCCAGTTAGTATGTAGTGTTTACTTTCATGTGAGGTCATTACTGTTTTATAGTACAATAACTGATATTGGCAATGATGACCCTGGATCATTAAGAAAGGTTAGATTATATTCAGCTAGTTGTTTCAGAGTACAGGGAAATCGAATTATCCAGTTTCCAAATAATTCTGTAAAAATAGTTTAAATTGTTTTGATGCTTAAGGACCAAATCTTCTGTCACCCATAATATTCACTTGGGGTAATTCCTCATCCCCCTTAGATATAAATATTGTGTTTATAATTTGTTAGGTTGCCAGAATCTTCTTGTTTTTTTCTGTATTTCATGTGAAGAGATTTCTTAATGATTTCAGGTAGCTTTAGTATTGAAGGGAGAGGAAGACTTTTAAAGGGGAAGGAGAATCCAAGACTTCACAGATTTAGAAGACATTTTGCAATCACTGAAAGAAAAATTCTTAAACTAATCCCTGAATAACCTGACCATTTCTGTGGTTTACTTAAAACAACGAAAATGTGTTTTCATACTTGATTTCTTTGTTCTTGGCCTTAGATCATTTAGTTCTTGTGCCTGTTGATCTAAGCAGAGTTGTAAGACTGGTTTTCATTTGCAAAATAGGGAGAATAATGTTAACTTTTGATCTGTCTTCTGTAGTTGAGGCACCGTGGTGTCAGAATAACTTGGATACGTCAATAATCAACCAATTTCAAGCATTTGTTAAGTCCACACTATATGCCAGGAACAGTACTAAGTAGTGGTGATATAAATACAGAGAATTAATCTCTATTTGGAATTGTCTTGGATCATCGTAGTGATCAGAATAGTTAAGTCTTTTACAATTGATTATCATTACATTACTTTTACTGTGTACAGCGTTCTCCTACTTCTGCTTTGTTTATATAAGTCTTCCTAGGTTTTTCTAAAACCATCCCTGTCATCATTTCTTACAACACGATAGTATTGCATTACAATCATATTCCACCACTTGTTCAACCATTCCCCAATTGATGGGAATCTCATCAATTTTCATTTTCTTCCACTTCCTTGCTCCCACAAAAAGAACTGCTATAAATATTTTTGTACATATGAGTACTTTTCTTTTTTGATCTCTTTGGGGTACAGACTCAGTAGTGGTATTATTGAGTCAAATGGTTTGCACAGATTTATAGCTTTTAAGGCATTTCTAAATTGTTCTCCAGAATGGTTGGACCATTTTATAACTCCATCAGCTGTACCTATTTTTCTACATCTACACCAGCACTTGTCATTTGCTTTTTCCTGTCACGTTAGCCAATTTGATGAGTATGAGGTGGCATCTCAGAGGTGTTTTAATTTGTATTTCTCTATCAGTGCTTTAGGGTATTTTTTCATATGCTTATTCATAGCTTTGATTTCTTCTTCTGAAAACTGTCTACTATTATCCTTTGATCATTTATCAGTTGGAGAGTGGCTCTTATTTTTATACTTTTGGCTCTGGCCTGGAACTGTGGCTTAGAACTGCATATGGGCAGTGAGTTGACAGCCCCAGGTTGTATGCCCAGTGCAAGCAAAGGGTCCTTGTAATCTCTTTCTGACCAGTTGTCCAATCCCCTGACCATCTCTGGGCTTAGAGGTCATGAAGCCCGCAGCTGCCTCTAAGGCCCACTTCTTGTGTTGCTACCTAATGTGCACTCCAAGCAGGGTCACAGACCTCTCCTGCTGACTTCCTAAGTTGTCTTGCACTGGAAATATATCTCACTTGGACCTTTTGTGGGTTAGGCTTCCCTATTTTACTAGATTTCTTTCATCTTGAGGGGACATTTGTTCTGAACAAATGGGCACATGAAAAGGTTCTACCATGTAAATATTTCGAATATTAAAAATGTATATATTTGGAAAAAAAGTGTGGGTGTGGTGGCAGCTATGTGATACAGTTTATAGATTACTGGCGCTGGAGTCAGGAGGACTTGAGTTCAGATGTGGATTCAGATACAGTAACTGTGTGATCTTGGGCAAGTCACTTAACCCCAGTTGCCTCAAAAAAAGAAAAAGAAAAGAAAAAATAGTAAGAGCATCATAATAAAAGGTTTGATAGAAGTTTGCTTGAAATTTTTGAGTCAGTGTTCATTTATGATATTATCCTGTGGTTTTCTTTCTGTGTTTTATCTTTCCCTGGTTTAATTATTAGGACTATATTTGTCTCATAAAAAATTCTGGTAGGTCACTCTTTTTCAATTTTTGAGAGTAATTTGTGAAATATTGGTACTTTAAATGGTCTTTAAAAGTTTGATAGAATTTTCCTGTGAATCCATCAGAACCAGTTTTTTCCTTTGGTAGAAATCTGTTTCCTTTTCTCATTTTCTGATAGTTTGGATACTTCATATTTTTGAAAGTATCCCTTTGTTTTCATATGTTCTCAGTTTTCTTAGCATATGACCATGTATAACACATTCTTATTATTCTTTATTTTTTCTGGTTTTACTGTGATTTCACTTTGCTCATTTGCTAATTTGTTGATTTGATTTTTAGCTCTTTTTTTTTTTTAACAGATTAGCTAAGGATTTCTCAATTTTATGTCTTCTCAAAGAACCAGATTTTAGTTACATATTAATTTTTTTTGTTTCCAATCTATTTTCAATTTTTTAGTATTTCCTCTTTTGTACCCATACATGTTTATTTTTGGGGTTTCTAGTTTTCTTAATGCTTATTTAGTTCATTAATCCTCTCCTCCTATCTTGTTAATGTATATGTATAAAGATATGATTTTCTCCTTGAGAACTGCTTTAGCTGTATCTCAGCAATTTTGGTATGTTGTCTCATTATTATTTTCTTTTATATAATTATGAATTATTTTTGTGATTTATTCTTTGATCCACTCATTATTTAGGATTTCATTGTTGTCTCCATTTGGATCTGTATCTTTTGTTTGTGATCCCTGAACCAATTGCCTCATGGTCTATTGAGACCGTATTAATGGTTTTGGTGTTTTTTACATGTTTATGATATCCCTATATACTAGTACATGTAAATTTTTGTAAAAGTTCCACGTGGTACAGAGAAATATGTATATTCTTTCACTGTCTCATTTATGAGATGCCCTGAGTTTTTAAATTTCTGTTTTTCCAGCAGTGTGTTTAGTTCACATTTTTCCTTTTACGTTTCTGTTACACTTATTTAAAACTGAGAGAGGGATTTTAAAAATTTCTATCACTACTGTGTTACTGTCTATGTCTTCTTGAAGTTCAGTTAACATTTCCTTAAGAACTTACATGCTAAGGCATTTGGAGTAAATAAGTTTATTACTGATACTGGTTTATTTTCTGTGCTTCCTTTTAGCATAATAGAATTTTCTTGTTTATCTCATTTTATTT
This sequence comes from Trichosurus vulpecula, assembly GCF_011100635.1. Classification (NCBI taxonomy): domain Eukaryota; kingdom Metazoa; phylum Chordata; class Mammalia; order Diprotodontia; family Phalangeridae; genus Trichosurus; species Trichosurus vulpecula. The sequence goes on from NC_050577.1 coordinate 148,469,480, forward strand.
TTGGAATGTTTGTTTTTGTTTTGACAGAAAACATGGTTGCAACTACTACTTTTTTGGATTTACTTGATGCACAGTAGAAACTTTTCCATCCTCTGTTTTATTTTGTGATATCTTTACTTTTTCAATGTATTTCTTGTAAGTAACAGATTATAGGATTTTATTTTCTTATACAGTCTGTCACTTTTTCATTTTATTGAATTGTTTAATCCATTCACATTTAAATTTATGAGATTTAGGTTTATATTTTTTCTGTCTTTATTACTGTTTTTTTTTTTCAAGTTATGATTCACCATCCCCCCATTCCTCCCTATAACCATAGTACTATGTTTCTTTGGTACTTGACCTTAATTTTTTTAAAGGTGGCCTTGTTCCCACCCTTAATCCCTTCCTCTTTTTATCCCTTTTCCTTTAGGATTTTGCTTATTAGTTTCTTTTTCTTCCTGCTTTTATCTCATATAATTCTTCTTCCTCCTCCTTTTTCCCCTCCCAGTCAAGTAGATTCTTCCTTTCCTCCACTCCACTAGTCCTGTTTGTTAGTTTTCTATTTTCAGTTTTTGTGTCCCTTTCCAAAAAGGATTTTTCTTATTCCTTCACTATCCATCCTCTCTTTTTCACTGTAAACACTCATTCTCTGATTAATGACTCCTATAATTTGTCACATCTCTCTTTTCTCTATGCCTCCTGCTTTCATAATTTCCAGGATATCCATTTTAGGCTCTTCCCTCTTGCCACTGTCTTATAGAGCTTGCCCTACGTATTCCTCTTTTCTATTGTACATCACAACAATGCCAATTATTGCAGGTAGACGCTGCCCCATAGTAGACCTCTCCCTCCTTCATATTCCTGACTATGCAGTCCACCACTGATACATACCCTCTCCTGGTAACCTTTCCCCATTTACCTCAAAATCTCCCTGGCTCCATGCTTTCCTATTCCTCCAGGTGCCAGTCGCCCTCAGTGGTTCCAGCTCCCCACCACTGGATGTAGAATCCGTAGACTTTTCAAACACCAAATACTGCAGGCCACACCCAGTTCAAGGTCCCCATATTGCTTCACAGATCAACTCTTTTCACGCATAGAAGCATTCATTGGTGGAACCCCCTTCCGCCACCAAAGTAAGGCCTTCTTCCTTTCCCTCCTTTTTCAATCCTTCCACTCTCTTCACACACTCCCCTGTAGGTTCCGTTCTTTGTGTGACCACAGAGGTCACCCTCCTCTCGTTGCTAGTCCTTAATTTTACCCTGCAACATCACATATTTCCCTTTGTCTCCCTGCTCTCCTCTCTCTCTTTCATGTACCCTTTTTTCATGTTGTAATGTAGTCCCCAAACAAAACAACGCCCCCCCCCCCCCATATCCGTTAACTGTAGGCAGGGCTATGTCCACTTCTGTCCTCTATCTAATGCCCTCTATCTCCTCTTCACTGTTACCTTCACCAGATTTCTGCCTTCACTCTTGTCTCCTCATGTACAGTTAGAAAGAATTATCTTCCTTTACTGGTCTTTCTACTATCACTCTGTTATTTTCCTTGTCTGCTGTTTTTGTTTGATCCTTTGTTTTTCTTATTTGGCGTATTCAGGAAGCAAATAATCTCTTCAATTCTGGTTTTCCTTCTAAAATTATTACAAATTTGTATTGTCTGTTGTTCAACAACTGTCTTTTTTCATGTATGATTAAGTTTTTATTTTCAGGGTAGGTCACTAGGTTGCATCCTGAGCTGTATCAGTCTTTGAAACACTTTTCATTCCTTCCTGTGTTTTCTAGTGGGTCTAGAATCATCTTGTATTATTCAAATTTCCTTTCCTTTATATTTGAAGTTCTTTCTCCTGATTGCTTGCAGAATTTTTTTTTTCTAAATTGAATTGTTAAATTTAACTACTGTGTAGCATTTGTAGCCTTGGGTTTTTTCTGAAGTCAGTCTGTGAATTCCATGCAGCATTTAATTTTCTATGTTCAGAAGTTTTGGGTAGTTCTTTTATTTCCTTCATTATGATATTGAGATTTTTTTTGTCCTGTTTTGTTCTTTTGGGAGACCCAGGATCCTTTAAGTTGTCTCTATGCATCCTGTCTTCTAGTTTACTAGATATGAAGGCCATATTTCCTTTTCTTCTTAATACCTTCCCTGTTGATTTATCTGCTTATGTTCAAAGTCTTTGAGATTTCTTCTTTCTGAAATCTTTGGTAATTTCAGTGTTTTTTTTTTTTCCCTCTCCTTATTTTCCTCTATTGCTTACCTTCCAACTTCCCTCCGGGAGTGGTTTCCTTGGGGGCTGCATCTCAAAATGTCTCAACTTTCTTCCACTATCATTAACTCACTGTTCTCCAGCCTAGGTCTCTGCCTCAAGTAATGTTTGGGTGGTTAGAACTGGCTCTATCTGGATGTCATGTCCTCGTGTCTATCTTTGGATAGTCCTGTGATTAAAGAACCTAAGTCAGCTTTAAACATCTTTTCCTTGCTTTCTGTCTATCTTTGCTTCTGATAGCATGTGATGTTAGGAAGGAGTGTTGAGTGAGTTTAGAGTCTGCGAACATCAGTTCATAGGTTTTTGGTTTTTTCCTTTACCTTCTTTTAGATTTTGGGTATCCCCTAGACCATGGATATAGGTGAAATTGCTTTATCTTTGGTGCATAATTTCTGTTTTGTTGAAGTTTGAGGGGTCATGAGAATCAGAGAAAATGTCTAGTCTTCCATCTTATTGCTCACATAACCTGGAACTCTTATAGTTTAAATTTATTAATTAAATTCTCACTTAGCTAACAAATATTTATTGCATGTATACTATGAATAGCACTTTACAGATTTAATGAGGTATTAATAACATTTTGAGCAGAGTTTATAATCTAGATAGCATATAAAAGAGCACAGGGAAAAGTGAAGTAGTTTATGTGAGGGAGCCAGATTGCTAGGTGAATTTCCTAGAATGTCTTTCAGATTCTTAACACTTCGTAGACAGATTTGGCTTCAGATTAGGCAATGAAAGATGTTTAGAGGCATTTTGATGTTGAAAATATGTCTATTAATGAAATGTTTTAAGTTTTTTTGTAAGCACAGTCATGAATATTCAACCTAAAAATATTAGTATGATGCCTGAAAGATACTTGTGATATATAGGTATTGTTAAAACTTCTAGGTTACCAAAAAAAATGCTCCAACATTGATAATTTCTCGAATCCTAAGTTTGTCACTATTATTTAGAGAAACTTGAAACAAAAAAGATTAACATACAGAAATTTCATTTTTAGGGTTTTTTTTTTTTGAATTGAAAAGAAAGTTGAACCTTTGAGATAATTTTTTGTTCAATGTGAATTGAGCCACTAGGTGGCAACATATTAATAGTAAAACCTATATACTTAAAATGGTTTTTAAAATAGTATAAATCACTAGTCAGACCTGGAAAATGCAAAGTTTAAAGGGTGCTTCTAGTTGTTAAGTCATGTTTAAAGACTTTACTGATGGTTAACTTGCTGTCAACTAAGGCATTTAGTCCTTTCCACTTTTGGACAGTTTGGGTTGCTAGAAAGTTTTCTTGACAAGTTGAAATCCGTACATCAGCCTTTTTTAGGCACCTGCTTCTTGTTCCATTGTCTGAAGCCCTTTTCCACAATCTAGATAGCCTCAGTAGAGTTAGTCTGGGATGGGTCATTTTTTTTTGGACAAGGGGAGGCACAGCAAGGATAGTCTTATTAACTGTAACCTTGATGTATAATTATTCACAACTCATTCATGTGGATTTCATTTTTATGCGATCAATAAAATACATTTAAGAGCTAATTTTGATTTTTAGATGAATTTTGTAACTAGAAGAAAGCTTAATGATCATTAATTGTTGTTTTAATTGTGTTGTATTATTTAATTATTGCATTAATTATTGTATTGTAAAGTATGGTATTTTTTTCACTTTTTTTAAATTTAATTTAATTTTTTTTAATTTAAATTTATTTATTTAACATATTTGGTTTTCAGCATTGATTTTCACAACAGTTTGAATTACAAATTTTCTCCCCATTTCTACCCTCCCCCCACTCCAAGATGGCATATATTCTGATTGCCCTGTTCCCCAGTCAGCTCTCCCCTCTATCACCCCCCTCCCCTCTCATCCCCTTTTCCCTTCCTTTCTTGTAGGGCAAGATAAATTTCTACGCCCCATTGCCTGTGTATCTTATTTTTTAGTTGCATGCAAAAACTTTTTTTTTTGTTTTTGAACATCTGTTTTTAAAACTTTGAGTTCCAAATTCTCTCCCCTCTTCCCTTCCCAACCACCCTCCCTAAGAAGTCGAGCACTTCAACCTAGGCCACGCATGTATCATTATGTATAACCCTTCCACAATACTCATGTTGTGAAAGGCTAACTACATTTTGCTCCTTCCCAACCCATCTCGCTTTATTGAATTTTCTCCCTTGACCCTGTCCCCTTTCCAAAGTGTTTGTTTTGATTACCTCCACCCCCATCTGCCCTCCCCTCCATCATCCCCCCCCTTTTATTTTTTTTTTATCTTCCTCCCTCTTCTTTCCTTTGGGGTAAGATACCCAACTGAGTATGTATGGTATTCCCTCCTCAGGCCAAATCTGATGAGCGCAAGGTTCACTCATTCCCCCCTCACCTGCCCTCTCCCCTCGTCCCACAGAACTGCTTCCTTTTGCCACCTTTATGTGAGATAATCCACCCCATTCTATCTCTCCCTATCTCCCTCTCTCAGTATGTTGCTCTATCATCCCTTAATTTCATTTTATTTCTTTTAGATATCTTCCCTTCATCTTTAACTCACCCTGTGTCTGCTCTCTCTCTTTTACATATATATATATATATAAAACACATATATATATACATACATACACATGCATACATATACACATAGATACATACATACACATTCACTTATATATATATATACATAAACATATACATATTCCCTTCAACTACCCTAATACTGAGGTCTCATGAATCATACACATCATCTTTCCATGTAGGAATGTAAACAAAACAGTTCAACTTTAGTAAGTCCCTTGCAATTTCCGTTTCTTGATTACCTTTTCATGCTTCTCTTGATTCTTGTGTTTGAAAGTCAAATTTTCTATTCAGTTCTGGTCTTTTCACTGAGAAAGCTTGAAAGTCCTCTATTTTATTGAAACTCCATATTTTGCCTTGGAACATGATACTCAGTTTTGCTGGGTAGGTGATTCTAGGTTTTAATCCTAGCTCCATTGACCTCCGGAATATCGCATTCCAAGCCCTTCGATCTCTTAATGTAGAAGCTGCCAGATCCTGGGTTATTCTGATTGGGTTTCCTCAATACTCAAATTGTTTCTTTCTGGCTGCTTACAGTATTTTCTCCTTGATCTGGGAGCTCTGGAATTTGGTGACAATATTCCTAGGAGATTTCTTTTTGGGATCTATTTGAGGAGGTGATCGATGGATTCTTTCAATTTCTATTTTGCCCTGTGGCTCTAGAGTATCAGGGCAGTTCTCCTTGAGAATTTCTTGAAAGATGGTATCTAGGTTCTTTTTTTGATCATGGCTTTCAGGTAGTCCAATAATTTTTAAATTATCTCTCCTGGATCTATTTTCCAGGTCAGTGGTTTTTCCAAGGAGATATTTCACATTGTCTTCCATTTTTTCATTCCTTTGGTTCTGTTTTATAATATCCTGATTTCTCAAAGTCACTAGCTTCCACTTGCTCCAGTCTAATTTTTAAAGTAGTATTTTCTTCAGTGGTCTTTTGGACCTCCTTTTCCATTTGGCTAATTCTGCCTTTCAAGGCATTCTTCTCCTCATTGGCTTTTTGGAGCTCTTTTGCCATTTGAGTTAGTCTGTTTTTTAAGGTGTTGTTTCTTCAGTGTATTTTTCAGTATTTTTTTGGGTCTCCTTTAGCAAGTCATTGACTTGTTTTTCATGGTTTTCTCACATCCTTCTCATTTCTCTTCCCAATTTTTCCTCTACTTCTCTAACTTGCTTTTCCAACACCTTTTTGAGCTCTTCCATGGCCTGGGACCAGTTCATGTTTTTCTTGGAGGTTTCTGTTGTAGGCTCTTTGACTTTATTAATTTCTTCTGTCTGTATGTTTTGATCTTCTTTGTCAGCAAAGAAAGAATGCAAAGTCTGAGACTGAATCTGGGTGCGTTTTCGCTGCCTGGCCATATTCCCAGCCAACTAACTTGACCCTTGAGTTTTTCAGTAGGGTATGACTGCTTGTAGACTAGAGAGTTCTATGTTCCACGTTTGGGGGGGAGGTGCCAGCTCTGCCACACCAGCACTGCTCCTTCCCCAAGAACCCCTAACCCGAACTGGGCTTAGATCTTCAGCAGGCTGTGCACCCCTGCTCTGATCCGCCACTTAATTCCTCCCACCAGGTGGGCCTGGAGCTGGAAGTAACAGCTGTAGCTGCCCCACCTCCGCTGCCCCTGGGGCTGGAAGCCGAACTGGGAACTCCTTCCACTCCCGCAGCTTTTCCCACTAACCTTCTCTGCAGTCTTTGGTGTTTGTGGGTTGAGAAGTCTCGTAACTGCTGCAGCTCACTGAACCGCCTGGCTTCTGGTCTGGATGGTCCATGCCGCTCAGGCTGGGCTCTGCTCCACTCCGTTCCCAGCTCCCAGCTCCGAGCTCCGTGTGGGATAGACCTCACCCAGAGACCATCCAGGCTGTCCTGGGCTGGAGCCCTGCTTCCCTCTGCTGCTTTGTGGATTCTGCCATTCTAGAATTGGTTCAGAGCCATTTTTTATAAGTTTTTGGAGGGTCTCTGTAGGTAGCTCACACTATTCCCTGCTTACCAGCAGCCATCTTGGCTCCGCCCCTAAAGTATGGTATTTGATGGAGAGGAAGGTAGAGGACATTTTTTCACTCTTTGATTAGGAAATCAATTATCAATAAGATAAGGGAGACTAGTGAAGATCAGTTTTTTCCAAAGTAAATGATATATTTTTAGCAAAAGATACATGCATTTTAAAATTTTAAACTATTTTAGTTGAGTGTTATTTTATACCAATCATTTATAGTCTTTCCTTTAACCCTCCCTAGCAACAAAGAAAAATGAATTAAATGGATCGACAAACCATCCCTATCTGACGTAGTACAAAGCAGTCTCCTGTACCTGTGGTTGCCTGCTTCTTTAATGTACTTGTGGTTAACTATCATTTTTCCATCTTTTCTTCAAGAATAGGCTTGTTATTCAGTTATTCAACTGAAATTGTTTTATTAATTACCAAATCTAATGTCTTTTTCTCAGCATGAGTCCTTGACTTTTCTCCTGCCCTTGACGCTGTCAGTCATCCTCTTTTCCATAATCTCTGTGACACTGCTTTTTCCTAATCTCCTTCCTGTCTGAGTGTTCTTTCTCAGAATCATTTGCTGGATCTTCCTTAGGTTGTCCTGCCAAAAGTGTATGTTCCTTGAGGCTGTGTTCTGTAACCTTTTTTTTTCCTCCCTCTATATTGCTGTAGACATTAATCTCATATGGTTTTATCATCTCAATATAGATGCTTCTCAGTCCTAGCCTCTCTGCTAACTTTCAACCTTGTATCTCCAATTGCTTGTCAGACATCTTGAACTGGATATCTAGGATATCTGAAGCTGAACATTTTCAAAAAAGAATCCATCATCATTCCCCATAAATCCTGTCCTCTTCCTAACTTTCTTCTTAATGTCTAGGGCGCTGAAATCCTTCCTTTCACCTAAGCTTGAAACTTAGGTGTCATGCTCAGTTTACTCTCTCACTGACCTCACATTTCCAATTCTTTTCCAATCCTTTTGTTTTAATCTTCACATCATCTGTGCTATTTGTTTCCCTTCCCTTTGTTCTCACATAGGTGCTATCTTTTGTTACCTCTTGCCTGGATTATTTCTTTTCTTTTCTTTTTTTATTTAACGTGTGCACTTTTGTTTGAACTGGTCTTTAGTCCGTGTACAGGTAAAATTCCTTTCCTCCCCAAGTATTGGCATCAGTCTCATAAAACTGGTGGGGAGACTCTTCATTCACATCTGTGTTGGGGAAAGGGAGGGTATTTAGGGGGCCATTTATTATGCCTCCGACAATTAAAAAAGAGGAAGGCAGAAGGTACAGAAAGTTTTTTTTCTTAAAGGATTACATAATTTACATGTAAAATAATGCTAGTACCTTCTCCCCTCCTCTTCTCCCCGCTTGGATTTTTGTTACCTTTACTCTAGCAGACCAGGACAGCCTTTATAGAAACAGTTCTTTGTAACAATGCATTATGCAATTTTTGGAATGACTATTAAAAAAACAAAAACAAATGTGCAGTCAGAGTCCTGAAGACACAATGTAGAACTTTGGGGATGTTTACCTCCAGCATACTCCAGCATGCTGATCACCTTCATCATTCTAGTTTTTAAATCCTGAGTCAAGTGCCAAAAACAAAAACAAACAAAGACATGCCAATCTCATCTCTGCCAATCTCATCTCTTTTTTGGGGGAGGGCAATTACCATGTCACACCCATTAACAACAACAACAACAAAAGCCAAAAAACACAAACAGTCCATTTAGAAGCATTTGCAGTGGAGGTGGAGAGCCCAGATTCATCATACTCCTGCTTGCTGATTCACATCTGCTGGAAGGTGGAAAGAGATGCCAGGATGGAGCCCCCAATCCAGACAGAGTATTTGCACCCAGGTGGGGCAACGATCTTGATTTTCATTGTGCTGGGAGCTAGGGCTGTAGTTTCCTTTTGCATCCTGTCAGCAATGCCTTGGTACATGGTACCACCAGACAGTATGGTATTGACATACAGGTCCTTATGGATGTCAGCATCACACTTCGTGATTGAGTTGAAGGTAGTTTTGTGAGTTCAACAGGATTCCATACCTGAGAAAGATCGTTGGAAGAGAGCTTCTGGGCAGCGGAGCCTCTTGTTGCCAGTGGTAATAACCTGATCATCAGGGAGCTCATAGCTCTTTTCCAGAGAGGAGCTAGATGCAGCAGTGGCCATCTTTTGTACCAAGTCTACAGTGATATAACACAGCTTCTCCTTGATGTCATGCATGATTTCCCTTTCAGCTTTGGTAGTGAAACTGTACCTTCTCTCAGTCAGGATCTTCATGAGGTAGTCCATCAGATCACGGCCAGCCAGATCCAGATGGAGGATGGCATGGGAAAGGGCATAACCTTCATAGATGGGCACAGTGTGGGTTGCATCATCACCAGAATCCATCACTAATACCAGAGGCATACAGGGGCAGCATAGCCAGGATGGCCATGTACATGGCTGGGATGTTGAAGGTCTCAAACATAATCTGGTTCATCTTTTCTCTGTTTCTGTTGGCTTTAGGGTTCAGGGGGTCTTCTGTGAGCAGCACAGGGTGCTCTTCAGGGACCACACAGAGTTCATTGTAAGTATGATGCCAGATCTTCTCCATAATCATCCCAGTTGATGACAATACCATGTTCAGTGGAGTACTTCAGGGTCAGAATACCTTTCTTGCTCTGGGACTCATCCCCCACATAGCAGTCTTTTCTGGCCCATACTCACCATCACACCGTGATGTCTGGGACCACCAACAATGGAAGAGAAGACAGCCTGAGGGGCATTGTCTCTTGCAAAGGCAGCTTTGCACATTCCAGACCTTTCAGAGAGCAGCAATATCATTATCCATAGCAAACTCTGAAGTGGAAAGTTTAAACCCTTAAGGGAGAGGTGGTGCCCCATCTGGAGGCAGCAGGGAGGCAAGTTCACATTGGGTGGAGGAGTTCACAGCTAGTCTTGCCTGGAGTCTTTCAATGGATTTATTGATCTCTTAGCTACAGATCTCTCCCTGTCCCACCCATAATCACAATTAATCTATTTTGTCTCCTGTGATCCTCTTTACCTTTTGTTTGGTCGTAAACTTTCTCTTATATATAGAAACAGGTAAATTTTTCCATGATCTCCTAAATTGTTTTTATCACCCTATATATTTAGAATCTAGAGGATGTACCCATTTTATCTTGGGATATGGTGTGAGGTGTTGGTCTATGCCTAGTTTCTGCCAGGTTTTCTGCCCAGTTTTCCCAGGGATTTTTTTCCAAGTAGCGAATTTTTGCTCCTCAAGCTAGGATCTTTGGGTTTATTGAACACTGGATTACTATGGTCATTTACTACCTAATCTATCCCACTGATCTACCATTCTATTTCTTAGCCAGTACCAGATTGTTCTGATCATTACTGCTTTGTAATCTAGTTTGAAATCTGCTACTACTTGGCCACCTTCTTTCACATTGTTTCCCATTGATTCTCTTGGTATTCTTGACCTTTTGTTTTTCCAGATGAATTTTGTTATTATTTTTACTAGCTCTATGAAATAATTATTTGGTAGTTTGATTGGTATGACACTGATTAGGTAAAATCATTTAAGTAGAATTGTCATTTTTATTATGTTGGCACAACTTACCCATGAGCAATTAATATTTCTCTACTGTTTAGATATGTCATTTGTGAAAAGTGTTTTCTAATTATGTTCATATGTTTGTCTTGGCAGGTAGACTCCCAAATATTTCATATTATCTGAAGTTATTTTAAATGGAATTTCTCTTTCTATCTCTTCTTTACTGGGCTTTGTTGTTAATAAATATAAATGCTGATAATTTATGTGAATTTATTTTATATCCTGCAACTTTGCAAAAATTGTCGCTTCAGCCAGTTTTTTAGTTGATTCTCCAGGATTTTCCAAGTATACCATCATATCATCTGCAAAGAGTGATAGTTTTGTTTTCTTGTTGCCTATCTTATTCCTTCAATTTCTTTTTTCTTCTCTTATTGCTATAGCTAGCATTTGTAGTGCAATGTAGAATAATTATGATGACAATGGACATCCTTGCTTCTTTACCCCTGATTTTATTGGAAAGGCTTCTAATTTATCTCTATTACAGATAATGTTTGCCCTTGGTTTTAGATAGATACCACTTGGCTTTTTGAGAGAGATTCCATTTATTCCTGTGCTTTCTAGTGTTTTTTTTTTTTTTTAAATAGGACTAAATGTTGTATTTTGTCATTCCTGGTATAAATCCCATCAGGTGTATGATCTTTGTGGTAGTATTTTATTTAAAATTTTTGCATCAATATTGTTTAGTTTTCTTTTCATGTTTTTGCTTTTCCTGGTTTAGGTATTAAAATCATATTTGGGTCATAGAAGGAATTTGGTAGGACTCCTTTGTCTTTTTTTCAAATAGTTTATATAATATTGGAATTAAGGATTCTTTAAATATTTGGTAGAATTTTCTTGTAAACCCATCTGATCATGGGGATTTTTTCTTAGAGAGCTCATTTATGGCTTCTTCAATTTTTTTCTAAGATAAGGTTATTTAAGTTTTCTATTTCCTTTTCCGTTAATCTGGGCAATTTATATTTTAAAAAATTCATCCATTTAGTTCATATGGTCAGTTTTACTGGCATATAATTGGGCAAAATAGTCCTAATAATTGCTTTGATTTGATCTACATTGGTGGTGTAGTCACTCTTCATTTTTGAGACTAGTAATTTGGCTTTTTTCAAAATCAAATTAACCAATTTATCTATTTTATTGGTTTTTCCATAAAACTAGCTTCTAGTTTTGTTACACACATACCCATACCCATTTACACACCCACTCACACATGTATGTATTTATTTTGCTTTCATTTTCATTTTTATTGATCTCTTTTTTTGATTTTTAGGATTTATATTTTAGTGTTTAACTAGGGATTTTAAATTTGTTCTTTTCCTAGGTTTTTTTAGTTGCATACTCAGTTCACTGATCTACTCTTTCTCTTTTTTATTGATATAAGTATTTAGAGATATACATTTTTGCCTCATGTACTTTTTTGGCTGCGTCCCACAAATTTTGGTATGTTGTCTCATTATTGTCATTACCTTTAATGAAATTATTGTTTCCATTATTTTTTTTTTGACCCACACATTCTTTAGGATTAGATTGTTTCGTTTCCAATTATTTTTCGATCTATGCTTCCAAGGCCTTATTGATTGTAATTTTTGTTGCATTATGGTCTGAAAAAATATACATTTAACATTTCTGCTATTCTCTATTTGTATGTGAGGTTTTTATACCCTAATATGTGGCCAGTTTTTGTGAAGGTGCCATGTAATACTGAGAAAAAGGTATGTTCCTTTTATTCTATTCATTTTTCTCTAACGGTCTATCATATCTAACTTTCCTAAAGTTCTGTTCATCTCCTCAACTTTTTTCTTATTTATTTTATGGGTAGAGTTATCTAGTTCTGCTAAGAGAAAGTATTCCATTAGTAAAACTTAGCTGTCTTTTTCCTCCTGTAAACTCATTTATTTTTTCCTTTTAAGGATTTGGATGCTCTGCCGTTTGGTGCATATATGTTTAGTATTAATATTACTTCATTGTCTATGCTGTCTTTTAGCAAGATATAGTTTCCCTGATTATCTTTGCTTAGTTTCAAATCATGATTGCTACCTCTGCCCTTTTTTACTTTAGCCTGATGCATCCTAGGTTCTGTTTCACTCCCGTATTTATTAATTCTGCATGTATTTCTAGTTCAAGTGTATTTCTTGTAAACAACATATTGTTGGATTCTGGTTTCTAATCCATTATGCTATCCTCTCTGTTTTATGGGTGAGTTCATCCCATTCACATAAGCGGTTGTGATTACCAACTGTGTATTTCTCTCCATCCTTTTCTTCTGTTTATCCTCTCTCTTTTTCTTTATATCCTGTCTCTCCTCGAAAGTCTGTTTTGCTTTTGACCACTGCTTCCTTTACTCTGCCCTCCTTCTTACAAGCCCCCTCCTTTTTTTTCTTATCCCCTTTCCCTCCTATTTTTTATTTATCCCCTTCCCCCCTCCCTACTTCCCTGTTGGATAAGATAGGTTTCTCTCCCCACTTGAGAGAGAATGCGTGTGTGTATGTGTGTACACACACACACACACACACACACACATATATTTCCCTCTTTGAATCAGTTCAGGTGAGAATGGGATTCAAGCATTACCGCCATTGCTCCCATTTTCCCCTCCATTGTAAATGTTCTTTCTTGAGCGCTTCTTTTATGTGAGATAATTTTCCCATTCACTCTTTTCCTTCTCCCTTCTTCCAGTGCATCCTTCTTTTTTACCTTTCTGTTTTTAAAAATTTTTATATTATCCCAACATAACTGACTCACATCCATGCCCTCTGTTTATGTAGACTCTTAACTGCCATAATAATGATAAAGTTCTTAGGAGTTACATGTATAACCTTCCTATATAGGAATGCAAACATTTTAACCTTATTAAGTCCCTTATGATAGTGCTGAGCTTGTTCATATTCAATAGACAGTGTTTTAGTATATTTAATTTAGTCAGAATGCTTTTTAAGAATGCACATTTCAGGATTTTAAAATAAATTTTCTGTTAGACATACTTCAAATTTTCTTATTTAATCTATTTTTAAAATAATGAGGACTGGGTAATTAATTATACACACATTGTATAGGTCTTTAAAAATGATACTGCCTCAGTCAAAATTGACTGTTTAGGAATTCTGTTATATACTTTTAATGTCTAGGATGTGACTGATGTTTTTATGAAAAATAAACATTTCTGTCATTGACTTGTTTTTGTATATAAGCTATAATTTACTGAGTTTACATTTATTAAGCCTCCTAGTTTTGAGAAACATTTTGTAGCCGTACCTTTCAAAAGATTTAGTTAATATAACTTTTTTTTTGTCTTAGACTAGAGAAAGCCGGAAGTGCTGAGCAGTGTCTGGGGAGAGGAGGGGAAAGGGAGGGAAGCTGGGTTGTCCAACTGGCCAGTTCCAGTTTGGTACCCAGTGATCAGCTCCTTTTCTACTCACAGAGGTTACTCTTTGTCCTGGAGTCTTGGCCTGTTCATGCTAAGGTCTTGAACATGTCTCAGTTTGACTGAGGCCTTGCAGAAGAAGAAGAAAGAGAAGGGAGAAGGGAGAGGATAAAGGAGGAGGAGGAAGGCAGCTAGGTGGTGCAGTGAATGGAGCACAGGCCCTGGAGTCAGGAGGACCTGAGTTCAAATCCAGCCTCAGACATTTGACACTTGCTAGCTGTGTGACTTTGGGCAAGTCACTTAACCCCAATTGCTTTGCTTTTCTCCCCTCCAAAAAAAAAAGGAAGAAGAGTTTTATGTGTGTGTGCGTGTGCGTGTGCATGTGTGTGTGTGTGTGTGTGTGTGTATGTGTGTGTGTGTGTGTATACGTATATTTTATTATCTGGGTCAAATTTTAGGATAGGTGTTGAAAATAAAAAAGTTTTTAGGAAGAATAGTCATTAACACTTGTATTGTCAGAATTCACAAGGACTATATAAAGTGAATGAAGATCAGTACTATTTTTATCCTCTGATTCCACTGAAAATGAAGAAGGAAATGTATAATGTCTTTAAATCCCTGAATACTCACAGACAAAATATCTGCTTTCCTCAGTGATTTAATTATTGTAGCAGGTAATTTTGTTTTGATTGAAGCCCGTTTTATATTGTATGTAAGAAGCAGTGTTATGGAGGTGTAAGTTATTATTTTACAGAAATCAGAGATTTCCAAGGTGGCATTTTATAATCTGGAACTGATATAATTAGAATCTTTCTTCCACTTGAATACTAATGATTTTTGTTAAATAAATTAAAGAATAGTTTTTATTATTGTAGCAGATTACATTTTAATTAAGAATGTTGATCTATTTTGTCTGTAACTGGGAGGAGAAGGGAATAAGCATTTATAAAGAACACCTATTTTATTTTTCTTTACAAATATCTCATTTGATCCTCACAACAACCCTGTGAGGTAGGTGCTGTTATTATCCCCATTTTACAGTTGAGGAAACTGAGGCAAACAGGTTAAGTGACTTGCCCAGGGCACACTTGAACTCCGGTCTTCTTGATTTCAGGCCCAGTGCTCTATTCACAGTTCCACTGGCTTCCTCAAACTGCTGTTGTAGGTGTCTCCAGTGATAATTATGTGAATGTTATAATAGACCTTTAAGGAGTTGGTTTGATTTAAAAATGTAAATTTTACTATTTGATGCAAATGGACTTAAAAAACCCCCCACCATTTGTTCTGTTGTAATCTTAACTATACCCTGACCCCCTTTTCAGAGAAATTAAAGGCAGATCCATTAAATACTTGTGGTTCATCACTATCTTGGTCTTCTCTAGTATACCTTAGAGCAAAAATGAACAGATTGTAAGCCAAGCAAATTCTCCTGTAACTAAAGGTGTAGTACAGAGCATAACTTATTCTAAATGTTAATTTCAAAACTTTTCCTTTCATTTAAAAACAGGAAAAAATTAGGGCCTTAGAGGTGGGGCATATGTCTTCAGTTGATAATTTTCTTACATTCAAAATACTTAAAAGTTACTTCCAGGAGGTAGCATTATTGCCATATTTTTTAAGTCAACTAAACTTTTGCTTTTGTTTGCCCTGTTATCTGTTGTTTATCACAGAAAATCATGCTTTGGTTGCTAGAAATAATTAGGATCACAATAAGATTATAGAATGAGAAATTTATATTTATTATTATTCTATTAACATTAACATCTCTTCTTATCTCGTGAATATTCAAGGTTAATCAAATTAGCGTTAGAGCTTTATAAAGCCTGTCATCTACTAGAATACTTCTTTTATCTGGCTGCTTCTCAGGCTTATTGAGAATATTTTTCTGTCTAAACTTGTAGGCTTCAGCATATAACAAAATTTTAAAAATGCAATTTTTTAAATCATATTTTTGAACTCTATTTCTCTGACAATCAGCCAGGGCACTGTTCTGACGGAGCTTAGTTTAACTTCCTAGTGTGTTTCTTGAAATGTTGTATTTAAGTGTTAGCCATTTTTTCTGTCTACATCAAACCCTGCCCTCATCCTTGATGATTTGATTATTCACACTGATGACCTTTCAGACGTCTTGGCCTCCTTATTCATTGACTTTCTCACCTACCATGACCACCCTCTCTACTCTTCATCTACACATAGTTGTCATCAATCCTCCTCAGACCTCATCATCTTTCCAAACTGTTATACCCCTAAAATCTCAAGCTCTGAATTTCTTCAATGCTTACAATCTCTTGCCTTTCCAAATATCTTTTCGTCTCACATGTTAAACGTATTCTTGAGCTTCACTTGTATCTTTGGTTATCCAGTTCCAGTTTATTCTCTCAGTTATTTACCTTGGTTATGACCGTGTTTTCTTTCCTTCATAGTCTTATCCCTGTAACTGACCTATTCAACAAAGCATTGTTCACTGTACATGAATTCCTTGACCCCTTGTCTTTTAGCTGTTGAGGCATGTCTTGATAATCCTCAGCCCTGGGTGTCACTCCACTATCTATCTTCTCTTAACCATAATGTGAAATATGTCATACTACAAATTCATGTTATCTCATCTCAACTCAGCCTTCATAGTTTCAGAATGGTGTTAATACTTATATTGGGTCACAGATGTGAAGGAGGAAGGATTTAGAAGTCATTTTGTCCAAGCTCCTCATTTTACAGGTGAAAAAATTTAATAGTATTTTATTTTTTCTAATTATATGTAAAGACAAATTTTAACATTCATTTTTTAAAGTGAATTTTTGAATTCCCAATTTTCTCCCTCCCTTCCTTCCCATTGATCAAGTGTGAAAGACAGCTATTCTGATCAAGACAGTGAACCAAGACAAGTCCAAAGTACCCATGTTGAAAAATGCTATCCACATCTAGAGATTGAACTAATGAACTGTTAGTGCAGATTCATCTAAAAAAGTGAATCTGAGCAGATTTGAGAGTTAGAAGCCACTAGTAGACTGAGTGAGGCAGGAGTGCAGGCGGTGCGAAATGGCACGAGACCACGCCAAATGAGAGCAGCAGAGGAACCCAGGCAGCCCAGGGTGAGAGACCACTGGGCATGCGAAATGAAGGAACAGGCCCAGGGTGGAAGTACTGGCTAGAGCAGGGATAGATCCCCAGGACTCTCAGCCCAGGATGGGAGTCTGTTGGAGCTATGGGAGATGCCAGCACAGAGCCTGTGGCCGTGGGAGCAGCTACCCAAGGCCTCCAGCGCACACAGAGTCTAAAGGTTTGAAACTCGCCTTCTTGAACTTCTGGGAGCAATGACGGCCAGGTAAAATGGCTCTCCCTCCTTTCCGCACCCAGAGAATACTCCCTTGGGAGAAACCCTGAAATAGAGGAGCCAGCAGTGGGGCTTCAGTAGCCTTTTAGCTTGAGAAGTTGGGGAGAGGGCCCTTCTTGTTGTGGTAGAAGGAGACTACTGCAGGAAGAGACATGTCCCAGCAGGCCCCAACTCAGCAGAACAGTGGGAGTTTCTGAGCCCCAGCGGGGTGGCACAGCAAACAATCATTAATACCAGGAGCCCAGACATACCTTCCCACAGCCAGGGGAAGTGGCAGACACCAGCAGAGCCAGTGGCCGAGACTACCTGTGCTGTAGAGCAGTCACAGGTGAAGAGGAGACTTCCAGCAGGCAGACCACCCCTCCACAACATCTCACGAAACCAGAGGGCACAGGACATAAAGCCAGTGAGCAGGCCCACAGTTCCCAACACAAGAAGCTTGGGACACAGCCTCCTGAGCCCCAGAAGCAGAGATTCACTTTAAAGCCAGGAAAAGGTTAACCAACATGAAGAAGCACTCGAGGAAATCGAGGACCATTGATTCTTTTTATGGAGTCAGGGAAGATCAAAATACCAATTCGGAAGAGGACAGCATTGACACTGTACCCACATCTGAAACCTCAAAAGGGAATGGGAACTGGTCTCAAGCCCAAAAAACATTCCTGGAAGAACTCAAGGAGGACTTTTAAAACCAAATTAGAGAGATAAAAGAAAAAATGGAAAAAAATTCGCTGATAAGAACAAATCTTTAAAAAGTAAAATTGGCAAAATGGTTAAGGAGGTTCAGAATATAAATGGAGAAAATGTCTCATTGAAAAGTAAAATTGGGGCAGAGCCAAGATGGCAGCTAGAAAGCAGGGACTTACTTAAGCTCTCCCCCAAATCCTTCCAACCACCTGTAAAAAAAATGGCTCTGAACAGACCCTAGAGCTGCGGAACCCACGAAATAGCAGAGGGAAACAGGTCTCCAGCCCAGGAGACCCTGGATGGTCACCAGGAAGGGTCTGTCTCATGGTGCTGGGAGCGGAGTGCAGCCCTGCGTGGGTCACGCCAGGACAGATCAGACCTGGAGTCAGCTGACAGAACAGGCCCTAGGGCCAAGAACCCTGTGGTTGTGGCAGTTACCAGACTTTTCAGCCCACAAATGCCAAAGAGCAGGTTGGTGGGAAACTGCGGGATTGAGTTGAGACAGGTCCAGCCACGAGCCCTAGGGGTGGCGGAGGTGGTGCAGCACTGGCGAAGGCAGCAGCAGGAAGATCCTGAGGCTGCCTCCAGAGAGCCAGCATCAGCTGCTTCCTAAGTCCCTGGCTCACTCGGTGGGAGGAATCTAGCAGCCAATCAGAGCAGGAGTGCAAGGAGTGCTTTGTGGGCACAGAGGCAGGTTCTCTGCTGTGCCCTGCTTGGATCCGGACTGCGGTTCTGGTTGGCGGTTCTTGGGGGAGGAGGAGCACTGCTTTGACAGAGCCTGGGGTGACGGTGCAGTAGAAGCAGCTCTGAAAACAGCAGTGCTTGGACCCTAAAGCCTGAGACAAAGTACTCTCCACTCTGCAAGCAGTCATATCCTGACAAAAAACACAAGAGTCAAGTGTTGGCTGGGAACATGAACAGCCGGTGAAAACAAACGACTCAAACTCTAGATTCCTTTTTTGGTGACAAAGAAGATCAAAATATACAGCCAGAAGAAATCAACAAAGTCAAAGAGCCTACATCAAAAGCCTCTAAGAAAAGCGTGAACTGGTCTCAGGCCATGGAAGAGCTCAAAAAGGATTTGGAAAAGCAAGTAAGAGAAGTAGAGGAAAAATTGGGAACAGAAATGAGAGAGATACGGGGTGGAGCCAAGATGGCAGCTGGAAAGCAGGGACTTGCGTGAGCTCCACACCATGTCCCTCCAAAAACCTATAAAAAAGGGCTCTGAACAAATTCTAGAACTGCAGAACTCACAAAATACCAGAGGGAAGCAGGGATCCAGCCCAGGACAGCCTGGATGGTCACTGGATAAGGTCTATGGTACACGGAGTGTAGGGGAGCAGAGCTCAGCATGGGAGGCAGCAGGACCAACCAGACTAGGAGCCGGGTAGGACAGGCCCTAGCACCCCGAATCAGTGAGCTTGGCAGTTACCAGACTTCTCAACCCACAAACACCAAAGACAACAGAGAAGGTTAGTGGGAAAAGCTACAGGGGACAGAGTTTGCGGTTCAGCCACCACCCCAGGGGCAGCGGGAGAGGTGCAGCTCCAGAACTACAGCTGCAGTTACTTCCGGCCCTAGGCCCACATGGTGGGAGGAATTAAGTGGGGGACCAGAGCAGGAGTGCAGAGCCTACTGAAGATTTGCGTCAGGTCCTGGTTGGTGGTTCTTGAGGAAGGAGGAGTGCTGGTGTGGCAGAGCTGGCTGTATAGAAATAGCTCTGAAATCACCGGCGCACCCCCTCAAGCTTGGAACAAAGTACTCTTTGCTCTACAAGCAGTCATACCCTGACGAAAAACTCAAGGGTCAAGTAAGTTGGCTGGGAACATGGCCAGGCAGTGAAAACACACCCAGATTCAGTCTCAGACTTTGGAATCTTTCTTTGGTGACAAAGAAGACCAAAACATATGGCCTGAAGAAGTAAATAAAGTCCAGGAGCCTACACTAAAAGCCTCCAAGAAAAACGTGAACTGGTCTCAGGCCATGGAAGAGCTCAAAAAGGAGTTGGAAAAGCAAGTTAGAGAAGTAGAGGAAAAATTGGGACAAGAAATGAGAATGATGCAAGAAAACCATGAAAAACAAGTCAATGAATTGCTAAAGAAGGCCCCCCAAAAAACTGAAAAATATACTGAAGAAAACAACACTTTAAAAAATAGAGTAACTCAAATGGCAAAAGAGCTCCAAAAAGCCAATGAGGAGAAGAATGCCTTGAAAGGCAGAATTACCCAAATGGAAGAAGAGGTCCAAAAGACCACTGAAGAAAATACTACCTTAAAAACTAGACTGGAGCAAGTGGAAGCTAGTGACTTTATGAGAAATCAAGATATTATAAAACAGAACCAAAGGAATGAAAAAATGGAAGACAATGTGAAATATCTCCTTGGAAAAACCACTGATCTGGAAAATAGATCCAGGAGAGATAATTTAGAAATTATTGGACTACCTGAAAGCCATGATCAAAAAAAGAGCCTAGATATCATCTTTCAAGAAATTATCAAGGAGAATTGCCCTGATATTCTAGAGCCAGAGGGTAAAATAGAAATTGAAAGAATCCACAGATTGCCTCCTGAAAAAGATCCCAAAAAGAAAACTCCTAGGAACATTGTCGCCAAATTCCAGAGCTCCCAGGTCAGGGAGAAAATATTGCAAGCAGCCAGAAAGAAACAATTTGAGTATTGTGGAAAAACAATCAGGATAATACAGGATCTGGCAGCTTCCACATTAAGGGACCGAAGGGCTTGGAATACGATATTCTGGAGGTCAGTGGAGCTAGGATTAAAAGCAAGAATCACCTACCCAGCAAAACTGAGTATCATTCTCCAAGGCAGAATATGGATTTTCAATAAAATAGAGGACTTTCAAGCTTTCTCAGTGAAAAGACAAGAGCTGAATAGAAAATTTGACTTTCAAACACAAGAATCAAGAGAAGCATGAAAAGGTAAACAAGAAAGAGAAATCATAAGGGACTTACTAAAGTTGAACTGTTTTGTTTACATTCCTACATAGAAAGAAGATGTGTATGGTTCATGAGACCTCAATATCATAGTAGTTCAAAGGAATATGCATATATATATATACATGTGTATACATATATATACATATGTGTGTGTCTATGTATGTATATATGTAGGTATATATAAATATACACACACACACACAAAGGGCACAGGGTGAGTTGAATATGAAGCAATGATATCTAAAAAAATAAAATCAATTTAAGGGATAAGATAGGAATATATTGAGAGAGGGAGAAAGGGAGAGATAGAATGAGGTAAATTATCTCCCATAAAAGTGGCAAGAAAAAGTGGTTCTGTAGGAAGGGAAGAGGGGGCAGGTGAGGGGGAATGAGGGAATCTTGCTCTCATCAGATTTGACCTGAGGAGGGAATAACATACGCACTCAATTGGGTATCTTACCCCACAGGAAAGCAGGGGGGAGGGGATAAAAAAGGGGGGATGATAGAAGGGAGGGCAGATAGGGGGAGGAAATAATCAAAAGCAAATACTTTTGAAAAAGGACAGGGTCAAGGGAGAAAACTGAATAAAGGCGGACAGGATAGTTTGGAGGAAAATATAGTCTTTCACAACATGATTATTGTGGAAATGTTTTGCATAATAATACATGTGTGGCCTATGTTGAATTGCTTGCCTTCTTAGGGAGGGTGAGTGGGAAGGGAAGAGGGGAGAGAATTTGGAACTCAAAGTTTTGAAAGCAGATGCTCAAAAAAAAAGGTTTTTGCATGCAGCTGGGAAACAGGTTATATAGGGAATGGGGCATAGTAATCTGTCCTGCCCTACAAGAAAGTAAGGGGAAAGGGGATGGGGTGGGGGGAGTGGGATGACAGAAGGGAGGGCTGCCTGGGGAATGAGGTAATCAGAATATATGCCATCTTGGAATGGGGGGAGGATAGAAATCAGGAGAATTTGTAACTCAAAATTTTGTCGAAATCAATGTTGAAAACTAAGATATTAAATAAAAATGATAAAATTAAAAAACAAAGTAAAGTAAAATTAACCAAATGGAAAAGGAGACAGAAAAGCTAAATGGAGAAAACAATACATTAAAAATCAGGCAAGTAGAAGCCAATAACTCTATGAGATATCAAGAATCAATCAAACAAAATCTAAGGAATGAAAAAATAGAAGAAAATATGAAACATTAGATTGGAAATACAACTGATCTGGAAAACAGATCCAGGAAAGATAATCTAAGAATTATTGGTCTACCTGAAAGCCATGATGAAAAAAACAGCCTGGACAGAATCTTCCAAGAAATCAAGGAAAACTGCCCTGAGGTCCTAGAACCAGAGGGTAAAATAGTCATGGGAAAGAATCCACCAATCGCTACCTGAAAGAGATCCCAAATTGAAAACTCAGAGGAATATTGTAGCCAAATTGCAGAATTATCAGGTCAAGGAGAAAATACTGCAAG
This sequence comes from Trichosurus vulpecula, assembly GCF_011100635.1. Classification (NCBI taxonomy): domain Eukaryota; kingdom Metazoa; phylum Chordata; class Mammalia; order Diprotodontia; family Phalangeridae; genus Trichosurus; species Trichosurus vulpecula. Next base: position 148,491,658 of record NC_050577.1, read on the forward strand.
AATCCAGAAAGAAACAGTTCAAATATTGTGAAACTACAGTCAGGATCATGCAGGATCTTGCAACTTCTACAATAAAAGAAAGGAGGAATATGGAATATGATATTCTGAAAGGCAAAGGAGCTTGGACTACAACCAAGAATCAACTACCCAGCTAAACTGAGCATAATTTTTCAGGCAAAGAGATGGATATTTCAATGAACTAAGGGAATTCTAGACTTTGCTGATGAAAAGGCCAGAGCTCAATGGAAAATTTGATCTTCAAATACAAAACTCAAGAGAGACATAAAAAGGGGAACAAAATTATGTTATTCAAGAAGGGAATTGTTTACATCCTTATATAAGATTACACTGATTTATAGATGTTTTATATATCTATATCTATATCTATATATGTATGTATGTGTATGTATATGTATGTCAGTCTTGAGAATGTTACAGTTATTATGACCATTAAAAGGGATATACATAGATTGAGTGTGTCAGTATAAAGTAACTGACGTGATGATAAAAGACATAATCAAGGGGTGCAAAGCGATTGTTCTGGGAGAAGAGGTGGGGAGGAGGTAGAAAAGGGTTAATTATGCCACAGGCACAAAAACATAGAGGGAAAGAAGGGAGGGAGAAGACCAATGTTTTGGCTTTAGTGTCATTGGATTTGGTTCAAGGAGAAAATAACATACTCTGATAAGTATAGAAATCATATTTGTCCTACAAACAGTAGGAGGGGAAAGGAGACAGAAAAATGGGGGGAGGTGGATAGAAGGGAGGGAAGAAGTAGCAAGGGGAAAAGGTCAAGATAAGGGAGGGAAAACTGAGGAAGATGGTAGTCGAAAGCAAAACTTTTGCGGAGTAGAAGGGAGAAGGGAGAAATAAAGGTTTAAATGGTGGGTGAAAGGATGGAGAAAAAGATACAGATAGTAATTGTAACTGTGAATGTGAATGGGATGAACTCTCCCATAAACTGGAGGCAGATAGCAGAATGGATTAAAAACCATAATCCTACAATATGTTGTTTACAAGAAACATATTTGAAACAGGGGCACACACATAGGGTAGAAGTAAAAGGCTGGAGTAGAATATATTGTGCTTCAGCCATGTGAAAAAAAGCAGGGGTAGCAATCCTAATCTCAGACAAAGCAAAAGCAAAGATAGATCTAATTAAAAGAGAGGAAGGACACTATATCCTGCTAAAAGGCACCATTGACAATGAAGCAATACCATTACTTAACATGTAAGCACCAAAGGGTACAGCATACAAATTTTTAGAGAAGTTAAGGGAGTTACAGGAAGAAATAGCAAAACTATACTAGTGGGGGACCTCAGCCTTCCCCTCTCTGAACTTGATAAATCTAACCTCAAAATAAATAAGAAAGAAATTAAGGAGGTGAATAGAATTTTAGAAAAGGTAGATATGATAGACCAATGGAGATAAAAAGGAATATACCTTTTTCTCAGTGGTGGCACATACTCAAAAACTGACTGTGTACTAGGGCATAAAAACCCCACAGTCTAGTGCAGAAAGGCAGAAATAGTCAATGTATCCTTTTCAGATCATAATGCAATTAAACTTATTTGTAATAAAGGATCATGGAAAGATAAACTAAAAATTAATTGGAAACTAAATGACCTAATCCTAAAAAATTAGTGGGGCAAAGAACAAATCATAGAAACAATTAATAACTTCATTCAAGAGAATGACAATAATGAGACAACATACCAAAAGTTATGGGACAGAGGAAAAGCAGTTCTTCGGGGAAGTTTTATATCTCTAAATGCTTACATGAATAAAATAGAGAAAAAGGAGATCGATGAATTGGGCATTCAACTGAAAAAGCTAGAAAGAAAACAAATTGAAAATCCTCAATTAAATACCAAATTAGAAATACTGAAAACCACAGGAGAGCTTAATAAAATTGAAATCAAGAAAACTATTGAACTAACAAACAAAACTAAGAGCTGGTTTTATGAAAAAAATCAATAAATTTGATAAACCTTTGGTGACAACATTCCTCGGAGTTTTCTCTTTGGAATCTTTTTCAAGAGGTGATCGGTAGATTCTTTGAATTTCTATTTTACCCTCTGGTTCTAGAATATCAGGGCAATTCTCCTTGATAATTTCTTGAAAGATGACGTCTAAGCTCTTTTTTGATCATGGCTTTCAGGTAGTCCAGTAATTTTAAAATTATCTCTCCTGGATCTATTCTCCATGTCAGTGGTTTTTCCAATGAGATATTTCACATTATCTTCCATTTTTTTATTCCTTTGGTTCTGTTTTATAATATTTTGATTTCTCATCAAGTCACTAGCTTCCACTTGCTCCAATCTAATTTTTAAGGTAGTATTTTTTTCAGTGGTCTTTTGGACCTCCTTTTTCATTTGGCTAATTCTGCCTTTCAAGGCATTCTTCTCCTCAATGACTTTTTGGAGCTCTTTTGCCATTTGGGTTAGTCTACTTTTTAAGGTGTTTTTTTCTTCAGTATTCTTTTGGCCTCCTTTAGCAAATCATTGACTTGTTTTTCATGATTTTCTTGTATCACTCTCATTTCTCTTCCCAATTTTTCCTCTACTTCTCTAACTTGCTTTTCCAAATCCTTTTTTGAGCTCTTCCATGGCTTGAGAGCAATTCATATTTTTCTTGGAGGCTTTTGATGTAGGCTCTTGGACTTTGTTGACTGCTTCTGGCGGTATGTTTTCATTTTCTTTGTCACCAAAAAAAAGATTCTATAGTCTTAGTCTATGTCCTATTTCGCTGCCTGACCATGTTCCCAGCCAACTACTTGACCTTTGAGCTTTTTGTCAGGTTATGACTGCTTGTAAAGTAGAGAGTGCTTTGTCCTAAGCTTTAGGGGCCTTGGACTGTTGTTTTTAGAGCTACTTCCACATAGCAAGCTGTGCCACACCAGCACGCCTCCTCCCCCCAGAACCGCCAACCAGGACCTTGACCCAGATGCAAGCAGGGCAAACCAAGAGAACCCTGCCTCAGTGCCAACAAAGCAATCCCTGCACTCCTGCACTGAGCTTCCTCTTGCTTTCTCCTTCAATGTGCGCTTGGGGCTGGGCCTGGACCAAGTATTTCTCACCCAGATCCAACAGTTTTCCCACTAACCTGCTCTGTGGTGTTTAGCATTTGTGGGTTGAGAAGTCTGATAACTTCCACAGCTCAGTGATTCACGGCCTTGACGCCTGCTCAGCCTGACTCCCACTCTGGTCTGTCCTGGCGCAGCCCAGTGTGTGCTGTTCTCCACTCCCAGCATGGGGCGATAGACGCTTCCCAGTGACCATTCAGGCTGTCTTGGGCTGGAGACCTGTTTACCTCTGTTACTTTGTGGGTTCTGTAGCTGTAGAATTTGTTCAGAGCCATTTTTCACCAGTGTTTGGAGAGATTTGAGGGAGAGCTTTAGTGAGACCCTGTTTTCTAGTCCACAGAGTGAGCTTTTAAAAAAAAATTCGTACATAAACACCAGAAAACATTTCCTTACAGCAAAGCACAAATACGTGGTTACATATGAAACTTGTAATTATCATTTCACTCTTCTTGATTCTATTTTACAAAACTACATAACAAATTCTATACATTCCTTTCAAAATTCTCTTGCTTATCTATGCTTTCTTGTGTCCTGTTCTGTGAATTTAAAAAAATGTTTCAATACCTCTCTTTTTCATTATTATCATTATTATTATTATTATTATTATTATTATTATTATCCTTCTTGAACTACTCCCCCAGACTATCAAAACTGAGAGGAAAAGGAAAAAAATTATAAAAAATAAGTATAGGTAAGAAACATATCTGCACATTGGCCATTTCAAAAAATGTATGCCTTTGTACCTTTTGTGCATTATTTTTCTTCCAGGAGGTTAGTAACATGCTTCCTTATAGTTACTTTGGAGATATGGTTAGTCATTGCATTGATCAGAGTTGTTAACAACAGAATTATTAATCAAAGTTGTTTTTCTTTAAAATATTGTCCTTAAATAAATTGTTTTCCTTTTTTTGCCCACTTCCCTCTTCATCATCATAATGGCCAGGGTTTTCTGAAATCATCTGTAACAACAGTGTTGCTAGCAGTTGCTGTGGGGGTGAAAGATCAATAATACCAGCACGCTGAAAGGCTACCAGAAGAGGTTCTTTGATCTGCTTTTCTAAGGAAAGCAACCTTAAGGGGTTAACAGTCTCACTTCAATCAAACATACATATATCATTCACTTAGTTCAGGTAGAAAAGCCAGCACCCTGAACTTCAAAGAGAATACAAACAGAAATTACAAACATATATTATATAAACCCAGCAAATAACACAAACCCATCTATCCATAGCAATACATAGTTACCAGAGAGGCACCAACATCTGGTTTTTTCAAAGCCTGGGGGCTCTTAACAATGCCTGCCTAGAGTCTTGTCTAGTCAAATCATATAACACTCTTCCAGTGAGTGAGATCCCTAAACAAAATGCTGACCTCTGAGTTTATATACCCTTGTTAGGGCCCAAAGGCTTCACACCTAATCAGCAAAAGGGTGTGGGCCTAGGGCTACTCATCTAGCAAGACTTAATCAAAGGCACTTGATTACTTTAGCATTCTAAAAGAGAAAACAGTAAAAAAAAAAAAAGTCCCACCTTAATTACCAATACATCATCCTAACAATTTTTTGTATTTTGAGTTCCAAATTATCTTCCTCCTTCTTGCCTGACTTCTACCCATCAAGAAGGCAAGCAATATGAAAACCATTATACATGTAAAGCCATGTAAATATATTTCCATGTTATCCATTTTGCCAAAAAACAAAAAGTCAAGGAAAATAAAGTGGTGAAAAAATTCTTCGTTTTGCACTCAGAGGTCCCTCAGTTCTCTTTCTGGAAGTGGAGAACGTTTTTCATCATGAGTCCTTTGTAGTTATTGTGGATCATTGTATTGATTAGAGTAGTAAAGTCTTTCACAGTTGATTATTAAAATATTCTTGTTACTGTGTATAATATTTTCCTCATTCTGTTCACTTTACTTTGCATCACAGTTCTACCAAGTTTTTCTGAAACCATATCATTTCTTATAGCAGAATGGTATTCTATAACAATCATATACCATGGCCTGTTCAGCCATTCCTCAGCCAGTGGGCATCCCCTCATTGTCTATTTCTTTACCACCACAAAACGAGCTGCTATAAATATTTTAGTACATATAATTCCTTTCCCTTTTTGTATTTTTGGGAGGCAATCAGGGTTAAGTGACTTGCCCAGGCTCACACAGCTAATAAGTGTCAAGTGTCTGAGGCCAGATTTGAACTTAATTAATCCTGACTTGAGGGCTGGTGTACTATCTACTGCACCACCTAGGTGGCCCCTCCTTTTTTCTTTGAAGTCTTTCGTGTTACATACCTAGTAATACTTTTGCTGGGTCAAAACATATGCATAGTTTTATAGACCTTTGCTGACAGTTCCAAATTGTTCTCCAGAGTGGTTGCACTAGCTCATGGTGCCATCAACAGTGTATTAGTTTACCTATTTTTTTCACATCCCCTCTAGCATTTGTCATTTTCCTTTTCTGTCATGTTAGCCTGATAATGTGAGGTGGTACTTCATAGCTGTTTTAACTTACATTTCTCTATTAGTGATTTAGAGCATATTCTCCTAAGACTATTGATAGCTTCAATTTCTTCTGAACACTGCATGTTCATATTCTTTGATCATTTATCAATTGAGGAATGACTTATTTTTAAAAGTTTGTCTCAGTTCCATATATGTTATATTTATGTTATATATATGTACATACAGACAAATTTTTAAAAGGCCGTTATCAGAGAAACTTCTATAAAATTTTTCCTCTGGTTTCCCGCTTTCCTTCTAATTTTGCCTCTGTTTATTTTGTTTTTGAAAAACCTTTTAAATTTTTTGGAATCAGATATATCCATTTTACCTTCTTTTATCTTCTCATTTGATCATAAACTCTTTCCTTTTCCATAAATCTGACAGGCAAATTTTTCCATGATCCCCTAATTTGCTTATAATATCATTGTTTTTTAAAATTTTATTTTTCTTATTACATGTAAAAACAATTTTTGACATTTGTTTATTAAATTTTGAGTTCCAAATTTCTCTCTTTTCCTCTCAACTCTTCCCCCTCATCGAGGGCAAGCAATTTGATATAGGTTACGCATGTACGGTACATATTTCCATATTAATCATGTTGTGAAAGAAAACATAGAGAAAAAGAAATCCTTAAGAAAAATAAAGTCTAAAAAGTATACTTTGATCTGCATTTAGACTCCATCACTTCTTTCTCTGGAGGTGGATAACATTTTTCAACATAAACCTTTCAGAATCACCTTAGATTATTGTATTGCTGAGAATAGCTAAGTCATTCACAGTTGATCATTGTACATTATTTCTGTTGTTTTGTGCAGTGCTCTCCTGGTTCTGCTCATTTCACTTTGTATCAGTCCATGTACATATTTCTAGTTTTTTTTTTTCCTGAAAGCATCTTGCTCGTCATTTCTTATAGCACAATAGTGTTCCATCACAATCATGTTACCATAGTTTGTTGAGCCATTCTCCAATTGATGAGCAACCCTTCAACTTCCAGTTCTTTGCCACCACAAAAAACTACTACAAATATTTTTGTACATATAGGTCTTTTTCCTTTTTTCTTCTTCTTAAATCTCTTTGGGATACAGAACTAGTAGTGGTATTACTGGTTCAAAGGGAATACACACTTTTATAGTCCTTTGGAGGTCTATTAATGTCCCAGTTTTTCCATGTGCCCTCCAACATTTCTCATTTTTTATCAAATTAGCCAGTCTGATAAGTGTGAGGTGGTGCCTCAGAATTGTTTTAATTTGCATTTCTCTAATCAATAGAGATTTAGAGCGTTTTTTCATGTAACTGTTGATAGCTTTTGTTTCTTCTTAAAACTGCCTGTACATATCCTTTGACCATTTATCAATTAGGGAATTACTAGTATTCTTATGAATTTGACTCAGTTCTCTATATATTTTACAAATGAGGCCTTTATCAGAGGAAGTTGCTATATTTTTTTCTCCATCTTCTGCTTTCCTTTTAGTGTTGGCTGCATTGGTTTTGTTTGTGCAAAACCCTTTTAATTTGTTGTCACGAAAATTACCGATTTTTTATCTTATAATGCTATTTTTTGGTCATAAATTCTTCCTTTATCCACAGGTCTGATAGGTAAACCATTCCATGTTCCCCTAATTTGCTTATGGTATCAACCTTTATGTCTAAGTCATATACCCCTTTTCAACTGTATCTTGTTATAAGGTGTGAGATGTTGGTTAGTAGCTGGTTTTTGCCAAACTACTTTCTAGTTGTGTCAACAATTTTTGTCAAATAGTAAATTCTGATCTAAAAAAGCTTAGATCTTTGCATTTATTAACTAGATTTTTCTTTTTGTTCAGTTGTTTCAGTCATATCTGGCTCTTCACGACCCCATTTGGGGTTTTCTTTGCAAAGATACTGTAGTGGTTTATCATTTCCTTCTTCAACTCATTTTACAGACGAGAAACTGAGGCAAACAAGAGTTATGTGACTTGCCTGGGGTCACACAGCTGGTAAGTTTCTGAGGCCAGATTTGAACTCAGGTGGATGAGTCTTCCTGACTCCAGGTGGGGCACTCTATCCACTTTGCCACCTTATTACTGTGTCTTCTGTACTTTTAGCCAGTACCAAATTGTTTTGATATTTATCACTTTCTAATACAGTTTGAGATCTGTTACAGGTAGGCCACTTTCCTTTTTTTTTTTTTTTTTGTTGATTCTTTTTATATTCTTGACCTTTTGTTCTCCTTGATGAATTTTGTCATTATTTTTTGTAGTTCTATAATTTTTTGGTAGTTTGGTATGACATTGAATAAGTAAATTAATTTAGGTAGAATTGTCATTTTTGTTATATTGGCTCAGTTTACCCATGAACAATTAATATTTTTCAGTAGTTTATTATATATGACTTTATTTGTGTAAAACTTGTTTTGTAATTGTGTTCATATAGTTCCTGGATTTCTCTTGGTGGTGAGACTCCCAAATATTTTGTATTGTCTATAGTTATTTTAAATGGAATTTCTCTTTATGTCTCTTGCTACTGGATTTTGTTAGTAATATATGCTGGTGATTTATGTGAATTTGTTTTATATCCTGAAATTTTGCTAAAATTGTTAATTATTTCATCTAGATGTTTAGTTGATACTCTTGGATTCACTGAGTATATTATCCTATCATCTGCAAAGGGTGATATTTTTGTTTCCTTGTTGCCTATTTTAATTCCTTTAATTTTTTTCTTTTCTTACTACCATAGTACATTTCTAGTACAGTCATGAATAATAATGGTGATAATGGTCATGTAAATTATTAGTAAATAAAAAAGTTTATACAAGATAGATGGTACCTGCAGAAAATTCCTTTTATAGACTAATACTGGCAAGACAGTGTGATCTGCTAACAGAAAAATTAGGAGGATTTAACCATCTGTTGGGCATTTCTCTTCCATTTCAGCTATTATCACACCGGCAAATAACCTTAATTGTTTCCATGATTCATTTCTTACTTGATGTTAATAATTAGAAGGTTCTCAAAGTTATTTCTGTTAACATCTTTCAGGGAATTTTATCTGATTTTGATATATACCTATATGGGAGGCAATTTGTTGGAGAGGATCACTTAATGCAGCATTTTATTATATCAAATCAAATGCTATTTTATAATCTCTAAACAGGCCCAGTGGAAGCTTGAATTTTTTATCCCTTTTAGCCAGCTATGTAACTATAGGTAGCTATGTGCTACAGTGGTTAGAGTACTGGACTTATTGTAAGGAAGACACAAGTTTCCTGTCTTATATACCTTCCAACTCTGTGATCTTGGACAAATCACTTAACTTCTCTTAACCTTAATTTTCTTTCTTTCTTTTTTTCCAGTTCATTTAATTATTTATTTAATATTTTAGTTTTCAGCATTGATTTCCACAAAATTTTGAGTGACAAATTTTCTCCCCATTTCTCCCCTCCCCCCCCCATTCCAAGATGGCATATATTCTGATTGCCTTGTTCCCCCATCAGCCCTTCCTTCTGTCGCCCCACTCCCCCCACCCCATCCCTTTTCCCCTTACTTTCTTGTAGGGCAGGATAGATTTCTATGCCCCATTGCCTTTATATCTTATTTCTCAGTTGCATGTAAATACAACTTTTTTTTTTGAGCATCTGCTTTCAAAACTTTGAGTTCCAAATTCTCTCCCCTCTTCCCTTCCTACCCACCCTCTCTAAGAAGGCAAGCAATTCAACATAGGCTACACATGTATCATTATGCAAAACATTTCCACAATAGTCATATTGTGAAAGATTATATTTTCCTCCATCCTATCCTGTCCCCCTTTATTCAGTTTTCTCCCTTGACCTTGTCCTTTTTCAAAAGTATTTGCTTTTGATTATTTCCTCCCCCCATCTGCCCTCCCTTCTATCATCCCCCCTTTTTTATCCCCTTCCCCCTACTTTGCTGTGGGGTAAGATACCCAATTGAGTGTGTATGGTATTCCCTCTTCAAGTGAAATCTGATGAGAGCAAGATTCACTCATTCCCCCTCACCTGTCCCCTCTTCCCTTCCACCAGAAGTGCTATTTCTTGCCACTTTTATGTGAGATAATTTACCCCATTCTATCTCTCCCTTTCTCGCTCTCTCAATATATTCCTCTCTCATCCCTTAATTTTATTTTATGTTTTTAGATATCATCCCTTCATACTCAGTTCACCCTGTGCCCTCTGTCTATACATATGTATATTCTTCAACTACCCCAATACTGAGAAAGGTCTCATGGATTACACACATCATGTTTCCATGTAAGAGTGTAAACAAAACAGTTCAACTGTAGTAAGTCCCTTATGATTTCTCTTTCTCGTTTACTTTTTCATGTTTCTCTTGATTCTTGTATTTGAAAGTCAGATTTTCTATTCAGCTTAGGTCTTTTCATTGAGAAAGCTTGAAGGACCTCTATTTTATTGAAAGTCCATATTTTGCCTTGGGATATGACGTACTCAGTTTTGCTGGGTAGGTGATTCTTGGTTTTAATCCTAGCTCCTTTGACCTCTGGAATATCGTATTCTAAGCCCTTTGATCCATTAATGTAGAAGCTGCTGGATCTTGTGTTATCTTGATTGTGTTTCCCCAATACTCAAATTGTTTCTTTCTGGCTGCTTGCAGTATTTTCTCCTTGATCTGGGAGCTCTGGAATTTGGCCACGATATTCCTAGGAGTTTTCTCTTTGGGATCTTTTTCAAGAGGTGATCGGTGGATTCTTTCAATTTCTATTTTACCCTCTGGTTCTAGAATATCAGGGCAGTTTTCTTTGCTAATTTATTGAAAGATGATGTCTAGGCTGTTTTTTTGATCATAGCTTACAGGTAGTCCAATAATTTTAAAATTATCTCTCCTGGAGCTATTCTTCCTGTCAGTGGTTTTTCCAATGAGATATTTCACATTATCTTCCATTTTTTTATTCATTTGGTTCTGTTTTATAATATCTTGATTTCTTATAAAGTCACTAGCTTCCACTTGTTCCAATCTGATTTTTAAGGTCGTATTTTCTTCAGTGGTCTTTTGGACCTCCTTTTCCATTTGGCTAATTCTGCCTTTCAAGGCATTCTTCTCCACATTGGCTTTTTGGAGCTCTTTTGACATTTGGGTTAGTCTATTTTTCAAAGTGTTATTTTCTTCAGTATTTTTTTGGGTCTCCTTTAGCAAGTTGTTGACTTGTTTTTCATGATTTTCTTGTATCTCTTTCATTTCTATTTCCAATTTTTCCTCTACTTCTCTTACTTGCTTTTCCAAATCCTTTTTGAGCTCTTCCATGGCCTGAGACCAATTCATATTTTTCTTGGAGGCTTTTAATGTAGGCTCTTTGACTTTGTTGACTTCTTCTGGCTGCATGTTTTGGTCTTCTTTGTCACCAAAGAAAGATTCCAAAGTTCGAGTCTGAGTCTCTCTCCTATTTCAGTGCCTGGCCATGTTCCCAGCCAACTACTTGACCTTTTTGCTTTTTGTCTGGCTATGAGTGCTTGTAGAGTAGAGAGTGCTTTGTCCCAGACTTTAGGAGCTGTGCTGCTGTTTTCAGAGCTACTTCTACTCCACTGTCACCGCAAGCTCTGCCACACCAGCACTTCTCCTCTCCCAAGAACCTCCAACCAGGATTGCGACCTAGATCCAAGCAGGGCAAAGCATTTTAATCTAACGATTTTAATCTAAATCTCTTTGAATCTGGACTCCAGATCTGTGATTTGATCAATGTACGGAACACCCACAAAGACAGAGATTGGCAATTCATCTGTAATGTACAGTTTTAGAGAGCTGCCTAGGGCACTGAAAGGCTGAGTAATTTGCATCTAAGTCCCACAACCAGAATCTCAAAAGTGAACTTGAACCCAATTTTTCCCAATTCCAAGTCCAGCCATCTAAGCCATGCTGCCTCTCCTCTATGAAGTATTATCATTAAGTATGACACTCATGATTTTTAAAGGATATTCCACATGTATATTAGCACGAAACCTCAAAATATATTTTCCTGTGTATTTTCTTTCTAACTACAACCGTACTACCACAATCTATCTAATGCTTGACAATGGATAGAAACCGTAATAGCAGCAGCCTGACGGTAGGAACAAACTAGCTACAATTTCAAACTAAACTTAAAACGGATCTATATTTATCACTTGGAAAAGACACAAAAGGTGCTGACCACTCATCCACCAAAAATCTCCTTTCTTGAAGAAGTCATAAGGGTTTAATCCTATCCTCCTGAAGTGCAACCTATTCAATAACTGCTTTAAAAAAATTGCAGTTAGCTATAGTTCTCTTGTCATACTGAACATACTCTATTTTCATAACTCAATTTTCAATTTTCAATGAGGTTTTATAATTTAACTAGTGCTGCATAAATTAAGGATTCAAATGAAAATAAAAAGGTTGAATCTAGACAAGATAAAAATAATATTTAAATATCGAGGGAAATAAGGGTAGCATGAGATGAAATATGAATCATATACAACACATAATACAACACACAACACAACTAGTAAATGATCCTATCTTGAAATCCTAAGAGCAAACAGGCACTTTGCAAGGAATTTTTCATATCAGTAAAGTCTAAACAGAGAAAATCACTATCTCCTAGTCCCCTAGAATATTACTAGGGTTTAGAAGCTTTTGGGCACATAAAGTAAATCCTTAGTTATTTCCCAGTAAGAAACAGTGGTCTAAGCCTCTCAAACAACTTTCCTGGCCCCGTAGTTTGTAAAGAGAATATACCTCTCTGTGGACCCTATAATAGACTACAGCATAGTAACATAAAACAGTGTCATGGTACACACCACCTATGTGTTACAACAAAAGTCCATTGTAAAGAAGAAGCCTTACCACCTATATATGGTACGAGTTACAACCTGACATAACTAAAAGGTGAGCAACATTTAGGAGGCTGTTAATTTATTCCCCTAACCCTAATCTCACTACTTCCCACAGAAGGAATGCTATCATAACATCCTTAAACAAACCGTGAGATAAGCTAAGGAATCACCAAAGGTCAGAAGCTAAATATCGCATTTTTTGACTGAGAAATAGCTAAGCATTTCCAGTTTTCCATAAACTTAGAGACAAAAGAAAACTCAAATAGTAATTCCTCCAATCTAGCTAACCTGATCTGGGAGTACGATGTAGGAGTTCTTGCTGAATTTTAATTTAGCTTCAAAAATCACATATATACAATTCAAGTCACCATAGAAAATGTATTAATGTAATATCAAATATGAAATATACTAGAACTAAAATGTGAATAAGGCATGAATAAGATAACAAAGCCACAGAACATGACATACCTTAGTGCTGCCCTAGACACCGTACCTAAGCGTGCCGCATAATCTTAAAATAATAATCCTACCTGATACAGAATGTGGCAAGCATCCTATTTATTTTAAAGCACTAATCTCTATTTGTTGTCTTCTCTGTGATTTCATGTGTAAATACTCTTTAGGATGCCCTGGCTTATTTTGGTCTCACATCAAACTTTTATACTGCCTCATTTCCCCTCCACTGCTTTTTTAATATTTTGTAAAGAAATGACATCCATCATTTTCCTCCATAATATTTTACAAATAAAGTTGCACTATAAACAAGTAGCCCTTGGCAGCAATGTATCATTATTTCGCAAAGAATAATAAAAATCATAGATTTGGAACTGGAAGAAACCTCCAAGGTCATCTAGTCTTATCCTATCATCTTATAAAGGAGTAATGTCCCCACTGTGCAGTTAACGAATTTGCCCAAGGTCACACAAATAAATGGCAGAGTCAAGATTCAAACTGAGTTCTTAACTTCAAAATCAAGTAATCATTCCTTTGCACAACACTGCCTGGTGTTTGCTGGACATTTGGGGCCTTTTAAAAAAATTATAACCAATTAATTAAAAGTGATAATTAGACATTTACAACAGTGACTTCCACTTCTATGTCAGGTTCAATGCTGTTAGAAATACTGTTTAACAAAATAAGAAGTACTGTGCACATCAATGAGGCATTTGTAGATTCTCATCTAGAACCAATTCTAAGCGATTGAACCTTGAAAAGAAGTTTTTCTAGTTGTGATTCACAAGGTCTTAGTGGGCATGCACAAAGACCCCTTCTTTTCTTTAGCTCCTACTTGAGTCAACACAAAAATAAAAAATGTTTAACAAAAAATTTCACATCATTCTTGGGCAGGGGCCATACTAATCTCTGTATCTTTCCAATTTTAGCATTTGAGGTGAGAAAGTGAGTACTTCAAATCTTTTATTTCTGAAAGAAGCCTTTGCACAGGTTACAGACTTCTCTACAACATGTCAGTAATTAGATTCTATTCCTTTACTTTGTAATGTCATCATTTTTTCAGAGTCAATATAAAGACAGTTGTGACTAGAGATGTTATGATGACATGCATGACCTCATCATTAGTGTTTCTTCTAACATGGAACTAGTTTTCGGCTTCATTATAAGAAATAGACTACTTACTGTACAAAGACAGCTGGTTTGCAACAATCCCACATTAATAACTTTCTTGTGATCATGAATTCCATTTTTTTGTGATTTTTTTCAGTATTCATCATGTTGGGCACCTTGCAATTCTTTTCTCAAAATAAATATTTGTCTTATACAGGTGTTAAGGTTTCAAAGCAATATATAAGCTTTTCTGACTTCTTAAACCTGAGTCATATTTTCCAACATCTTTTTTCACTGCAAAGTCCTTCTAATGATTTATTATAAGGAAGCAATCCTGGGTTTTCAAGGGGAAGTTCTACCATGTTAGAAAAGCTTTTTGAATTTAGTCCTAATAACAATGTCTTCTGTGGACAAACCTAATTAAGTATAAAAAATGATTGTCAAATAGCAAGATGGCAAGTTGGTCAAGAAACCCTTAGCAATCTAGAAGGCAAAGTGGGTTTGTTTCCTAATATAAAGTGGCCTTTGGGCCTCTGTGACCCCCTTCTGTTCAGGGTGGCAGAAGAGAAAAAGAGAGAGCATAGAAGGCACTAGGAATTATGGTTTTTAGATAATCAATAAATATTTACTTAGCTATTGGTACTCTAAATCCACTGAACAATAGGAACTGAATTGTGCCGATATTGGTGTTCACACAATAAAAGAAACATGAAGAAAACTGCATATAAATGAAAGGATAACTCCCAGTTTTTCCTTTGAGAGTTTAAAAAATGCATGGAGTTGTGTACAAAATCAACAAGAACTGTGATTCTTGTACTAAAGGGTTCACAATAAGCATTTTCTAAAAGACCACCATGGTGATAATTCCGATTGGCAAACATCTGCTACAGAAGATGCAGCTTAATTTTAGAGTTGGAGCTTGGAATATAGTGGCCTGGGTTGGAATCCTGATCCTGCCACTTACTAGCTGTTTGACCTTGAGTACAACACTTAATCACTTTGGGCCTTAGTTTCCTGATCTGTAAAATAAGGTTCTTAAACTAGATGATTTCAAAGATTGCTTCCAACTCCAAGTCAGTGAGATCAATGTAAAATCTCTTTAGAACTCAATAAAATATTCCAAATTAAATCAACATATACTTTAGTAATATCAAATTTCAATGCAAAGATAAGGGTAAGGGAAGGGGGCAAAAAAAACACTTTGAATATGATTCAGCAATGGAACTGTTGTGCTATAAGAATTGATGAAAAGGGTGGGTATTTCAGAAAAACCTGGAAAGACTTACATAAAATGATGCTGAGTGAAGTGAGCAAAATCAGGAAAACATTGCATACAGTAACAGTAAAACTGTGTAATGATCAACTAACATTGACTTAGCTCTTCTCAATAATACAGTGATCCAAGACAATTCCAAAAGACTCATGATAGAAAATCCTATCCACATCCAGTATGAAGATAAATTGGAACATACTATTTTCCCTTTTTTTGTTTTTTGTATGGTTTCTTACTTTTATTCTATTTCTTCTTTCAAAACATGACTAATAGGGAAATAGCTTTTACATTATCAAACATGTATAACCTATATCAGATTGCCTGCTGTCTCTGGGAGGGGATGGGGAAAGAAAAATTTGGAACTAAAAGTCTTTCAAAAAATTAGTGCTGAAAATTGTCTTTACATGAAATTCGAAAAAAATGCTATTAGTTAATAAAAGAAAAATATGACTGAGAAAATAATAATAGAAAATCACATGTAAGATTTGCAAAATGTTCTATGTAAGAAATGAACAACAAACCAAAGGCTTATATGCTTATACTCATTACTATACATCATAAATACTTCATTGAAGAAGAGCATTAGAAAGCAGTTAACATGGTGAGCACCAAACAACATCACAAAGATGAAAGTGATCATATTTTACCAGACAAGAAACAACTGAGTATGGATGTGGGTATACAATTAGGCCACCAACTTTGTTAAAGCAAAGATCAAAATCAATACTGAAATTGAAGAATAAAAATCAGATGTGGCCTAAAACTAATATGATTCTAAACAGGTCTACTTAAAATAATGATGCTTAAAAAAGGGAGAAAGGGATACAAAGAACAACACAAAATGATAATAGCTAGCATTTATATAGTTTTTTAAGGCTTGCAAAGTGTATTTGTTATAAATATTACTTCATTTGATCTTCAAACCCTGGAATGTTAGATACTATTATTATTCTCATTTTCCAAATGAGGAAATTGAGGCAAACAGAGGTTAAGTTGATCAGTCACAGAATCAATTACTGTCTGAGGTCAAATTTGAACTTAGGTCTTCTTGAATCCAGGGCCAGCGCTAAATCCACTGTACCATCTAACTCACTAACACAAATCAATTGCTACAGTAAAGCCTCCAAAAATCTAGAAAGTGCCTCAGCCAACAAACATGAGGGCAACATAGCTTTAGAATAGAAATTAATTTGGAAGATCTGAAAAAACATGATGGAGGATTCTAAGAAAAATCTCATAAAATGGTAAAAGCAAAAAAAAAAAATAAAGAGAAAGAAAAACAAATTGACAAAGAGCTGTCAGAAGATCTGACTAAGCAAAAATCTCCTAAGGACTTAAATGATAAAACTAGAAATACAGACATTGAAACAATACATAAAGGTTTCTACAGCAAATTCATTTCTACTTCAGGAATAATGAAGGAACCATTTTTGACCATTAGAGTACCAAATGTTTTGCCCAAAATAGAAATGGAACTAAAAAAAAAAAAGATGTAACAAGCTACAGTACCGTACAAAAGACATTTTCATTACAGAAGCAAAAACAATTTTGTGGGCATTTGGGAATCAGTTCTTAAGTTATCTGAAAGACAGGAGGATATTAAAAACTTAGGGGGGAAAAGGAGGAAACTAGGTGCCACACAGACAGTGTTGGACTTGCAATTAGAATGACTTTAATTCAAATATTGCCTCAGATAGTATCTCTGTGACTCTGGGCAAACAACTTATTCTCTCTTAGTGTGAATTTCCTCATCTACAAAATTGGCAAAATATCGCTGTCTTCAGCATTTTGTTAAGGATCAAACTAAAAATGTTCATTTGCTTTGCAAATCTTAAAGTGCTCTATAAATGCCAGCTATTATTTTTTAATTCTGACCTTATTACCAAAAAAAGAAAATGAAGAAAATAACAGCGACTACTGATCCATAGGCATCTTTTGCTAACTCTATAAAATTTTTATGAGAATAATTGATAACAGTGCGAATCCTCAAAGGTTTGAAAAAGGAATAGGAAGCCCCAGTCTTTAACAAATGATATGCTTGATCAAACCACATACACAGATCCTGTGGATGTAAGTATGGAGCTGGACAGTACCTTAAAAAGGTCATTAAGTCCAATCCTCTCATTTTACAGATAAGAAAATTAAGGTTGGGGGGATAGAGCCAAGATGGCAGCTGGAAAGCAGGGACTTGCTTAATCTCTCCCCCAAATCCCTCCAAATACCTGTAAAAAACTGCTCTGAACAAGTTCTAGAGTTGTGGAACCCACGAAATAGCAGAGGGAAGCAGGGCTCCAGCCCAGGACAGCCTGGATGGTCTCTGGGTGAGGTCTATCCCCTCATGGAGCTGGGAGTGGAGTGGAGCAGAGCTGAGCAGAGCCCAGCATGGGCAGCGTGGACCAACCAGACCAGGAGCCGGGTGGAGTGTGCCCTAGCGCCCTGAATCAGTGATCTGCAGCAGTTAACAGAATTCTCAACCCACAAACACCAAAGACAACAGAGAAGGTTAGTGGGAAAAGCTGCTGGGGACAGAGTGAAAAAAGGAGTTCATGGTTTGGCCACCACCCCCGGGGCAGCAGAGGTGGGGCAGCTATAGAACTACAGCTGCAGTTGCTTCCAGCCCCATGCCTACCTGGTGGGAGGAATTAAGTGGCGGATCAGAGCAGGAGTGAAGAGCCTGCTGAAGATCTAAGTCCAGTCTGGGTTGGGGGAAAGGAGGAGTGCTGGTGTGGCAGAGCTGGCGCATCCCCCCAAGCTTGGAACATAGCTCTCTTAACTCTACAAGCAGTTATACACTGCTGAAAAACTCAAGCGTCAATTTAGTTGGCTGGGAATATGGCTAGGCAGCAAAAACGCACCCAGATTCAGTTTCAGACTTTGGAATCTTTCTTTGGTGACAAAGAAGACCAAAACATACAGACAGAAGAAGTTAACAAAGTGAAAGAGCCTACATCAAAAGCCTCCAAGAAAAGCGTGAACTGGTCTCAGGCCATGGAAGAGCTCAAAAAGGATTTGGAAAAGCAAGTTAGAGAAGTAGAGGAAAAATTGGGATGAGAAATGAGAAGGATGTGAGAAAACCATGAAAAATAAGTCAATGACTTGCTAAAGAAGACCCCCCAAAAAACTGAAAAATATACTGAAGAAAACAACACCTTAAAAAACAGACTAACTCAAATGGCAAAAGAGCTCCAAAAAGCCAATGAGGAGAAGAATGCCTTGAAAGGCAGAATTAGCCAAATGGAAAAGGAGGTCCAAAAGATCACTGAAGAAAATACTACCTTAAAAATTAGATTGGAGCAAGAGGAAGCTAGTGACTTTATGAGAAATCAAGATATTATAAAACAGAACCAAAGGAATGAAAAAATGGAAGACAATGTGAACTATCTCCTTGGAAAAACCACTGACCTGGAAAATAGATCCAGGAGAGATAATTTAAAAATTATTGGACTACCTGAAAGCCATGATCAAAAAAAGAGCCTAGATATCATCTTTCAAGAAATTATCAAGGAGAACTGTCCTGATATTCTAGATCCAGAGGGTAAAATAGAAATTGAAAGAATCCACAGATCGCCTCCTCAAATAGATCCCAAAAAGAAATCTCCTACGAATATTGTTGCCAAATTCCAGAGCTCCCGGATCAAGGAGAAAATATTGCAAGCAGCCAGAAAGAAATAATTTGAGTATTGTGGAAACACAATCAGAGTAACCCCAGATCTAGCAGCTTCTACGTTAAGAGTTGAAGGGCTTGGAATACGATATTCTGGAGGTCAGTGGAGCTAGGATTAAAACCAAGAATCACCTACCCAGCAAAACTGAGTATCATGCTCCAAGGCAAAATATGGATTTTCAATAAAATAGAGAACTTTCAAGCTTTCTCAATGAAAAGACCAGAGTTGAATAGAAAATTTGACTTTCAAACACAAGAATCAAGAGAAGCATGAAAAGGTAATCAAGAAAAAGAAATTGCAAGGAACTTACTAAAGTTGAACTGTTTTGTTTCATTCCTACATGGTAAGATGACGTGTATGATTCATGAGACCTCAGTATTAGGGTAGCTGAAGGGAATATGCATATATATATATATATATATGTTTATGTATATATATAAGTGAATGTATATGTATGTATATATGTATGTGTGTATATACATATATATATATATAGAGAGAGAGAGAGCGCAGGCACAGGGTGAGTTGAAGATGAAGGGAAGATATCTAAAAGAAATAAAATCAAATTAAGGGATGAGAGAGGAATATATTCAGAGGGAGAAAGGGAGAGATAGAATGGGGTAAATTATCTTGCATGAAAGTGGCAAGAAAAAGCAGTCTTGTAGGAAGGGAAGAGAGGGCAGGTGAGGGGGAATGAGTAAATCTTGCTCTCATCAGATTTGACCTGAGGAGGGAATACCTTACATACTCAATTGGGTATCTTACCCCACAGGAAAGAAGGAGGAAGAAGATAAAAAAAAAGGTGGGATGATAAAAGAAAGGGCAGATGGGGGAGGAGGTAATCAAAAACAAATACTTTCAAAAGGGGACAGGGTCAAGGGAGAAAATTTCAATAAAGGAGGATAGGTTAGGAAGGAGCAAAATATAGTGAGTCTTTCACCACATGAGTATTGTGGAACGGTTATACATAATGATATGCATGTGGCCTATGTTGAATTGCTTGACTTCTTAGGGAGGGTGGGTGGGAAGGGAAGAGGGGAGAGAATTTGGAACTCAAAGTTTTAAAAACAGATGTTCCAAAAAAAAAATTTTTTTTTACATGCAACTAGAAAATAAGATACACAGGCAGTGGAGCGTAGAAATTTATCTTGCCCTACAAGAAAGGAAGGGAAAAGGGGATGGGAGAGGAGTGGGGTGACAGAAGGGAGGGCTGACTGGGCAACAGTGCAACCAGAATATATGCCATCTTGGAGTGGGGGGGAGGGTAGAAATGGGGAGAAAATTTGTAATTCAAACTCTTGTGAAAATCAATGCTGAAAACTAAATATATTAAATAAAACAAAAAAGGAAGGAAAAAAAAAAGAAGACCAAAGTACAAATCCTGCTTGGGATGCTTAGAGATTTAACTTGTGAGTCACTTAACCTTGCCTAGCCTCAGTTTTCTCATGTCTTGTATGGGAATAAAAATAGCAGCTATCTGTATTTCACAGAATTCTTATGAAGACCAAATGAAATAAAATATGCAAAGAATTTTGTAAACTTTAAAGTGCTATATGAATACTAGCTATATTATTGTCATACTTTACTCATTCTAGAGTGGAGACTTGGTATTTTCTTGGCTGACAAATGAATATCCAGGTATCTGGATGGAATTATATTTCATCAAATTTTGGAGACAGTTTTCCTCAGTGTTACCAAGTACTAATGAAATTAGGAAATATTGAGTATTAAATTTGATTAAATTTTTTAAAAATTAGTTGTACAAACCCTGGAATTTTTGTTTCTATAATTAGTCAGTGATATGAGAATCATACTATTGTTTTGCTAAAACTCAAGTAAAACTGCTTTTGTTTTGCTTTAGGTATAAACTTTACATGAAAATTAGGTTATCTTTTTTTTTGGGGGGCAATTTATGGTGGTGTGGTAGTGTTTTGTGGAGGGAATTTTAGAAGATATGTTACATATGAAAGAATCTATTTTAATTGGGATTTCCTCAGTAAGGAATTTGTGATTCTTTTGTCAGTACATAACAATTACTGCAGTGGTTTTGAATGGTTTGATGTAAACTTGGGAGTATCTCCATTGGCCAGGGACCTTTGCTTGGCACTGAGCTGTCTAACATTTCCATAAATGACTTTGATCAAGATAGAGATAGCATACTTGTTAAATTGCAGTTTACTCAAAGTTTCTGGAAGGGGTTGGATAGTAACCAGCGTAGATCTAAAAAGATATTTGCTGGTTAGATGGTTTGCCTGATTCTAATAGGATGAAATGCAATAATAATAAATGTCAGGTCTTTTATTTGGGTTAAAAAAACTTCCTAACCACAACAAGGGAGGGGTCACTAGATAGTTCATCTGCAGAACTGTAATTTTATTTGATTTCAAACTCTATATGAATTAGTGATGAGATATGGCAACCAAGAACACTCATGAAGTTTTTAGGTAATTTTAACAGAGGTTTAATGTTCAGGACTAGGGAGGTCACAGGCCTGCAGTACCTACCTTGCTTTGTTTATACAACTTCTGGAGTTGCTGGGACAACTTTTTAGAAAGTACTATACTGAAGAGTGGTGGATAGAAGGTTGGCTTTAGAATCTGGAAGAACTATGTCCAAGTTCTTCCTCTGTCATATGGTGGTATGACTGTGGGTATGTCATTTATCATATTAATGTCCTAGATATTTCTCAAATTTATCTTCACATTTCTCAGATACATCTCATTCTCTTCACTCATACAACTACAACTCTAGGTGAGGCCTTTATCATCTTTTACTTGGACTATTGCCAATAGCCTTCTTTGTAAAAATTAAGTTTTATTTTCATTTCCAAATTCTCTTCCTCTCCTCCCCCGCTTACCTGCCCATTGGGAAAGCAAGAAAAACAAAAATCATTACAAATATATATAATCAAGCAAAACAAATTCCTCCAATTACCTTGTAAAGAAGATTCATTAATCTACACTCTGACTATCACTTCTCTATCTAGATGTGGATAGTATGTTTCATGATAAAGTCTTCTGGGACTGTGATTTGTTCTATTATGGTGATTAGAGGTTCTGAATCATTCAAAGGTATTTTTCTTTATGGCTTTGTTGTTATTTTACAAATTGTTCTACTGGTTTCCCAGTTAAAATCCTACCTTCTATAGGAAACCTTTCTCATTCTTTCTTAATTTCAGTGACTTCCTTTTGTTAATCATTTCCTACTTAACCTGCATGTAGCTTTTGGTTTTTGGTAGAGATGTTTGCTTATTGCCCTTGCCAGTAGATTATGACCTCCTGTAGGGCAGAGACTGTCTTGCCTTTCTTTGTATTCCCATTGCTTAGCACAATTCTTGGCACATAGTAGGCACTTAAAAAATGTTTATTGACTGGTTCTGCCTACTTCATTTTGTATCAGTTCATACAAGTCTTCCCATGTTTTTCTAAAACCATTCCTTCCATTGTTTCTAAGAGGATGATAGCATTCCATCACATATATCTATACCATAACTTGTTCAGATGTTCTCCAAATGATGGACTCCCCCTCGGATTTCAGTTCTTTGCTACCACAAAAAGAGCTGCTATAAATACTTTTGTACATATGGGTCCTTTTCCTCTTTCTTTGAGGTATATTGCTTTCTAACCGGTCTTCCACTTAGGCTATTGCTGTAGCCTTTAACTGGTCTCCTTGTCTCAAGTTTCTTTCCACTCTAATCCATTTTCTACTCTATTGCCAAGGTGATACTTCTAAAATGTATATCTGATCTTGTTACCCCCTGGTAGTCTTTGAGCTCCATTGACTTTTTGTTACTTCCAGGATTTTATATAAAGTCCTCTTTGATTTAAAGCCATTTATAACTTGGCTTCCTACCTTTCCAGTTTTCTTATTCTTTATTCCCATCCGTATACTCTATGGTCCCACTACATTTATTTGTTCGTACTCCTTGGAACATGACACACCATCTCCCATTTCCGTGTTTTTGAATTGGATGTCCCTTATGCTTAGAATGCTCTATTCCATTATCTCCACTCCTTGATTTTTCTAGCTTCCCTCAAGACCTACCTCAATTCACGCCTTGTTAGGAGTTCTTTCCTGATCTCCTTGCTCTTCTCATGCTTTCTTCTGTCACATTACCTTCATCCTTCTTTGTATATGTTTTTTATGTGCCTAGTTACTTAACATTTTGTCTTTCTCATAGACTGTGACCTCCTTGAGGGCAAGGATTGTTTTTGTCTTTTGTTGTATCCTCTACACTTTGCACAGTGCTTGACATTTCAGAAAATAAATGTTTATTGACTGACCTGAGACTCAGTTTCCTCATTTATAAAACGGAGATCATAATATTTAAAATACTACTACTTTATTGGGCATGAGGAAATACAGTGAAGTATAAAGCACTATGTAAATGTGGTCTGCTGTTAAGTTCTTGAATAAAATTAACATTGAAAATGGAAGAGGAGACTATAAAAAGCAAATTGAAATGGCTTTGTAGGCAGCAAGGGATAACTGTAGAAATAAACTTTGGAAATGAGAAAGACATAAATAGAATTCTTTGTATAGAACCAAGAAAATAAGTCATAGTCAAGGCACAGGTAGATATACAGTGATGAAGGGTTTTATACGTATGACCTTATAGAAATTTTTAAATTTTACATCTTACATCCTCCACTGGAGACTTCTCTAACTATTCCAGATCCAGTGTTCTTTCCACTATACCAGGCTGCCTCTTAGAAATCATAGAATTTTCTATTTTGAATAGTCCTTGCAGATCATGTAGTTCAGAGGTTCTTAACCTTTTTTTTGTGGTAATGGATCCTTGCAGTTTGGTGAAGCTCACAGACCCCTTATCAGAATAATATTTTTAAATGCTTAAAATAAAATATGTATGATTACAAATAAAATTAAATGTATTGAAATAAACTTAGATTTTTCCTGACCCAGTTTCACAAAACCTGTGAACTATTTATGAACCTTTTGGGAAACTGTAGACCCCAGATTAAGAACCCCTGATCTAGTGCAACTCCCTTATTTTATATGGGAGAAAACTGAGGCTGAGAGAAGATAAGTAACTTATCCAAAGTCATGTAGGTTGTAAATGGTAGAGCTGGGATCACTATCTAGTTCTCCTGTTTTCTAGTCTAGTGCTCTTTTATAGTATACCTTTCTGCCTCTAGATACTAATTAAAATAGAAAATTGAAGAGAATAAATAAAAAATTGAATGAAAAAGGGACTGTTACCATATTGAGTGGTTCTTAAATTTAATTTTTAGTTTCACTTAATGAGGGTAGTTGGTCTTGCCTACTTCATAGGGTGATTGTGGGGTTAAATACAGGATAATATAAACAGGCTCTGAAAAGAATGAAATGCCTTATAATATTATCAGTCTATACATGGAGTATGTGGGGAGTTTACATCCCTATTTCAACTCTGCGTCTCCTAGTTGTGAATAAAATAATGGTATCATAACACAATCCAAAATGATTAAAGTTAATAAAATTGAAAGCACTGCTTTTGGGAATAGCCTTGGATAATGGGATTTAGGACACCATGGATAAAATGAGTCATTTTCTTCCAATTCATCCTCCCCCAACTCTTCTTTTATTTAAAGATCTCTAGAATATCTAAAACCTGATTAACTGCAAACAATTCTAACCATATTCATAATATAGTGAACTTTCTAGCAAATAGGAAAAATATATTTGTGATTATGTATTATTATTCTCGTTTTCTTATTTGATTTTAGACATGATATGATTTCTAGGAGTAATGTGCAGAACAGACTTCTCAGATAAGTTTTCTTCCATGTGGGCATCAAAATCACATATGAATCTATGATAGCTACAATTATAGAAATAGCTACCATCATAACTTTGTTCTGAATATTGACATCAGATGAAGTGCTGAGCTTGGAGATATGTGTTGTGGAAATTGTCTGGGTCAAGTCAAAACAAAACATTTGTTCTCTTTTGATGGTGAGGTTCTTCAAATGCATAAATCCACAGATTGCATTATGCTAATTATATTGAGCCTAGAAAGAGTACAAAGCTTTCTCTTTTTCTTTTTCTTTTTTTTTTTTGAAGGGGGAAAGTCAGGGCAATTGGGGTTAAGTACCTTGCCCAAGGTCACACAGCTAGTAAGTGTGTCAAGTGTCTGAGGCTGGATTTGAATTTAGGTTCTCCTGATTCCAGGGCTGGTGCTTTACTCACTGCGCCACCTAGCTGCCCCAGAAAGCTTTCTCAGTCAAAGTCATTTGGTGAAAGAGAGTGGTCTGGCCATATTGGAGGAAGAAAGTTATTAAAAATGCATATTGCCCAGCAATGCCATGTAGGCACATGAGCAGTGTGAAGTTACTCTATCAGTATCTTTCTCATGGGCAAATGTTATATATGACTTGTGAACTGGGGCCAGAATTAAATGAGGGAAAAGATTGGATTGGATAACATTTGGAAAATGCTACAGTATTTGGGTAATCCCAAGTTGGTTCCTTTACTACAAAAGCTCATCTTTCTCATATCATTCTCCTTTTGATCCTTTTTTGCTGTAAATTATGGAATCTCCATGATCTTAGAAGAAAAAATTACAGATAACACACAAGACAAGGGAATAATGCATAATGTGAATAATCATGATGCTACATGTTACCAATTAATACTTTTGGATGAGAAGAGGAATAAATGATGTAATAAAATATACCATGGATATATTACTCAATTATGTTGTGATATGAAAGACAACAGTTGCATCGATTTCTTTCTGTGGTCTTCCCAGTCCCTTTAAGATAATAAACTATTGAGAGGTACATTAAATAGATTTTCAAATGAGAATTTATGTAAAAACATATGAAGATTGTATATAATGAGGCTGGAGGCTGGAGGCAGTGGTGGTTTCTATTCTTCATTGACTTGAGAGGAATTAGCCATATCTATGAATGGTTCCAAAAAAGTACTTAGTTGAATATTTGCATACATCTAGTGTTTCATTGATAACAGATAAACTTTTAAAGAGCAGAGACCGTTTCATTTTTTTGGTTTTTGTATTCCCTTGCTTAGAACAGTGCCTAGAACTTAATAGTTACTTAATAAATTTTTGTTGATTGATATAATGTAGACATAACGGGACCTAAGAAACATAAATTCAAATCCTCATACTTCCACTCACTTTAATAGTGTGATTTGGGATCTCAGTTTTTTTTCCTTCTTTAAAATGAGAGGTTTAACCTAAATAGTATGTAAGGATGCTTCTTCACATAATGGATTCTGAAAGTCTATGATTTTAGTTCTAGTTTGGCATTTCATATATTTGTATGTTTATCTTAATTTTTGGGCTGCAGCAGAGGAAGAACCTTTTCTATTTAACTGATATCATGGATGACTCTATTAGAATAAGTATAATAAGAATCTTCACAGATTGTAAGCCAATAATAATAAGCATACTTTTCATTTGCTTTGAAAAAATATTTTATACTTCATAATGTTTTATAAAAGTAGCAAAGACTTAGAAATAGAGTAATAATTCTCTTCCATGAATTTTTTGCACTGAGAAATGAAAGGAAAATTGTTTAAAGTGAGAATTTACAAATTTGGTAAGTATTTACTGGCAGGGTGTTTGAGAAATTCTGTATTGGAGTGAAGATCCAAAGTAGATTATGATATATTGGCATTCTATATAACTAACTTAATGAAAAGCTTAATGGTCTTGCCATTTTGGTAAAACATCATAAGACTTCTGAAATTTTTTTTAATTTAATTTAATTTTTTTAATTTATTTAACATATTTAGTTTTCAGCATTGATTTTCACAATAGTTTGAATTACAAATTTTATCCCCATTTCTACCCTCCCCCCCACTCCAAGATGGCGTATATTCTGGTTGCCCTGTTCCCCAGTCAGCGCTCCCCTCTGTAACCCCACTCCCCTCCTATCCCCTTTTCCCTTCCTTTCTTGTAGGGCAAGATAAATTTGTACACCCCATTGTCTGTGTATCTTATTTTCTAGTTGCATGCAAAAACATTTTTGTTGTTTTTGAACATCTGTTTTTAAAACTTTGAATTCCAAATTCTCTCCCCTCTTCCCTTCTCACCCACCCTCCCTAAGAAGTCAAGCAATTCAACCTAGGCCACACATGTATCATTATGTATAACCCTTCCACCATACTCATGTTGTGAAAGACTAACTATATTTTGCTCCTTCCCAACCCATCCCGCTTTATTGAATTTTCTGCCTTGACCTTGTCCTCTTTCAAAAGTGTTTGTTTTTGACTACCTCCACCCCCATCAGCCCTCCCCTCCGTCATCCCCCCCATTTATTTTTATCTTCTTCCCTCTTCTTTCCTGTGGGGTAAGATTCCCAATTGGGTATGTATGGTATTCCCTCCTTAGGCCAAATCTGATGAGAGCAAGATTCACTCATTCCCCCCTCACCTGCCCTCTCCCCTCCTCCCACAGAACTGCTTGCTCTTGCCTCCTTTAGGTGAGATAATCCACCCCATTCTATGTCTCCTTATCTCCCTCTCTCAGTATGTTCCTCTCTCATCCCTTAATTTGATTTTATTTCTTTTAGATATCTTCCCTTCATCTTCAGCTCACCCTGTGTCCTCTCTCTCTCTGTCTCTCTCTCTCTCTCTCCCTCTCCATATGTATATCTATCTATCTATCTATCTATCTATCTATATATACACACACACACACATAGATATATACACACATACACATTCACCCATATATATACATAAACATATATGTATGCATATTCCTTTCAGCTACCCTAATACTGAGGTCTCATGATTCATACTCATCATCTTTCCATGTAGGAATGTCAACAAAACAGTTCACCTTTAGTAAGTCCCTTGCAATTTCTTTTTCTTGTTCTTTTTCTTGATTACCTTTTCATGCTTCTCTTGATTCTTGTGTTTGAAAGTCAAATTTTCTATTCAGTTCTGGTCTTTTCACTGAGAAAGCTTGAAAGTCCTCTATTTTATTGAAAATCCATATTTTGCCTTGGAGCATGATAATCAGTTTTGCTGGGTAGGTGATTCTTGGTTTTAATCCTAGCTCCATTGACCTGCGGAATATCGTATTCCAAGCCCTTCGATCTCTTAATGTAGAGGCTGCCAGATCTTGGGTTATTCTGATTGGGTTTCAACAATACTCAAATTGTTTCTTTCTGGCTGCTTGCAGTGTTTTCTCCTTGATCTGGGAGCTCTGGAATTTTGCGACAATATTCCTGGGAGATTTCTTTTTGGGATCTATTTGAGGAGGCGATCTGTGGATTCTTTCAATTTCTATTTTGCCCTGTGGCTCTAGAATATCAGGGCAGTTCTCCTTGATAATTTCTTGAAAGATGATATCTAGGCTCTTTTTTTGATCATGGCTTTCAGGTAGTCCAATAATTTTTAAATTATCTCTCCTGGATCTATTTTCCAGGTCAGTGGTTTTTCCAAGGAGATATTTCACATTGTCTTCCATTTTTTCATTCCTTTGGTTCTGTTTTATAATATCTTGATTTCTCATAAAGTCACTAGCTTCCACTTGCTCCAGTCTAATTTTTAAAGTAGTATTTTCTTCAGTGGTCTTTTGGACCTCCTTTTCCATTTGGCTAATTCTGCCTTTCAAGGCATTCTTCTCCTCATTGGCTTTTTGGAGCTCTTTTGCCATTTGAGTTAGTCTGTTTTTTAAGGTGTTGTTTTCTTCAGTGTATTTTTCAGTATTTTTTTGGGTCTCCTTTAGCAAGTCATTGACTTGTTTTTCATGGTTTTCTCACATCCTTCTCATTTCTCTTCCCAATTTTTCCTCTACTTCTCTAACTTGGTTTTCCAAATCCTTTTTGAGCTCTTCCATGGCCTGGGACTAGTTCATGTTTTTCTTGGAGGTTTCTGTTGTAGGCTCTTTGACTTTATTAATTTCTTCTGTCTGTATGTTTTGGTCTTCTTTGTCAGCAAAGAAAGAATGCAAAGTCTGAGACTGAATCTGGGTGCGTTTTCGCTGCCTGGCCATATTCCCAACCAACTTGACCTTTGAGTTTTTCAGTGGGGTATGACTGCTTGTAGACTAGAGAGTTCTATGTTCCACGTTTGGGGGGGAGGTGCCAGCTCTGCCACACCAGCACTCCTCCTTCCCCAAGAACCCCCAACCTGAACTGGGCTTAGATCTTCAGCAGGCTGTGCACCCCTGCTCTGATCCGCCACTTAATTCCTCCCATCAGGTGGGCCTGGAGCCGGAAGCAGCAATAGCTGTAGCTGCCCCACCTCCGCTGCCCCTGGGGCTGGAAGCCGAACTGGGAACTCCTTCCACTCCCACAGCTTTTCCCACTAACCTTCTCTGCAGTCTTTGGTGTTTGTGGGTTGAGAAGTCTTGTAACTGCTGCAGCTCACTGATTCAGGGCACTAGGGCATGCTCTGCCCGGCTGCTGGTCTGGATGGTCCACGCCACTCAGGCTGGGCTCTGCTCCACTCCGTTCCCAGCTTCCAGCTCCCAGCTCCCAGCTCCGTGTGGGATAGACCTCACCCAGAGACCATCCAGGCTGTCCTGGGCTAGAGCCCTGCTTCCCTCTGCTGTTTTGTGGGTTCTGCAGTTCTAGAATTGGTTCAGAGCCATTTTTTTAGGTTTTTGGAGGGACTCGGTACGGAGCTCATGCTATTCCCTGCTTACCAGCCGCCATCTTCAGACTTCTGAAATTTGCTATTAAATCTGCTATGTTTCTGAAGAATTCACCTGTTCAGTTCTCCAGACCTTTGATTTTATCTACTTGAAAGAAATTGAGCCCATATCATTCATTAGCATTCATTTTCTTAAATCCTGAACATTTAGACCAGCTGGTAAGAACCATGTAGGGCCATTTATGCAGGTTTCCACATGCAGGTGGAAAGGCAGGGCTTATGCCAACTTTTTATACACTAATCTAATATTTTGGTATTGTTTATTTTCTTTTAAACACACATATACTTATCCTTCAAATACTACAGTTTTTACTTTAACTATCTCAGAGCCTGGATGATTTCTGGGCAAGCACTTGGAGCCTCAAAGATTTGGGTTGGAGAGAGAGCATTTACCCTGGGCTGTGAAGGTCAACTCAAGGATCCAGGTCAGCAGAACTGACTGTCCCACTCAAAAGTACAGCAGGGGGCAGAGTCTAACTATGATACAAAGCTCCATTTCAGGAACTAACTCTGGGGAGATAAGTACATCAAAGAAAACAATGAAGAATGTCAAAAATTATGGTAGATTTAGAGATAATCCCCAAAGAAGAAGTAATTCTGAAACAACTGTAAGCTAAAATTCAAAGAAAAATGGATCTTATTTTTTTTTTACAAGAACTACATAAAAGCCTAGAAGAAATGAAGAGTTAAAAATGAAAGAAAAACTCTAGAGAAAAGAATTGAAAGGAGAAATAAGTAGCCTAGAAGAGAGAGTGGTAAGCTTTCCCCAGAAATGAACTATTTAAAACCAAGGCGGGAAATGGACCCATACTGGAATAGGAGACTTTCAGTTATTTCTGATGAAAAGAATGGAGCTCACTAGGAAGTCTTAAATAAACACAAGGGAGTTCAGAGAAAATGAGAAAGGTAAATTTATTTGAGGAATGGGAAGGAGCTGTATGATTATGTAATGCAAACATTCTAAAACGGAGAGAATAAGGTCCCTTCAAAACCTTAATATCTTCAAGAGGGTATTTTGAGGGAGTCAAGATCAGAGAACTTGGGAATGGACTGGTTATTTTGAGGGGGAGAAAAGAAAGAGAAGGCAGGGTACAAGGAATATACCAGTGTAGAAGAGGAGGAAGAAGGTGGAATATGCTGTTCCTCTTTTTTTCTTTTAAATTTATTTTTAGTTTACAACATACAGTTCCGCATTTTCTCCCCCTTCCTCCCCTCCCTCCTCCCCGCCCAAGATAGCATGTAATCCAATATAGGTTCTACGTAAACCTTCACATTAAACATTTTCATAATAGTCAAGTTGTAAAGAAGAATTACAATCAATGGAATGAACCATGAGAAAGAAGAAACAAGACAAAACAAAGAGGGAGCAAATAGTTTGCTTCAATCTTCATTCAGACTCCGTAATTCTTTCTCTGGATATGGATAGCTTTTTCCATCATGAGTCTTTTGGAGCTGTCTTAGAACCTTGCCTTGCTGAGAAGAGCCAGGTCTATCAGTCATCGCAGATACAATGTGTCTGTAATTGTGTACAATGTTCTGGTGCTGCCCCCCTCACTCATGCTATTTCTCTTAACCGGGGAATGGGAGAAGAGTATACAAACACAAAAAAGGAGAATGGATATCAGATAAAACTTAGTCTTAACTAAAATCGACAAAGTAGGGTTGAACACATACAGAAGTTTGGCATAGAAATATAAACTCAACAGGACATGAAGTAGGGAGAGGGGAAGGGGATGGGGTTTAAGAGAAGTATGTTATAGGGAGGAAATAGTCATAAACAAAACAAACCTGATAACGAGGAATTAAAAGGGAGAAGCAAAATAAAAGAATTGTTTTTTTAAAAAATGATTGGAGAATGGGAGAACAAATTTTGGAATATGGATATAATGAAATATTGGCCAATAACTTACAAAAGAGACGATTTTAGCAAATCCTAGATTTTATGAACTGATGTAGGATAAAGTAAGCAGAACCAGGAGAACAGTTTATACAAGGACAGTAACACTATGAAAGAAAACAAATTTGAGGTTTTTTTTTTTTTAAAGAACTCAGTTCAATGTGATGACCAATCACATCACCAGAAGACCTGTGATGAAGCATATTAACCTCCTGGCAGAGAGGCAATGGACTTAAGGTGCGGAAAGAAACATACATTTTTGAACATGGCTACTCTGTGGATTAATTTTGCTTATCTATGCTTATTTGTTAAAAGGAATTTTTTCTTCTTTTATTTCTTAATTGGGGGGAAGAAGATTTGGGGATGGAAGGATAGCATTAGTGAAATTTAAAAAAAAAGACCATTGAAACATTAAAAAAAATACACTGAAGAGAATAGAAGACAAGTTTAGAAGGAAGCACAAACAGGCAGGACTGTTTTGAGAGTAATGTGTAGAATTTATTATATACTTTTTAAAAAAACTTAATATGAAATGGAGATTCATGATTTCATATAAAGCCTTCTCACTGTTTTACTATTTGTATGGAAATGCTCTTTTTTTCACTGTTTAATTTCTGAATCTGAAAAAAGAAAAAAAATTACTGGCTAATCTCTGATTTATTAAAGTATTTGGTAAGCAGAAATTTCTTTTCAAACCCACAGTGTTTTACTATATGCATAAATTGTAAATTAAAATAAATTTAATTTTAAATATAGATTGTGTCCAGAATTGCAGAAGAGTAGCTCTTGTGTGGTCATAGCTTGAATTCAATCTTCAGAACTTTTTAATCTAGAATTTATTTTAGATTCGTATTCCCACCCAGTTTTCCTCTGGGAATTCCAGAATTTAGCTTGTAATAGGGTCTTCACAGCAAATGGAAAAGGGTCTTGAGTGTCTATGCAAACACTAAGAATTACAAAACATTTATTATAGGATAGGACATTTAGTATAAATGAAGAGAACAATTTGTGAAGTTGTTAGTTACAAAACATCTACAGACAATTTTGAAGAAATGACTCCTGCAATTTCAAGAGCAAAGGATAAGTTAGTCATAACATACTGTATATCTGGTCATACCAGGTAAGGGCATGATACCTCATATGGGGAGGGGAGGATGGTATTATGTCATCCAGTGCCACTTTTGAAGGGATATATTTTTCATTTACATTGTGTAGTCATTATGTATATTTTCCCGGCTCTGCTTACTTTACTTTTTGTATTACTTCATGTGTGTCTTTCCATATGTCTTTAGATTTGTCACGCTCATTTCTAGATAATGCTTTGCATTCATGTACCATTATTTGTTTAGTTAATCATTCCCTAATCTGTGGGCATGTACTTTGTTTCCAGTTCTTTGATATGAGGGGCAACAGTGCTGCCACAAGTATTTTGGCATATACGGAGCCTTTCTTTTTGTCAGTCATCCCCTTTGGGTGGCCTTTGGGCCTTACAGTGGAATCTCCGGGTCAAACTATATGGGCGTTTTCATAACTTTATTTACATAATTTCAAATTGCTTTCCATACTAGTGTTAATTCATATCTCCCATCAGCAATGCTATTATATTTAAAGTATAATTCCCAAATGTTTTATCTTTTTTTTTTAAAGCTAGACTTAAAATTTCATCAATATAAGGAGACTGAGATGAAGAACTACCAATGCTATTTCTCGTTAAGTAACTTTTAATATTTATCCAGTAACTATTAACATGGTAGTTACTGAATAAATGTTGATTGATTGAATGTAAACATACATTGTAGATAGATGGAGATTAGCAATTACTCTGCAATTTATAATCTTAGAGAGTTACCTGTGGCATTGAGAAGTTAAATGGTTTGGCCAGGGTATGTATCAAAGATGAGACTTAAACCCAAGTATTCCAGGATCAGAGGCCAGCTCTGCCATAGTGTTGTACTGCTTCATACTTGATTTACAAGCCTGGAAAGATCATTTAAAAAGAGAACTTTCAGTAATTTCTCACCATATCGAATTTCAGAAATATGAAGCTCTTAATCCTGAGTGTAACAACTGATAGCCATCTAATGGCTCATTTTTCTACTTCTGATTTCCCCCCAGAAAAGTCAGTATAAATCGTTTTTTTTTTCTACATGGAGGCTAGATTAA
The DNA here is from genome assembly GCF_011100635.1 of Trichosurus vulpecula. Classification (NCBI taxonomy): domain Eukaryota; kingdom Metazoa; phylum Chordata; class Mammalia; order Diprotodontia; family Phalangeridae; genus Trichosurus; species Trichosurus vulpecula. The sequence continues at coordinate 148,525,240 of NC_050577.1, forward strand.
CTCTTTTGTTCATACCTGTGTGTGTGTGCACGCGCGCGCGTGCGCATGCACTTGCAGTGCTTATTAACATTTTTTTAAGAGCTGATCAGTGAATTTTTTCAATTCAATTGGAATTTCATTTTTTGTGCTCAAAAGTTCTGGGCAGTTCTCTTCTATTTTTCCCTTTGTTAGAGTGTTAAGATGTTTTGTTCTGTTACATTCTTCTGTGGCACTTATGATCCTTAGGTTGTCTCTGTGCATATTGTCTTTGAGATCAGTATGTTTTGCTTGCACAGTGAGTATACATTCTTTTAATTTTACCGTTTTTTCTTTTCTTCCAGGTTTTCCTTCACTTCTGTGTATTTGCATTCCTAATATATTGTTCTCTATTTTATTATGAGATTTGCTATAGATGCTTCAAATTTTTCTATTCTGCTTGTCATTTTTTGCTTATGTAGGTTATAAATTCTGCTCTCCCAATTGTCATTTCTCATTTAAACTTCAGGAACAGTGTGTTGTGTTTCTACATTCTCCTCAAGTTTCACAGGGTCCTCTTTCATCAAATGTTTGATCATTTTCTTTTGGAGTGTTTATTTATAGAGGCTTGAACTCATTTATTAGATCTGGATGCTACATATTTCCTTTTGTTGTTACTGTTTTCTTGTTGATTTATTTCTTTATGTACAAGTTCTTTGAATTTTCTTTTTTTCTGAAATCTTTAGTACTCTGTTTCCCCATACCTTATTTTCCTTATTACTCACTTCTTGACTTTCTCCTCTCTGATTGTGGAGCTTGGATCTCACAGTGTCTTGGCCTCCTGCCGTACTGGGCAATTCATGGTTCGCCAGCCTAGGTCTCTGCCCCAAGTGAATTTTGGGTGGTTAGAATTGGCCCCAGCTAGATGTTGTGCGTTTTTTCCTCAAGCTTGGTGGAATGCAAACTGGTGTCCTGTCCTGGTTAACTGTCCTATACCCTCTGTTTCTCAGTTCTCTGACCTAGCACGAGTAGTTCAGAGTCCTTTTCCCCTGGGATCTGCAGTTCAGAGCTTAGCAGTAGTGGTGCTTTTGGGTTGCCGCCCACAGCAAAGTTTGCTCCTGAAGGGGTATTTCTAAACCGGCTGTTGAGGCTGGAGCAAACTTCTGCAACCTAGCTACAGGGTGTCCCTGGCTCTGGAAAGAGGGTGGAAGGACTGGGCTGTAGGGATTATCTTTTCTGTTACCAGAGAAATTAAGAAAACTGAGGAGGTTTCAAAGAAATCTAGTCAGTTTTGGCTCACTATGTAAATGAGGGAGCTGATAATTTAGGATGTACTAGGAAGGATATAGTACTGCTAGTCAGGAAGCCTGGATTCTCTCATGTTTGCACTGACAAAGTCACACAGCTACTTGTGTGAATGTAGGCAACTCAGTTTATCTCCTTAGGACTCAGTTTCCTCACTGATAAAATGAGAAAAACATTCTGTGATTCTTATTTCCCTAATAAAGTGATGATTCACAGAAGTTGAAAGCAGTTTTGGCAGTATCTCTGAACTTCACCATCATGCCTCAGCTGCCTCCTTACCCTGCAACATTCTTCCCCTTCTGTGACCCTCTTCCCCCACTGCAGTCTTTATTTTAGGGAGTGGCCCAGGCAGGTCATGCTTCATTTCCCTCTGAGATCTGCTTATGATGCTCTAGACTTCATGAACATTATGCTCAACCTCTACCCCATTTTTCAGTAGTGTGTTGTCTTCCCTCATTAGAAAGTAAGTTTCTTGAGGGCAAGACCTGTGGGTTTGTTTTTTTTTTTGCCCTGTATTTGTATCTTCTACACTTAGCTTGTATTGTACTTAACAAAAATGCTCATTGCTTTGTTTGTTGCCTTTTAATTATCATTCAGATGTTTTAAAGTCAGTGAATTATCTATAGTGATATTGTTTTCTGAATTTTTTGCTTAATGGTCTTTACTTTTTTTTGGTTTAATTTATGTACAGTAGAATGAGGGTGGATAAAATCTTAGCACCATGGTATATTCTGGTGCATAATGTCACTTAGTATATATCCGTTAATAAACGACACATAAACAGTCCTTACCAAAAACAAAAATCCTTTTTTTTTTTTTTTGTGGTGGTGGTGGTAGAGGAGACAAGAAGACCCATTGAGATGAAGCAAGACTCTGGACTCAATCTCCCCAGAGTAAAGCCAGATACATTTTCCCTTTAGGGTTCTGGGGTACCCCTGAACAATTGTATTTTCTTTCTCTTAGCACAATCACCACTAGTCCTCATTCGGTGTGTTTCACCCATTGTTAACCATCAGTGATTAATACTTAAGTTCTATTTAATAAATTAACACTGAGTAGCAAGAACTGAGTTTTAAACATCCCCCTCTGCAAACATCTGGGGGACAGTGAGCACTCTTCTCCCTTTCTGCCTCACTCTCTGAGAAGAGTAGGCTCAAATTTAAAATAATTTCTACATAGTATTGGTCCTACCAAGTTCACTTTCAAATGCAGCATAATTACTGGGATGAGGCCTCCACTAATACTGAGCTGGATCCCAAAGGTTGTTTCTCCAGGGCTTAATGCTAGGCTATGTGTTTATAAAACCCAGTGTAGGCTCTAGTCCCAGACCTTTTGTGGCTGCCATTCTGACCTTAAGCTCACAAGGTCATAGTTGTCTGTCATACACCTTTAAAACAGGAAAGAATATTCAGAAAGAACAAAGACCCATATTCATGGGCCACATGTCAGCCTTGGATGGAGCCCAAGGTTTGTCCCCACCTAGAGACTTAAAGAAAATTCTGTCTTCACAAATACTGACAGGGAGAAAAAGAGCACAGGCCAAAGGCTTGATTTTGCTGGTTAGTACATTTTGAATGCAGCCCAATTAGAGTTCCCCCAGCAGTCAAAAGGCTCCTCTTTATTTCATGGTTAGAACAAGATAAGTTACAGAATATCTGTGCATATTCCAGACTTTACATGGAGATTGCATGCTCATAAGGACTGGACTTACTGGCTAGTTTTCCCCTGCACCCCCAGTTACAGAGAGAGTTAGAACTGTGCAGAATCTCTCTTAATCTGTGTAGTGCCAATAAGAATGGAAAATAAGAAAAACTAGGACCAAAAATTTAGGTGTGTAGTCACTTATCTGGGAGTTGGTGGTAACCAGGAGGTGAGATGGAGACTTGGATCCTGGGAAGATAGAGTGAAGCTTCTCCTTCTGAGCCAAAGGTAATTCTGAGGGTGTAATCCATTGATATGTAATATTATAACCTTATGACTAAGTCAGTGTGTATGTTATTTTCATTATTCTTTCCTCATTTGGTATAATTTCATATGTCATCCTATATTCACATTCTATATGTTTACACCTGTGTGTAATCATACCTGTGGCATGATATAATTCTAATATGTTGATATACCACAGTTGTTGAATTACTTGATACAGTTAGAGTTTTAAAAAATTACAAATAACCCTATGGTGAATATTTTTGTATAGATAGGTATTATGTTCCTATTAATATTCTTATGACCTAGTTTAGTGGTCACTTTCTTGGGTCATTGTAATGCCATGTTGTTTTCAAAAAAAAGATTGGAACAAACTCCTGCTCCATTAGTAGTATATCATTCAATATTTTTTCTGTCTTAGGTCTGCTGGCATTAAAATTTTCTCCCCTTCCTCTTCTGTTGGTCTTCTCTTCCTCCCTTCCTCTTCTCTTCTCTTTCCTACTCCCTACTTTGGCAGCTAGGTGATATAGAGAATACAGTGCTGGACCTAGAGTTCAAATCCTGCCTCAGACACTTAAACTGTGAACCCTGGGCAAGTTACTTAACTTTTCCACCTCAGTTTCCTCATCTATAAAAATAGGATAATGATAGCACCCGTCTTCTAGGGTGTTTGTGAGGATAACATGAGAAAATATTTGTAAAATGATTTTTAACCTTAAAGCATTATATAAATGCTTGCTATGATGATGGCAGCTACTACTACTACTACTACTACTACTACTACTACTACTACTACTACTGCTACTACTACTACTACTACTACTTCTTCTACTTCCACTACTTCCTCCTTCTCCCCTTCCCCCTTCTTGGCCTGTGACTTCTTCCATTTCATTTATGTCCTCTCTACTTCTTCTCTCTTTGTCTCACCCTGTCTGTCTATCCTCCCCCCACCTCCCCCACTATTTCTCTCCTCTTTTTTCTCTGTCATTTCATTGTTGCTGGAAACATAGTAATGCAGATGGCATCTAGAATCCTAGAGATTGCCTGGATCATTGACAGTTTAAGTGACTTGTTAGCATGTCAGAAGAAGGTTCCTGACTTTGAGGCTGGCTTTCTTTCCAGTATGCTATACTGCTTGCCAATTTTATTCTTTTACAACTATCTTTGGCAGTTTAATGGATGTCATGTGATAATCTTAGTTTTTAAAATTACATTTTTCTAATTACTAGAGTATCTTAATAACTTTTCATTTGGTTATCAATATTTTGTGTCATTAATTTCTAGGTCTCCCTTTAATATTCTTTGGTCATTTTGATGTTAACATGTATATCTTATTCTTAGTAATTTGTGTGAATTTTTAAGTGGTTTTATGTTAGATTTTTATAATACTGCTAGGTACTTTGGTGGACTTGTGATTTAATCACTGTGTTCTCTCCAGTGGTTCAGATTGTATCCCTGTCCTGGGAAAATTTTATTTATATCCTCTTGTGAATCTTCCATGGGGGCAGGGGTCTGCTCAACCTGCTGAGGGTTTTTCTTTACATTTATGACACTTGTTACATAACTCTGGGCAAGTCACTTAATCCTTCTCAGCCTCAGTTTCCTTATCTATAAAATGGGTATGGTAATAGCATCTACCTCACAAAATTGTTGTGAAGATCCAGTGATATAATATATGTATCATTCTTTGTATACCTTAAAAGCTCTGTATAAATTCTAGCTATTGTTACCATCATCATCATCATCATCATCAATATTATTTAAATACCATTGGAACAGTTGTGCTGTTCATAAGCTGTCCATTTCTTTTACTACGTTATTGCCTGATCTAGTTTTCTGCTTATATATCTTTATGATAGTCTTTACGCCATTTCATTTATGTGGTTCTTCATTGGTAATATGTTTTAGCTACTAATGCCCATTGTGTTCCTCTGTATTATGTTTTTGTGAACTGCAACTTTATTTCATATTTATTTATAAGTTTATTTATTTTTAGTTTTCAACATTCACTTCCATAAGTTTTAAACTTTCTCCCCCTCCCTCTTCTCCCCTTCTCCAAGGTGGCATGCAGTCTGATATAGGCTGTACATATACATTCACATTAAACATTTTTCACATTAGTCATGTTGCAAAAAAGAATTATAACCAATGGAATGAACCATGAGAAAGAATAAACAAAAGAAAACAGAACAAAAAAGAGAGCGCCCAAATAGTATGCTTTAATCTGCTTTCAGACTCTGTAATTCTTTCTCTGGATGTAGATAGCATTTTCCATCATGAGTCTTTTGGAGTTTTCTTAGAACCTTGCATTGCTGAGAAGTGCCAAGTCTATCAAAGTTAGTCTTTGCACAAAGTGACTGTAACTGTGTGCAATATTCTCCTGGTTTTGCTCCCCACACTCAGCATCAATTCATATAATTCGTTCCAAGTTTTTCTGAAGTCTGCCTGTTCATCATTTCTTATAGCACAATAGTATTTCATTACATTCATATACCACAACTGCTTCAGCCATTCCCCAATTCATGGGCATACCCTCAATTTCCAGTTCTTTACCACAACAAAAAGAGCTGCTACAAATATTTTTGTACATGTGGGTCTTTTTCCCATTTCTATGATTTCTTTGGGATATACCCCTAGAAGTGATATTACTGGGTCAAAGGATATTATAGCCCTTTGGGCATAGTTCTAAATCTACAACTTTATTTCTCCAGAGGCAATGATATTCTGTGACTTGTAGGTATATGGCATATTGATGTTAAAAGTCTAGGCATTTGTTTGAGACCTAAGCTTGATGTCATTAAATGTACTTTCTAATTTCCCAAGGACAGTCTCGATTGCTGTCCTCCTATTTAGTTTTGAGGTATCTACCAAGATACCACAAATAATGATAAACTAGTTTTAGGGGTTGTCTATCCAATAATTGACAGCCTATGTAAAGGTACACAGATGGAAGATAGATTATGTGTGAAGAACAGCAGAAAAATTAGTTTGGGTGGATTGAAGACTGTATGAAGAGGAGTTAAATTAAATAGACTAATGTTGAATGATTTGGAAACTGTAAATTGCTATATAAATTTTAGCTACTATTATTATTGGTATTATTAATATTAATAAGTTTAGAGAAGTAAGTTGAACTAGGTTGTAAAGCAGTTTTAATGGGAAGCTTTCTTGTAAACTCATTTTTTTCTCTACCAATTTTCACTGATTTATAAGGTACTAAAATTCATAATCCTCTATTTCCCTCCATAAGATCTAAAATTAAAAGAAATTGTTATGATCAACCAAGATCAGACTCCTTACCCTTCAACCTCTCCCCAAAATGTAAACATAAGAAAACCCAAACTCATTGAAACATACATAGCCAGTCAAAACAGATCTCCACATTGGCCATGTCCCCCCAAATATTTATCTCATTCCTCGTTCTGAGTCCTTCATCTCTTTTTATCAGGAGGTGAGCAGCATGTTTAACTAATTGGTCCTCTGGAATCCTGGGCAGTCATTATGTTGATAAGAGTTTAGCACAATAATATTCCATCATATTTATATACCAAAATATTTACTCATTCCCTAATTTATGGGCACTCCTCAGATTCCCATTCTTTACCTCCTCAAAAAGCTATATTTTTGTATATCCTTAGTGTTTTGTTTAGGATTAATCCCTCCTTTAATCTGCCCTACTAATTCACCCTTCTTCCTTCTTCCCTTTCCCTCCTAATTTTCCTGTTGAGTGAAATGTATTTCTGTACCCATCTCTGTCTCTCTGTCTCTCTCTCTCTCTCTCTCTCTCTCTCTGTCTCTCTCTTTCTCTCTCCCTCCCTTTCTCTCTCTTTCTCTCTCCCTCCCTCCCCTTTTTCTCCCCTCCCTCCCTTCCCCTTTCTCACTCTCTCTCCCTCCCTCCCTCCCTCTTCATTTTGACTACTTAAGATGAGAATGAGGGGTTCAAGTGTCAACTGTTCCCCTCACCTCCCCCTTGTTTGTATAGATGTTTATTTGTGTACCCTGATCATGTGAGATAATTTTCCCTAACCTTCTTTTCCCTTCTCTCCACTCTTCAGTGGGTTCCTCTTCCTCTCTCTTTCTCTTTTCTTAGGGTTATGGAGATATAAGAAAACCATACCCATGCCTTAAGGTCTAATAGAACTCTTTCTATAAACCCTGATTCTGACAGGGTTCGGAGGGAAGACAAGTATCATCTACCCATATTTGAATGTAAGCAGTTTATCATGTTTAGTCTGTTATCATTGTTCATTAATATTCACCTTTTTTGTGTGTTTGAACTTCAGAGTTTCTCCTCAGCTCTGGCCTTTTCATCAGGAATGCTTGGAAGTCCTTTGATTTGTTAAAGATCCATTTTTCTTCTTGTAGTTTTATATAGAGTTTTGCTAGGTAATTTAATCTTCACTGTAGCTCATATCCTTTGCCTTTTGGAATATTATATTCCAAGTTCTTTACTACTTCATGATTGCTAAATTATGTGTAATCCTGACTGCAGCTCTTTGAAATTTGAATTCTTCTGTTCTGGAAGCTTGGAGTATTTTTTTCCTTTTACTTGGAAACTCTGAATTTTGGCTTTGAGGTTTCTGGGAATTTTTATTTTGAGGTTTCCTCGGTAGGTGAACTGTGGATTCTTTCTGTTTCCACTTTGTCCTCTGTTCTAAGAGATATGGGCAATTTTGAGAGTTCTTAAAATAGACTGTCTAAGCTTTTTTTTTGGTCATGGCATTCAAATAGTCCAATGATTCATAAATTTCTCCTTCATCTGCTTTCTAGGTCATATGTTTTTGCTGTGAGATACTTTCTTCTGTTTTTCTATGCCCTTTAACTTTGTTTTAATATTTCTCATTGCATCATAAAATCATTGGCTTCTGTTTTGTCCATCCTAATTTTTAAGGAATTTGTTGTTTAGGCAGGGTTTTAGACCTCTTAATGCCAAACTGTTCATTGCCTTTCTAATTCTTTATTTCATGGCTCTTATTTCTTTTCCAATTTTTTCTTTAAGTGTTCTTATTCTCTCTATAAAAAAATTTAAGCTATTTTAAAAAAATTCTCAAGGCATCTCATCCAGGAATTCTAGTTGTATTTGTGCCCAGGTTGCAATTTGCTTTGAGGCTTTGCTTGTAGATATTCTGGAGACATCTTTTGTATTTGTTTCTTGCACATCCCTGTCACCATTATGTTTTCCAGATCAGTTCTTTATTTTTTTGCTATGAGATACCTTATATTTTCTTCTACTCTTTCAACCTTTTAACTTTGTTTTAATATTTCTGGTTGTGAAGTGAAATTTTTGGCTTCTTTTTGGTCCATTATAATTTTCAAAGTATTTGTTGCTTGGGCAAAACTTTGGACCTTCTGTGCCAAGCTCTTCTAGTTCTTCCTTCCATGACTCTCATTTCTTTTTTCTTCAAGTGTTCTCATTCTATCTATAAAACAATTTAAAAACCTTTTTTTTTAAGTCTTGCTTTATCCTTTCTAGGATTCTAGTTGAATTGGTGCCAAAGCTATGTTTGCCTTTGAGGCTTTGCTGATATATTTTTTTAAGTTATTATCTTCTGGATTTGGGTCTTGAGCATCCCTGTCATCATAATAGCTTTTTATAGGGGAATTCTTTTTTTGTTTGATCAATTCTTCTAGCCAGTTTCATGATTGAACTTGATGTTACAGTGAGGCACTGTGTATTTCTTGTTGCTGCTTTCCTCAGTGTTTTGTTATTGCAGGACCTCAGGGGTAGACGAGGAAGGAACCTACAAACTTTCATTGCTCCCAAACTGATCTGATTCTGGGCAAAGTCTGAGAGCTCTCCCTCTACTCTTCAGTCTGGTTACACTAACCTTTCTGCTCTCCCATGAACAAGACACTCTGTAGCTGGGCAGTTTCTCTGGCTGTCTTCCATACCTGAAATTCTCTCCTCATATCCACCTACTGGTTTCCCTGGCTTCCTTTAAGTCCCAACTAAAATCCCATCTTTTACAGGAAGTCTTTCCCAGCCCCTCTTAATCCTAATGTCTTCCCTCTCTTATTTACTTCTTATTTATTTATCCTTTACATATGCTTATGTGTACATTTTCCTTCATAGAATCTTAAGGGCAGGGATTGTTTTGTTTTTGTTCTCATCTCTCCAGTGCTTCCTAATAAAGGGCCTGTTGGTTGAGTGACTGATTTGGGCTAATTATTTTACTTGGTAAAGAGGGTGGGCCAAATAACCGATAAAGTCTCCTTCTAATTCCAAGACTGCAACTGCCCATCCCTAGAAAATCAGTAAGGTCTTTTAATTCAGTTTTTTAAAAATTGCATGATTTTATAATTGTCTGGTCAAATAATAGTAAATAAATGAACTAGGACAGAAATTCAAGGTAGACTATTGCGAAAGTGTAACATGAATGGAGCAGGGCATAGCAGTAGCTACGAAGGATTTATCGAAGATAAAAACACAAAGAGCATCTTTGTATTTGTGGGTATCCCTGGGTATTCCATTTTTTCTTAAGGGACACCATAATGAAAATATCATATACCAATGGGGCTCTGCACAGCCACATGCTGTGTTGATTGGACTTTCCTGAATACTTGGTTGGTTTTTAATTTCTCCATGTACAGTGTACATGTTGCCAAGGTGCAGTCATTATAATTATATGCCAGGTTTGTAGCATGGATTTAGGGGGAGAGCATTTATTTTTTTTAAATCATTATTTATTTAATATTTTTAGTTTTCAGCCTTAATTTTCACAAGAGTTTGAATTACAAATTTTCTCCCCATTTCTACCCTCCCCCACTCCAAGATGGCATATATTCTGATTGCCCCATTCCCCAGTCAACCCTTCCTTCTGTCTCCCCACTCCCCCTGTCTTCCCACTCACCCCATGCTCTTTTCCCTTTCTTGTAGGGCAAGATAGATTTTTATGTCCCATTGCCTGTATATCTTACTTCCTAGTTGTATGCAAAAAAATTTTTTTTGAACATCTGCTTTTAAAACTTTGAGTTCCAAATTCTCTCCCCTCTTCCTTCCCCACCAACCCTCCCTAACAAGGTAAGGATTCAACATAGGCCACCTGTGTATCATTATGCAAAACCCTTCCACAATACTCATGTTGTAAAAGACTAACTATATTTTGCTCCTTCCTATCCTATCCCCCTTTATCCAGTTTTCTCCCTTGACCCTGTCCCTTTTCAAAAGGGTTTGCTTTTGATTACCTCCTCCCTGTGTCTACCCTCCCTTATATCATCCCCTCTTTTTAACCTCCTTCCTCCTTCTTTCCTGTGGGGTGAGATACCCAATTGAGTGTGTACGTTATTCCCTCCTCAGGTGAAATCTGATGAGAGCAGGATTCACTCATTCCCCCTCACCTGCCCCCTCTTCCCTCCCAACAGAACTGCTTTTTCTTGCCCCTTTTATGTGAGATAATTTACCCCATTCTATGTCTCCCTTTCTCCCTCTCTCAATACATTCCTCTCTCATCCCTTACTTTGATTTTATGTTTTTAGATATCATCCCTTCATATGCAACTCACCCTGTGCCCTCTGTCTATATATATATATATATATATATATATATGAGAATATTCCCTTCAGCTACCCTAATACAGAGGTCTCATGAATCATACACATCACCTTTCCATGTAGGAATATAAACAAAACAGTTCAACTTTAGTAAGTCCCTTATGATTTCTCTTCTTGATTACCTTTTCGTGCTTCTCTTGATTCTTGTGTTTGAAAGTCCAATTTTCTATTCAGCTCTGGTCTTTTCACCGAGAAAGCTTGAAAGTCCTCTATTTTATTGAAAATCCATATTTTGCCGTGGGATATTATGTACTCAGTTTTGCTGGGTAGGTGATTCTTGGTTTTAATCCTAGCTCCTTTGACCTCTGGAATATCATATTCCAAGCCCTTCAATCTCTTAATGTGGGAACTGCTAGATCTTGTGTTATCTTGATTGTGTTTCCACAATACTCCAATTGTTTCTTTCTGGCTGCTTGCAGTATTCTCTCCTTGATCTGGGAGCTTTGGCAGTTGGTGACAATATTCCTATGAGTTTTCTCTTTGGGATCTTTTTCAGGAGGCAGTTGGTGGATTCTTTCAATTTCTATTTTACCCTCTGGTTCTAGAATATCAGTGTAGTTCGCCTTGATAATTTCTTGAAAGATGGTGTCTAGGCTCTTTTTTTGATCATGGCTTTCAGGTGGTCCAATAATTTTTAAATTCTCTCTCCTGGATCTATTTTCCAGGTCAGTGGTTTTTCCAATGAGATAGTTCACATTGTCTTCTATTTTTTCATTCCTTTGGTTCTATTTTATAATATCTTGATTTCTCATAAAGTAACTAGCTTCCACTTGCTCCAGTCTAATTTTTAAGGCAGTATTTTCCTCAATGGTCTGTTGGACCTCCTTTTCCATTTGGCTAATTCTGCCTTTCAGGGCATTCTTCTCCTCATTGTCTTTTTGGAGCTCTTTTGCCATTTGAGTTAGTCTATGTTTTAAGGTGTTATTTTCTTCAGTAATTTTTGGGGTTTCCTTTAGCAAGTCATTGTCTTGTTTTTCATGGTTTTCTCACATCACTCTCATTTCTCTTCCCAATTTTTCCTCTACTTCTCTAATTTTCTTTTCCAACTCCTTTTTGAGCTCTTCCATGGCCTGAGACCAATTCATATTTTGTTTTGGAGGTTTTTGATGTAGACTCTTTGACTTTGTTGACTTCTTCTGGCTATATGTTTTGGTCTTCTTTGTCACCAAAGAAAGATTCCAAAGTCCAAGTCTGAGTCTGTGTCTTATTTCAGTGGGTGTTAATGTTCCCAGCCAACTACTTGACCCTTGAGTTTTTCGTGGGGGTATGATTGCTTGTAGAGTAGAGAGTACATTGTCCCAAGCTTGAGGACTTTATGCTGTTGTTTTCAGCGCTGTTTCTGCACAGCAAGCTCTGCCACACCAGCGCTACTCCTCCCCTAAGAACCGCCAGTCTGGACTGGACTCAGATCTTAAGCTGGCTCTGCACTCCTGCTCTGATCTGACACTTAATTCCTCCCACCAGGTGGGCCTGGGGCCAGAAGCAACTGCAGCTGTAGTTCTGTAGCTGCACCTCCTCTGCTGCCCCCAGGTGGTGGCCGAACTGAGAACTCCTTTCACTCTGTCCCCTGTAGTTTTTCCCACTAACCTTCTCTGTTTGGTGTTTGTGGGTTGAGAAGTCTGGTAACTGCCACAGCTCACTGATTCAAGGTGCTAAGGCCTGTTCTACCCAGCTCCCAGTCTGGTTGGTCCAGGTGCAGCCCACGCTGGCCTCTGCTCCACTCAGCTCCACTCAGCTCCCAGCTCTGTACATGATAGACCTTATCCAGCAACCATCCAGGCTGGCCTGGGGTGGAGCCCTGCTTCCCTCTGCTATTCCCTGGGTTCTGCAGCTCTACAATTTGTTCAGAGCCATTTTTTATAGGTTTTTGGAGGGACCTGTGGGGGGGGGGAGGAAGCTGATGCAAGTCCCTCCTTTCCAGCTGACATCTTGGCTCCGCTCTCCCCCCCCCCAGCATTTCTTTCTAGGATTTGTAAGGTTGTTGAGAATTAGAATATCACTGTGACATCTATTTTTTTTTCTGTAGACTTTTATAATTTACATTCTTCAGTCAGGGTTAGGGAGGATTTGGACCTGTAGTTTCATTGTTGTAGAAATTTAGCCTGAGGCAAGGTAATCTTCTCTACCAGTATAGAACTAAAACTGTTCTGCAGTAGAGAATTTTCTGGAAGACCGAGTGATTTGCTCAGGATTACAAAGCCTGTATATTTTGGAGGCAAGACTTCAACCTAGCACTGTGTTATATGTTATAATCTCTTCTTTTGTTACCCATGGAATGTTCCTTTCTGACAAAAGGGCTCTGGCTCTGGGCTCAGGTAAACGTGTTACTCGTATGGGAGCCTGGACCCAAACAGAGGGTAGCAGGTTTTTTTTCTTACACTGTCTAATTCATTCTGTCCTCACCCTACCCCACAAGTTCCAGAAAAAAAATCTCTCAAATAAAAGTTGAGTATGGCTTAAAGTCTGGTGTCTCCTCATCTAGGAATTAAGAGTTCCTTCTAGAGAAGGTATACTCAAGGTACCTAGATACTAGGTATAGGACAGATATTTAATTCCTCTATCCTAAAAGAAATACTCTGAATGAAAGACTCAGAAGCACACATTTACAAATAGTAAAAACATGAAACGATATAAAATATGAAATAGTATCCCATCACTCCTACTTTGTCGGGTACGTAAAGACAACTTTGTAGGACTGCACTTCATATCTGCCCTGTACAAGAAACTCAAAACTCCAGGTCTTCGGGCCAACAAGGCATGGGTCTTTAGTCTTTTCAGGTGCACAATCTTCCTAGCAGTGGTGCCTTTCTGAGAATTGTCCCTGAACATTACCTATCAGGCAGCCAGCGCTCTTCTTGAATTTATCTGTGACTGACAGAGGGCTGGGAAACACCTGGGCTCAAGGAGAGAAACACAAAACAGAAGAGACAACCAGGGACCTGAGGTGTTGTTTTTCTTTTGCCCAGGCAAGTCCATATTATTACTCTCACATGAATGCTGTTACTATTGCTAAGGGTTTGGTGGCAGGGGAGAGGTTAGGTGGTAGGGTGAAGAAAGGCCCTTGAAATCCAAGAGGCTACACTGAAAGATAAGCTGGAATCTGTCTTTCCTTACTCTGTATATACTCTGTGTAGTGGGCTCAAGGTGATGTTGGCAAACACCTTTGACAGTCACTGGCTTTTAAGGATACTTGAGGACCAACCAGGGGCCCCTGGTTATGCTTCTCCTTTAGTAAGGGGCCCTATGGATCCAATGTACACACATCCGTCACTGTGCCTGAGGCCCCGTACAACAGATTGGGGATTTCCCCGATTCCAGTTATGCTTATTTCATATTTCATATATATATGTATATATTCACACACACGTATATACATATACATATATATACGTATGTATGTGTGTATACATATATGTACACTTATTATATTGGTTTAAACCTTTAGCCTTTATCAGAATAAAAAAATGCTAAACCTTTTAAAAATGTTTGACCTTCCTACTTTTGAAGTTATATTTAGTCACTGTCTTGAAAATGAAAGAAAATTTGGGTATTTTTTTGAAAAGTAGTGCAAAAATAACAGTTTAAATTTACACTCCTGAATTTTAATACCATATAGGAAATCCTGTACAATTCTGTAATGATTTTCATTATTTATTTCCTCATTCCCCTTGAATCTTTTATTGGAGTGTGTGAGTCCAGATTCAGATATCTTCGAAAGCTTTAAGATTTGTTTTTTTTGGATTGTTTTTCTCTAAACTTCCCTCCTTCTCCACGACTTCTTCTAATCCTTGATTTTTTAAAAAATTATTATATTGAGAGATCTACTTTGAAGGTTTAAAATATTTCAGTAAAATTCTGTTGAATGTTGTTTGTGATCTTTGTGTTATGAAAATACACTTTGAGTGATTTTTCAGAGGAAAATAATTTATGTAGTTGCTGGGGCCCTGATAGATTAAACAACCTGTCCATAGTTTCACAGTATATGATAAAAAAAAAATCTATAGCTGTACATGTATGATGTGTATTAAAATTCAATACATAATATGTAACATAATTATTCACTGTACCCAAGCATGTATATATGCAATTTATTTATTTTCCCTGCTTCCTTTTTCTATTCATATATGTGTATATATATATATATATATATATATATATGCGGTCTAGTTATTTTTTCTCTTTATACTGATACATATTGACATATGTAATCTATATAGAGAAATAGAGAAAAATAGATTCATGTATAGATAGGTGCACATCATAAATATCTATATCAACACATATAGAAAATCATTAAATTGCATATATTTATATATACATGTATGTCTATATGTACACATATATGCATGCTTGAATTCAGTGAATTTCTTTATAAGACACTGTAGTTTTTTTGTTTTTCTTCCTCTTTATTTACATTGTTCTTGTACTCTACCTACTGTTCGCCAATTTAGGATCAGGAATTATCTTTAAATAAAATTGGGCCAGCATTTACATTTCTCTTCTGGATGGCATTGTCGGTCTCTTCCTAAAAGGCAAAGTATAATATATCAGCTCATTTACTTGGGCTTCCTGTTCCCTGGTACTGTATTGAGCCAGAAGGAGGGGGTAGAACTCTTAAGGTATAAAATGAGAAATCGTTCAACTGGTATGTTTGAAAATGCTATACTGTACATGCTTTTAATTGTGGACAAACAGGGAACTGTAATCCTTGTTCATCCTTTATTTTTTAATCTATAAATTGGAATACTGATTTAATATTTTATTCTTAAGCAACAAAAATGATTCACAGAGCCATATTTTTCAGGTCTTGTGAAATGGAGGCAGCCTAGGGATGAATATATGCCTGTTCCTGTCTGGAACTTAATTACTTAGTCTCTGGGAGCTATTTGGTCGAGTCTTTGCATAATTTACAATTTGTCCTTTGAACTTAAATATGCAGAAACCAGAATCGTCTTGTAAATTTATGTCAGTTCAACCTTAAAAGAGAAAACACCCCTCTGCTTAACAGAAATGGTACTTCCTGCTTTCATAAACAGTCATGTGCATAGTTTAGCAAGGCCTGATGCCTCTGGAGCTTTTTTCCTTTATAGCACCATTGAATCACAGTCTTTACAGAAGTACTGCGAATCTTGTGGCCTCATTCTGAACAAAAGGGATTAGAGGAGAAAAATCTCTTGATAAAAGACTTTGGATAGCAAGGGCAGGCAGTCTTGGTTGTGAATATTTTCTGATTTTTCCAGAAATCAAGCAGAAGATTGAGCTGCTGATGTCAGTTAACTCTGAGAAGTCGTCCTCTTCAGAAAGGTACAGCTACATCTCTTGCATGAACAATTAATGGTGTAGCACTGCTAAGGAGCAAACCAGTGTATTTTTTTCTTGTCAAGTTTGATATAGTGTATTTTATTGTATGGTGGTTTTTTGTGCTGTATTTATATTGGTTGAACTATTCTTTCTTTGCAGAGGATCATGGATTTTTTTTTTATTTTTTATTTTTTAGCAAATAGTGAAATCTAACCAGCTGCAGCATGCAAATGACTATATAGCATATTGCTGGTTTATGTATAGTAGTCATTGAAAGCTTAAATTTTTTTTTTTTAACGATAAAGAATTCCTTGGTTTCTTCCAAAAAATGGCAATATTAGATTTTTTTTCTTCCTTTATTTTTGGGGGGCTGGTATACAATTACTAAGGTTATCTGTTAAATCTATGTTGAAAAAATTGAGTTTTTATTGTGCTAAACATGTTGTATGGAAAGGGAGTGCCCTTTGTAAATAGCTTAGGAATTGCAAACCCACAGATTAGTCACATTCTGTGAGATAGATATGATGCTTCTTCAAGTCTGTGCTAGGAAATGGAACAGTCACTGCATGCGGTAATGGTTCATGCCTGCAGGTAAGGACAAAATGACTCAGAAGTATTTTTAAAGCAATTATTTCATCTGTCAATCAAATGATTATACTTTTAAGTAGATATTTCACATTTACTTAGTATTTTGCTCTATGAAGTAGAACCAAGAAATTTTTGTTTTGGAACTGAAATAAAGCTGCAATAATTATCTTGGTATAATAAATAGTAAAGTGGATTTGCTACTGTTTCCCAGAAATAGATATACTAAACAGTATTACATATTCAGAGTATTAAAGAAGTTATGTTGTTTTCCTTTATCATGTTTATTTAATATATACTGAATATTGACATTTTTCATTTGAATAGCAAGCTGTTTTTTTGGGGGGAGGGGGCAGTAATTTATATATTTTTGCATGTTTTTTTTTTCAAACTGCAGAAACAAGTAGTTTAAAATTAAAAATAATAAACTACACAAAATGATTGAAGATATAATGTATTCATAAAGGGGATTTAATTTAATGAAGTGCTATATAAAGAGTAGTCTTTTAGACAAAATGATTACTTTCAATGAATTAATTAGTATAATGAGGAGGTGGGTATGTGTCCTTAGACTAAAACACTGCATAAATTTCTTATGTGATTAAAAAACATAGCTGAATAAATAGAGAAAATGGTGGGAATTTTGTTGTTCTTTTCTGGAAATTAGAGTTCAACGTGATGATTTTCTTTTCCTAAAATAAAGAAATTTTCAAAGGTTTGTTTCTTGTACATCTCTCACTTCAGGTCTGTGGCTAGCCATAAGATATTAAACATTCTTGTTTTCTGAGGAAACTAACAATTTTATGTCCTGTGACCATGGTGCCAGTAAAATGGTGGTGATGAGAGGATATGAAGACTGGGGGTTGGGGGAGGTTCAATAGTGAGGAAGATAGGTGCCAACTGTTATTAGAGCTTTGGATAATAGGAACAAAGTTCATGATTGGTTGATATTGATAGCAGTTAATGTATTACCTTTTTGGAAGAACATGAATTCTTTAAAGAAACTTGTTGAATAGATTGAATGAATGCCATTGAGAGAGAAATTAGGAATGGCTTAAATATTTCTGGGTTAAGTGTATTGTAGGAAAAGAAGGTATTCAAAAGTAATTTATTAAATGACTAGTTCATATTGCTGCCCAGTATCTTACTGTAATCTTGGGGAAAAGGAGAAAACATGTGGTTATGATCAAGTTTAGAAATTAAGCACAGTGCATATACAATAGCTTGGCACATAATTTTCCTAGAGCTATTTTTTTAAAGTGGTTGGCCAAAAGAGTATATATAACAAATACTTTTACAAAAGCTGACTTATTAGGTAATAAATTGAAAATAGTTTGTAGTTCGTCTAGATAACATACAAAACATTATTTTGTGATCAGACCTTCTGGTTTGTTAGATTTCTTTTCAAGAATCTAAGGTGGAAAAAAAAAACAAGCATGTGAATAGGAAATCTAGAGAAAGATCAAGAGAATTTTAAGTGTTTGGCTTTATGTAAAAAACAAGGAAATTCAGAGGACTTGAACTCTTAATGATACATTCTGCTGAGGAATTTTGTAGCTTAACTGTTTCTTCAGGGCTATCTAAAAAATTTCATAAATATATCTCCCATTTTTCTATACTTGTAGAGTATAAAGTTGAGTTGAAATCCTTGCTTTAAATATTATCGTTTTCCAAGTTGGCAGCATTGGAGATATGACATTAGTCTTGAAGTTACATTTGAAATTTACATCAGCATTGGGCAGTCTTCCATTGTGTATATTGGGAAGGCTGGTGATAAAACTTTTGACTTTTTGAAGGAGGTTGTAGCTATGGTGGTGACTCTTTGAGGAGACCAGAAATCACCTTTTTACACAATCAGTATTGTTTCCTGTGAGGGAAGGGATAATCCTTTATTACTGCAAGGATTGAAATGAAGAGATCAATACCCTCAAACATAAAAGTTTCTGTATAAAATCTGGAAGTTTCTGTATCATGAACCTTATGATTTTTGTGCCACAAATTTTTACTTAAAGTGATTGACAGTGTTGAGGAAAGTAGGTAAAAATGGAATTAGTTGTGACTGACAAATAATTAAAGGATATTGTTTTTTTCTCATTCTTTAAAAGAATTATTGGTATTTTTTAAAAACAGCAAATGTTATTGATTTTTTTTTACATTACCAAAATTTCCCCTAATATCCCATCCCCTCCTTCTCCCAAGAGAACCCCCCCCCCCATATAATAGATATTTTTTGAAGACAAGAGAAAATATCAGTAAAACTTATTAATGTGTCTAAAAAGCCTGAAAAATGTGCCAGTGTGCCAAAATTCTAAAAAAGGGTTGTAGTTGGAGTGTCTTCTTTGATGCCATAATTGTTCTTAGTAATTTTGCAACATTCACTTTGATTTTTTTTGCATGTGTTTCTGTTTACATTTCTGTATTCTTTGCATATATTGTTTTCTCTGCTTACTTCAGCATCAGTTTGGATAGATCTTTCCACACTTCTGTGCACATATGTCATTTCTTACAGCACAGTAATATTCCATTATTTTCATATACCGCAACTTGTTTAGTCATTTCTCAATCAATGGGCATCCAATTTATTTTCATTTATTTTCTATAGGGTGTTGCCATATATTTATGCATATATGTGTGTTTTTTGTGCATGTGTGTGTACCCTTTTTATGTCACTCATATTTTGGTATAAGCTTTATAGTGCAATCTCTGGTTCAAAGAATAGTATATTTTAGTCACCGAATTTGCATAATTCCAGGTTGCTTTCAAAAATGTTTATATGGATTCACAGCTACACCAACAATAAACTATAGTGCTTATCTTCTTACAATTCTTCTAACATTAAATATTCCCATATTTTGTAATTTTTGCCAATTGGTATGGTATGCATTGTTCCAATTTCTTAGGATTGTTTTGATTTTCATTTCTATTATTATTAGTCATTTGGAGCATTTTTTCGTATGATTCTTAGTAGTTTGCCCTTTTGAGAATTGTTGGTATTCTTTGAACACTTATCTATTGGGTAATGGCTTTTGATCATATATGTTTGTGTGTGTGTGCATATATAAATGTGTATGTATATATGTATATATCTGTTAATTGTTCATATGCCTTGGATACCAAACTCTTTTCAGAGAAATTTATCAAAAAAAAATTTTCCCCGCATTTGACCACTTCCCATCTTATTCTAGGTATATTAAATTTTTTTGCATATTGAAACTTTTCAGCTTAATGTAATCAAAGTTAGCTATTATACCCTTAGTAATTGCCTCCAACTTATTTGGTTAAGAATGTATGTCCTGATTCCCATAGGTATGAAAGGTGTATGACTTTTCTTCTATTTTTCTTATGGTATGATATTTATTATTAAGGTCATATATCCATTTAGAATGTATTGTGAGGTGGTGTAAGGTATTGGTCTAAGCCTAATTTCTGCCAGACTACTATCCAGTTTCCCAAATAGATTTTGTTAAATAGGGAGTTCTTCCCTAAGTACTTTATATTTTTTGGTTATTAAACACTGGATTATTGAATTCCATTGTTAATGATTTTCCCTCATCTAATCTGCTCTTTTTTTCTGCCTCTTTGTTTTTAAACTAATGGTTTTGATCAGGGTACAAATCATATTGTAGTATTGAAGGGATTACATTAACACCTTCAAATATAAACATTTTCAGTATAAAATCTAAAAATTTCACATTTTACTTCCAAATTGCTCCCTCTTCTGTAGAATCCTACCGTATAACAAAGAAACACCATTATGATAATCAAAATAAGTCATTGCACAAATCAGGACATATAGCTTATGTAACATTTTTAAACCATAGTCCACACCTTTTTACCAACAGCAATGAAGTATGTGATAAATCAAGATTTATAGTTAACCTTTATCTGAAATCTGATGTCTGTTAGTGTTTTTTTTTTTTAAATCATGATTAATGTGCTTATTCTCTTGGTTCTGCTTAATTGCTTTATTCTGTAATAGTTCATAAAGATTTCCCCAAATATTTCTGAGTTACTCTATTCATTACTTTGTTCTACCATTTCTCAGTTGATGGGTGCCTATTTGCGGCCCCCCCTAACCTCCCCACCCAGCCAAATCGGTACTATGACTATTTTGGTACATACAGGACCATCGTGTTTGTCTTTGATATCCTTAGGTTAAGTGAACAAATGAACAATTTAGTTGCTTTTCTTATGTAATTCAAATTGTATTCTACACTACTTTGAGCACTTCATAATTCCACTAGTGGTGTAGTTGATTTCTTTTTTTAAAAAAAATTCAACTTTTTTTGAATTTGGTGAGTTTTAAATTGTCTTCCTCCACTCCTCCCTCACCCATTGAGAAAGCAAGAAAATGATACCCATTATATTAAGAAAGTTATGCAAAACATTTCCACATTAGTTATGTTGTGAAAAAAAAAGCAAGAAAAATAAAGAGAAGAAATACTCTTCAACCTGTACTCAGAGGCCATCACTTCTCTGTCTGGAGATGGATAGCATTTTTTATCATGAGTCCTTAGGAGTTATGAATCATTGTATTGATCAGCATAGCTAAGTCTTTCACATTTGATTATTGTTACACTATTGCTGTTACTGTATATGTTGCTTTCTTATCAGTTCATGTGTCTTCCCAGTTTTTTAAAAAAATCATCCACACTGTCATTTCCTAAATCATAGTAGTATTCCATCATTATCATATGCCATAATTTATTCAGCCTTTTCATAATTGATAGACATTCCTTCAGTTTCTAATTCTTTGTCACACTAAAAGAGCTGCTATAAATATTCTTGTTATGTATGAATCCTTTAACTTTTTCTTTACTCTCTTGATGATGAAGAATTAATAGTGATTTTGCTGGGTCAAAGGGTATGCAAACTTTTAGAGCCCTTTTGGCCTAATTCCAAGTGGTTCTCAGAATGCTGGGACTAGTTCATAGCTCCACCAACAATGCATTACTGTACCTGTTTTTCTATATTTCCACCAGCATTTGTCATTTTTCTTTTCTATCATTTTAGCCAATCTGATGGGAGTGAAGTTGTTTTAATTCGCATTTCTCTAGTTATTAGTGATTTAGAGAATTTTTTCACATAACTATTGATAGCTTGGTTTTCCTCTTCTGAAAACTGCTCATTCATATCTTGGACCATTTATCAATTGTAGAATAGATCTTATTTTTATACATTTTATTCAGTTCCCTACATATTTGAGAAATGAGACCTTTATCAGAGAAAATTGCTGTAATTTTTTCCTCTCACCTTGTTTCCTTTTAATTTTGGCTGCATTGGTTTTGTTATTTCAAAAACTTTTGACTTAAATGTAATCAAAATTATCCACTCTGTCTCCTTTGATATTCTCTTATCTTTTGTTGGGTCTTGAATTCTTCTATCCATAGATTTGACAGGTAATTTTTTCTGTGCTCCCCTAATTTGTTTTTGATCTCCTCCTTTATGTTTAACTGACGCTTATTTTGGTATATAGTGGGAGATGTTGGGCTATGCCTGGTTTCTGCCTTACTACTTTATAGTTTTCCCAGTGGTCTTTTTTAAATAGTGAGTTCTTGTCCCAGTTGCTTAGATTTCTGGATTTATCAAATAATAGCTTACTGTGCTCATTTGCTTCTATATATTGTATACCTACTCTATTCTATTGATCACCATATTTCTTATTCAGTACCAATTTTTTTTGATGATTACTGCTTTCTAGTATAGTTTAAGACTTGACACTGATAGGCCCCTTCACTTTTTTTTTCATTAGTTATCTTGTTATTCTTGACCTTTTTATTCCTCCAGATGATTTTGTTTTTTTTCCCAGCTCTATAAAGTAATTCTTTGGTAGATTGATTAGTATGACACTGAATAAACAAACTATTTTAGGTAGAAATTGTTACTTTTCTTATATTGGCTTGGCCAACTTTTGAGTAATTAATATTTTCCCAGTTGTTTAGATCTGTATTTGTTTGAGGATTGTTTTTTGGTAATTGTGGTCATATAATTCTGTGTATATCTTAGCAGGTAGATTCCCAAGTATTTTATGCTGCCTCCAGTTATTTTTTAGTGGAATTTTTCTCTCTCTTCCTGCTGGGTTTTGTTGGTAATATATAGAATGCTTATGGTTTATTTGAGTTTATTTTATATCCTACAACTTTGCAAAAGTTGTCAGATCTTTTGACTGGTTTTAGTTGATTCTTTTGGTTCTCTAAACATACTGTCGTATCTGCAGAAAGTAATAATTTTGTTTCCTCGTTCCCTATGCTCATTCCTTCAATTTCTTTATCTTGTCTTACTGCTATAGCTAGCATTTCTAGTAGAAAATTTAATAATAATGGTGATGATGGATATTCTTGCTTCACTCCTGATCCATTGGAAAGATTTCTGCTTATTTTAGGAAAAGTGCCATTTATACCTATGCTTCCTACTGTTTTTAACAGGAATAGGTATTATATCTTGTCAAAAGCTTTTTCTGCATCTAATAATATAATCATATGATTTTTGTTGTTTTTCTTACTGTTATGATCAATTATGCTTCTACTTTTCTTAATATTGAGCCAACCCAACATTCCTGGTAAAAATCCAGCCTGGTGATTTGAGCTTTGTGATATATTGCTATAATCTCCTCCTTGCTAGTATAGTATTTAAAATATTTGTTTCAGTTTTCATTAGGGAAGTTGGTCTTAGTTTTCTTTCTCTGTTTTGTCCTCTATGGTTTAGGTATCAAAATCATATTTGTGTCATAGAAGGAATTTGGTGAGACTCCTTATTTACCTGTTTTTTCCAAACAGTTTGTATAGAATTGGAATTAATGGTTATTTAAATGTTTGGTAGAATTCATTTGAAAATCCATCTGGTCCCTTTTCTTGGGGGAGGGAGGTAATTTATGGCTTTAACAATTTCCTTTTCTAAAGTAGAGTTATTTGTTCTTTTTCCTTTTCTGTTAATCTGGGCAATTTATATTTTTGTAAATATTCTTCTGTCTCATTTAGATTATCATTTTATTGGCCTAAAGTTGAGCAAAATAGCTCCCAATAATAGGTTTAATTTCATCTCGATTGGTTGTGTATTCACCCTTTTCATTTTTGAGGCTGCTAATTTAGTTCTCTTTTAAAAAAAAATCAAATTAGCCAGTGGTTTATCTGTTTTATTTTTTCTATAAAAGCACCTCACAGCTTTATTTATTAGATTGATTTTTTTAACCTTCAGTTTTATTAATCTCTCTTATTTTTCTTAGCATTTCTCTTTTGGCATTTAATTGGGATTTAAAATTTGTTGTTTTTCTAATTTTTATTTGAATGACCAATTTATTTCTCTAATCTTTCTTTTATTGATGTAAAGATTTATAGATGTAAATTTTTTGCTTTTGCTACATCCCACAAAATTTTTTCTGTTGTCTCATTGTTGTCATTATCTTTAATGAAGTTATTGTCTATGTCTATGATTTGTTCTTCAAATTTGTTCTTCAATTTGTTTTTCTTTGTGATTATATTATGTTGCAATTGATTTTTAAACTATGCTTCAAATGCCCTTTATTGAATGTAATTTTTATTATATTATGGTCAGAAAAGGCTGATTTTAATATTGCTGCTTTTCTGCAGTAGTTTTTAAGGGCTTTGTGTCCTAATACATGGTCAACTTTGGGATGCTGTCATGAATAGCAGAGAAAAAACTATGCTCCTTTCTATTCACTTCAGAATTCTCCAGAGATCTATCTCACTTAACTTTAAAAAATTATGTTCATTTCCCTATTTCTTTCTTATTTAATTTTAGATATACTCTACCTGATAGGGGTAAAGTGAGTTCCCTCACTAGTATATTTTTACTGTTTATTTCCTCTTGTAATTCATTTAGCTTAAAGAATTTTTTTTTAATTTATTTATTTGACATATTTAGTTTTCAGCATTGATTTTCACAATAGCTTGAATTACAAATTTTCTCCCCATTTCTACCCTTCCCCCCCACTCCAAGATGGCGTATATTCTGGTTGCCCTGTTCCCCAGTCAGCCCTCCCCTCTATCACCCCCCTCCCCTCTCATCTCCTTTTCCCTTCCTTTCTTGTAGGGCAAGATAAATTTCTACGACCCATTGCCTGTGTATCTTATTTTTTAATTGCATGCAAAAACTTTTTTTTGTTTGTTTTTGAACATCTGATTTTAAAACTTTGAGTTCCAAATTCTCTCCCCTCTTCCCTTCCCACCCACCCTCCCTAAGAAGTCGAGCAATTCAACCTAGGCCACATGTGTATCATTATGTATAACCCTTCCATAATACTCATGTTGTGAAAGACTAACTACATTTTGCTCCTTCCCAACCCATCCCGCTTTATTGAATTTTCTCCCTTGACCCTGTCCCCTTTCCAAAGTGTTTGTTTTTGATTACCTTCACCCCCATCTGCCCTCCCCTCCATCATACCCCCCCTTTTATTTTTTTTTCTTCCTCCCTCTTCTTTCCTGTGGGGTAAGATACCCAACTGAGTATGTATGGTATTCCCTCCTCAGGCCAAATCTGATGAGCGCAAGGTTCACTCATTCCCCCCTCACCTGCCCTCTCCCCTCGTCCCACAGAACTGCTTCCTCTTGCTACCTTTATGTGAGATAATCCACCCCATTCTATCTCTCCCTATCTCCCTCTCTCAGTATGATGCTCTCTCATCCCTTAATTTCATTTTATTTCTTTTAGATATCTTCCCTTCATCTTCAACTCACCCTGTGTCACACATATATATACACATAGATATATACATACATACACATTCACTTATATATATATACATAAACATATATATATATGTGTGTGTATATATATATATATATATATATATATATATATATATATATATATATATGCATATTCCCTTCAGCTACCCTAATACTGAGGTCTCATGAATCATCCATGTCCTCTTTCCATGTAGGAATGTAAACAAAACAGTTCAACTTTAGTAAGTCCCTTGCAATTTCTGTTTCTTGATTACCTTTTCATGCTTCTCTTGATTCTTATGTTTGAAAGTCAAATTTTCTATTCAGTTCTGGTCTTTTCACTGAGAAAGATTGAAAGTTCTCTATTTTATTGAAAATCCATATTTTGCCTTGGAGCATGATACTCAGTTTTGCTGGGTAGGTGATTCGAGGTTTTAATCCTAGCTCCATTGACCTCCGGAATATCGCATTCCAAGCCCTTCGATCTCTTAATGTAGAAGCTGCCAGATCCTGGGTTATTCTGATTGGGTTTCCACAATACTCAAATTGTTTCTTTCTGGCTGTTTGCAGTATTTTCTCCTTGATCTGGGAGCTCTGGAATTTGGCGACAATATTCCTAGGAGATTTCTTTTTTGGATCTATTTGAGGAGGCGATCGATGGATTCTTTCAATTTCTATTTTGCCCCGTGGCTCTAGAATATCAGGGCAGTTCTCCTTGATAATTTCTTGAAAGATGATATCTAGGCTCTTTTTTTGATCATGGCTTTCATGTAGTCCAATAATTTTTAAATTATCTCTCCTGGATCTATTTTCCAGGTCAGTGGTTTTTCCAAGGAGATATTTCACATTGTCTTCCATTTTTTCATTCCTTTGGTTCTGTTTTATAATATCTTGATTTCTCATAAAGTCACTAGCTTCCACTTGCTCCAGTCTAATTTTTAAAGTAGTATTTTCTTCAGTGGTCTTTTGGACCTCCTTTTCCATTTGGCTAATTCTGCCTTTCAAGGCATTCTTCTCCTCATTGGCTTTTTGGAGCTCTTTTGCCATTTGAGTTAGTCTGTTTTTTAAGGTGTTGTTTTCTTCAGTGTATTTTTCAGTATTTTTTTGGGTCTCCTTTAGCAAGTCATTGACCTGTTTTTCATGGTTTTCTCGCATCCTTCTCATTTCTCTTCCCAGTTTTTCCTCTACCTCTCTAACTTTTCCAAATCCTTTTTGAGCTCTTCCATGGCCTGGGACCAGTTCATGTTTTTCTTGGAGGTTTCTGTTGTAGGCTCTTTGACTTTATTAATTTCTTCTGTCTGTATGTTTTGGTCTTCTTTGTCAGCAAAGAAAGAATGCAGAGTCTGAGACTGAATCTGGGTGCGTTTTCGCTGCCTGGCCATAATCCCAGCCAACTAACTTTGAGTTTTTCAGTAGGGTATGACTGCTTGTAGACTAGAGAGTTCTATGTTCCACATTTGGGGGGGAGGTGCCAGCTCTGCCACACCAGCACTGCTCCTTCCCCAACCCGAACTGGGCTCAGATCTTTGGCAGGCTGTGCACCCCTGCTCTGATCTGCCACTTAATTCCTCTCACCAGGTGGGCCTGGAGCCGGAAGCAGCAGCAGCGGTAGCAGCCCCACCTCCGCTGCCCCAGGGGCTGGAAGCTGAACCGAGAACTCCTTCCACTCCCGCAGCTTTTCCCACTAACCTTCTCAGCAGTCTTTGGTGTTTGTGGGTTGAGAAGTCTCGTAACTGCCGCAGCTCACTGAATCAGGGCGCTAGGGCCCCCTCCGCCCAGCTTCTGGTCTGGATGGTCCAAGTCGCTCAGGCTGGACTCTGCTCCACTCCGTTCCCAGCTCCCAGCTCCGTGCGGGATAGACCTCACCCAGAGACCATCCAGGCTGTCCTGGGCTGGAGCCCTGCTTCCCTCTGCTGTTCTGTGGGTTCTGCCGTTCTAGAATTGGTTCAGAGCCATTTTTTATAGGTTTTTGGAGGGGCTCGGCAGGGAGCTCAGGCTCCCTCCTTTCCAGCTGCCATCTTGGCTCCGCCCCTAGCTTAAAGAATTTAGATGATACACTATTTGGTACATTCAATATTGATATTAATTCATTGTCTGTGGTAACTTTTAGCAAAATGTATTTTCCCAGAATATCCCTTTTACATAGGTCTGTTTTTGTTTTTGCTTTCTGAGATTATGGTTCCTACTCTTGCCTTTTTTACTTCAGCTGAAGCATAATACTTTCTGTTCCAGCATCTTATATTAACTCTGCGTTTCTTTCTGTTTCTGTTTTAGTGTGTCTCTTGTAAACAACATATAGCTCTATTCTTGTTTCTAATTTGTTCTTCTATCCTCTTCTATTTTATGGGTGAATTCATCCCATTCACATCCACAGTTATGATTGCTAACTGTATTTCCTTCCATCCTATTTCTTCTGTTTTTCTCCAGCCCCCTCTCACTCTCACTCATACCATCTCATTTCAAAAGTCTGTTTTGCTTCTGACTGCTGCCTCCTTTAATCTATCCTCTTTGTTCTCCCCCTTCCCCTTTCTTTTATAACCTTCCTCTCCTACTTCCCTGTTGGGTAAGGTGAATTTCTATACCCAATTGTATGTATATATAGGATTCTTTCATTGAACCAGTTCAGATGAGAGTGAGGTTCCAGTATTCCCTCTCTCCCCGCCCCTCCCCCCCCGCCCTTTTCTCCTTCATTGTAAAAACTCTTCCTTGAGTGTCTATTTTATATAAGATAAATTACTATATTCTTTCTCTCACTTCCTCCTTCTCTGAGTGCATCCCTTTCTTATTCTTCTAGTCTTTTTCTGAGATCATCCCAACATGATAGACTCACAGTCATGCCTTCTGTTTAAAGAGACTCTTTATAAGTGTCCTAATAATGATAATGTTCTTTAGGGCTTAAATGTATCATTTTCTCATATGGGAATATAAACAATTTAACCTTGTTTAGTCATTATGATTTCTCATGTTTATCTTTGCATTCTTTTCTTGAGTGTTTGTTTTCAAATGTCAGATTTTCTATTTAGATCTGGTCATTTCATCAGGTCTTCTATTTAATTAAATTTCCATTTTCCCCTCTGTGAGATTATACTCAGTTTTGTTGGGTAGGTTATTCTTCTTAGTTGTAATCCTAGCTCCTTTGCCTTCCAGTAAATCATATTCCAAGGTTTTCATACCTTTTTAATGGTATGTTCTAGATCTTGTATGATCCTGACCATGGTTCTACAGTATTTGAATCATTTCTTTGACTGTTGGTAAAATTTTCTTGATATTCCTGGGAATTTTCATTTTGAAATTTCTTTCAAGAAGTTACTGGTGGATTTTTTCAATTTCTACTTTGCCCTTTGATTCTAAGATATACATGTAGTTTTCCTTTATAATTTCTTGGAATATGTATCATTTAAAAAAATCATGGCTTTCAGATAGTCTAATAATTCTTAAGTTACTTCTCTTTTTCATATGAGATATTTCACATTTTCTTCTATTTTTCTTAGTCTTTTGACGTTGTTTTATTGTTTCTTGATTTTTCATGAGGTTATCAGCTTACAATTAACCAATTTTGATTTGGGGTGAGTTATTTTCTTCAGTAAGATTTTGTACTTCTTTTTATCATTTGGATAATTCTGATTTTTAAGGAGTTTTTTCCTTCAATATTTTTTGTCTCTCTTTTACCAAGCTCTTCTCTTTTTGTATTTTTCTTGAGTAGCACTCATTTCTTTTTTCACTTTTTCCTTTATTGCTCTTAATTGATTTTAAAAATAATTTTTTGCTTTTTTTTTTAAACTCCTTTTAGCTCTTCTAGGAATTCTTGTTTAACTTCTGCCCAAACTGCATTTTCCTTTAAAGTTTACTTGTAGATGTTTTTAAGTTACTATTTTCTTTTTGGTTTGTGTCTTGAGCTTTCCTCTCACCATAGTACCTTTTTATGGTTAAATTCTTTTTCTGTCGTTTGCTCACTTTTCCAGCCTACTTTTTGACTTTGGATTTTATGTTAGACTCTCCTCACTTCCGGGGGGATAACTGGCTTGAAATTTTGTCTCTTTTGTCCTTCTGCTTTCTTGATCTGGGGGCCTCTAAATTTTTGTCATCTCCAAAGTGGTGTGATCCACAGAGAGGTGTGGTCACAGCACTCTTGGTCTATGCTCTGCTCTTGTTTAGGTAGAGCCCTTGCTTCCATGCGATTCCTATTGTTCAGGAGCTCTAACCTTGAAATGGATAATATTCGACAGAGCTTCCAAATGGCACCTGACCTTGCTCCTAATGTTAGAACAAGTATCCCCTGGGATCTCTTTCTAACCATGTGTGGAGTGCCCTTCCTCTCCATGGACATTGGTGCTGCTGCTGCTTTCACCATTGTGCCTCACCATCACCTGCTTGATTCTGTAATTACTCTGCCACTTCTTCAGCACCATACTCTTAGCTAGCCCCTACCCCAGTGTCTGCAGACTTCTTTCTTCTGTTTTCCTAAGCTATCTTGGGCTTACTGTGACTTTTTGTTGTTTTTTGCATTGAGTGTTCTGCTCAGTGTTTCATTTTATAGAAGAGGTTTTGGGGGAGGTTTAATAGTTGTGACCTTTTTTACTCTACCACCTTGATTCTGCCTCCTCACTGTATTCTTTTTCAAATAATATTCATTCATTGGTAAACAGCATCACATTTTCTTTTTGTAGCAACTAGGGAAAAATGGCATGATTTCTGGTCTCAAGAAGCCTAGGATTGGAGAGATTGAGACCCAACTATTATCCCCTTCTACCAGGGGAAAAGAACGTGACTTGGCAATGGAATTTTAAAATTATTTTTTGTGACAACTTTAAAAATATTATGTATAATCTTAAGAGATGTAATTAAAAATTCCCAAATTAAAAATAAAAAGAGAAAAATGCAGCACAGGCCAATGCAGTTTCTATTTAAAATTACGTATCAAATAGGGATGGGAAATTTTGGGGGGGGGGAGGGGCAAGAGCCATTTACTCACAGGGTGATTGAAATGGAGTGGAATTGTAGTTCTTTTTAAAAAGAAGGATCATTTGAAGTAGTGTTACATTTAACAGGTCACAGAAGCCAAGGAAGCTTATGTTTATGTTTTAATGAGAGGTCTTGTGTCTCCTACTAGCAGGTCATGGTTTTTCTTAATCAATTCTGGTTATCCTACATATGGAATATTTTATTCAGTTCTGGGTTATATATTTAAGCAAGCACATGAATATCCAGAGGAAGACAGCTAGGGTGGTAAACGACCTAGAAATCATGTCATAGGAGGATGGGTTGAATGTTGTGGAGAAGCTTAGCTTGAAGACAAGGAAAATTAGGGTGGATATTATAGTAATTTGCATTTATTTAGAAGTGATCCATGTGAATCAAAAATAGGCTTACTCTGCTTAGCTCCTGTGGTCTGAATGGTAAGGAGTTGAAAAAGAGCGTATTTAGGCTTAATAAATTTCCAAGAAATGCTTTTATTGCTCTCTAAAATTTGAATGGGTTGCCTTTGAGGAGAGGTTAAGGGGTTCTTTTTCATTGAAACTCTTTAATTGAAGTCTGCATGATGATTTGTTGGATATGTTGTATAGGGGATTATTTAGATTGGACTAAATGACCTCTGAGATTTTTGATTCCAACAGTCATATAAACTTTTTTTTAAAAGTACATTTTGTTTTTGGGTATGGGAGGCAGGGAATTTTATTTACCAAATATTTAAATGGTGGGCTTAGAGCATTTAGTAAGAAGAAAACAAAGTTTGTTTTTTTTTTCTGTATTATCGATTATTCATTTGAGAGACAACATGGCATAGTAGATAAAGGGCAGATCTTGCAATCTGGAAGACCTAGGCTCAAGTTCTCTTTCTAACATGTCTTAGCTTTGTGACTATGTGCAAGTCACTTAACCTTTCATACCTTAGTAACTTATTAAGACAATGCAAATTTTCATTGGTAGAAGGAGTTTTAAAACAGAAATTTCTTATATCAAAAGTCATAATTCTGGACCCCCAAAAAAAGTTGTGGATAATTAAGCAAGCGACATTAATTTAAAAGAAAGAGAAAGACTATGATGATGCCTGTTTATTGTTGGAAATCTACTGTAGGTATTTACACAATTGAATTTCATAGGATCACTGAATTAGACCTGGAGAAGGGCTCTAGGGGAACATCTTAGTCTAGGGGTGGAGAACCTGCGGAATTGAGGCCACATGTGGCCCTCTAGGTCCTCAAGTGCAGCCCTTTGACTGAATCCAAACTTCACAGAACAAATCCTTTTATTAAGCATTTGGATTCAGTCATAGGGCTGCACTTGAGGACCTAGAGGGCCACATGTAGCCTTGGGGCCTCAGGTTCCCCACCCCTAAAATCCAGTCATTTCATTTTATAGATGAGGAAGCTGAGACCCAGGGAGGTAAATGACTGGCCCAAGTAATAGGTGATTTACCTAGGTTCTTTGACTCCAAATTCATTGCTCTTTCCCTACAATATGCTCTCTAGTTTTGTAATAAATTTTGAGGTGATCTTTTTTAACAAAGGTAGTACGTAAGCTTGGTAGCTATTAATTTGGAGCTGATTTAAAGCATATGGGATGGATGATGGTAAATCAGAATTTAGAGGAACTGAGAGAGACAGGGTGGAGGGAGAGACTAAGAAAATTTTACTGAGGATGGAAATGAGTTGTAGATATGATAGAGGTGATATAATGTGGGACTTGAAAGTAAAGACAAACAAGGGACTTGGAGGAAGTAATGTACTATAAGTACAGCGACAAAATGTTAAAGTTTGAAGCAGATTTTGAATTGATTGAATGGGATTCATACTGTAGGGTGGTAGGGAGAATAAGATTATTCACACATAACCGAAATGAAGGGCTGCATGTGTATGTAGTATGGAAAAACTCCTGGGTTCTCTATAGTTCTACTGGTAGAGCATATTCTCTGTGTAGGCATTGCCAAGCCAGAAGGGCTTCTAGTATATACTTAATGACTCAATGTGCATGACACACACATGTAACACAAACATATAACTCATATACACATACACACATGCACAAATTTACATACATATATATATACACACGTGTGCGTGCGTGCGTGTGTGTGTGTGTGTGTGTAAATTTTTCTGAGGATCAGATAATCTAAGTTCAGTGAGGTTCATCATGAAACTTTGCCTACAGGTGATCTTTTTCTGTCTACTCATGACCTTTTACTAGGCCTAGAAGAGTTGTGAGTGAATTAGTAGAGGAAGTACCCACACTGATGAAATCACAAATCTCTGAAGTTAGAAGACAAAGAAAATTAAAATTCAAGAAACTTTTCCAGCACCCTTTGGGTATAGGACATTCATTGTCCTAGGTGCTGAAAATATAATGGTATATATGATACATATATTTGCAAGGGGATTGCAATGTAATGGTAAAGATATATATATATATATATATATATATATATATAATATATATATATATATATATATAAAATGTGTATATATATATGCACACACATACACATATGTGTGTTTGTGTATGTATTATATATATGTGTGTGTATATGTACACACACACACACATATAAATAATTAACTGCGATAAAAGGGAGAGGGCGATAAATGTAAAGGAACGTCTCAGGATAAGTACTGTAAGAAATTCGAAAGGGAAGAGATCACTTTCACCTGACACAATGGTATCTGAATTAGACTTTGAAGAAAGGGAAGGATTCCAATAGTCCAAGATAGAAGGCCCTAAGGATCCCATTCTAGGCATTGGGGACAGGGCAGGATGAGAAAATAAATAGAAATCTGCATGTCCTCTTTTGCTGCCTGGGTAATGTTCTACTCTCATATATTTAGAGCTGTCTAAAATTTCTACTATTGGAATAATTCCTTCTAGTGAAAGTTTATAAAATTCACTTTGGGGGGAGGGATGTGGAGAGCAACTCAGCTTCAACAGAAGTGAACAAATTGTTATTGATTTAGACATAATCTAGGAATAAGCAAGACCCAGGGGTTGAGAAAAACAATTTTTAATGGGATGGAATGGAGAATTAGAATTTTAAGCTGGAGGAGCTGTCTGGGAATGCCCGGCCTGGACTAGGGGCAGCTTATGGATAGAGGAGGGACTGCTAAAGGTAATATTTGCTTAAGCCAAGCCACCGTCGTGCTTAGAGTTGACCCCCAAACATAGCAAATATGCAGGCTCTTTGAACATGCAGTGTTATTCTTGCTATTATTATTTTATAATTCACAAATTGTGAATTGTATCTGTTGCATTCTTATAGACATTGCACAGCATTGGCATAAGTGTTGTGTCATTTTAATGAATGTACATTAAATGATAAGAGTGTATAACGGTTACAGCAATTAGACTGAAGACCAGGAATCCCTAAGTTTTTGCTTCACCGTGAAACTATGAGATAAGTCACATAATATTATACAGATTTTTGTATTTCAGTGTTTTAAAATGAAAGGAAGACTAACAACAACCTTGAGTGGTGAATTTTTGGTATGTGGTAAAGTGGTCACACAAAAATTACAGCAATGGAATTAGTACATAAAGATATTATAGGAATCCACAACCTTTTCTTTGTAGAGAGTTGCTTTTGATTTTCCCAGTGTCTTAAGTGTGGAAGAGTGGTAAGTATGAATTATTTGCCAGTGTGAGTGGCAACATTATTATACATTATATTCCCTCTGAGATTCTTTGTTTGGAGGGGTGTTTATAATGGTGGCAGCTGACTTGGAGATAACTAGGTAAGACTTTGGAGTCAATGGAACAGTTGGGGAACCATGTCTTAAATTATTGAAATCTGTAGTTATGAAATTTAAAAGGCAATGTGGAATAGTGGAAATGGTGCTGAACATGGAGTACTTGGGAGTTCTAATGCCAGCTTTTTTTTTTTTTTGATATTGCACATTCCAGATATCAGGGGACCCTGGAATAGTTGTGGTATCCTACTATTAATACCCTTTTGGTTTCAGGAAAAACAGAGGGACCAGTCACTTGTTTGATTGAACATTTATTATGTACCTGTTATATCTCTAGTTCTGGCACTTACAGATGGAAACAGTAAGTTAATGGAACAGTGGAAAACAGAACAGTCTTGGGCATGGTTTGAGTTTTAACTTATCAACTCCGTCTCTTCCTCATTCTCAATATTGATTTAGATTTAGTTGAGTACTTGAAGGATCTGTGATTTTATTAGTTTTTTTCACTGGTACTTATTTAAATCCAGCTATACCTTAGTTAGATTTTCATAGTTTCCATGGCCCAGCAGACACTCTAGTGATTACTCTCCTCAAATTTCACTAGGCTGCCATTAGACTAAAGAAGTATTGTAAATCACTGGGGTCATATATAAAGGCTTTCCAGCTTGGTAGGAACTATGAGATGAGCAAACTGAAGAAAAACTTATACAGCTAGTGGTGAAATTGGAACCAAAACATCCTGCTTCATGTTCCCTATTTCCATACCCTTTCCACTTTGCTACATTGTCAGATTGAGTATGTGACAATTATTTATATGCTCAAATACAATTACTATTTAACTCTTTTTTTCCTAGGCAAAATAGAGAATACTAAACAATAATACTGAACTAAAACTTTAACATTTTTTCATGAGATTGAATTTCCATTCCTTTAGTAATAATTGCTGCTTCTCAACATCCTTTAAAAATCTCATGGTAGAAAACACTATTGTCATGATTGAAATGGAGGTGAGCCGAGGCACAAAGCTTTAAGCACCTTTAATTTATTGGTAAGGCTAGCAGTTACCAATAGAAATGTCTTTAGTCCCTCAGCAAGCCAAAAGACCCCGAGTGAGGACAGCCATAATTTTTACAGACAAAAGGAGAAGCATCCAAAAACTAGAAGGTAGCATTGTGATTGCTTATAAGGTCAGAATCATCATAGATATGGAGAATAGTATGATGGGATAGACCTCAGGTATATGGGGCTAGCAACTACCCCTCCTTCCATCTCATTGCTGATTGATTGTTTTCACTTACATGGTTAGCACATGGATAACAAACCAGACTTCCTTGAAGGACAACTAATGAAATAGAGAGAAAAGATTTCTTTTAATTAAAGTGATTTATAGGGAAACTGAACTTTTAAACTTAACTCAATGAAGAAGACTGAACTTCTGAACCTAGGAACTTCTGATCTTAAAGATAAAGAAATGCAACTTAGGCAATTATACAAAATGTTGGCAGTGATACAGAATACAATCAATTACAAAGATGGAGACAGTATCAATTTGATTTTCTCATTGTAGTAAAAATTTATGAGAAATACAAAAGAAACAAAATTATTTTGCTCCAAAAGGAGGTTGAATAGGTATAGTATGACAAGAATTATATCACCAAGGGTTGCCTAACAGTTCATCATCTTCATTGAGAACTGAGTAGAAATATGTGGTAATAGATAATATAGAAGATTTATTAAGTACTAACTGTGTGCCAAGCACTATACTAAGTGTTAGGGATACAAATATAGGCAAGGAAAATTCCTTACCTTCTGGGTGCTTTTATTCCAAAGGGGAATGGGGACATTGAGACAAAAGCTCACCTATCAGAGCTGGGGGACCCAATGACAGAGTCTTGCGTGGAGATTGTGTGGGGAGATTGGAGGTGATAGCTGAGTAGAGTTCATATCCTTCCTCAGACACTTAACTAGTTGCATGACCCTGGGCGTTTCACGTAAACACTATCTGTCCCAGTTTTACCAGCGTTAAAATGGGGACAGTAAAGTTGTAAGGATTGAAAGAGCTTAGCATAGTACCTGACATGTAAGATATGCTTAATAAATGGTTATTCCCTTTCTCCTTTCCTTAAAGAAGGCATGATGTAGAGTGGGAAGGGAAGTGGTGGTGCATGGATTCCTGGGTCCCTGACAAAAATAAGGCGAAAGCTCACCTATCAGGACCTAGGGAACCAAGGGATGGAGTTCAGATAAGCACTGGGAAGAAATTAGAAATGATAGAAATGTTGCTGCAAATGAGGAACTTAAGTTAGATAAAAGGAAAAAATTTCCTTATAGGATCATTAAATATTAGAATGATTTACTGAGAGAGGTTATAAAATCTCCTATTCAAGATGTTTAAAAATCAAAGGAATTGTTACCTGTCTAGTTTTAGGTAGGTGTGTCTCTTTTTAAAATTTGGGAGATGAACAGCGGATAAACTTGAAGCCTCCGGACAAAATTTGGTTACATCTGAATGATTATCAATGGTTAATTGTGAACTTAAGAATTCTAACTCAAACTTAATAGTTTAGAAAAGTTATCTTGGACTATTTCATTTTATATAAAATATGCTGTACAAAAACCTGTTTTCCTTTGGATATGGTCTTTCTCACCTCTTTGTCTCTGTGCCTTTTGTACTGGTGATCTCCGGGAATGGACTCCTACCTTATCTCTGCCTCTATATCTTATAACATGTAGCTCAGGCACTATCTTCTGTATGAAACCTTTCTGGAATTCCCTCCCCTCCCCAGCTGCTAGTGCCATCCCTCCCATACTACTTTTTATTTTAACTATTCTTTATGTATTCACTTTATATTTGTGCTGTGTATACTTATGTATATACTTATCTCTTTCATTAGAATGTAAGCTTTTTGCCAGTAGAGATTGTTTCATTTTTTTGTACTTTTGTCTCCACACCAAGAACAATGCCTAACACATAGTAGTTGTTTAAGAAATGCTTGTTGGTTGCTTGATAGAGAGGCAGGATGACCTGGAGTTAAGTCCTGTCTCTACCCCACATGTCTTTGTAATCTTGGGCTAGTCCTATATCTCCTTAGTGCCATAGTCAACTCTCTTAAGAATGAAAGCTAATCAGATATGGACCTGAGAGCATCCTCTCTGGGCATTTCTTATACCAGTGAAATCACAGGTCCAAACAAAAACAAAACAAAAAATAAATTATTATTATTCTTTTAAATGGTAAAATGGTATAGAAAAATAAGGATTGTAGGTGAGAAATTGGAGTTTTAAAATGAGTTGCATATCAATTTTAGAAAGTAAGGTATAGACAAGTAGCAATCAAGGAGTTTTCAGTGTCTGTTGCCTTCACCCAGTACTAGGGTTTCACTTTTAATCATTCATTAAAGGCTTAATGAAGTATACTGAGGGAAAAAAGACATCCAAAAAATGATAAGATAGTTTCTACCGGCTATTTTTATGAGAAGTTATCAAAGATATGTTAATTGCTAGATCCCATGGCCTTTTTTAAACTGTCATCCTTTTTATGAACTGCTGAAGCATTTGATGCTGTTGACAGTGACTTCCTGGGTTTTGATTGTCCTTTCTCTTTCCTTTTTTCATCAAAACTCTCTGACCACTTCTTAGTCTCCTTTTCTTGTATCATGTCCTACTCCCTATACATGGATTATACCCCAGGGCCCTCTTCTGTCATTTCTCTGCACTCTTTTCCATTCTCATCAGCTCCTAGGGAATCAAATATTATCTCTATGTAGATGACTTCCTAAATCTACATATCTCACCTTTATCTCTCTTCTGAGTTTGATTCTCATATCTCCATCTATTGGCAAGGTATCTCTACCTTCATGTCCTATAAGCATTTCAAAGTTAACACATCCGAAACTGAACTCACTATCTTCCATTTGAAACCTCATTCTCTTCCTGGTTTCTTTAATGCAGATGAAAGATTCACTATCCTTTCAGTCACCCAGCTTCTCTAATTGGAAGTCGTCTTTGACTCTTCTCCTTTTTTCCTCCATCCAATCATTTGGCAAACCTTGTGGATTCTGCCTCCATCAAATGCCCATGTACATACCATTTTTTTTCCACTGAGTATATACTGCCTTAATTTAGGACTTCTTGAATTCTTACTTATAATGTTGTGACAGTACCCTAATTGGTTTTCTTCTAGTCTCTACCCTCTCTATTCAATCCACTGCTAAAGTGATATTCCTAAAATTCTTAAAGGCTATGCTTTCTAATAGAATTAGTAGAGTGAGGACAAAGATGTATTCTGTTTCTCAAGTTAAAGGCCATTTTAATTTTGTAATACACTCAAACTTACAACTTTGATGAAGACAGAGGAACTTTGGGGTCTTGGCCCCTTATGCCCCTTCCAAATCTAAATATCTCAGAATAACGAAAAGTTATAAATTAAATCTTGAGTCTGTTTTGAAGGCTGATTGTCTGGTATATTGTCCTCTATCTTGGCCTAAACTAGACACTTTTTTATAATATGAACTAAAAATAGCTATCATAGGATCATAGCTTTGGAGCTAGAAGGGACTTTTGAAGTCATCTAGTCTCTCTCATTTTTATTTTATTTTTATTATCTCACATTAATAAACACCAAATATAAAGGGCATTTGCATATATATCATAGAAAGGAGGACTGCACAGGAAATTACTTTTCTCTGTTATGTACAGCTTGCTTTTCTTTTAATAAATTCAACCTGTAGCATTCAAAGTTATCCTCCTTATCAGTCTCGTTTTGTGGCCTCCCTTCTCTTTTCTCCATTTTTGAACAGGCTGATTCAGTGACCTCCTCTTCTTTTCCTTGTCCTTTTTCTTTTGGTTACTCTATCCTTATCCTCTCTTTCTCCTGCCACTGGTGGGGTGTGGTGGGGGGCAGAGGTGGAAGGGTGGAAGGAAAAGAGGAAAATAAAGATTTTGTAATATATATAAATATATGTATATCTTATTTACATACATACATACATACATACATACATACATACATACATACATATGCACAGATATCCCTAGTCAAGCCAGCCAAATTCCCATGTTGGCTGTGTATAAAAATAGGTCTCATTTTGCATCTTGAGTTTACTACCTCTCTTTCAAGAGGTAGACAGTGAGCTGGAGCCGAGATGGCAGAGTAATGGGAAGTAGTAGAGATCTTGGTCCCTCTTTCTCCACTAGAAAAGGCTTCCCCAGAAATATCTAGAAAAACACTAGACCAAATCCTTTTGGGGAAGAATCTAAGGAAAAAGTAACAATGAGTTATTTTTAGCCAAAATTATCATAGGGAGACACACAGAGATACCTGTAGAAACTGAGGACAAGGTCTGACCAGGAGTCCCTGCATAGCATATCCTTCCACTCTGGGAGAGGTTGGGTACCAGAATAAGAGGAAGTCCTAGACCCATACCAGGATACTGCAAGAGGAGCAGGTATCAATAAACAGCTCTATTGCCTACTGTCCATTACAGATCACAAATCAAGAGCTGAGAAGAGGGCTTTTGTCCAGGGGTGCTCTTCTGGACATAGGGAAAGAGCAAGTTTAGAATCAAGTAGCAACTCTGTGGCTTGTCCCCCCTCCCCCCGCCCCCACTCACACAAGCAGAGCAGGGTTTCAGTTTCAGCTTTTAGCTTAACCTGAAGCCTGCAGAATAATCAAGATAGGAATTGCAAATTTATGGGAAACCTATAGGTCTGTCTCTTTGAATCAACAGGACTTCTTATCTGGCAGATAGGGTTTGAATCCAATAGCAGTCTCCTGTTGCTCTGTCCCAAACCTAGGTCAGGAACTCTAAGAACTCAAACCACGGGGCAGCTCTGAGACTTCATCCTGAAACAGATCACTTTGGGCAGATCCCCAGTCTGAGCTGTCCTTGAGATCCTGGAATAATATAACATTCAGTACCCCTGAAAAGCAGCAACAGGAGCATAGTAGACCTTCCCTTCCGAAGTACACAGAGCCTGACCCTAACATGAAGTCCAGAGTCAGGAAGTTGTCTGGAAAAAGGAATAAACAGAAGAATAATTCCACCATAAAAACCTATTATGGTAACAGGATGCTCAAAACAAATTCAGAAGAGAATGATTCCAAAACATTTACAAGTAAAGCCTCAAAGAAAATCACAGCTTTGGCACAAATTCAACAAGAATTTGTGAAGCAAGAGTTGAAAAAAGAAAACATTAAAAATGTTTCTATAAGTGAATTGAAAGCTCTAGAAGAAAAAAAAACTAAAAAGAAATGTGAACTATGGAAGAAAGAATTGGAAAGAATTAAAGTGACACAAGAGGTGCAAAACCTTGCCTAAACAACAAACTCCCTGAAAATTAGAATACAGCAAACAGAAACCAAGGATTCCATGAGACACTAAGAAATATTAAAACAATGTCAAAAGACTTAAAAAAAATTACAAGAAAGTGTAAAGTATCTCATAGCAAAAACAAACAAAAGTCCAAAAAAACCAAAAAACAAACCTGGCTTGGAAAACAGAATAAAGAGAAAAAAAAATTAAGAATAATTGGACTTCCTGAATGCCATGAGAAAAAAAAAAAGAGCCTAAACATCATGATTTCAATATATCTTAAAAGAAAACTGCCCAGATATCTCAGAATTAGAGATCAAAGTGAAAGTAGAAAGAATCCAGAAGTCACCTCTTGCAAGAAACCCCAAAACTAAAATTCCTGGGAACATTATAGCTAAAATTCAGAGCTTCCAGGTCAAAGAAAAAATACTAAAAGCAGCCATAAAGAAAGGATTCAAGCACTGAGGAGCCACATGATTTAGCATTTACCACTGTAAAGGAGCAGAAGCTTGAAATAAGATATCCTAGAAAGCAAAGAGTATTATGATCAAAAATAGCTTACTCAGGAAAACTGAGTATGATCCCTACAGGGGAGAAATGGATTTTTAATGAAATTGAGAACTTCTAAGCATTCCTAATGAAAAAAAAAACAGAGGAAATTTTAAAGTATACACATAAAAGTTAAGAGAAACATCAAAAGGTAAACACAAATAAGCTGTCACAAGGGAGTAAACAAGGATAAAGGCTTAAATTCAAATATGGAAAAATGATACATATCCCTTCCGAACCCTATCATTATCAGGGATCTTAGAAGGATTTTGATTAGACTACCAGTGGTGGAGAACTTGCAGCCTTAAGGCTCCATGTGGCCTTCTAGGTCCTCAGGAGAGGCTTTTGGACTGAGTTGAAGTTTTACAGAACAAATCTTTTTTATTAAGGGGATTTGTTCTGTGAAGTTTGGGTTCAGTCAAAGGCCCACAATTGAGGACCTTGAGGATGCAGGTTCCCCACTCTGGCTTATGAGCTATTTTGTTATGTCTTACTGCTCTTAAGAGAAAAATGAGTAAGAGAGGAAGAATAATGTACTAGGGAGAGAAGGGAAATGAAGATTAGAGAAAATTATCTCATGTAATCAGGTTATACAAACAGATATGTATACAGTCTGAGTATGAGGGTATGGCTATGAGCTAGGTGCACCCTCAGTTACATTAATTTATGTTTCTCTAATTATCAGTGATTGGGACCTTTTTTCAGTATGTTTACTGTCAGCTTTGATTTCTTATTTTGAAAGTTGTCTGTTCGTATCCTTTGATTATTTATCTATTGTGAAATGCCTCTTGTTCTTATATATTTAAATTGGTGCTTTGTATATATAGTTACAATATCTTTCTCAGGGTAACTTGCTAAAAATTTTTCTCCAGTTACATGTTTCTTTTGTAATTTTAGCTATTGATTATATTTGTGCAAAACTTTTAAAATTTTACATGATCAAAATTGTTTATTTTATCTGTTGTAATTTTCTCCATCCCGTGTTAGGGCATGAACTTTCCCCTATATTTAGATCTGAAAGATAATTTCTTCCTTGCTCCTCGTGTTTTTTAAGTGATGTCACTCTTTATGTATGTCTAATAATGTATCTGTTTGGGACTTTTCTTGGTATTCATCATGAGATGTTGATCTATAATAAATTTCTGCCGGATTGCTTTCTAGTTTTGCTAGCTGTTTTTGTCCCATAGTTAGTTGTTACCCCAATAGCTGGAATTTTGGATTTCATTAAAAACTAGGCTAAGGCTACTAGATTCATTGTTTATGTTCTGCACTTTTGTTCTTCTGATCTACCTCTCTTTTACAACCAGTACCAAATCATTTTGATGATTATTACTTTGTAGTATAATATCAGATTTGGACTAGTTGGCCTCCTTCCTAATTATTTCCCTTGGAATTTTATTTATGGGATCATTATTTCTTAAGATCAATTTTGTTATTATATTTTCTACTCTATAAAATAATCTTTTGTAATTTCATTGATATGGCATTGAATAAATTAGTTTCGTTTATTATATTGGCTTGGCCTGCCCATGAACAATTACTATTTCTCCAGTTATCTACATCTGTCTTTATATTTATGAAGAATGCTGTGTGGTTATATTCATATAGTTCTATGTGTATTTTGTTAGATTCATAAATTCTGTAGTTATTTTGAATGACATTGCTCTTTCTCGTCCTGTTGTGTTTTCTTGGTAGTGTTTATAGAAATGCTAATGGTTTATGTGAGTTTATTTTATATCATAAAATTTTCCTGAGTTTATCATTTGTTTATTAATTTTGGTTGTATTTTTAGGGTTTTTTTTGTCCAGACCTTCATAGTATCTCAAAAAACCTCTGTTTTCTTTGCCTTTATTTGCTTGGTCTGCTTTCTATTACGTATATAGTATCATATTAAGCAGTAGTGGTGAGAAAGGACATCTTTGCCTTACCGAGCCTGATTATATTAGAAAAGTTTCCAGCGTTTCTCCATTACATCTAATCTTCACTATTCACATTTTAGATACATACTCCTATCTAAGGAAAAGTTTATTCTCATGTTTTCCAGTGTTCTTAACAAATTAAAGTTGAATCTTGTTGAAAGTCTTTTCAGCATATATTGATATAGTCATGTGGTTTTAATTTTTTTTGTTATTGATATCATTTATTATGCCTTTCCTAATATTGAATTAGCCTTTCATTTCTTATATAAATCCAAGCTTGTCATGAGGTATAATCTTTTAAAATACATTGTGATAGCCTATTTGTTAGTGTTTTAGTTAATATTTTTGTATCAATGTTCATTAGGTATATTGTACTTTTATCTTTTTGTTCCTGCTTTATCTCACTTAGGTTTTACTATCCGAACCATGTTTGCATCATAGAAACAGTTTTGAAAAGTCCTGTCTTTTTCTTGCCTTCTTTTTTTCCCCCAAATAGTCTATGTAATTATTGGTATCACTTGTTCTTTGAATGTTTGATAGAATTTCTAAATCCATTTGGTTCTGGAGGTTTTTTTTTTCCCCTTTGGGAGCTTATTTGTAATTTGTTTCCTTTTTCTGTTATTTCAGCCCTGTCATTTAACAGCTGAGGAAATTCAGGCTCAAAGGAATTAATTGACTTGCCACAGGTCACAGTGATATTAAGGGCAGAACCAGGATTTGAACCCTTCTTTTCCAAGTCCAGAAGTTTTTTCAATTGGCTGGCAAGGCAGAAACTAGGTCATTTTAGATTCTAAGTTATGTGTGAATGGGGTCAACCCTTGCTTTAGTATAAGTGCAGTTGTACCTGGTGGTTATGGCTCTTCTTTTACCTACCCTTTGACTCTTTCTACTTCATGGCAAGTCAAATGAAGGGAAATGGTTTTATGGCATGGTGCAGTGGTACTTGGAGTGAGATAACTTGGATTCAAATCCAGACTGTGCCATTTACTATCCATGTGACTTTGGCCAAGACATTTAACTTCTCTGAACCTTAATTTTCTTCTGTATAAAATGAGAGAATCTTTTCCAGCTCTAAATCTATGCTTTTGTAGATCATATAAACATATGGATCAATGGAAGAGAGGTAATTAGAAGGCAGGGTCTCTAGTTAAGAGGTTGGTAAAAAAACATGA
Source organism: Trichosurus vulpecula (assembly GCF_011100635.1). Lineage (NCBI taxonomy): Eukaryota > Metazoa > Chordata > Mammalia > Diprotodontia > Phalangeridae > Trichosurus > Trichosurus vulpecula. The sequence continues at coordinate 148,569,176 of NC_050577.1, forward strand.
ATCGGCAGCTCGGGGAACTTAGCATAGTATTATGGGATTTTTCAAAAGGAGGAGACATCAGACATCAATTAATCTTTATGGATTAGGAAACTGAATCTTAGAAAGGTTAAGTGATTTTCCTGGGGTCTCTGAAGTGAGAGAGTTGATAATAATGTTACAAGAAGGAGGTAATATAGGAATGTATAATAAGGGAAAGAAATGTGTAATAGGGAGTGGGGATATTCAGAAATTTCTTCTGTGCTGTTAAGTTTCTACTCTTAATTTGAATAAATTTTTATGATTCAAATTTATATTTTTATTGGATTAATGACTGCACTGTTAACAGCTAAATAGTTTGATGATTGCTTCTTTTCATTACTGAGATATAAACAATGTCTTTTGCTATTAAAAAAAGTTTTTTCTTTGCTATTCATTTAGGTTTTTTAGTTCTGTGTTCAAGTGTTAGTGTTTGGTGGATCACAATTTTAGGTGGAGTGTGAGGAGAATCATATTCCCTAAATGTAACGTTATTAGTAGTGTGAGCACTCCTACAGTCTTCCTATTCACTCTTATTATCAGCTATTTTCTTGAAAGCAAAGATTGCAGAATTTACCTTTCTCATCCAATTTATCACCCTTCTTTTCATTTTAATGAATTTTTAATCCATTAACATTTAAAATTATGAGAGTTAGGGTTATAGTTTCCTCCATTTGCCTTAAATTTTGTTTTTTCAAGTTATCATTTTTCCTTCTCTTCTGTTGTAAACACAGTACTCTCTTTCTTCATTTACTTTAGCTTAGTCTTTTTTTTTTTAAGGTTGCTCTATTTCTACTGATTCTCCTCCCCTCACTTGATGCTCCCTCCTCTTTGTTACCCTTTCCCTTTGGAGTTTTGCTTATTAATTCCTTCTTCTTTCCTGCTTTTTATCTGGTTATTTAATTTTTTCCCTCCTTTTCCCCACTTTCTGTAAGATAGATTCCTCCTTTCTTTCCTCCCCTTCAACTAGTCTTGTTCATTAGTTTTTTAAATTTTTTTGTGCCCGTTTCTTTCTATTCTATACCCTTATTTTCTAGTTCACAACTCCTGTAATTATCTAGTTGTTTTCTATTCTCTCTGTTTCTTATGAATCAAAATTTCCTAGGTATCTATTCTGGCAGTTTCTCCCACTGTCTTCTAGAGCTAGCCATGCACATTCCTCTTTTCCATTGGGCCTCATTCCCAGAACAATGCCAGTTATTGCCAGTGTCATGACACTGCCCCATTTTAGGACCCCTCCTCACCAGGTCCCTGACTATGTAGCCCACCAAATTTGTAGGCTTCCTCTGGTTGCCTTTATTTTCCTATTTGTCTCAACATCTCTATTTCCTGAGTCTCTGCTTTCCCACTCTGTCAGGTGCCAGTTGCCCCAGAGGTTCCAACTCTCTTTACCCCCAAGGTAGGAGGAATGGTCTTTCCAAGCGCCATAACTCTCAGGCGAGACCCGGCACAAGGTCCTCGTCTTTCATAGAATATTTCTCTTCACCCATAGGAACATTCATTAATGGAGCTTCCTCCCACCAACTAAGCAAGATTTCCCTCCTTTCCAATTTTTTCTCTTCACCTTCTCGCTTGTAGGTTCTTCTTTTCCTGAGAGACCACATTAGTCACTTTCCCTTCATTGCTGACCCTAGATTTGCCCTGGACATACATTCTTCTCTATCCCCCTATTTCTCTCTCTCTCCCTTCATGCACCTCCTCCAGTTTTGTTATATAGTCTCACACACACAAAAAAAAACTACAACATTGATTTAATTGTGGGCAAGGCCAGGCCTTGCCTACACTTTTACCTCCATTTGACTCGTGCCTGTCTCCTTGTGTACCTTTAGAAAGAAGTGTCTTATTGGTCTTTCTGCTGACACTTGCTTTTCTTGAGTGGTGCATTCATTCACTCCTCTTGCATTTCTTTGTTTGAGGCTTTTGAGAAGCAAATAATTTCTTCATTTCTGGTCTTCTTTTTAAAAATGTTTCAAATGTCTATTATTAAATATCCATCATTTTTCATTTTGTTAAGCTCAGATTTGCAGGGTGGGTCACCCAAGGGTGCATCCTAAATTCCATTATTCTGTTCCTTCCTATAGTTTCAGGTAGGTTCAGAATCATCTTGTGTCATTTGAATTTCCTTTAATTTTTTCAGAATTGAATTGTTAAATTTAACCACTATTTGTCTTGGAGTTTGCAGCCTTAGGTTTTTTTTTCTGGAGGTGATCTGCGAATTCTTTCAATTGATATTTCATTTCCTGTGTTCAGAAGTTCTGGGTAGTTCTCTTGTATTATTTCTTTAATTATGGTTTTTAGAAGTCAGGAGGATTAGAATAAATATCTAGTCCTCCATCTTGTTGGGCATGTCTGGCTATCTTGCAAATGATCACACATGTCTTATGCGACTGCTTCCTGCCAGTGTTGACGTGACATGACACCTTATCAGCAATGGCTTATTTTCTTTTTCCATGCACTAGACACTCTCATGTATTTACAGTCAGTGCAGCACTGTGAACCCTGGAATGTTACTTTCCAAACCGCATCTGAGGCAAGTGGTTGGCCAGAGATAGGGGACACAAGTTTCCTCTTTTCTTCCCTAAGATCAAGGTAGTCAAACACTGTGGTTATACTCTGTCCCTCCATTAGACAATAAGAATTCCTTAGAATAATTTAAGCTTCTTTTGGGCAGTGACTTGTTTTAAGTCTCTTAGGGCTTTTAGTTATCCCTTGATCCAGTCTTGATCCTTTGGCTTCTGTCTTTTCCCTAGTGATCCCAAGGCCTTTCTCAGAACCAACCCAAATGGGTAGCCCCTTCCTCATCAGGATTCCTTACAGGCCATACCTTTGCCTGATCTTGTCTTCTTCATCTGGCTTCCTGTGCCTCACAGGACACAATCTGCCATGAAGTCGAACACTGAGCATTGAGCAAAAAGCCTTGAATAGTTTGTACCTTACTCCCTCAAAGTGCCTCTGCCTAGCCTCTATTAATCTGCTTCAGTGATGAGCTTACTCCCCCTCCCTTTTATTTTTCCTAGTGACTCTGAGCACCTAGCTCGTTTTACAAACTGCATTCCTCGTACCCATCTACTTATTCCCTTACTTATTTTTTTTTTACTATTTACAATTTTTACTATTTACTATTTACCACTTTTACTATTTTACTCCCCATTCATCCATCCTCCCCACCTCTAGATTTACTCTTCCTTTCGACTTTGTTATCTGGATTGCCCACTCCATAGTTAACATGCTTGTTTTAATCTTTAATATTTTCATTTCCCATTCTGTCCCTCTTCTGCTGTTACTAAGATCTGACTCCATCCTGATGATATAGTATCCCTGGTCATACTTTCCAGTGCCTTTTATAGTTTCATTTATACCCTCTAATTAAATCACTGTTCATGGTGACAGAGTCAGAATATTCTTTGTTTTCCATTGCTATTTCCAGACTCTTTTATAACCACTATCACTCTATAACCTCTTCTCCTTTGAGGTTCATTTGGTCCAAATTTATCACCTACATAATCAAGATTCTGGTAGCTAACTCAACTCAACATCTGTAAAACAGAATACTCCCAGGTGTTTGGAATTGCAATCTAAGTGTCATCCTCAGCTCCTCATTCTTACCTATCCCACATATCCAGTCTGTAGCCAAGTACTTTTAATAGCCTTCTGAATAATCTCCCTGACTGAAGTCTTTTCTCACTCTGACACATCTACTCAGCTGCCAAAGTAATCACTGGTCTGACAACATCCCTCCTCTAATCAATAAACTGTAGTGACTCTTATGTGCTTCCAGAATCAAATATAAAATTCTCTATTTGGCTTTTAATACCCTTGAAAAATTGACTCCTTTATATCTTTCCATTCTTAAAATTTGCCCCCACAGACTCCACATTCTAGCAACACTGGCCTTCTTACTATCCCTTGGGTACGTACTGTCCCTTGGATTCCATCTCCTGGCTTTTTGCCTTTACACTGGCTGTCCCTCATGCCTATAATATTCCCATTCTCATTCTCTCTCTCCCCAACCCTAAGATACTGTCTTCCCTCTGGGATTTCCTCCCATTTATACTGTATATGTCTTTAAATGTACACTATTCTTTGCATTTTGTTTTCTTCACTAGAATATGTTTCTTGAGGACAGTGACTGCCATTTGAAACACATTGGCCTTTTTTAAAGCCTGTTTTTTCAGAACTGTATTTCAAGAAAACATAAATGAAGACTGTGCAGGACAAAAACTAAGTTGTCGCAACTTTTTGAAAAAGAAAATAATAATAAATTAAAATAAAAGTTTTAAAAATCTAGGCTCTAAACCTCCAAATATCTTACAAAATATGAATGACCAAAAATTCTATTCCTATGGACTGAGCACCCACATGTAAGGAGGGGAACCACATTTGGCTCGAGGAGGAGAAAAAGGAGGAGGTGGAGGTGACAGGAGCGTTCCCCAACTTCTGCTTGAGTTGACTGGTTGGGTCCCCACAGGGCAGCTTCTACTAAGCTCAGATAATATGATTAAGACAGTGAATACAAAACATTATCCTAAAACCTGGTTCACTCCTTCCCACAAATACACATAGCATCCATAGGTGGAATAAACTTTTTACACCAAAATAATACTGAGGCACATATGTAAGAAATATGTGTGACAAAGGTTTAACTCACAACACCTGCCCTGGAAGTCCTCCTTTCTGTATAGAGACCTCATGCAGAACCCTTTGTTATTGTTGTTTGTCGTTTGTCCTCAAACCAACAGACATTTCCTAAACATCTACTATGTGCCAGGCACTGTGCTAAGAGCTCCAATGTAGTTCTGGTTTCCTCTTTTTCATCTTTGATATACAGAGGGAATGAAAGATGGGGAAGTGAAGAATAGTGCCTGAGTTGTCTTCCTTTTGTACCCCATGTCACTTTTTTCCCCCACTGAAACTTTTTTCCTCTACTGCCTGCTGAATCGTAATAAGCTACTTCCTCAATCTGGCTTCAGCCTATCTTGTTTTCTATGCTTCAGCCAAAATCTGATCGTTTTCTGTCCTCTTCTCTTTACCCTGTCTTTTTTATAATGCCTGTGATAGACTTAATTTTTGACTTAATTTTCTTCAAGTTTTAGATACTACTTTTGCTATAAAACTTTCCCTAACCTTTTCAGGTGAAAATGATCTCTACTGTATCAGACAGAAGTGTCTGCATTTTGCCTGGCTATTTCATCTTGCTTTCTTTTTTATTATAATTATTTGTATACTCTTTTTTCTGTTCAGAAAATTTTTGATGGCAGGACCTGCTTTATCTATGTGCATACACATTCTCTCACACATAGTAGATGCTCGATAAATTTCTCTTGAATAGAGTTTTAATTGAACTGGCTTTGTGAGTTGGAAAATGGTCTATAGAATCTAGTTTAGAACTGAGCAGTCAGATGAGGCCCAAATTAAATTGAGATGTGAAACAACCAGATTATTTCCAGAGGAACTTATGCTCTCAGTAGTCTGCTGCTAATTTCAAGTATTTAATTTTAGATAGCTTGGAGGTCTTCTTTATTAGATTCAGCCTTTTGTCTGCCTTGTTTGTCCTTTTGGCTCCTGACTGCAACATCCAAATGGCTTCACTTTACCTCCCAGCTTTGTGTTAGCTGGAAAGTGGACAAACATATTCATCATCCAAGTCATTGAGAAAAATTCTGGCTAACTCAGAGCCTTGTAAAGGTCTCAGGATACTCTACTACAGATTTCTTTCCGAGTTGGGTTTTTGATAAAATATTTCTCGTTATATCCTTCTCCAATTCAAATTATCTTTGCTAATAATGTTATTTGCTTAAATTTACCATGTGCTTTCATTACCGTTTGGAACACATGCTAGTTTTATACTTTAAAGTTTATGATGTTCTGTCATTTGTAGCATCTCTAAGAGAAAATTAGAGTTAAAAAAAAAGATAAACTTTTGAGGCAGTTAGATACTTGGAGTTGATGAAAGTATGGTGCCATTTCCCAGATGCATTTTTGCTTAATCTATCTTCTTAATTCTGGGTTTAGCCCATCTTACATGGACATGTCTAATATGTATTTCTGGTGAAATAACTCAGTAGACTGGTGGTGTAATTATTGATTGATATAATCTGGTCAAAATGCATTTTCAGCTATTTTCCTCCACTTCAAGATTTTATAATTGAAGCAATTTCTGCTCAGTGAATACAGTTCTCTTTGAGAAAGCCCTATAGTACAGAAATAGTGCTTGCTGAAGTCAATTAAGTGTTATTTTCAGATAGGAAAAACCGGAGGACCTTGATATCTAGCTATAAAGTAAATTGGTGACATTAGATTTACTAAGTAGAAAAATTAAAGTATTCACAGGATACAAAAGAATTTTCAGAATTCTTCCAGTGGATTTACCTGCTATTTTTAAAATGTACTGATGAGATAACCTTTAATTTCAAATGCTTGAGATTTGTAATTTCTTGAATTGCAATGAAGAAGTAAGCAGAATTTGTCTAGAAATGTGCATTTTTCCCCAAATGAAAATAATCACAGCATTTTTGGAACACCACTTTGTATGTGTACATGCAAACAGTTCACTGTTAAAGAACTTTTATTTAATGTTCTGTCTTTCCCACAATTTTATTTAATTATTTGGCAAACAAAAAGATTGTAATAATTGAAATTATAATAATTGAAGGAATTTCCTGTGCTGTTTGTTCCCAGGTGTTCTAGATGTTCTCATGCTTAGAACTCATATATTTTTCCTTTTTGAATAGTAAATGATGGTTGGCTTCTTCAATTTTTTTTTTTAACCTAGCCTGTGATTCACAGGTAGCTAGGAACTAAGTGTTCTGATTATATCTCAGGACTTCTGGAGAAAATAGAGGACCCACCAACATGTAAAGTGGGAAGCCCTTTCCTATTATAGCTTTCTTGTGGACAAGAGTCACATGAAATAGGCAGGAACGAATGGGTTGTGAAATCACACATGGAATATTTGAACATTTGACATTATGGTGGAGGAACATTTCTATGAAAAAACGAATTGAGAGTTTCAGCATGGGATGTCTGAAACATATTGTTTCCCCCTCTACCTCTGTAGTAGTTAGGGTGAGGTTCTCCCCTCACTTCTCAAAATATACCTTCTAGGACTGGAAATCCCTGTTTTCAGATACAAACTACTGGTATCCTGGGATAAATCATGTATATAGCATTCCTTCTGTGGTAGAACAGTTTCCTGATGCAGCATCCCTCACCCTAACACAGCTTTCTCCCCACACATAACTGGGACATAGCTTTCTTTGACCTCAACTTCCTCCCCTCATGAAACCTGTTTGCTCCATGCTTCTGTGATCTAGCTTCCTAGCCTAGGGCATATAAAAAGCCTGAGCCATGTGGACTCTTGCTTTTCAGACTTGGTGTTTGCCACACAGGAGTCTTTGTACCCTGATGACTAACCAGATAGATGGAGACAAGGGGGTCGAAACTAGAGAAGCCAAGTGTTGCTATGTCTTTGGTGAATATCTTTGCTGGGTTAGGGCAAAGTAAACTTCTTCCTTGTTAAATATTCAGTGATTCAAGAGTGCCTTGTCTCAACATAGAGTGCTGGCTTTAGAAAGGCACTTAGAACACTGTTCAGTATAGTTCAGCAAGCACTAATGTGTCTACTTTGTACACGGTACTGTTTTGATTGGTGAGAATATAAAAATATAACAATAACTTTAGTTGTCGCAATTACTTAAAAATAATTTTTCATTGTTGTTTACCTACTAAGATTTTCTGTCCCCCCCTTTCACTTTAGTAGTAGTAGTAATTTTGGCAAATTGTTAAAAATGTATTCGTTATTTTGAAACTCTAATTTCTTTTACTAGTTTTATGCCAGTCTTATATTGTAACTTTTTTTGTTGTGATTTAATTGTTCTTTTTTATATTTAATTTTTTTATTTTTAGTTTACAACACTAAGTTCCACAGCTTTTTGAGTTCCAGATTTTCTTCCGCTTCCTTCCAATCCCTCCCTCCCCCAAGACCGCATGGAATCCGATATATGTTCTACACATACCTTCGCATTAAACATATTTACACAATAGTCAAATTGTAAAGAAGAACCGTGATCAATGGAGTGAATCATGAGAAAGAAGAAATAAAACAAAAAAAAAAAAGATAGAGAAAAAAAAAGAGAGTGCAGATAGTTTCCTTCAATCCACACTCATACTCCATAGTTCTTTATCTGAATGTAGATAGCTCTTTCTGTTATGAGACCTTTGGGGCTGTCTTTGCACCTTGTATTGCTGAGAAGAGCCAAGTCTATCAAAGTTAGTCATCACAGAATCAATGTGTCTGTGGTTGTATACAGTGTTCTCCTGGTTCTGCTCCTCTCACTCAGGATCATATCATGTAGTTCTTTCCAGGTTATTCTGAATTCCGTATCTTCCCCATTTCTTATAGCACAATAATATTCCATTACGTTCCTATACCACAACTTGTTTAGCCATTCTCCAATTGATGGGCATCCCTTTGATTTCCAGTTCTTTGCTACCACAAAAAGAGCTGCTATAAATACTTTTTGTACATATGGATCCCTTTGCCTCTTGTGCGATCTCTTTAGGATACAACAGTAGAAGTGGTATTGCTGGATCAAAGGGTATGAACATTTTTATACCCCTTTGGGCATAGTTCAAAATCCACACATCACCTCCTCAAATAGATCCCAAAAAGAAAAGTCCTAGGAATATTGTCACCAAATTCCAGAGCTCCCAGATCAAGGAGAAAATACTGTAAGCAGCCAGAAAGAAACAATTGGAGTGTTGTGGAAACATAATCAGAATAATCCAAGATCTAGCAGCTTCCACATTAAGGGATCGATGGGCCTGAAATATGATATTCCGGAGGTCAATGGAACTAGGATTAAAACCAAGAATCACCTACCCAGCAAAACTGAGTATCATGCTCCAAGGCAAAATATGGATTTTCAATAAAATAGAGGACTTTCAAGCTTTCTCAGTGAAAAGACCAGAGCTGAATAGGAAATTTGACTTTCAAACACAAGAATCAAGACAAGCATGAAAAGGTAAACAAAAAAGAGAAATCACAAGGGACTTACTAAAGTTGAATTGTTTTGTTTACATTCCTACATGGAAAGATGATATATATGATTCATGAGACCTCAGTATCATAGTAGCTAAAAGGAATATGCATATATATATGTGTGTGTGTATATATATGTGTATATATATATATACACACACATATGTGTGTGTCTATGTATGTATATATGTAGGTGTATATATATAGACAGAGGGCACAGGGTGAGTTGAATATGAAGGGATGATATCTAAAAAAATAAAATCAATTTAAGGGATAAGAGAGGAATATATTGAGAGATGGAGAAAGGGAGAGATAGAATTGGGTAAATTATCTTGCATAAAAGTGGCAAGAAAAAGCAGTTCTGTAGGAAGGGAAGAGGGGATAGGTGAGGAGGAATGAGTAAATCTTCCTCTCATCGCATTTGACCTGAGGAGGGAATACCATAGACACTCAATTGGGTATCTTACCCCACAGGAAAGAAGGAGGAAGAAGATAAAAAAGGAGGGACGATAGAAGGGAGGGCAGATAGGGGGAGGAGATAATCAAAAAGAAACACTTTTGAAAAGGGACAGGGTCAAGGGAGAAAATTGAATAAAGGGGGACAGGTTGGGAAGGAGCAAAATATAGTCAGTCTTTCACAACATGAGTATTGTGGAAGGGTTATACATAATGATACACATGTGGCCTATGTTGAATCACTTGCCTTCTTAGGGAGGGTGGGTGGGGAGAGAATTTGGAACTCAAAGTTTTAAAAACAGATGTTCAAAAACAAAAAAAAAAATTTGCATGCAACTAGGAAATAAGATACACAGGCAGTGGGGCATAGAAATTTATCTTGCACTACAGGAAAGGAAGGGAAAAGGGGATGGGAGGGGAGTGGGGTGACAGGTGCGAGGGCTGACTGGGGATCGGGGCAACCAGAATATATGCCATCTTGGAGTGGGTGGGAGGGTAGAAATGGGGAGAAATTTAAAAGAAAAAGATATTGGTCTATGCCCAGTTTCTGCCATACCATTTTCCAGTTTTTCCAGCAGTTTTTGTGAAAGAGTGAGTTCTCAGCCCAGAAACTGGATTCTTTGGGTTTATCAAAGATTAAATTGCTATAGCTATTGACTGCTGCAACTTGCATATTGTAAAGGCAATCAGTAATGGGAAGATCTTTCCCGCCCATTCACTGGGCTTCAGGGGCGGGGCTTTCAGGGTCCTGGGGGGAGTGGCTAGGACTGGCACCAATGGAAGCCTGTGGTGGGAGGAGCTTGTTTAGTGGTTGGAGCAAAGCTAAGAGGCAGTTGGTAAGGTAGTTGGTGAGAGCAGTTGAGAGATGAAGGAGAGAGGAAGCAGTCAGCTAGCTGGAACACAGCTTGGAGATTGCAGTGGAAGCGGCAGAAGTGGAAGTGACGATGGCAGGTGCTACAAGAGGCAGGACTGACCCTTGTGGAGGCCGGAGAGTGCTGAGCAGGAGCTTGAAGCCAGTGGGTGGTCTTCTTGCTGGAGGGCCCTGGCACTGGGGGGGGGAAGCACCAGTATGGCTTGGCTTGCTGCCATAATGTTTTTCTGTGGCTTCCTGGTCACTGTTGTGAGATGGGCATACTGGTTTTGGAAGATTCTTGCCATGATGTTGAATTGGGGACACTGGTCCATGGGTCTGCTACTTTTGAGTTTCAGTAAATGCTTTAACTCCTCTGCCTTCTCCTTAGAGAATTCCTTATATCCTGCGATTCTGGATCATTCAGGCATATTTATGGTTATCTTTGAAGTCATGAGTTCTGCCTTACTGATATATGTACCTAACCTATTCCACTGATCCACCACTCTGTTGACTTCTCCATCTTGTGTACCTATCCTATTCCACTGATCCACACCCCTGTTTCTTAGTCAGTACCAGGTAGTTTTGATGACTGCTGCTCTGTAGTAAAGTTTAACGTCTGGTATGTCTAGGCCACCTTCCCTAGCATTTCTTTTCATTAATTCCCTTGATATTTTAAACCTTTTTTACTTCCAGATGAATTTTGTCATTATTTTATCCAGCTCTGTAAAATAATTTTTGGTAGTGCAATTGGTATGGTGCTGAATCAATAAATTAATTTAGGTAAAATTGTCATTTTATTATATTAGCTCGGCCTAACCATGAGCAACTCATGTTTTTCCATTTGTTTAGATCTGACTTTATTTGTGTGAAAAGTGTTTTGTAATTGTGTTCATTTGGGCCCTGGGTTTGTCTTGGCAAGTCAACTCCCTATTAGTAATATATAGTAATATATAGGAAAGCCAAGGATTTATGTGGGTTTGTTCTATGTCCTGCAACTTTGCTAAAGTTTTTTATTATTTCAAGTGGTTTTTACTTGATTCTCTAGGATTCTCTAAGTAAACCATCATATTATCTGCAAAGAGCGATAACTTAGTTTCTTCTTTGCCTATTCAAATTCCTTCAATTTCTTTTTCTTTTCTTATTGCTAGAACTAACATTTCTGGTACCAAATTGAATAATATTGGTGATAATGGACATCCTTGTTTTACTCCTGATCTTATTGAGAATGCATCTAGCTTATCCCCATTACATATAATGCTTGCTCATGGTTTTAGGTAGATGCTGCTTACAATTTTAAGTAAGACTTCATTTATTCCTATGCTTTCTAGTGTTTTTAATAGGAATGGATGTTGTATTTTGTCAAAAGCTTTTTCTGCATCTATTGAGATAATCATATGGCTTCTGCCAGTTTTGTTCTTGATATGATTACTTATGCTGATAGTTTTCCTGATATTGAACCGGCCTTGCATTCCTGGAATAAATCCTACCTGTTCATAGAGTATTATTTTTGCGGTAAGTTGCTGCAATCTTTTTGGTAATATTTTATTTAAAATTTTTACATCAATATTCATTAGAGCAATTGGTCTATAGTTTTCGTTCTCTATTTTGACTCTTCCTGGTTTGGGTATTAGTACCATATTTGTGTCATAATAAGAATCTGGTAGGACTCTTTCTTCACCTATTTTCCCAAATAGTCTATAAAGTATGGGAATTAATTGTTCTTTAAATGTTTGATAGAATTCACATGTAAAACCATCTGACCCTGGAGATTTTTTCCTAGTGAATTCATTGATGGGATGCTCAATTTCTTTTTTTGAGGTGAGGTTATTTAGGTATTTTACTTCCTCTTCTGTTAATGTGGGCAATTTATATTTTTGTAAATATTCATGGATTTCCCTAAGGTTTTCAAATTTATGGGCATACAATTGGGCAAAATAATTCTTAATTATTGTTTTAATTTCCTTTTCATCAGAGGTGAATTCACCCTTTTCATTTTTCATACTGGTAATTTGGCTTTCTTTTTAATCAAATTGACCAAGGGTTTATCAATTTTATTGGTTTTTTCATAAAACCACCTCTTAGTTTTATTTATTAGTTCAATAGTTTTCTTGATTTCAATTTTATTAATCTCTCCTTTGGTTTTCAGTATTTCTAATTTGGTATTTAATTGGGGATTTTCAATTTGTTCTTTTTTTAATTTTTTTCAATTGCATGCCTAATTCATTGATCTCCTTTTTATCTCTTTTATTCATGTAAGAATTTAGAGATACAAAACTTCCCCTAAGAACTGATTTTGCTGCATCCCAAAATTTTGGTATGTTTTCTCATTATTGTCATTCTCTTGAATGAAGTTATTAATTGTTTCTGTGATTTGTTCTTTGGCCCACTTATTCTTTAGGATTAGATTAGTCTCCAATTAATTTTTAGTTTATCTTTCCATGGTCGTTTATTACAAATAATTTTTATTGCATTATGATCTGAAAAGGATGCATTGACTATTTCTGCCTTTTCTGCACTGGACTGTGAGGTTTTTATGCCCTAGTACATAGTCAGTTTTTGAGTATATGCCATGTACAGCTGAGAATAAAGTATATTCCTTTTTATCCTCATTTCGTTTTCTCTGGAGGTCTATCGTATCTGTGTTTTCTAAAATTCTATTCACCTCCTTAACTTCTTTCTTATTTATTTTGTGGTTAGATTTATCAAGTTCAGAGAGGGGGAGGTTGAGGTCCCCTATAAGTATTGTTTTGCTGTCTATTTCTTCCTGTATTTCCCTTAACTTCTCTAAGAATTTGTGTGCTATACCACTTGCTGAATATATGTTAAGTAATGATATTGCTTCATTGGCTCTGGTGCCTTATAGCAGGATTTAGTGTCCTTCCTTATCTCGTTTAATTAGATCTATCTTTGCTTTTGCTTTGTCTGAGATTAGGATTGCAACCCCTGCTTTTTTTTTACTTTAGCTGAAGCACAGCATATTCTACTCCAGCCTTTTACCTTTACCCTATGTGTATCCCACTGTTTCCGATGTGTTTCTTGTAACAACATATTGTAGGATTGTGGTTTTTAATCCATTCTCTATCTTCCTCTACTTTATGGGAGAGTTCATCCCATTCACATTCACAGTTATGATTACTATCTGTATATTTTTCTCCATCTTATTTCCCCTCCCCCGTTTATGCTTTTATTTCTCCCCTCTCCCTTCCACTTCTCACAAGAATTTTACTTTTGAACACTGCCCTCCTCAGTTTACCCTTTCTGTTGATTTCCCTCCCTTATCTTATCCTTTTCCCCTTGATACTTCTTCCCTCCCTTCTGTCCCCCTCACTTCTTTCCCCTTCCCCCTTTTACTGCCTGTAGGACTAGTTTGATTTCTATACTTCTCAGCGTATGTTATTCCCTTCTTGAACCAAATCTGATGAGAGTAAAGCTCAAATGTAGCTCTTCTCCCTCCCTTCTTTCCCTCTACTATACTATGTTTTTGTGCTTCTGTGTGTGATGTAATTTACCCTTTTCTACTACCTCCTTACCTCTTCTCCCAGATTCATCCCTTTACATTCCTTAATTATGTTTTTTATCATTATATTAGTTATTTTATACTGGCATCCACAGTCTATTTATATCCCTTTCAGTTGTCATAATAACTGTACTATTCTCAAGATTGGCATATATAACAAATGTAAAACAATATAATCCTATATATGGGTATAAACAGTTTGCCCTTATTGATTAACACGGTTTTTCCCCCCATTTACCTTCTTATGTCTCTCTTGAGTTTTGTATTTGAAGATCAGATGTTTCATTGAGCTCTGGCCTTTTCATCAGGAAGATCTAGAATTCTCTTATTTTATTGAATGTCAATCTCCTTGCCTGAAAAATTATGCTCAGTTTAACTGGGTAGTTGATCCTTGGTTGTACTCTAAGCTCCTTTACCTTTCAGAATATCATATTCCAATTTCTCCTTTCGTTTAATGTAGAAGCTGAAAGATCCTGCATGATCCTGACTGTAGTTCCATGATATTTGAATTGTTTCTTTCTGGCTGGCTGCAGTATTTTCTTCTTGACCTGATAATTTTGGAATTTGGCTATAATATTTCTTGGTGTTTTCAATTTGGGATCTCTTTCAGGGTGTGATTGGTGGATTCTTTCAATGACTATTTTGTCCTCTGGTTCTAGGACCTCAGAGCAATTTTCCTTAATAATTTCTTGGAAGTTTCTGTCCAGGCTCTTTTTTTTCCATCATGGCATTTCGGCAGACCAATAATTCTTTGATTGTCTCTCCTGGATTTGTTTTTCAGGTTAATTGTTTTGCCAATTGGATATTTCAAATTTTCTCTGTTTTTTCATTCTTTAGATTTTGAGTGACTCTTGACGCCTCATAGAGTTAATAGCTTCTCCTTGCTCAATTCTAAATTTTATTTATTTTTTAAAATTTATTTATTTAACATATTTAGTTTTCAGCATTGATTTTCACAAGAGTTTGAATTACAAATTTTCTCCCCATTTCTACCCTCCCCCCATTCCAAGATGACATATATTCTGGTTGCCCTGTTCCCCATTCAGCCCTCCCTTCTGTCACCCCACTCCCCTCCCATCCCCTTTTCCCTTCCTTTCTTGTAGGGCAAGATAAATTTCTATGCCCCATTGCCTGTGTATCTTATTTTCTACTTGCATGGAAAAACTTTTTTTTTTAACATCTGTTTTTAAAACTTTGAGTTCCAAATTCTCTCCCCTTTTCCCTTCCCACCCACCCTCCCTAAGAAAGCAAGTGATTCAACATAGGCCACATGTGTATCATTATGTATAACCCTTCCACAATACTCATGTTGTGAAAGACTAACTATGTTTTGCTCCTTCCCAACCCATCCCCCTTTATTGAATTTTCTCCCTTGACCCTGTCCCCTTTCCGAAGTGTTTGTTTTGATTACCTCCACCCCCATCTGCCCTCCCCTCCATCATCCCCCCCTTTTTTATCTTCTTCCCTCTTCGTTCCTGTGGGGTAAGATACCCAATTGAGTATGTATGGTATTCCCTCCTCAGGCCAAATTTGATGAGAGCAAGATTCACTCATTTCCCCCTCACCTGCCCTCTCCCCTCCTCCCACAGAACTGCTTCCTCTTGCCACCTTTATGCGAGATAATCCACCCCATTCTATCTCTCCCTATCTCCCTCTGTCAATATATTCCTCTCTCATCCCTTAATTTGATTTTATTTCTTTTAGATATCTTCCCTTCATCTTCAACTCACCCTGTGTCCGCTCTCTCTCTCTCTCTCTCTCTCTCTCTCTATATATATATATATATATGCATATTCCTTTCAGCTACTATGATATTGAGGTCTCATGAATCATACACATCATCTTTCTATGTAGGAATGTGAAGAAAACAGTTCAACTCTAATAAGTCCCTTATGATTTCTCTTTCTTGTTTACCTTTTCATGCTTCTCTTGATTCTTGTGTTTGAAAGTCCAATTTTCTATTCAGCTCTGGTCTTTTCACTGAGAAAGCTTTATTGAATAGTTTATTGAAAGTCCATATTTTGCCTTGGAGCATGATACTCAGTTTTGCTGGGTAGGTGATTCTACGTTTTAATTCTAGCTCCATTGACCTTCGGAATATCGTATTCCAAGCCCTTCGATCTCTTAATGTAGAAGCTGCCAGATCTTCGGTTATTCTGATTGTGTTTCCACAGTACTCCAATTGTTTCTTTCTGGCTGCTTGCAGTATTTTCTCCTTGATCTGGGAGCTCTGGAATTTGGCAACACTATTCCTAGGAGTTTTCTTTTTGGGATCTATTTGAGGAGGCGATAGGTGGATTCTTTCAATTTCTGTTTTGCCCTGTGGCTCTAGAATATCAGGGCAGTTCTCCTTGATGATTTCTTGAAAGATGATATCTAGGCTCTTTTTTTGATCACGGCTTTCAGGTAGTCCAATAATTTTTAAATTATCTCTCCTGGATCTATTTTCCAGGTCAGTGGTTTTTCCAATGAGATATTTCACATTGTCTTACATTTTTTCATTCCTTTGGTTCTGTTTTATAATATCTTGATTTCTCATCAAGTCACTAGCTTCCACTTGATCCAATCTAATTTTTAAGGTAGTATTTTCTTCAGCAATCTTTTGGACCTCCTTTTCCATTTGGCTGATTCTGCCTTTCAAGGCATTCTTCTCCTCATTGGCTTTTTGGAGCTCTTTTGCCATTTGAGTTAGTCTGTTTTTTAAGGTGTTGTTTTCTTCAGTGTATTTTTCAGTATTTTTTTGGGTCTCCTTTAGCAAGTCACTGACTTGTTTTTCATGGTTTTCTCACATCCTTCTCATTTCTCTTCCCAATTTTTCCTCTACTTATCTAACTGGCTTTTCCAAATCCTTTTTGAGCTCTTCCATGGCCTGGGACCGGTTCATGTTTTTCTTGGAGGCTTTTGGTTTAGGCTCTTGCACTTTGTTGACTTCTTTAGGCTGTGTGTTTTGGTCTTCTTTGTCACCAAAGAAAGAATCCAAAGTCTGAGACTGAATCTGTGTGTGTTTTTGCTGCCTGGCCATATTCCCAACCAGCTAACTTGACCCTTGAGTTTTTCAGCGGGGTATGACTGCTTGTAGACTAAAGAGTTCTATGTTCCACATTTGGGGGGGATGCGCCAGCTCTGCCACACCAGCACTCCTTCTTCCCCAAGAACCCCCAACCCGGACTGGGCTTAGATCTTCAGCAGGCTGTGCACTCCTGCTCTGATCTGCCACTTAATTCCTCCCACCAGGTGAGCCTTGGGCCAGAAGCAACAGCAGCTGTAGCTGCCCCACCTCCGCTGCCCCGGGGCGGGGGGCAGGGGGGGGGGAGGCGCTGCGGTGGCTGAACTGTGAACTCCTTCCTCTCCCGAAGCTTGAAGCTTTTCCCACTAACCTTCTCCGCAGTCTTTGGTGTTTGTGGGTTGAGAAGTCTGGTAACTGTTGCAGCTCACTGATTCAGGGCCCTAGGGCCCGTTCTGCCTGGCTCCTGGTCTGGTTGGTCTGAGCAGCTCACGCTGTGCTCTCTTCTGCTCCGCTCCCAGCTCCCAGCTCCGTGTGGGATAGACCTCACCCAGAGACCATCCAGGCTGTCCTGGACTGGAGCCCTGCTTCCCTCTGCTGTTTTGTGGGTTCTGCAGTTCTAGAATTGGTTCAGAGCCATTTTTTATAGGTTTTTGGAGGGACTCGGCAGGGAGCTCACTGCTTTCCAGCTGCCATCTTGGCTCCGCCCCTTCAATTCTAAATTTTAATGAATTGTTGTCTCCATTTTGCTTCTTGGCCTCCTTTTCTATTTGGTTTATTTTACTTTTCAGAGTGTCATTTTCTCTAATTAGATTCTGAATCTCCTTAGACATTTCGCCAATTTTACTCTTTAAAGTTTTGTTTTGATTGGTTAATTTTTTTTTCCATTTTTTCTTTCACCTCTCTAATTTGATTTTTAAAATCCTCCTTGAGTTATTCCAGGAATGCTTTTGGTCTGCAGAACAGTTCACTTTCCCTTTTGAGATTTCAGATGTGGGTAGTGTCCATGCTGTCCTCTTCTGAATTTTATTTTGATCTTCCTTGTCTCCATAAAAAGAATCAATGGTCCTCTGTTTCCTAGAGTTCTTCTTCATGTTGGTTAACTTTATCCTGGCTTTAAAGTGGGTTTCTGCTTATGGGATTCAGGGGGCTCTGTTCCAGGGTTCTTGTTCTCAGAATTGTGAGTTTAGTTATTGGCTTTGTGTTTTATGGCCTCTGGTTTCCTGAGGTGTGGGGGAGGGGTGGTTTGCCTGGTGGAAGTCTCCTCTTCCCTTAGGGCTGTGGTACCGCCTTTTTCTGCGCTGATGTCTGATATCTGTCACTTCTGATGTCTGTGGAAGGTACATCTCAGTGTCCTGGTGTTGAGCATTGCTGGCTCCACCCTCCTGAGGCTCGGGAACTCCCAATATTCTGCTGTAGTGGGGCTTGATGAGACACCCCTTTTCCTGCACTAGCCTTTTTCCACCACCACAATAAGGGCCCTCAAACCTAACTTCTCAAGCTAAAAGGCTACTGAAGCCCCACTTCTGGCTGTTCTATTTCAAAGTTTCTCCCGAAGGAGTATGTATTATCTGGACACAAAGGGATGAGAGCCGTTTTAGCTTGCCATTATGGTTCCTGGAAGTTCAAGAAGGCCGGTTTCAAACCTTTAGACTTCTGGTTGTAAGCCTCTGGATTAGTTGATCTTGTAGCCTCAGGCATTGTGCTGCTTCCTCCTGTAGCTCCAACAGCTCCAGGCTGGTGGGCCTGGGGATCACCACCACTTTTGCGTGCCCAGCATTCTCCCAGCCTGGATCGGTGGCTAATTTCTGTAGCTGCTTCAGCTTTGGTGTGGTCTGATGCAGTTCCGTGTGCTGGGCGCTGTCTCAGCCTACAGATCCATCCTGTAGATCCTGAGAACTCTCCTGGCTTGGAAATTTACCTCAATCAGTCTACTAGTGGCTTCTAACTCTCTCAGATCTGCTCGGATTCACGTTTTATAGGTATCTGACAGAATTGGTGTAAGAGCTCCTGTAAGACCCTGTCTTCATGTGGCCATGTTGGCTCCCTCCAATTTAATTGTTCTAATGCAATAGTTTATTAGTATTTTAAAACAATCATTCAGCCATTTTTTTCCAGATTTACCTAATAATATTAAATATTTGTTAATGAAGAAAAAAGAAAAGGGTAAAATGAAGAATCTACTTAAATAAGTAAATAGTTCTGTTATCTTGTTGATGTTGCTGTTATCTTGTTGATGTTGCTGTTCCCTTCAATGAAGCAAATCACAATCCATCCAACTTTTGTTCCAAGTTCTTCCATTAAGTTGCTGTTGGTGCCTTCCTCATTTTCTTATGAAATCTTGAAATTGCCAGTGGAGCATTTAGACTACTAGTTATCCTTTGTTCTTGCTATGTGATTAGCCTATGTTCTTCTGTCCTTGTACATTTCTTTGATGTTTATTTACTTCAGACTTCCTTAACTTTTCATTTGGAACGTCTTGCTTTGCATTCTGCTCATACCCATCTTGTACCTTGACATAGCTCTTTGGTTGACACTACTATTTCATTTGTTTGAATACAGCGGTATTCTGGGACTCACAGCCATACAATACCATTGGCAGAATATTAGTATTAAAATGATGGGCCTTTATTTCAGGGAAATGTTTGAAGTTGATAAAAGAACTTTGAAGTTTCCCAAAAGAAACTAAGCCATTATGTTCCTCTTTATCAATTCTGTGGGCCAATTCATTGTCCATTTCCACTGTCTTTCTAAGATACTGAAAAATCTATGTAATTGAAAGACTTTAGATACCTTAGGTTGTATTGTATCGTCTGTGTGTATTCTAATCTGAACAATAGACATTCTTAATTCACTTTGTTTTTCTTGTGTGAATGTTGATGCCAAATTTTTTTGAGTGGCTATGGATCTCATCCAGGAAAGGCTGCAGTGTTCCAGAAGGAAATAAAAGAACAGTTGAACTAATTAACCATGGACAATGTTTACTTAATTTCTTCAAAATCATACTATAGTTTTATTAGAAAGTAACTCATATAGATATACATTAGATTGTCAGTTCTTCCTCATGCTAAGCAGATTTGACATACTAAATTCTTTTTTGCTTAATTTAAAAATTGTTTTAGCTTTACTTTCAATATAGTCTTCATTTCAAAATATATTCATAGGCCCACCTCCATTCCTTAGCCAACTTTCTTCCTTGTAACAAAGAATAAAAAAGAAAGGAAAGAAAGAGTAGTTCAGTAAAAATAACCAAAACACCAACCTTGTCTGACTTTGGAAAAGGAATTCCACATTCCTAGTCCTTAGCTGCTACAAAATAAATTATGTAGTTGCATTTTCTCGGCTCTTCCCTTAGACCAAGCTTGGCATTTGCAAATATACCACCTTTAGGGTTAGAAAATAAAGATGTAAATAAGAAAGGAAATGTATTGCTTAAATTTTGTGAGTAAGGCATGGAATACTTGTTGTTTTGTAGCTTTATTATTCACAAGCACGGGCAATGAAATGTACAAGTTGTTCTAGTAATTACTGTTGATTAATATGCTATACTAGTGTCCAAATTTCCATTAAAAGCTTTCCGTTCTGTTTTTTAGATTTTATTAGAGTATTGTTGTGCAAAGTTACTTGCCTCCCAAATTGGAAGATTTCCGAGTCACAATCCAAATTCTTTGGAAATTTGAATCTATAAGATGCTATTGAAATATTTTTGTTCTGTAATACTATATAGGCTGATCAGATTTTGTGTTGTTAAAACTTGCCAGATCCTTTGCATAATTTAGCACACAGTTAAATGAATATATGTACAGATCACTTTTTGTAATGTAGATTTACCAGGTATCTTTTTTTTGCATGCTCTTGTAAGACATTCTTATATTTTGTTTCAGAGCAATTAGATATATTCCATGTTATTCTTATTTGCCATACTTTTTATTTGAGATGGTGTTTCTCTTTGGTCATTTTTATTGATTTGTGGTATTTTTACTTTAGTCATTCTAATTTAAAAACATTGAATGTACTACTTTCTCCTTATATTGAAAGTACTACTATTCTCCTTATATTCCTGAAAATTAGGGAATGGAAACATTTTCATTTTGAAAGTTTTAGCCCATGTTTGCCCATTGTATTCACAGAATCTTTTCTTTGTCATTAGTCCCTCCTGTCCTGTTTTGACATCCTATTTGCTCTGCAAGCAAAGAATAATTCTTTAGGGGAGTCTTTGCAATTCTTGCACTTAAAATTTGAGGTCTGAAACTTGTAAAATGTTAAAGGTGCAAAGAATTTAAAGGTCTAGTCCCATTCATTTTACAACTAGAGGATATTAAGGTGTTGTGGTTAATCTTGAACTGATAAAGGGTCTGGAAGAGTATCTCTGCTTCCACATGTTGAGTATTGGGGGTGCTGGGATCCTGAAATGTGGGCATGATTCTAAAAATTTGCCATATTGGCCAGACTCTTAAGAAATCTGAGCACCTTAGTGGAGGCAGGATAGACCTTATATTCACAAAGAGTGTGGGAAGGATCTAGGAGTGGCCGAGTAGTCTGGGGTGATTAGGAGGTAACAGAGAAGGACTAGGTGCCCTAGGTGAATGCCAGGAACCTGGACCCACAAGGCCAAGGGAGAATGGGGTCTAGATATGATCAAGGGTGGCAAGTAGCCTGGGGTGATCTTAAGGGGTAACAGACAATCGGGAGACTGGGCGTAAGCCACAATGAGAGGCTATTTGAGAGCATTAGGAAAGCCAGAGACTTGATCATGTGGGAAAATTCATGGAGAGTTCAGTGGGGAGTTTCCAGAGCCATGCCCTGTCACTCCCCCCTCAAACAAATGGGGCCCAAATTCTTTTGGGTAAGGGGCCAAAGTCTTGGCTTGGGCCTGTACCCCATCACACATATTCCTTTTCTGTCATATAGATATATGCACACACACATACATGTATGTATATATGCATACATATGTAGTATAACAATATAATTTCTGTTATATGTATGTATATAAAACATAAAATTTCATTTAGGTTTTTATAATAAGATATATTTCTTATATCTTATTTAGTTTTCTTATTTTGATTATAAAGAGCCAATCAAAAGGAGTAGGTAGAAGTTTATGATTTTTATATGATTCAAATATTGATTGCTTGGTACTTAAAATTATTGTTTCCTGCCCTTTTGTAGGATTTTTTTTTCTTTGATTTGGAAGCTCTGGATTTTGGCTGTGATATTCTTAAGTGTTTTCAGTTTGGGATTTCTTTCTAGTCTCACTTTTCCATCTGATTCTAATATTTGGCCAATTTTATTATTACAGTTTTTTAAAACACGGTATCAAGGAGGTTTTTTTGGTCATGGGTTTTTAGGGAGTCCAGTTGTTCTTAACTTATCTTTCCTTGGCCTGTTTTCCAGGTTTATTGTGTTTGATAGAAGTTATTGCACGTGATTTTCTATTTTTAAACCTTTTAGCTTTGTTTGGCTATTTTTTTATTTTCTCATGGAATCATTGAGTTCTCTTTGCTCTATTCTGTTCTTTGGGGAATCTATTACTTGGGCCATATTTTCCACTCTATGTTTTAAGCTATTTATTTTCCTTTAATTTTTTTTTCCTTCAAGAGTTCTAACTTCACTTCTTATTTCTAGCTTCATTTCTTCTATTTGTTTTCAGAGTCCTTGTGGCCAACAACCCCACCCACCAAGCAGTGTTTGTGTTTGTTATGAAGTTACTTTTTTCTGAGTTACTTTCTTGGGCTTCTTTTAATTCACAGTATTTCTTCATTGTGTTTGATTTTTTTTTTCCTGCTTGCTCCTCTTTCTGGGCTTTTTTTTGGATTGGGACTTTGTTCTAGGGCCTGATTCTTTCCTCTCCCATAATCTTTTATGGGATCTGTATGAGGAGGTTTAGAGTTGATAGAGCTGGTTCAAGTGTGGAAGAATTCAAATAGACTTTTTCTGTAGCCATTGAGAGCTTTATTGATGCAAAAGCCGTATTGGTCTCCTAGCAAGAAACCTAAATGAGACTCTGATATTTGGGGGAGTTATGCTAATATAGAGGTTTCAAAATGATGATGTAATTTTAGAGGTTTTTATGGGGGTTGAAGATTAGGGACAGGATGAGGAAGATGGATAACAGGATAGGAGACATAAGATAAGGGAGTCAGAAAATTTTATAGCCCAGGATGGGGGGAGACAAGGAATTTTATGGTCCAGGATAAGGGGGAAGTTTTATGGTATTTCGAGATAAGGGTTAAGAAACTTTAGGACCCCTTCAGGTTAGAGAATAAAATAGGGAAAAGCAACTCTTAACTGTTACGGCACTGTTTGTATCCTTATCATTGAGACCATTTGGTCTTTTCCCTTCTATACTTGAATGGCTCTTCTATTTGCAGTTTTGGATCGGGTTTTTACCCTCTGCTTCAGTAATGGGCTTTTGGCCTTCTCTCTTGGTGGCTTAGTGCACCTGGTGTTGGCCTTGGCCCTTCTCTGTCTCCTTTTTGTATAATTTGCAACTGAAGATTGGTGCCCTGCCCTGCTCTGTTCCTCACAGGCCCCAATTAGATGTTGATGTCTATGGATAGCTTGGATTTCTTCCTCTGAAAACTGCTCCTTCATATCCTTTGGTATTTGTCTATTGGAGACTGGTGCTTATTGTAAATTTGAATCCCATTTCCCATATATTCCTATATATATATTTTCTAGTTCCCTGTTTTTCTTTTCATTTTAGCTGCATTGGTTTTGTGCAAAAACTTTTTAATTTCACATAGTCAAAATTATCTATTTTTACCTCCTGTGTTTCTCTTGTTTGGTCATGAACTTATATTTTCTTCCATGTTCTACTAATTTGCTTTTCATGTCACTTTTTATATATAAATCATATAGCCATTTTGAGCTTATCTTGGTACTTAATGTGAGATGTTGATCCATGTTTAGTTTTTGCCAGACTCTGGTTTTCTAAGCAGTTTTTTTTTTTTTTTGCAGGGGGAGGAGTGAGTTCTTGGTCCTTCAGCTGGGATCTTTGGTTTTGTCAAATACTTGGTTATTCTGCCCATTTGCTTTTGGGTATTGCGAGCCTAATCGTTTGTTTTCAATCTGTCTATTTCTTACTCAATACCAAATTCTTTTGATAATTATAGTTTTGTAGATAGTTCGAGATGTACTACTAGGCCCACTTCCTCCCATTTAAAAAATGTATTCCCTTGATTTTCTTGATCTTTTGTTCTTGCAGATGAATTTTGTTTTCTAGCTTTATGAAGTAATTCTTTGGTGGTTTATTTTGGCAAATAATATTACACTGAATAAATATTATACTGGCTCAGTCTATCCATAAGCATTTACTACTTTTCCTAATTATTTTTTATATAAATTTATCCAGTTATTTATTTCTGTAAATAATATTTTATTATTATGTTTGCAAAGTCCCTGTTGTGTTTGGACAAGTAGTCTCCCAAACATTTTATACTATCTCTAGTGTTTTTAAATATAATTTATGTTTCTACCTCTTCCTGATATACAGAAATTGTATGTAGTTTTTTTTTTTAATAACTTGTAATTTTGCCAAAGTTTTCATTGTTTCAGTTAGGCTTTTAGTTTATTCTCTAGGGTTCTCTAAGCAGACCATCACATTATCTGCAGAAAGTGATGATTTTATTTTCTTTGCCTATCTTTTTATCCTTTTGTTTTCTATAGCTAGTATTTCTAGTAAAATATTGAGTAGTAATGACGATAATGAACATCCTTTTGCATGTTCATCCCAGTGGTCTAATTGCAAAAGCTTCTAGCATATTTCAATTAGAAATGATGCTTGCTCTTGGTTTTAGATAAATACTGCTCATTATTTTAAGGAAAACTCCATTTATTTGCTTTCTAGTCTTATTAACAGGAATGAGTTTTATTTTTGTGAAAAGCTTATTCTGTCTATTGAAATAATCATATGATTTTTGTTTTTGTCATTATTATGGTCACTTATACTTTTAGTTTACCATTAGGAAATATTGAGTGAGGCTTGTATTCATGATATCGATCCAGACTGATCATAGTATATGGTCTTTTTGATATATTGCTGTAATTTCTTTGATATTTTATTTAAAATTTTTGCATCTATATTCATTTGGGAAATTGGTCTGTACTTAATCTGTTTTGATTCTCCAGCTTCTTTATCAAGACCTTATTTATGTCATATAGAAGAAACTTAGTAAGACTCCTTCTTTACCTATTTTTTCAGTTCCTCTAGTATTTGAATGTTCTTTAAATGTTTGGTAGACTTCACTTATAAGTCCATTTGTTTTTTTCCCTTTTAGAGTTTGTTTATTGCTTATTCAGTTTCTTTTTTTCTAAACTACAGTTATTTAAGCATTCAGTTTTCTGTTCTGTTAATTTGGGCAGTTTATATATTTTTGATATTCATCAGTTTCATTTAGATTATTAGTTTTATTGGCATAACATTCTTCTGGTGCAGTAGCTTCTACTAATTGTTTTTATTTCTTCTTTTGTTGTTAAATCACCTTTTAAAATTTTTTTTACACTAGTAAATTAGTTTTCTTTTTTTTAAATCGAATTAACTAATGGCTGATCTATTTTATTGTCTCCCACCCTCCCCCCAAAACCACCTAGTTCCTAGTTTTATTTATTAATTCAGTGTTTTTTTGTTTCTTATTTTGTTAATCCCTGTTGATGGTGAAGATTTCTATTTTGATGTTTAGTTACAGGTTATATAATTTATTGGTGTTTTAGTATTTTAAAATTCCATTCCTAATTTGTTGCTTTGTTCTTTTTCTCTTCTATTGATGAAAGAGTTTGAGATAAAAATTTTACCCTGATCACTACTCTGGTTGCATACCACACATTTTGGTATGTTGTTTCATTGTTCTCATGATTTTTAATGAAATCAATTGCTTTTATAATTTGTTTCTTGACTCATCCATTCTTTAGGATTAAGTTAGTTTCCAATATGTTTTTTATCGTTATTTCAAAGGTCCTTTATTGAATATAATTTTTATTGTATTATGATCAGAAAAAGGTGCACTTAATACTTCAGCTTTTTACATTTGTTTGTGAGTTTTTATTCTCTAATACACGGTCAGTTTTCATGAAGGTCCTTGCACAGTTGAGAAATAGGTATATGCCAGAGATCTAGCATTTCAAACTTGTAAAAAATTATTTAAAAATTGTTCAGGTGGGGCGGAGCCAAGATGGCGGCTGGTAAGCACGGACTAGAGTGAGCTCCGTACCCGAGTCCCTCCAAAAACCTATAAAAATGGCTCTGAACCAATTCTAGAACGGCAGAACCCACAGAACAGCAGAGGGAAGCAGGGCTCCAGCCCAGGACAGCCCGGATGGTCTCTGGGTGAGCTCTATTCCACACGGAGCTGGGAGCTGGGAGCTGGGAGCTGGGAACGGAGTGGAGCAGAGACCAGCCTGAGCGGCGTGAACGATCCAGACCAGAAGCCGGGGGGAGGGGGCCCTAGCGCCCTGAATACGTGAGCAGTTACCAGACCCCTCGACCCACAAACACCAAAGACTGCGGAGAAGGTTAGTGGGAAAAGCTGCGGGAGTGGAAGGAGTTCGCGGTTCGGCTTCCAGCCCCGGGGGCAGCGGAGGTGGGGCAGCTACAGCTGTTGTTACTTCCGGCTCCAGGCCCACCTGGTGGGGGGAATTAAGTGGCGGATCACAGCAGGGGTGCACAGCCTGCCGAAGATCTGAGCCCAGTCTGGACTGGGGGTCCTTGGGGAAGGAGGAGTGCGGCTCTGACAGAGCTGGCACCTCCCCCCCAAACGTAGAACATAGAACTCTGTAATCTACAAGCAGTCATACCCCACTGAAAAACTCAAGGGTCAAGTTAGTTGGTTGGGAATATGGCCAGGACGCGAAAACGCGCCCAGATTCAGTCTCAGACTTTGGATTCTTTCTTTGGTGACAAAGAAGACCAAAACATACAGCCTAAAGAAGACAGCAAAGTCATAGAGCCTACAACCAAAGCCTCCAAGAAAAACATCAACTGGCCCCAGACCATAGAAGAACTCAAAAAGGATTTGGAAAAGCAAGTTAGAGAAGTAGAGGAAAAATTGGGAAGAGAAATAAGAAGGATGCGAGAAAACCATGAAAAACAAGTCAATGACTTGCTAAAGGAGACCCAAAAAAATACTGAAAAATACACTGAAGAAAACAACACCTTACAAAATAGACTAACTCAAATGGCAAAAGAGCTCCAAAAAGCCAATGAGGAGAAGAATTCCTTGAAAGGCAGAATTAGCCAAATGGAAAAGGAGGTCCAAAAGACCACTGAAGAAAATACTACTTTAAAAATTAGATTGGAGCAAGTGGAAGCTAGTGACTTTATGAGAAATCAGGATATTATAAAACAGAACCAGAGGAATGAAAAAATGGAAGACAATGTGAAATATCTCCTTGGAAAAACCACTGACCTGGAAAATAGATCCAGGAGAGATAATTTAAAAATTATTGGACTACCTGAAAGCCATGATCAAAAAAAGAGCCTAGATACCATCTTTCAGGAAATTATCAAGGAGAACTGCCCTGATATTCTAGAGCCACAGGGCAAAATAGAAATTGAAAGAATCCATCGATCGCCTCCGCAAATAGATCCCAAAAAGAAATCTCCTAGGAATATTGTTGCCAAATTCCAGAGCTCCCAGATCAAGGAGAAAATACTGCAAGCAGCCAGAAAGAAACAATTTGAATATTGTGGAAACCCAATCAGAATAACCCAAGACCTGGCAGCTTCTACATTAAGAGATCGAAGGGCTTGGAATGCGATATTCCGGAGGTCAATGGAGCTAGGATTAAAACCTAGAATCACCTACCCAGCAAAACTGAGTATCATGTTCCAAGGCAAAATATGGACTTTCAATAAAATGGAGGACTTTCAAGCTTTCTCAGTGAAAAGACCAGAGCTGAATAGAAAATTTGACTTTCAAACACAAGAATCAAGAGAAGCATGAAAAGGTAATCAAGAAACGGAAATTGCAAGGGACTTACTAAAGTTGAACTGTTTTGTTTACATTCCTACATGGAAAGATGATGAGTATGATTCATGAGACCTCAGTATTAGGGTAGTTGAAGGGAATATGCATATATATATATGCATATATATATGTTTATGTATATATATAAGTGAATGTGTATGTATGCATGTATCTATGTGTGTATGTATGTGTATGTATGTATATATATATATATATGTAAAAGAAAGAGAGCAGACACAGGGTGAGTTGAGGATGAAGGGAAGATAGCTAAAAGAAATAAAATGAAATTAAGGGATGAGAGAGTAACTTACTGAGAGAGGGAGATAGGGAGAGATAGAATGGGGTGGATTATCTCCCATAAAGGTGGCAAGAGGAAGCAGTTCTAGGAGAGGAGGGGAGTGGGCAGGTGAGGGGGGAATGAGTGAACCTTGCTCTCATCAGATTTGGCCTGAGGGGGAATACCATACATACTCAGTTGGGTATCTTACCCCACAGGAAAGAAGAGGGAGGAAGATAAAAAAAAAAAATAAAAGGCAGGGGGATGATGGAGTGGAGGGCAGATGGGGGTGGAGGTAATCAAAACAAACACTTTGGAAAGGGGACAGGGTCAAGGAAGAAAATTCAATAAAGCGGGATGGGTTGGGAAGGAGCAAAATGTAGTTAGCCTTTCACAACATGAATATTGTGGAAGGGTTATACATAATAATACATGTGTGGCCTAGGTTGAATTGCTCAACTTCTTAGGGAGGGTGGGTAGGAAGGGAAGAGGGAAGAGAATTTGGAACTCAAAGTTTTAAAATCAGATGTTCAAAAACAAAAAAAGTTTTGTATGCAACTAAAAAATAAGATACACAGGCAATGGGGCATAGAAATTTATCTTGCCCTACAAGAAAGGAAGGGAAAAGGGGATGAGAGGGGAGGGGGGTGATAGAGGGGAGGGCTGACTGGGGAACAGGGCAACTAGAATATATGCCATCTTGGAGTGGGGGGGGAGGGCAGAAATGGGGAGAAAATTTGTAATTCAAACTGTTGTGAAAATCAATGCTGAAAACCAAATATGTTAAATAAATAAATGGCATTAAAAAAAAATTGTTCAGGTTCTTAACTTCTTTATTTTCTGCTTTGACTTATCTAGGACTGAGAGGGACAAATTAAGACCTCCAATATTATAATTTTACTATCGATTTCTTTCTATAATTAATTTAACTTTTTCCTTTAAGAATTTAGATGCTGTGCCTTTTGGGGTGTGTGTGTGTGTGTGTGTGTGTGTGTGTGTGTGTATGCATGTATATACATATGTGTATGTGTGTATATTTGCAATGCATGTATATATATGCACAAGAATATGTGTATATGCAAGTATGTATGTATACATTTATGTACACACGTTTGATGTATGTGTGGGGCATCTTTTAGCAAAATGTAATTTCCCTGCTTATGTCTTTTAATTAGGTCTATTTTTGCTTTTGCTTTGAGATCATGAATTCTTCCCTTCCTTTTTTTTTTTAAACTTCAACTGAAGCATAATAGATTCTTTCTAGCCCTTTATTTTAATTTTGCATATCTTTATTTTTAAAGTATGTTTCTTATAAGCAAAATTTTGTTGAATTCTCTTTTCTAATAAATTCTGCTGTCAGTCCCCTTCCATTTTATGGGTGTTTCATCCATTCACATTCATGGTAATGATTGCTGTGTAATTCCTTCCATTCTGTTCTCTTATACTTATCCTTCCCCCTTTAATTTTCTGTTTTGCTTCTGACCACTACCTCCCTTAATATGCCCTCCCTCCTATTCTCCCCTTCCCTTAACCATTTTCCTCCCTATTTGCTTGTTTGATAAGATGTATTTCTGTACTCACCGGTGTGTTTATGTGTATCCTTCTTTCCTTTAAGCAAACTACATGAGAGTGAGGTTCAAATGTCTGCCCTATCTTTTCTCCTTATTGTATAAAGTCCTCTTTCCTCACCCCAGTTATATAAGATATTTTTCTACATTTTTCCTCTCACTTCCCCCTCTCCCAGTGCATTCGTTTTTCCTTACCCATTCCATTCTTCTTTTGAGATAATTCAGACATTCATCCCCTGTGGGATAATACTCAGTTTTGTTGGGTAGATTATTCTTGTTTATAAGCCTAAATTCTTTGCCTTCTGGAGTACTATTCCAAGCTCTCTGCTCCTTTAGGTGGAGGCTGCTAAATCTTGCATGATCCTGTTGTGGCTTCTTGGAATTTTAATTCATTCTTCTTGGCTGCTAGCGTTATTTTTTTTTTCTTGACCTTGGATGTCTGGTTTGTTGCTATTATGTTTTTGAGAGTTTTCATTTGGGGATTTTCTTTAGGTGGTGACTGGTAGACTATTTTGCCCTCTGGTACTAAGAGATCTTAACAGTTAGACTTCTTTTATACT
This sequence comes from Trichosurus vulpecula, assembly GCF_011100635.1. Taxonomy (NCBI): domain Eukaryota; kingdom Metazoa; phylum Chordata; class Mammalia; order Diprotodontia; family Phalangeridae; genus Trichosurus; species Trichosurus vulpecula. The sequence continues at coordinate 148,599,433 of NC_050577.1, forward strand.
TTCTGGAAGTGTCATATCTAGGCTTTTTAAAATGACTTTCAGGTAGTCCATTGATTCTTAAATTATTTCTCCTTCATTTGTTCCCTCAGTTGATTGTTTTTCCTTTGAGACATTCCACATATTCTTCTTTTTTTCAGCCTTTTTTGACTTTGTTTTATTATTTCTTCATGTCTCATGGTGTCATTAATTTCTCTTAGGTGAATTCTGATTTGCAAGCAGTTATTTTCTTTGATAAAGTCTTGTCACTATTTTTGAAGCTGTTAATTCTCTTTTCATTTATTTCTGCCTTAGTTCTCTATCCTTTTCCAGTTCTGTCCTCTACTGCTCTCATTTGGTTTTTAAAACCATTTAAGCTCTTTCTTTAACTCTTGCCATAAATCTTCTAGGAATTCTTGTTGATCTAGTGTCCAAACTGATTTTTCCTTTGGGGTGTTACTTGTAGATGTTTTCAATTTATTTGTTTCATCTGTGTTTGTGTCCAAAGCTTTCATGTCACTATAGTAGATATTTATGATTGGGTTCATTTTTTGGGTCCTCATTCTTCTAGCCCATTTCTTTACTTTTAACTTTATGTTAGTGCTATGCTATGCACATTTTGCAGGGATGGGAGAGAGGAACAGGGAGCAGCAGTGGCATGATGTGTGGTCTGAGCTCTTGTCCTCATATACTTTTGCTACTGTCACAGTTTGCCTCAGGGCCTGCAAGTTTTCAGTGCTCCCCAAATGGTGTTATGCTGGAGGAAGTCCCACCCCACTCTTCTTGTGCTATGAGTTTTTTAGTTCCTGATCCAGGTTTGAGTCTCTCAGATTGTCTCTGTTTGGGAGTTTGATCAAACATCTGCTTGATTCAGGCACTATTAGCCATCTGAGAGGCTCTCAGGGTTCAGAATCACTAAATTGCTGAATCTGCTTTAGTTTGGTACCCTGAGATCAGAGCCATACAGCTATCATTTGATTCCTGGAACTTTTTTTATGCTCAGTATACAGGTAAAGCCAACATTTAGTAATTGTCTTCTTCCTCAATCTGTAGCCAGGCACTTAGTGGTGAATGAGAGAGCTGCCAGAAGTTCCTTTCATGCACTCAGCACTTGCTCAAGGATTCCCTAGGATATTTCTCTAGTGCTCTTTCTTTAGCCTTTCTTGGACCCTGGGCACTGGAGTGCCCCCACTCTTGTCAATAAATTAATTAATGAAAAAGCATTTATGTTTGCTTTGTGTCAAGTATTATCCTAAGTGCTTTAAATACTAATGGGGAAAAAAATCCCACACAAAACAGTCCCTACTGTAAAAAAGCTCACACTTTAATTGGAAGGAAAAACATGTATGAGGAGAACCTGGGCTAGATAACTTTGCGCTTGCAGTTTTCCAGAAAAGGGGAGGTGGTGATGTTGGCATTAGACAGGAACAGGTGTTCTCAGAAAGAGTTTTTGAACTCACACACTTGTGCTATATGACTTTTTTAAAAAACAATTTATTTTTATTTATTTTTAGTTTTTGACATTCACTTCCATAAGATTTTGAGTTCCAAATTTTCTCCCCCTCCTTCTCCTCCCCTCTCCCCAAGACAGCATGCAATCTGATATAAGCTCTACATATACATTCATATTGAACATGTTTTCACCTTAGTCATGTTGTAAAGAAGAATTAGAACCAATGGGAGAAAACATGAGAAAGAAGAAACAACAATAAAAAGAGAGAATAAATAGTATATTTTGATCTACATTCAGACTCCATAGTTCTTTTTCTGGATATGGATACTATTTTCCATCATGAGTCTTTTGGAGTTGTCTTAGATCCTTACACTGCTGAGAAGAGCTTAGTCTATCAAAACTGGTTATTGAACAATATGGCTGTTACTGTGTAAAATGTTCTCCTGGTTCTTCTCAGTTCACGTAAGTCTTTCCAGATTTTTCTGAAGTCTGCCTGCTCATAATTTCATATGGAACAGTAATATTCCATTGTATTCATATACCACAACTTTTTCACCCATTCCCCAGTTGATGGATATCTCCTCAATTTCCAATTCTTTGCTGCCACAAAAAGAGCTGCTATAAATATTTTTGTACATGGGGTCCTTTTCCCATTTGTATGCTTTGTATGTGCTTTGGGATATAGCCCTAGGAGTAGTAGAGTAGTATTGCTGGGTCTAAGGATATGAACAGTTTTATAGCCCTTTGGCCCTAGTTCCAACTTGTTCTCCAGAAGGGTTAAATCTGTTCACAATTCCAACAGTCCATTAGTGTTCTAGTTTTCCCACATCTTCTCCAACATTTATTATTATCCGGTTTTGTCATGTTAACCAATCTGATAGGTGTGATATGGTACCTCAGAGTTATTTTAATTTGCATTTCTCTAATCAATAGTGATTTAAAGCATTTTTTCATATGGCTGTATATAACTTTAATTTCTTCCTCTGAAAACTTCCTGTTCAGATCCTTTGACCATTTCTCAAGTGGGAAATGACTTGCATTCTTATAAATTTGACTCAGTTCTCTATATATTTTAGAAATGAGGCCTTTATCAGAGATACTGGCTGTAAAAATTGGTTCTAGCTTTCTGCCTCCCTTCTAATCTTGGTTGCATTGGCTTTGTACAAAAACTTTTCAATTTAGTGTAACCAAAGTTGTCCATTTTGTATTTCATAATGTTCCCTATCTCCTGTTTGGTCATAAATTCTTCCATTCTCCATAAAGCTGACAGGTAAACTATTGCTTGCTCTCCTAGTTTGCTCATAGTATCAGCCTTTATATCTAAATCGTGTACCCATTTTGACTTTATTTTGGTATGTGGTGTAAGATGTTGGTTTATGCCTAGTTTCTGCCATACTGTTTTCCAGTTTTCCCAGCAGTTTTTGTTAAATAGTGAGATCTTATCTCAGAAGCTAGAGTCTTTCGGTTTGTCAAATAGTAGATTACTGTAGTCATTGACTATTGTGTGTTGTGTACCTAACCTCTTCCACTGATCTACCGCTCTATTTCTTAGCCAGTAACAAGTAGTTCTGATGATTGCTGCTTTATAATACAATTTAAGATCTGGCATGGCTAGGGCACCTTCACTTGTATTTCTTTTCATTAATTCCCTTGATATTCTGGACCTTTTGTTATTATTTTTTCTAGCTCTATGAAATAATTTTTTGATAATTTGATTGGTATGGCACTGAATAAGTAAATTGATATAAGTAGAATTGTCATTTTTATATTAGCTCAGCCTACCCATGAGGAGCTGACATTTTTCCAGTTATTTAGATCTGACTTTATTTGTGTGAAAAATGTTTTGTAATTGTGTTCATATAGTTTCTCGGCTTGTCTTGGCAGTTAGATTCCCAAATATTTTATAATGTCTACAATAACTTTAAATGGAATTTCTCTTTCTTAACGAATATTCTGGTCAAGCAGGGAAGAATAGTTAGAAAATAAATTATTTAGGTCCTACTTTAAACTTCTGTTATTAAGATTACTGGTTGTATATTCTAAGTAGGTTGATTTTCTATGATTAGAGTCATCAGTACCTATCAATAAATAATAATATTTTAAGTTTTCACAGTTTTGCATCCCATGATAACAACTCAGTAGGTAGAGGCCGCCTGGCATATAAGAGTGTGAGATTTGGAATCCTGAACTTGAATCCTGCTTTTAACACATATGACCATGGGAAGTAACTTAATCTATATGAACCTCAGTTTCGTTATCTGTAAAATGCAGTCATATCTATACTATGTTGATGGCTTGCTGTGAGACATGGGGTAATACACATATAAATTTTTGTAAACCTTGTAGTGCTCTGTAAATGTTGGTTGTTTTTATTATCAGGATGATCAAAGAATTCTCTGGGAGGAGCTTGTTGGGTATTGTGCTTTTTACTTTTTTCCTCCCCCTCCCCTTCTCACCTTTTAGCTGTAGAATTAGGAAAGATTTAAAAATATATTTTATTGATACCTTTTGTTTTTATATTATAGCTAAATGGTGCAGTGAATGGAGCCCTAGATTTGGAGTTAGAAAGACCCAGGTTCGAATCTAGCTTCAGACACTTATTAGCTTTGTGACCCTGAGCAAGTCAGTTCATCACTGTTTGCCTCAGTTTTCTCATCTGTAAAATAGGGATCTAGTATCTACCTCTGAGGGTTGTTGTGAGGATCAAATGAGATAACGCTTGCAAAGTGCTTAGCATAGTGCTTTATATAGTAGGCAATAAATATTTATTAATTTTTAAAAAAATTGTTTTATCTATGTATATATATCCTCCAGCTTGTCTTCCCCCGTTACAGACTTTTAAAATTAGAGAAATAAAGAAAAAAACAATTTAGGAAAACCGTTTGTATATCCTGACTGCCTGAAAGTATATACAAATTTTCACATAGTTCCACACTTCTTTAGTGGAGGGAAAGTACATTTTCTCAACTTTTATCTATAGTCAAACTTGCTCATTATTCTTATTAAACATTCAATTTCTTTTGTTCTTGTGATTCTTTTCATTGACATTGTTGTCATTATATTATGGTTTTGTTTGCTTCATTCCATATGAGGTTGGACGAGTCTTCCTGTGGTTCTCTGAAGTCTTCTTATTGGTTGTTTTTTATGGTACAATAATCCAGTTTATTCATTATCACAATTCTAGTGATTCTTCAATCAATGGGCATCTAATTTGGTTTTAGTTCTTTGCAAGTTCAAAATTGCTGCCGTGAATATTTTCATATATTTTGGAACCCCTCTCCTTTTTGCCTTCTTCATGTACACACTAGCACTGAGATCTCTGGGTCAAAGGTATCTGGATTTTTTAATCTTCCTTTTTTAAAGAGCATAATTAAAAACTCCTTTCCAGAATGGTTAGACTAATTTTACAACTACAGCAACAGCTTATTCTTGTACCTTTTCTTTCTGTAACCCATACAACTTTGACTTTCCATTTTTTATCACTTTTGCTAATTTGTTAAGTGTCAGGGAAAACTTTAGATCCGTTTTAGTTTTGTATTTCTTATGATTTGGACATGAATGAATGGTTGGTTGTTAATGGTTTATAATTCCTCTTTTGTAAACTCTTCATGCATATCTTTTGGGTATTTCTGTACTGGGGAATGGTTCTTAATCTTACATATATTTGTGATCATTCCCTACTTATCTTAGTTATCAGACTCTTGTCTGATACAATGATTTTCCCCAATCAACAGCTTCTCTTTTTATTTTAGTTTCATTAATTTTGTTTGTGCAAAGGCATTACTTATTTTATGATTTCCGTTTCCCCTTATTGGTTAATAATCCTTCCTACCTCTTTCTCATAGATATGGAATGTACTTAATTCTTAAATAATTTTAAAATTATGTGAGTTTTAATATTCCAAGTTGCTTATTGTGAAGTATGCTGATTGTGAAATGTGGTATAAAATATCGTTCTAAACCTAATTTATGCTATACTACTTTCTTCTTAACCCAATATAATTCTTCTTACCAAATATGGAGTTCTTTTTCACGTAATTTATATACTTAGTTTTAGGCAAACTGAATTACTGAGAGAGAGTTTCTGATTCTTGTTTATCTAGGCTATTCTTACTACTTTTCAGGGTTTTGGGGTACCAAATAATTTTGATGATACTATATTATATAATTCAAGGTCTGTAACTTCTCTTTTCTACTTTATTCCTATTTTAGAAAATATTTCCCTTAAGATTCTAAACTTTTTATTTTTCCAAAAATGCATGTGTACACACACAATGATAACAACAATATAAATGAAAACAATATTGCAAGAAAATAGAAGTCAGAGCCAATGTAATGGTCCAGTAGACTCATCTTTCAACACACTTTCTCTCTTTTGAGGTTTAATAGGCTATTGGTGAAGATTCTTATATATTTTTCAAAGTTGTGGTTGTTGTGTTGGATGGTTTTGCTTATTCTTTGTATGGTGGGGTAAGAATATACTATGGGGATGATTAATTGGGATCTCATTGCATTAAAAACTGAAACTATCACTAAAACATTTAATTAAAATTATATATTTCCTATATATATGGTGATAATTAAATATTCTTCATCAGTTTTTGATATATACTAGAAAAGGTGACCTTTCCGTGTCTTTTCCTTTCATTATAGAGATGAAAGAACTAAAGAATGAAGAAATTAAATCACTATCCAAAGAAGTACACAAATACTTTAGTGGAAGACCAAAGACTAGAAAATTTGGTTTTCATTTCCTGTTCTACTATTTTTAATATCCCACAACCATAATATTTCATTAAATTTATAAATAAGTCCCTTGCAGTTTGCCGGACAAATCACTCAAAAGACAGCTACTGATGCCATTTAATGTCTAAACCCTATTTGAAAAAAAAACTGGAAAATTCAGCTACTAGTAGATAAACTCAATATTTTTTCCCCAAGGCTAACAGAATAAAAGCAAACCCCACACAACTCTATGGAAATAATTTATTTTTCCTGTATTCTTGTAAAATTACAAACATAATCTCATTGTCTGAATTAGACCAATAGATATTGAAATTTTCAAGTGAGTGACATATGGTCTTATAATTTGATGCGTAACAAGATCTACTAATCTAGATAGAGTTTTCCCTTTGTTTCCATCTCAGATAGCAATAGGATTCAAATATGTAAAACTCTAGCTTCTTGAACAAATTGTAACTTTGCAATGACATTATCTATTTATTTTTTTTGGAGGGGAGAAGGCAGGGCAATTTGGGGTTAAATGACTTGCCCAAGGTCACAAGCTGGTAAGTGTGTCAAGTGTTTGCAATGACATTTTAAAACATACAAAAAAGAGTTGTAAGAATGTACAAGAATTCATTGATTTATTTCTGATCAGTTTAACTACTTGTTAAGTCCCTGAGGGGCATAGAGTGCAGATAGAAATGGCATTAAAAAGAATAAAGATGAGGAAAACACCCAAAATAGATCAAGTATATTTAGAAGTCTTTGTTGGAGAAAAAAATTATGAGTGCTCTTGTGGACTTATATATACAAGATATCTGAAGAAAGAACGTGGAAAAAATCTTGAAGCTTATTAATCCCAAGAAAAAACTTATTGTAAGAACACCACTAACTTCTGACTATTAGTCCTGTTTTTCCATTTATACAAAACCCTTTTGAGAGTCTATAATTTAAAGATATCTCAGTGAAGCTGTTAGTAGGGAACAAGCAGACTTTTGCAAGAGGCATTCATTAATGAACAGATCTCACAACTGACTTAATGATGCAGAGGCTCTAGCATTCTGTTGTACTTACTGTTTGTTAATTACCAAAAAGTTTAATCAGTAGAAGAAAATGCATTTATCTTAATGATTAAAAAACATTTTTGATACATTTTGTTTTGACAAGACAGACAGACACATCTCAACAAACACTTAGGTAACTGCCTACAGAATATATTCTCTGAAGACAAAAGCTGCCTAACAATTCGATTCCAACTAATGGTATAGTATATCAGTATAAGACTAATAATATAGTAATTGCCATTCACTGAGGTTCTTTCTCAAACTAAACTGCCAAGCATTCAAACTCTGCTACAGAGAGCACAGCTCTGATGCACTGGCCACGTTGTTTGAATGCCAAATGTACCCTTGCCTAAAAAACTATTTAATGGAGAACTCACACAAGGCAAGTGCTCACATGATGTGTTGGCAATCGAAATGAGTCTTAGCACTCAGTTCAACCAAGTGCCCTTGAAGAGTTTCGGTCGTTGTTTCCCTGTTTAGATTGGGAGTCCTTCGTGTCCTCCTTGCCTCAGGGGAGTGCCTAGTTTATCATGGGTCTGAGTGGCATGTTTGGGACATCAGAGGCTTTTAGACCACATGGGCTTAAATTGCCTCTTTGTGATGATTTCAGGTCACATGGGTGAATTACATGTGTGACTCACCCTTGACCCTGAAAAAGATACAAAACCAGGGGTTGTCTTTCTCTTTTTGACTCTAACATAGTGATATCATTCTGTCCTTTTCAAGAATGAAGGACAACCAATCAACCAATAATATAATAATTGCCATTAATAATAACATAACGAACTACTTTTATAGTTTAACCATTTTGGCTTGATAGAAAACACCTCCCAACAAACATCTCTATGAAGGGCATTACGTGAAAATAGTTTTGTCTAATAGACAACTTTGATGGTATAAATATTGTTTTATTGACCCAAGGTTTGTTGTCTCTTTTAATTGTTTTCTAACCATACTTCCCCTATCTTAGACTTATGAATCTGATGTTTTTGAATCAAGGGTAGAACTTGACAGTTATGCCTGTTAGGTTTTACCTTTAAAATTTTACCCAGTGTTTTAGATTGTCATCATCTTTTTCAATCCTGTTTCTTGTCAGTACATTTGCTGTACCTCCCAGCTTTGTGCCAGCTATAAATTTGATAAGCAGTCTACCTGTGCTCTTATTTGAATCATTGATTAAATATTAAAACACAGGGGCAAGCACAAATCTCTGAGGTATTCCATTGGATATTGAAACATTAGTGACTCAACTTTGATGGGTGAACAAATCCATTGAATTCTATTATTCTCTAGCCAATATCTGTATTTTTCAGAATAACCTGAAACACTTTCAAATGCTATGCTAAAAACTAGGTAAAGTATACCTATAACATTCTCTGATCAGTAATATAATAACATCTCAAAATGAGAGATAGCTTCTCTGGCATGACCTACCCATTAGAAGTCCAGCTAATTCCTTGTGATCACTAATTCCTTTTCTTATTGTTCATCAATTTTCTTTTTAACAATATGATCTATAATTTTTCTAGGCATAGAAGTTGAGCTCAATGGATTTTTCTTTGACTATTAGTATTACTAGAATTTCATTATTGTCATCCCTTCAATAGAGAAATCTCAAGAGAAGTTGTCAATATCAAATTGCACCATTGATGTAAACTGTGAGCCTGTTGTTAATGTATTGGATATTTTCTTCCCAGTATGACTGCAAAGGAGTGGGAAGCTGTACTTTTCTACTCGGATTGTGTGTCTTGTTTCCTCTGTTTTGGTTTATTTTGTTCACATTATGGTAGTGATTTCCCAGAGCTGGAGGACACTGGATGTCTTCAGATAGAATATATGTTTGAAAGCTTTTAACTTAACAGAGAAGAAAATACTACATAAACATGATCAGATGAAATATGATTAGTATATGTTTTATCTCTAGTATTTCTAAAATGAGTGGAATGTTTTGTTCATTCGTTTGTAAAATTTAACATAACATTACTCATCAGTAATATACTTATTATTTGTACTTAAGAGTTTTATGTTGTCCTTTAACTTATAGGAGCTACTTTTTGAGCAGTAATCATCATTTCTCATAGCATACTCTTAGCTCTGGAGAGGGTAGGTAATTCAGAGTTGATTGACCCTAATTAAGTTAACATAAAATACTGAGATAATTGCTACCCTCCTTTAGAGGGAAGTTCTTTTGTTTTTTTTTTAATGGTATGCTGTGCTGCTTGATGCTTATTGAAATATACCGTGAAACTGCTTTTGTAATTTGAAAGGTGGAAAATTATGTCACCTTATAAAACAACTGAGAGGTGTGGAGGGGAAAACAAGTCTGCAAAAGGCTTTGTATAATGCCAGCTTAGGTCATCCCAAGAGCATTTATAGGTGAAACTAAGAGAAGAACAATAAGGTGATGAACAGTGGGACAAATGTTCTAGCATTTTTATTGTGACTTATCATTCATGACAGTAGAAATAATAACATTTGGAATCTAATATTTCAGTACTGAAATATTAATATGCGGAAGTAGAACTGGAAATTTTGAAAAAAAAATAGAAAGAGCAGTTAGATTGGATCAAGTGTACACAGAATACATCTGGGGTGGAAGTGACAATTTTGAAAGCATTGAGGGATCAGTTTGTAAGTTATTAGAGAGATGTGTAGATAATTGATGATTGGGTAAAAATCATAAGATATTACTACCCCTAAAAACAAACCAAAAGGACATCAAAAAGGTGGCAGGTTAGCTTTTATGAATAGTTTTCTACAATAGACCGTGTTTTCAGAATCATGTAATTGATTGAAAGTTGTAGAGAATATATGATTTCAATGTATTAATTGTTGATGAGAGGAAAAACATTTTACTTGGTAGAGCAAAATACAGCCTTAAAAGTTTTCTTCCAGCAAGATAAATTTGAAGTAAATATGTTAAGATCACATTAACATTCCTTCATAGGTGCATCCATGGAGTTGTGAATTTCTCCATCAGTAAGTCTCAAGCAGGCAAGCCAGAATAAGGGAAAGCATACTTGCCAAAGGTATTTGTCTCATGTAAGATCTCTCATGCAGAATCCAAATTGAAGAGGGTAATCACTATTGTTGGCCACTAGATATCTGATTGGTTGATGATATTGTATTAATTGCGTCAATACCCATTATACTCCAGAGCCTCAATAAAATTAATGTGCATTGAAGAATTAATTCCATTTTTTATAAAAGAGAAAGCAAATGAATGATAAATGCCTGTTGCCCTTCTGGATGAACAATTCATTGAATTTTAATTCATCAGTATATTTAACTTTGGTAATCACGGCAGTTGAACAATGAGAATAAAGAGGACTGGATTGCATTTGGAGAAATGGTGTTTCTGTCTTTGTCTCTCTCTCTGTCTCTCTCTCTCTCACCTTTTTAGGTCCTAGGGGTTCAGTTATCATCTCTGTACTGGTCTCTCTTCTGAACTCCAATTTACTTTGCCAAGTGCCCATAGAGTATTTTGAACAGTACTTCCTTTAGGTATCTCACATTTATTATGTCTAAAAAAACACAAACCCTACCTCCCTTTCTAATGTCCCTGTTTTTGTAAAGGTCACTGCTGTCTTTCTAGTACCCTGGATTCCCAACTGAGTTGTTACATATCCTCACTCTTTGTTTTTCCACATAGCCATCCAGTTACTCAGTCAATCAAATAAGCATTTATTAACATGCCTCTCATCTGTCCCACTCACTTGGCTACAACTTTATCTCAGATCCTCATCACCTCTTGCCTTGCCTGACTCAGTCAGTCTGTAAGCGTTTGTTAACTTACTGTTTGTTTGGCACTGTGCTAAACACTGGGGATACAAAGAAAGGAAAAGATAGTCCCACCTCTCAGGGAGCCCACAATCTAATTAATGCAATAACTTCTGCTTGATCTCACTGGCTCCAATATTTCCTTTCTCTAAACCATCCTTCATATAGCTGCAAATGTGATATTACTAAAATAGATAATGACTGTTACTTCTTGCTTATCAATTCTTCCAAGTGATTTCCAGCCTTGGTTTTGTAGCGCCAGGGAATGTGGGTGGGAGTGGAAGGGAGGCTTCAGTTACTTGAAAGAGAATGGTCAAATTCTTGAAACAAAATGCAAATTATACTAGATAAAAAAGAATAAATGGCATATAGTATTTCTTCCATTTTGGTTTTGGTGGTGAGTGGGAGGTTAGGGGAAAGAGTTGTAAAATCATACAGATAATTGAAAAACGTTATTTTACCTTTGTAAATTCACAGCCTAAGTCATTCATTTAATATATGAAAATGGAAAACTATTATTATAATTTTTAATTATTGCTATCACCAGCAAGAATATAAAAAACAACAAAAGAATTGGGAGAGACAAAGACTCTTGGCTTATAGAACTTGCTAGAATTGTTGACTAAAAATATTGATCTTAATAGTCATGTTTCAAATTCACCTACTTTTGGTCTTTATGATATAATTGTTGATTTAAACTATTGATTTTAAATATATTACATTTTTAGTATACGTTAATCAGTTGTATTAAGTTTTGAGAATTCTTCTACCTTAGTTATTGTGATATGGTGTATTTGGCCATTTAACCCTCCTAGCTCTTATAACATTGTAGATAATAAAAGAGTACAATTCAGAATAGCCCCTATCCAGAGTATTACACATTCTCTGTTTGCAGAATATTTGAATTATCTAAGTTTGCCTAATGTAGTGGATAGGGAACTATTCTCCAAGTCAAGAAGAAATGGGTTCAATTCCACTTCTGACACATAAGTGCTATGTTACTCAAGCAGATCACTTAATCTTCAAGAGGTCTAGTTAACTAAGAAGAGAAATTGCAGAGAAAGGTGTAGATAGATCAAGGACTTTTCTTTACTGGGGAGTTCTCTCTGACAATGGAATGATAGATCTAGTTCTTTTCCCTTTGTAAAAACATAATAAAATTGTTCTTTAGGATCATAGTTGAAAGAAGCATGGTGTAGTGTAAAAAGCTTGATTTGCAGTTAGAGCACCTTGACCTGGGCTTCGTTTGCTATTTTGTTATTATCTATTTGACCTTAGGCAAGTAATTTGACCTCTTTCTTTTTTGGCTCTAAATTATAGGCTCCAAATGTAGTCCAATCCTCTCATTTTATGGATGAAACTGAAGTCCAGAGATGTGCATTACCCATGATCCAAAATTATCTAATTAAGGTTTTCAGGCATATATACTTGAAGTTTTATTGTGAAGTAAGTTTAGACTTTGGCTCACCATTTTAAACTATTTCTGTGACTTTTTATTATCACTATAGATATTTCAATAACCATTGTGATTGTATTTGTTTTGTTGAATGGTAACACAAAAAATAAAACCAGCTTTAGCTTTGGAGAACTCAATGATAACTGTTACTTACATTTATATTCATAGCATTTTCATGTTTTCATTTAATTCTCACAATTACTCTGAGAATATAATATTCTCTTCTACATATGGGGAAACTAAAACTTGAAGAAGTTAAGTGTGACAGAATCTACAGGAAACTTTGTTAAATTTGGCACTTCTGCTTCATACTAATTGGAAAGTGAAACTGTTGTTACCAAAACAGAAATAGACCATTTGAAAATGATACATTATACAAACTGACTGTGAAAATGTATACTTATGTAATACCTATGTTTTGTTGCCACCTCCTCCTGCCCCCCAATTAGGAAGATATCATTCATTTTATAAAATAGAAACTTTTTTTTTTTTTTTTTTTTTTGCTTTTTGGCAGGGCAATCGGGGTTAAGTGACTTGCCCAAGGTCACACAGCTAGTACATGTGTCAGGTGTCTGAGGCCGGATTTGAACTCAGGTCCTCCTGAACTCCAGGGCCGGTGCTCTACTCACTGCGCCACCTAGCTGCCCCCATAAAATAGAAACTTTAATGGAAGTTCCTTTGGCTATCATAAACTAAATTTTATTTACATATAACTTTTTAGGATCATAATTTTTGCTTTTAAATTTAATTTTAAAAAGTTAATAAAATTCCACCTTCCCTTCTGCTTCTGCCCCCAAGCCCCAATTGAAAAAGAAAAAATAAAACAAAACTTTTATAACAAATAGAAATGCTCAAGTAAAACAGATTCCTGCATTTTCCATGTCCAGAAAATATACAGGGTGTTTCAAAAATCTTAGTGTAATTTTAAAACTTATGCCTCAGTCTGGAGTAGTTTTCCGTTGCCTTCTCCGGCTTATTTTACTGATGAGGAAACTGAGGCAAACAATATTAGTTGACTTGCTCAGGGTCATTCAGCTAGGAAGTGACTGAGGCCAGATTTGAATTCAGAAAGATGAATTTTTCTTATTCCAGACCCAGCACTCTATCCACTATGCCACCTAGTTGCCCTACTTGTTCTTGGATTTCAGCCAAAATGTATTTTGAGGCAGTCCTTGAACATAAATTGTACTCATACCTTTGCTCATCCTAAATTCTCTGGCCTTTTTGTTATGTAGTGGTTAAGGACCGCCAGGCCTTTTCATCTACTCTGCAGTTAAACTCTGCTATATGCCTCGACTTCCCCAATTAGAGTGTGAGCTCTTCCACATCAGGACTTGTGTTTGTCTTCTCTTTCTGTGTATATCCCTAGTAATTGGCACATTTCTCAGCACTTAGTAAGGGTTTAATAAATGCTCATTTATATATTCGTGCATTTTCCTTCATATTCCCATTTCTGTCCCAGCCCCTGGAATCCTTATTTTTTCAGGGAAAGAAAATATCTCCATGAAGCCTTAAACTTCCATAGTACTTGGTTGGGTCTTTCTTAGAGCTTTCATCATAAGCTGCCTTATATTATAATCATCTCTCCTCCTTGATGGTAGTAGTATCAGTGCATTATTTATCTTTTTATTTACCACAATGCCTTGCATGTAGTACAATTTTAGTAAATATTTGTTGGGTAAATGATGCATTGTTCATATGCCTAGGTGAGTCACTGGCCTTGTGACACAGAGAAATAATGTCATAATCTCCAACTGTGAGTTCTATTTCATCCATGGAGATAAGCTTAAACCAGTGTGAAGATTTATTGCCTATAAGTTCATCAGTTCATTGTTTTAATTACTAAGGGCAGGTTTCATTTAGCTGAAACACACTACTATCATCTTCTATGGGTTCAAGAGTAGCTTTGGGCATATATATTCATGGGTTCTAATTTCAGCTCTTCGCCTACTGTTAGCTTTATATTCCAATGTAGGTAAGTCCTGTGTTCAGCGTTCATGCTACCTCCCAATCTCATGGTTTTTTATTAATAGAATACTAGTTTTCCAAGGCATTGGTGTAATGTAGGCATTTAATTCTTAGGGGTGAGAATCATGTTATTTGTATGTTTGGTATCATGCCTAATGTGGTAGGTGGGGTGTGTGTGTGTGTGTGTGTGTCTGTGTGTGTGTCTGTGTCTGTGTCTGTGTCTGTGTATATTTGAAAATACACATACATTTATATGGAAATTGTTGGTATATAAATCTAATTTAACCACATTAGTGGATTTATATACAAGAGCTCATATTATCTACTCTTTTGGTAGTTTTTGTTTGAAAAACTGAAGAAATAATACTATTGTTTTACCATACCTGGAATTTCTATAATATACTATCACAACTTATACAAAGACTATATGTAAATGCAGGTTTAAAAAAAATCCAAATCAGGTTGAATGTCAGACTGCTTAACATCCATAGAATTATCTTTTAAAAAACAGTGTGGAATTCTCTCTCAGATAAAATGCCCAGACTACCTTGAAGAATTATTAAAAACAAAACAAAACAACCCAGTATTTGCTGGCAGAACAGTTTCCTGGGATAAAAGTAAAACAACATGAAGTCAAGAATGTCATGTTCATGTAGTCAGTGCAGGTCCGCAGGATTCCCTCCTTTAGTTGTTGTTGAGTAGTTTCAGTTTTGTTGGACTCCTCTTAACCCCATTCCGGGTTTTCTTGGCAGAGATTCTGGAGTCGTTTGCCATTTCCTTCTCTACCTCATTTTACAGAAGAAGAACTGGGGCAAACTGGGTTAAGCGACTCGTCCAAGGTCACAAGGTAGTAAGTGTCTGAGGCCAGATTTGAACAAAATGTACCACATTCTGAAGAAATATCAGAAGATATAAGAATAGGAGAAATTCAAATGAGCTACAAGAGACAAAACTTACACCTGCAATTTAAAATGCACAAAACTCAGGCTGGCCATACTGCTTCACTGAAAAGCAACAGAATAAATCAAATATGAGGAGTGGGAAAAGAGAAAGCTAGAACTGAAAAAATTGAAAATAAACTCCAAATGGGAGGGGAAAAAAAGAGCTCTCAAAGGAAGTACTTAAAGAATCAGGAAATTGTTAACAGGAAATATAATCATGTTAGATAAAAATTGGAGGCTTTCAAATGAAGAAATCTTTCCAATAATATTTACTTTAGCTGATCAAGATTGGTTTCATCTGGTTACAAAAAGTTTATAAAAACATATTTACCAAATATTAATGAAGAGATCTATTAACATTGAAGAATTATCTATTAATTACATTTCCAACATTTAAAAAACCAGTTTTATTTATTTAAAATTTTCACAAAATGTCTGAGCTGCCAGGGACTTTAGAAATCATCTACTCTATCTTCCTCATTTACAGATAAAACTATGATCCAAAGTGAAATGACTTTCTCATGGTCACATAGCTCACAGTCTTGTGACTCAAATTCCAGTGTTCTTTCCAATGTATCACCTTTCTGATACTGAAGGCTTCTATAATAAGTTTTCATAGCAAAAGGTGAAACCTTTTCGAAAAACTTAGCTACTCAGCAAGATATTTAAATTAAATAATTATTTAAGTGCTTCCTATGTACAAGGTGCTTATGAGGTCATCTACTACTTTATAAAGTTAAATGCAGACTATGGATGTCTTTAAGAAGGTAGTATGTTGCTCCAGAGTTGAATATTGAACCAACAAAATAAAGTAACAAAAAGAGATTACAAAGAGAGTCAGAAAAGATGATGGAATAATAGGAGTAGGGTAATGGTATCTAAGGTTTCTAGTCAGCTACTTACTTTGAAAGTAGTTAATACGCACTGGATTTCAAAGGAGCAGCTTGTTTTACTGAAAAGTAATTGACCATTTTGAAGCCACTATTCTTCAAAACTCTCTTGCCTCTAAGCTTCACTTTTGGCTTATAGTGCTTATTTAAACTATCTTATGACCTTATGAAGGAAAATGTAAGATATCCTAAAGTCTTAACTCAAATTAGTACTATCTTATGCTATCTGATTAACTTAAAACATTGAGAAATCCATTGGGGAAGAGTGGGTTGACATGGACATATATCCATGTAGTTGTAACTTCTTTCAAAGCAATAGAAACCAGGAATTGAGTCTCTTCAAAACAACTTAAAAATAAATGCATGAGCAAAGACAGTCAAGCTTGATGATACCCGCTTTGTGTTCAGAAGAGTAGGGACAAAGGATATCAGTTAGCATTTCAGGACTACTACTGTTGCATGGAACCCTAGCTTTCTTTGATTATATCTCCAGAAGGCCAATGGCCAAATTCTAAATGCCAATGAGACATTCCTATACTTTTACTGTGAATTATTGTTTTGTTGTCTAAAGGTTTTTAAATAACTTCTTCAGTATGATAATACCTTATAGTTTTATAGTGTTTTAGAGTTTTCAGAATTCTTATGGATCCTTATGGATTCCTGGGATCCTTATATTAATATTGTGACATAGGAAGTCCAAGTAGTAGTATTCTGACTCTGGGGGTGAGCAAACTGAGGCCTAATGGGTTGTGATTTTTATCCAAGGTTACATAAAAACTCAGTGACAATGCCAGGACTGAAATTTAGTTTTCCTGTTACAGTCCAGTTCTCTTTGCACCTAATCATGCCACATTCCTAAAAGTATAATTTTCTATGCATGTCACCTGTTATCATCTGTTCATCATTTATATTTATCTATTGTAATGCACATTGTGCTAAGCTGAGTTACAAGATATATAAGAGATAATTCCTGACCTCAAAGAGCTTACATTGTAGTAGGTGTGATTTTGGAAAGTATGAATAATACGGCAATTATTTCTCACGCGCGCGCGCGTGTGTGTGTGTGTGTGTGTGTGTGTGTGAGAGAGAGAGAGAGAGAGAGAGAGAGAAATTCTTTGGGTCTCAGCATATAAATAGAAGAAAATCATCCACATATTTGAAAGGGTTAATTTTCTTATATCATTTTCATTTCCCTCTCCAACAGTATGCTTAACTTATAGTTAATACTTCTTTTTGAGTCTATGTATTCTAGCTGATTCTTGTGACCTAGTTAATACTTCTTTTTGAGTCTATGTATTCTAGCTGATACATTCATCTACTTCTTTTGTGACCTTTCTGGGTCTTAATTTCCTTGTCTTTAAATGAAGGAGTTGTACCATATACTTATAATGCCCTTTCCAACTCTCAAATTTTTTATCTTGTGACCTGTGTCAAGAATAACATAATTGCTTCAGAGATTTCTTTGTATGTGTTCAGACTGTGTTATTTATAGTTACTTGTGGTCTATTTTATCATTCCTTTGCAGGTCATTTAATGTAATGTATTTGGCTCATTTGAATTACCAACAGGGAGACATGTGGGGATGTCCAAGTTTTTGAGTAGGTGTGAGTGAATGTGTATGTGGTATGGACTTAACTTTATACCAAAAGCAAAAAGAAAGACTTTAAAACTGGATAATCTTTTAGATTATTTGTCTCCCATGCTTCCCGTTGACATCGATAATAGTTATGACATATGTCTCTAAAAATGCATTACAGTAAAAATATCACTAGACTGTGAGCTATCAAGTCTGGGTTCTATTTCTAGCTCACTGGGTAAATTCACTGTGTAACGTTGGGCAGCCCTTTTCACTCTCCAGATATTGTTGAGGGAGAAATGAACCCCAGGGTTGTAGGAATCCCAAACCAAAATTCCCAGGTTGCCTGGAATGAATTCTTGGACCCAAGCATTCTTTAAGTCAAGGAGGCAAAGATTTATTACGCTTTTCAGCAGGCAAGAGTTCTTAGGGTACCTGCAACCATACAAGGCTACAGGGAAAGTTTAAGTACCAGATTTAGGGGTGAAATCTGTCAATTAGGTGATTTGGGGTGGGATAAAGGAGTAGTTAAGGAGTGGTCAGTTCTTAAAGGAACATGCACTTTTTGTATCTACTGTGCAGGTATCTTACCCAGAGTTCACTGGGAAATAGTCTGGGGGGAGTGGAGGGGGTGTGGTTTTGAGTGTGAAACGTCACTAGGTCACCAAAAATTCATGGCTAACTGGGAATATCCAGGTGGACTCCATACATGTCTTGTTAAGACAAGATCAATGTAAGGGAGTATACATTTGACTATGTCTAGGACATATGTTAGACTCAGTGTATAGTCAGTTATCAGCACCTGGAAATCAATCTATAATTGGGCATAGCTGCTTACTGAGGAAGAAGCAGAGATAACTTTGGGGCATGCTGCCCTTTAGATAGAGAGAGACTGCCTGGGAGAGAATATGTTTTGAGAACTAGTTGTTTTGGTAAGGCATGCTGCCCTTGAACTGGAGAGAGGCTGCCTGGGCCAGTGCTTTGAAGCTAGGGAGAGATGTGATTTTAGAACTGGAGTTCAGGCACAGGCACCCAAGCAGAGGCTAAGGAGAAATGTGATGTTAGAATTAGGGTCCAAGCACAAGCACCCCATCAGTTGGGCACTTTGATTAGACCTTCACTAATTTTAATTATAAATCACCTGTCCTAGTAAATAATGTGTTCTTAGGAAAACTATTTTTTTTTCAAGCTACAGCTGCTAAATTAGTGTTTAATGTTTTTTGGAGGGGGGAAGGCAGGGCAATTAGGGTTAAGTGACAATTTAGTCTTTCTTTCTTTCTTTCTTTCTTTCTTTCATTTATTTATTTATTTAATGTATTTAGTTTTCAGCATTGATTTTCACCAGAGTTTGAATTACAAATTTTCTCCCCATTTCTGCCCTCCTGCCCACCCCAAGATGGCATATATTCTGGTTGCCCTGTTCCCCAGTCAGCCCTCCCATTGGTCAATCCACTCCCCTCCCATCCCACTTTCCCTTCCTTTCCTGTAGTGCAAGATAAATTTCTGCACCCCATTGCCTGTGTATCTTATTTCCTAGTTGCATGCAAAATTTTTTTTTTGTTTTTGTACATCTGTTTTTAAAACTTTGAGTTCCAAATTCTCTCCCATATTCCCTCCCCACCCACCCTCCCTAAGAAGGCAAGCAATTCAACATAGGCCACATGCATATAGTTATGTAAAACCCTTCCACAATACTCATGTTGTGAAAGATTAACTATGTTTTGCTCCGCTATCCCCCTTTATTGAATTTTCTCCCATGACCCTGTCCCTTTTCGAAAGTGTTTGTTTTTGATTACCTCCTTCCCGTCTGCCTTCCCTTCTATTGTCCCCCCTTTTTTATCTTCTTCCTCCTTCTTTCCTGTGGGGTAAGATACCCAATTGAGTATGTGTGGTATTCCCTCCTCAGGTCAAATGCGATGAGAGGAAGATTTACTCATTCCTCCTCACCTATCCCCTCTTCCCTTCCTACAGAACTGCTTTTTCTTGCCACTTTTATGCAAGATAATTTACCAATTCTATCTCTCCCTTTCTCCATCTCTCAATATATTCCTCTCTTATCCCTTAAATTGATTTTATTTTTTTAGATATCATCCCTTCATATTCAACTCAGCCTGTGCCCTCTGTCTATATATATACACCTACATATATACATACATAGACACACACATGTATATATATATATACACACACACACACATATATACACGTGTATATATATACACACATATATATATGCATATTCCTTTTAGCTACTATGATACTGAGGTCTCATGAATCATATATATCATCTTTCCATGTAGGAATGTAAACAAATCAGTTCAACTTTAGTAAGTCCCTTGCAATTTTTGTTTCTTGATTACCTTTTCATGCTTCTCTTGATTCTTGTGTTTGAAAGTCAGATTTCCTATTCAGCTTTGGTCTTTTCACTGAGAAAGCTTGAAAGTCCTCTATTTTACTGAAAATCCATATTTTGCCTTGGAGCATGATACTCAGTTTTGCTGGGTAGATGATTCTTGGTTTTAATCCTAGCTCCATTGACCTCCAGAATATCATATTCCAAGTCCTTCGATCCCTTAATGTGGAAGCTGCTAGATTTTGTGTAATCCTGATTGTTCTTCCACAATACTTGAATTGTTTTTTTTTCTGACTGCTTGCAGTATTTTCTCCTTGACCTGGGAGCTCTGGAATTTGGCGACAATATTCCTAGGAGTTTTCTTTTTGGGATCTTTTTTGAGGAGGCGATCTGTGGATTCTTTCAATTTCTATTTTACCCTCTGTCTCTAGAATATCAGGGCAGTTCTCCTTGATAATTTCTTGAAAGATGATATCTAGGCTCTTTTTTTGATCATGGCTTTCAGGTAGTCCAATAATTTTTAAATTATCTCTCCTGGATCTATTTTCCAGGTCAGTGGTTTTTCCAATGAGATAGTTCACATTGTCTTCCACTTTTTCATTCCTTTGGTTCTGTTTTATAGTATCTTGATTTCTCATCAAGTCACTAGCTTCCACTTGCTCCAATCTAATTTTTAAGGTAGTATTTTCTTCAGTGATCTTTTGGACCTCCTTTTCCATTTGGCTAATTCTGCCATTCAGGGCATTCTTCTCTTCATTGGCTTTTTGGAGCTCTTTTGCCATTTGAGTTAGTCTATTTTTTAAGGTGTTGTTTTCTTCAATATTTTTTTCAACATTTTTTGGGTCTCCTTTAGCAATTCATTGACTTGTTTTTCATGGTTTTCTCACATCATTCTCATTCCTCTTCCCAATTTTTCCTCTGCTTCTCTAAGTTGCTTTTGCAAATCCTTTTTGAGCTCTTCCATGGCCTGAGACCAGTTCATGTTTTTCTTGGAGGCTTTTGATGTAGGCTCTTTGACTGTGTTGACTTCTTCTGGCTGTATGTTTTGGTCTTCTTTGTCACCAAAGAAAGATTCCAGTCTGAGACTGAATCTGGGTGTGTTTTCACTGCCTGGCCATGTTCCCAGCCAACTTACTTGACCCTTGAGTTTTTCATCAGGGTATGACTGCTTGTAGAGCAAAGCTTGTTGCAAGCTTGAGGGGTTGCACTGTTGATTTCAGAGCTATTTCTATACAGCCAGTTCTGCCACACCAGCACTCCTCCTTCCCCAAGAACTGCCAACCTGGACCTGACTCAAATCTTAAGCAGGCTCTTCACTTCTGCTCTGATCTGCCACTTAATTCCTCCCACCAGTTGGGCCTGGGGCCAGAAGTAGCTGCAGCTGTAGTTCTGTAGCTGCACCACCCCCGCTGCCCCTGGAGCAGGGGCTGAACCAGGAACTCTTTTCACTCTGTCCCCAGCAGCTTTTCCCACTAACCTTCTCTGTTGTCTTTGGTGTTTGTGGATTGAGAAGTCTGGTAACTGCCACAGCTCACTGATTCAGGGTGCTGGGGCCTGTTCCGCCTGGCTCCTGATCTGGTTGGTCCTGCCCCCTGGGCTCTGCCGCCCACGCTGAGCTCCGCTCCCCTCTGCTCCATGCGTTATAGACCTTATCCAGCAACCATCCAGGCTGTCCTGGGCTGGATCCCTTCTTCCCTCTGCTATTTAGTGGGTTCTGCAGTTCTAGAATTTGTTCAGAGCCATTTTTATAGGTTTTTGGAGGGACCTGGCAGGGAGCTCAGGCAAGTCCCTGCTTTCCACCTGCCATCTTGGCTCTGTGCCTCCCGCCCCCCCACCCCCATTAGTATTTCTAAAGAATCAATCTAACTATGCAAAATCTTTGCTTAGAAACTTGGTTGATTGATTCCCTATTGTCATTAGAGTAAAATACAAACTCTTCAGCCTTGTATTTAATGCTCTTGACAATATAATTTCAAATTGCCTTATTCATATTACACTTTTTTAAAAAACATACTCTACATTCCTGCCAAACTGGACTACTAGCATCTGTCTAGCTTTCTGTACAATTACAAAAGACCCCATGCCTGGAATGTGTTCCTTATTTCTTCCTCTTTGAATACCTATTATATTTTGTAGCCTGTGTACTTTGTACAGGCATCTACGCATTGCCTTTTAACAGTTCTTTAGAGACATATTCCAAGTTTCCCTTCATACAACAAAACTGGACATAGTTTGGAATTTAGAGAGAAGCTTGAGTTCAACCCAAAACAACTACAAAAAACTGTGCAGTTTAAGACAGTCCTGCCTGTTGACCTCATCCTGTTCACACCTGGGAGGCAGAGTAGCACAGTGGATTGAAAGTTAAACATAGAGTCATGACAGCCTGGGGTTTTGTTTCTCCTCTAACAACACACTCTGGGAACCTGCACAAGTCACTGAAGAGTTCAGTGCCCCTAGGTAGTTCTCTAACTTGCTGAGATGACCTCTGCATTGGTAGAACAATGTTAGCTCATTATCCATCTGTGCAGAACCCTAATGTTTGGGTTTTAGTGAACTGGGTTCAGTCTTAAGAGGCTTCACTTTACTTTTTGGCTTATTTCCTGATCCCAGAGTTTCTCTTGGGAACCCAGCTCAAGGCAGGGTATGAGGACCTGGATACTGATTGGTATTTTTAACTGGGAGCATGTTTTGCCAGGCCTTCAGTAGTCCTTTATTAGAGGCTCACTGTAACTGTCCTAAGGTTGGATGTAGCTCCATGAAGAAGGTAACCCAAAGCTGGAAGCTTCTGGCACTTCTTCACCAGAAGTTCTTGATGTGGATGAAATTACAAGTACAATTAGTATACTCATGCATACATATTTGTATGCATACATATATACTCACACAGAGGAAGATGAGCTCCATCACTTGGACATTCACTTGTCTATCATGGTCTCAGACCAGGGCTGTTTAGAATGCAACCGCATGGGGCCTGCAGTGTGATTTATACAGTTCACCTACAAGCATAGAAATTTACTTAAATGCTTTAGTAAATGAAGCCGAGTTACCGCAGAGCTCTCTCTAAAATGATAAATCAAAATATGTTGTCTATTGTTTCAATAAAAATCTAAAGTTGGACAGCCCTGGAGACAATGGTCATTCTTTATCTATTTGGTTTTTCCTCTCTGTCTAGTTAGTCAATATTATGGCTCTTTTCTAAGAGTCTACACTTTTCCCCTACTTGATTCAGTTATCAGAAAGAGAAGCAAATTGAGGAATTCAGCATTTATCACTGAATCAACAAGCACTTACTGTGTATCAGGACTCTGCTAAGTGATAGAGCAAAAAGACCAAAGGGAAGAAGTCAAGAAGTCTATGCTTTCAAAGAATGCAATTGCATTCTAACTGGGAGACAACATGTTTATATATGTGAGTGTGTGTGTGTGTGTGTGTATGCATACACACACACACACACACACACATAGACACACGTACTAGTATAAAATGAATAGAAGTTAGTTTGGGGAGAGAGTAAACTAGACTCTGGGAATGAAGGAAGGGAATCAGGAAAGGTTTCATAAAGAAGGTGACACTTGAGCTGAGTCTTGAAGGAAACCATGGATTTCAAGAGGCGAAGGTGGATTGGGATTGTATTACAGGCATGTGGAACAGCTAGTGCTATATGCAATACCCTCTCTATTTGATGCTATACTGGAACTTTGTTGTCTGAGCATTTCTGTCTATCTGTTCCTGGGTACCAAAACTGTAGGATTCAGTTTCTCTGGTACATTTCTGGTCCTTGCCAGTAGTCTTCCACTTGTGCTGGCTTTTCTGGTGCAGCTCCTTCTCTTGTGCCTTCAGGCTTCTGGCTATCTTTTCATATAGTTCTTGGCTAGATGAAGACACTAATTATAGTTTCTCTTCAGTTTCTTGATCATTATTTGGTCTATCCTTTTAGATCCTTTGTGCGATATGTAAATAGGAGCTAGGAACCTTCTACAGCTATTCATATAGCTATCTTAACCAGTAGTTCTGTTTATTGACTTTGCTAGACTGTTACTATCATTGTGGAATTTGAAGAAGTCTGAATAAGGTTGAGATCTTGCTTGAATTTTTCCTTGTTTAATGGTTTGAAATGGCTGAATAATTCTTCACCAATTGGCTAATCTACTAATTGTCAAATCTTCTTGCACTTAGCTAGGCCTGGTCCTTGGAAAGTAGACAGTTATTTTTTGGGACTGTATTCAAACCTTTTCTGTTTTTTATAACCTATTTGAGTTTGTGGTTTCCTGATATAGCCTTGAAAACCAGGAACAAGTCCACATGTTCATGAAGAATAAAAATATGACTTTTTTAAAGAAGTTAATACTTTGAGATCTTGGTTTGGAATGGTTTTAATAGATTGTTAGAGGTTATCTGAGTTATCATCTCCAATTGGGACAATGATGACCTCTTTTGATATCAAAGAAAGTAATTTATTTTTCTGCCAAATAATATAAAATATTTTCTTGTTCTGTTGCCATAAAATCTACAGTAGCAGCTGGTACTGAGAGTGAGAATATCATCTAGTTGCTATGGAAGCATATAGCAAATGATGCTTGTGCTGTCCCTTGATTGTTAAGCTATTGTATTCTTGCATTTTTTGATACTTGATATAGATTTTATGTATATATGTATACATATAAAGTAAAAGTGACTAAAGATTACATTTAATATGTAATGTAATTTGTTTCAACAAAGGGAAGAGTAAAGGTTTTTAAAAAAATACTATTAAAAGTGAAAGTTTTTTTTAAAAAAAAAACCCTACCGTATAACTTCTTAGAGAATGACAATAGAAACTTTATTTTTATATGTTAAAATTATTTAGATTTTCTTTGAAATAATTAACTGCTATTGTTCTGACATGCCAGGTAGTTAGAAATCATTCTCCTAAAGTATAGATCTGATTATCAGTTTTTATGTGAAAAATTACCTTAATGAGTACCTTGACTGTATGGAGATATTTCAGTGGATCTGTGATCTAGTCAGTATGAGTATTCTTTCCTTGGTGTTTGCAACATGTTTGGACAGAGTGTTTTAATTTGCATTTCTCTAATCAATAGTGCTTTAGAGCATTTTCTCATATGACTATAGATAGCTTTACTATGCCTCTTCTTCTAATTGGTGGTAACTATATCCGAAATCTCTAGGCTAATTTTTTTGTTAAAAGGTACAGAAATCTTCCTTGAGACATAATTTGGCTTAGAGGAGTAAAGACTTTGGCCACTGTTTTTTGCTTGTCTAGATCCAAAAATCCAAGGCATGAGGAACCAGTCTGGCTCCTCTCTTAAGCTTCTGACTGGCAGACCAGAATGGACAATATAAAGGCAGAGTAGCAATACTCTAAATGAATCAATGCTGTATCTTTGCTGAATAGTTTCTCTTTTAAAAATTCTTTTCCTGCCCTAAATGCGCCCCCCCCCCACTTTGCCTAAAGAAACCTCGTTTTGCTAATTATAAAGTACTCTACCAGTTTTTCATTTCATTTAAATCTTGAATCTGAACTACTATCTTAGACTTAATCAGGCCTGGTCTACTATAGTTCTTCAGAGAGTATTGTATTATAAGTTTTACATCAAAATATTTGTATTAAAAAGAGGGGCCTTTGTTTTTGGGAAAAGCTGGGTATTGTTAAAGGAGTTTTGCCATTTCTTGGAAGTAATCAGCCTAATTTCCCCCACCCCTTCCTGTTTGGTTCTAGGCCCAATGCATTGTCCATTTGTACAGTTTGCCCCATATATGTGTACTCTTGGACAATCTCTTTTGGTTGTTCATCCAACCACAAATCATATTTTATCAGTAAACATACTTTATTTATTATCTTTCTTTTGTAGATTGTCAGGTCAGTCTCAGGAGTGGTTATGGATCTCTTCCAGTGGTCTCAACAGTGTTTCAGGTCTTGATGTAAGCAGCACCCTTGTTACTATAAATAGAAGCATGTGGAGGACCTCATCATTCATAAAGGTTTCCTCTTGAACTTTGACTCTGCCCTGTATCTCCTCCATCATAGTGGCAAAACATTTTTGTCTAATGTACATTAAATGGTTTAATTCCTCACCTAATTTTTATTATCAAAGGATTTTGAAGAAGGTTATCTCTGTTAAGTCTTTGAAGGAATCTTGAATGATTCTGACATATGGATGATTGACTTCTTATTGGAAGAAGACAGTTACTTAACCTCTGTGTACCTCAGTTTCCTCACCTGCAAAATGAGGATAATAATAGCAACTACCCCTCATGGTTTTTGTGAGAATAAAATAATATTTGTGCAGTACTTTGTAAACTTTAATATGCTTTATAAATGCTGTAATACTATTACTAATGAAAGATGGCAAGTTCTTTACTGTCATTGTGAATGTCTTGCATGCATGCATGTATAAATAAATTGCAAAGATTTCATATAGAT
Source organism: Trichosurus vulpecula (assembly GCF_011100635.1). Lineage (NCBI taxonomy): Eukaryota > Metazoa > Chordata > Mammalia > Diprotodontia > Phalangeridae > Trichosurus > Trichosurus vulpecula. Next base: position 148,626,038 of record NC_050577.1, read on the forward strand.
GGGAATGTAGGCATATATGTCTTTTTTGGGCTGTTAATAAGATGAAGATTTTTTTTTCCTTTCCTTTGGTTTCTTTTCCTCCTTCATAAACCTTGTAAATCAATCCATTAGTGTCTTCTCAATTGTGTTGCCTGCATTATGAGTCTTTTCCAAATACACTTGGTCAAATCTTGTGACATTTTCCACCTTTGTTCTCTTTGGTACTACTTCTACTTCTTTAAAAACATCTATATTAGAGTATGGATGGGAGCTCTGCTGCCATTGATGGTGAAAAACAATTGTTAAAAAATCTTTACATGTATTTTCCATTTTACTTCTGTTTGCTACCCTTTCATTTTCATTTTTAAATGCCCTCAGGCTGATTAAGCCTAGTTGCATATCTTACAGTTTTCTTTATACTGGTTTTGTATTCCACTGCTTTCATGTGGGATGTTATGATACTCTTAATAAAAATTTAAAAGTGAAATAATGATTGTGTTGCCTTTGGCCTCTATCTCTCTCTCTTTCTGGTAAATAAATCATTTTTAATGAAATCTCTTTTTAGGTGATTTTGCTTTCCTCGTTATGGCTATTGATTTGCATGTTTTAAAATTCTGTATAAAATAATTCTGATTTTAGATACTATCTTTTCTCTCCATATCCCATTTTTATGATCAGTTACTTGTGTAAATAGCTAAGGATTGAGTTATTTCAGTTTCAGTCCACATATTTTTTTCCTATAGGGTTATAGAATCATAGAATATAGAATCTGTAAAGGACCTTGGAGGCCCTCTAGTCCAACCACTTTATTTTAAACATTAGGAAACTGAGGCGTAGAGAAATGAAATAACCTGTCACACAGCTGCTATATGATTTGAACCCAGGTCTTCTTGTCCCTAAATCCAATTCCCTAAACACTAGGCCATTTTTCTAAATTTTCAAAATTTTTAATATATTATTGGTGATCTGACTATTGATAGCTTATTTGTAGATGATTCCTACATTATTGAGGCTTTTTCTGTGTAAACGTCAATTTCCTTTTTTGTGTTTGTATATGATGTCATTTAGTGCTTTCCATGTTCAGGATCCAACATACACATATTCTTTTTTTCAAAAGAAAAATTCATGATGTAACTTGATAAGGATTTTGTCCTCTCCCATCCCTTCTTTATGAACCATGCTTTGTACTTTTTGCCGCCTATGCATTTGAGTCACTATGTATTAATTTATATATCGAATTTAATTTGCAGGTATTTTTTGCATTTTTCACATACTTTTTCTGCCTTCTCTTTCTCTGTAGTCTACATAAGCACTGATTTTTTTCATTATGTCCTTTTTTTTGCATAAGCTTTTTGTGAGCTCTACAATTCAATATTTCCAAATGTCTCATGAAACCTGTGTCTTGCTGTCTTCAGGCATGGGATAAAAACTAACTCTTCCAACTCTTTCTTTGCCTGTTTAGGGAGTACCTATGTGTCATCTTTCCATTTAGGTGCAACTTTCTTCTGGTATAGTTTATAGTCATCGTGCTAGATTATGACTCTTTTAATATTGTGTCAACTCAGAAAAAAGCACATTTTGATTGTCAGCAACCAATTTATCATTTAGAAAGGGTGCTAATTTCTTTAACACCTTTGCCCCTGTGTCTAGTATTCTGTCACTGTCACTTCAGAAGAAGATGGGGTCTGCATAAGACTGAAAGGCGTTTTGTATTTTGTTTTAATTCCTGCTTTTTACAGCCAAATAATTCATAACCAAGTAGGCAGTCTACTTATATGACTTTTTTACTTAGCAATGGTTTGTTCTTAGAAAGCAGACTTGTTTTGTTGTCAGGATCTAATGGGATTGTTGAACACTGTGAAGTAGATAAAAAGAAGGAGCTAAAGTCCCAGTATTCCTAGGTTTGAATCCTATTAGGCTTGTGTTTTAATCCTACTTCTGATATTATTTAAAAAGGAGTCTAGGTGGAGCCAAGATGGCATCCAGAAAGCAGGGACTTAATTAGGCTCTCCCCCAGGTCCCTCCAAACACCTATAAAAAATGGCTCTGAACAAATTCTACAGCTGCAGAACCCACAAAATAGCAACGGGAAGCAGGGCTCCAGCCCAGGATAGCCTGGATGGTCACTGGGAAGGGTCTATCGCTTGGAGCTGGGAGTGGAGGGGAGCAGAGCCCAGCATGGGCTGCGCCAGGACCAAGCAGACTGGGAACTGGGCAGAACAGGCGTAGCGCCCTGAATCAGTGAGCTGTGGCAGTTACCAGACTTCTCAACCCACAAATGCCAAAGACAACAGAGAAGGTTAGTGGGACAGAGTGAAAAGAGTTCGCAGTCAGCCATGGCCCCGGGGGTGCAGCCGAGGTGGTGCAGCTCTGAGGCTCCTTCCAGAGTTACAGCTGCAGTTGCTTCTGGGCCCAGGCCCACCTGGTGGGAGGAATTAAGTGGCAGATTAGAGGGGGAGTGCAAAACCTGCTTTGCCCTGCCTGAATAGGGGCCCCAGTTGTGTTTGGTGGTTCTTGGGGGAGGAGGAGCGCTGGTGTGGCAGAGCTGGCTGTGTAGAAGTAGCTCTGAAAATAGCAGCACAGCCCCTCAAGCTTGGGACAAAGTACTCTGTACTCTACAACCAGTTGCCCTGACAAAAAGCTCAAGGGTCAAGTGTTGACTGGGAACATGAACAGCCAGCGAAAAGACTCTCAGTTTCAGACTCAGACTTTGGAATTTTTTTTTTGTTGACAAAGGACCAAAACATACAGCCAGAAGAAGTCAACAAAGTCAAAGAGCCTACATCAAAAGCCTCCAAGAAAAATATGAATTGTTCTCAGGCCATGGAAGAGCTCAAAAAGGATTTGCAAAAGCAACTTAGAGGAGTAGAGGAAAAATTGGAAAGAGAAATGAGAGTGATGTGAGAAAACCATGAAAAACAAGTCAATGAATTGTTTCATTGAAAGGAGACCCAAAAAAATATTGAAGAAAATAACACCTTAAAAAAATAGACTAGCTCAAATGGCAAAAGAACTCCAAAAAGCCAATGAAGAGAAGAATGCCTTGAAAGGCAGAATTAGCCAAATGGAAAAGGCGGTCCAAAAGATCACTGAAGAAAATTCTACCTTAAAAATTAGATTGGAGCAAGTGGAAGCTAGTGACTTTATGAGAAATCAAGATATTATAAAACAGAACGAAAGGAATGAAAAAATGGAAGACAATGTGAACTATCTCATTGGAAAAACCACTGACCTGGAAAACAGATCCAGGAGAGAGAATTTAGAAATTACTGGACTACCTGAAAGCCATGATCAAAAAAAGAGCCTAGATATCATCTTTCAAGAAATTATGAAGGAGAATTGCCCTGATATTCTAGAGCCAGAGGGTAAAGTAGAATTTGAAATATTCCACCGATAGCCTCCTGAAAAAGATCCCCAAAAGAAAACTCCTAGGAATATTGTTGCCAAATTCCAGAGCTCCCAGATCAAGGAGAAAATACTGCAAGCAGCCAGAAAGAAACAATTGGAATATTGTGGAAAAACAATAAGGATAACACAAGATCTAGCAGCTTCTACATTAAGAGATTGAAGGGCTTGGAATATGATATTTCAGAGGTCAATGGAGGTAGTCTTAAAACCAAGAATCACCTACCCAGTAAAACTGAGTATCATGCTTCAATGCGTAATATGGATTTTCAATAAAATAGAGGACTTTCAAGCTTTTCTCAGTGAGAAGACCAGAGCTGAATAGAATTTTTTTTTTTTTTATGAACAATGGACTTTATTTAATCATTTCTGCATTTACAGCTGGAACTCTGGGAATTCAAAATTAACATCTTTGCCTGTCAGCTTCTTATAAACGCCAGAAAATGTTTCTACCTTGTGCTCCACATTGTTCTGCTGTGCTTTATCCAAATGGACCTTTATGAGTCTGCTGCCATCTAGTTTCACACGGATTCTCTTGCCAACAATTTCACTTGGAAAGACAAGGTCTTCAAGGATTGCATCATGCACAGCAGTTAGAGTACGGCTTCTGGGACGCTTTTGCTTATTTTTTGTACGGCTTTTTCTTGTTGGCTTAGGAAGAATTCTCCTCTGAGCAATAAAGACCACATGTTTGCCACTGAATTTTTTCTCCAATTCACGAACTAGTCGTACTTGGATCTTCTGAAAAGATTTTAGCTGAGGAACTGGAACAAAAATGATGATAGCTTTTCTGCCACCACCAACTTCAATTTCCTTAGCTGCTGTGATATTCAGCTCTCTTAATTGAGCCTTTAAGTCAGAGTTCATCTCCAACTCCAATAGAGCCAGCAAGGACCTTGGGTTTGGAGATGGAACTAGATGGCTCAAGCACCCCAGGCTACCTACTACCTGTGTCTGAATAGAAAATTTGACTTTAAAATACAAGAATCGAGAGAAGCATGAAAAGGTAAACAAAAAAGAGAAATCATAAGGCACTTACTACTGTTGAACTGTTTTGTTTACATTCCTACATGGAATCATGATGTGTGTAATTCATGAGACCTCAGTATTAGGGTAGCTGAAGGGAATATACATATACACATACACATACATATACACATACATATACATATACATATACATATACATATACATATACATATACATATACATATACATATACATATACATATACATACACACACATACATGTACATATACATAGAGAGACAGAGGGCACAGGGTGAGTTGAATATGAAGGGATGATATCTAAAAAAATAAAATCAAATTAAGGGATGAGAGAGGAATATATTGGAGGAGGGAGAAAAGGAGAGATAGAATGGGGTAAATTATCTCACCTAAAAGTGGCAAGAAAAAGCAGTTCTGTTGGAAGGGAAGAGTGGGCAGGTGAAGGGGAATGAGTGAATCTTGCTCTCATCAGATTTGACTGGAGGAGGGAATAACATACACCCTGAATTGGGTATCTTACCCCATAGGAAAGAAGGAGGAAGGGAATAAAAGAGGGGAGATGATAGAAGGGAGGGCAGATAGGGGGAGGAGGTAATCAAAAGCAAACCCTTTTGAAAAGGGACAGGGTCAAGGGAGAAAATTGAATAAAGGGGGATCGGATAGAAGGGAGCAAAATATAGTTAGTCTTTCACAACATGAGTATTGTGGAAGGGTTTTACATAATGATACAAGTGTAGCCTATGTTAAATTTCTTGCCTTCTTAGGGAGGGTGGGTGGGGAAGGAAGAGGGGAGAGAATTTGGAACTTAAAGTTTTAAAAGCAGATGTTCAAAAAAAAGTTGTTTTTGCATGCAGTTGGGAAATAAGATACATGGGCAATGGGGCATAGAAATCTATCTTGCCCTACAAGAAAGTAAGGGAAAAGGGGATGGGGGGAAGTGGGGTAACAGAAGGGAGAGCAGACTGGGGAAAGGGGCAATCAGAATATATGCCATCTTGGAGTGGGGGGGAGGGTAGAAATGGGGACAAAATTTGTAATTCAAAATCCTGTGAAATCAATGCTAAAAACTAAAAATATTAAATAAATTTTTTTTTTTAAAAAACACAAGAAAAGTCACTGTGTGACTTTTAGTTCCTTTTCTGCCTTTCTCCTCTACTTCTTACTATGTGTGAATAGAAGAAAAGGTTAAAAACAACTATAATTCAATTTTTCCAATGGAAGAGAAATATATTTGCTATCTATATTTTGAAACTGAGATATTGACCTTAAAGAAAGTGAGACAGTACAAGAATTTCCAAATAGAGAACTTATGTGGTGATGGTAGCTTTTTTTCTTTTTTCAAAAAAAATTGTGGAAAAACTAACTTTGCTGTATTTTTTCCCTCATTAGTGAAACACCCATTTTGAAATTGTATGTATATTTTCTGCATTCTAAATAACTGTTTATCTATTCCCACTCATAATTATAAGTCATTTAGTGCTTCAATGTATAGATTGATTTTGTTAAATTCTTACAGTATTCTGAGAGAATTATTGTATGTATTACACCTTTTCTACGTAAATGGAAGCTTAGTGTCAGAGACTGAAAAACTTCCAAAATCATACAATCAGGGATTTGTCTGAGATATATTGTCCAGTGTTTTTTTTTTTTTCTAATATCTCAGGCCACTTCACTGACTATGAAAAAGGTACCCATGACTAGAATTTACAGTTTACCTGCATATGGCTTTGTTGTAGCTATGGAAAAATACTTTCTTATGCTCAATCTGTCATTACAAAGTTCTTATTAAAAAGTACTTAGTCTCAAATGATTCTTTAATAGGAGGTGGAAAATCCCAATTAAGAATACTAAGATTATATTTTACTCTGAGCTAATTGTGTCTACCAGCTGACTATTAAGGGGAAGCTCACCAGTGGGGGTTTAATTTTAGGAGTGTTGACCCACATACTGTTGCCCTTAGTTTTGGAGTAGTAGCTCTCCTATGGGGAGTTGCTTGGAGTTGAGAGGGACACAAGGAGTGGTACAGTTGAATTTATTCAATAGCTATTTAAACTTGTTATTTAAAGTGTTCTTAAATGCAACTTCTTTCATTGGGGAAGTAGTGGTCTGGGGGTGTGGAGTGTTATGTATGATCTTAGATATGGTCGATATGTTATTTGGTTTTTCTTAATCGTTTTTTAAGGAGAATTCACTAGTCTTCAGGGAAGTGGCATATGTAGAAATATCTCTGATGTAAAAGAAAAAGACTGCAATAAAACTTTAAAAATCGAAAAAGGCTAACTATAGCAATATTCTTTATGAGACATAATTTAACTTTTAGAATTGGAACGGATTTTAGAGACTATCTCATCTAACCTCCTCATCTTACAGATAAGAAAACAGTGACCCAAAGAAGTTATGTGACTTGTGCTTGATCATATAACTAATTTATTTTTAAACTTATCTTTTTTTGTGTTGAATCTAGATGTTCACATTTTGACTTTATTTAAAAAGTATCTTAAAACTTTATCTCTTAGACTCTAAATAAAAATCCTATAATCTATTTTGTTGATTTTGCTATCAGGTTATGATTTTTTTAATAGCACTCTTGACATCTTGTAATGATGACTGTAGTCTAGAAAAAATATTTTATATATGACTAACTAAATTGGGAAGAAACATTTAACTTTTTGCATACTTCTGATCAAACAAATTTGACAAATAGTTTTTTTCCACATTTTCCTTATTGGTCATCGGTGCCTTTCTTTTCTGCCTTTTGAATCTATACTTTCCTTTCAGGAAAATAGTATAACTGCTGCAGTTCCTATTCTGAACCTCACACCTTTATTTTTGGCATGCCACGTTGAGGGTAGAAAGAACTGGGTAGGTTTTTTGAGTTAGAAAAGAATAATTCTTTCTGCATTGTTACCATAAAAATCAGAATGATATTTGAATTATGACACCAAATTTTGTTGGAATCTTTAATTATAACTTTGAAAGTGATTTATTAGTATTCACCTATGTTCTATCCTAAGTCATTTGCATGAAGATAATAATTAAAACGATAGGAAGTGACAAGGTCACTGAGAGTGTAATATACAGAGAGATGAGGGCCCACTACATAATGTTTGGGAACCTCTATGTTTAGGTATTGAGGTATGGTTTGTAGTTCTCCAAATTGAGAAGTGGCCATGTATAGATAGGTAGAAAGGTAGGGGAGAGCAGTGTCACAGAAGGAGGTAAGCAATGACAGAAAAGGATGAGTTCTGAGGATGGGTCATTGGATTTAGTAATTATAAGATCTTCAATAGCCCTGAGAGAGCCATTCCAGACCAGTATTTCAGAAGGAAATAAGATTGGGAGCATTGTGAGAAATAAGTGAAAGATGTGAAAGTGGGGGGTAATAAATGTAGAAAATTCTTCCTAGGATTTGGCTGTAAAAAGAAAACTAAAGTTGAGACTATAATATAGCTTGAGGGAATGGCTAAAAGTTGTTTTTTTTTTAATCGTGGGAAACTTAGATGTGTTTGTTTTCAGAGGGCAGGGAGCTAGTAGGTGAAAATAGAAGAGAAGCTAAAAAGCAGTGGTCTAAGAAATAGGATCAAGAAGGAAACAAGTAGAATGGTGTCTTTTAAAATTGAAGGAACTTCCCGTAAAGAGGAAAGAATGGGGGAATGAGAGATGGATTTGGTGGTAAACAATGGAGAATAGAGAACCTACATTTTTTTCTTCAGTAAACTTGGAAGTGAAGTCCTCTACTGAGAGAGGAAGGGTGGTATAGATGAACTGAAGAGAAGAGATTTGAAAAAGCTGTTATTAGGACCCAATGGATCTTACATAACATAATAGTCAGGACAGCTAAGTGTAGGGGAGTGGATGGAGCACTGGACTTGGAATTAGGAAGACCCATCTTCGTGAGTTCAAATCTGGCCTCAGACATTTCACAGCTGTGTGACTCTGGGAAAGTCATTTAATCCTGTTTGCCTCACTTCCTCATCTGTAAAATGGGCTGGAGAAGGAAATGGCAAACCATTCCAATATCTTTGCCAAGAAAACCCCCAGTGGGATCGTGAAAAGTCAGACACAACTGAATAATAACAACAAAAGCATAATCTACTAGATCCAGGCAACACAGTTGTTATATACATTTTGCAGCAGTTCTTGCTGCATCTGGGAATGAAGAAGGCAGAAGGTATGAATAAACTAAAGTTAGAGTTTTGGAAAGCTTGACTAGCAATAGGAGAGAGGCCAAGGGAAATAATGGTAGAGTCAAAACTGGGAACGGAAGAAAGGGGTAATGAACTAGGAAAGCTGGTATAGGGATATAGGGTTTGGAGGTCTCAGTCAGAAAAAAAAATAGGTTAAATAAGGAATAAGCCAGAGAGAGAGATGGAAGTAGAGAGAGGTTGTGATCAAAGAGAACAATATAAGACTTCTGGAACGTAGCAGTTTTGGGTGATGGTGACCGTCGTCACCGTGCTGATGAAATCAAGTAAAGGTGTAAACCATGGGAGTTGATATGAATGAACTGAGAAGCCATGGTAATGGAGGAGCTATAAGTATTTATATTGAAATCATGAAGTATAAGGCAGGGGTTGGGCTCAAGAAGAAGAGTGAATCAGATACTGAATTCCTTGGTAAGAATAAAGAATGACCTCGTGGTAGTGACTGATAAAATTGGCAGTCTGGAAAGAGTGATGTAACCTGATGAGCTGAATCTCAAATGAAGAGAATGTGCTGAGTGCCTGCAGCAGAGAAGTATCGTGAAATGAGGCTGTGATAAGGAATATGTCATTTTTTTTCTCTCCCTTCTTGGCTCTGTATTAGACAGAATGGCTAGCATGGTAGAAGATAGTGGAGAAGGTGGCCAGACGTGTAGTGTTCTCTGGGGGAGGCCAGTTTTTCTTGCATTTAAAATGTTATGTTAAGGAAAGATATCTAACTACACTGAAGGGCAACATGCTGATTATAGAATGGGATTATAGAGGGCCCAATGAAAGAAGGCATTAGCCTAAAGGCTGGGGAAGTGTAGGTTGGAGTTGTGGATAAGGATGTGAGCAGAGAATTATAGGAGCAGAAAGTTTTTTGTTTTGTTTTGTTTTCCTTTTCTGACTCAGCCTGTGACTTTGAATTGTGTGGATTGGGAGACAGGAAAAGGTAGTTTGCTAACTCTGGTTGAGAATACAAGTTCATTCTTTGACTTCATCTACATAGCCATATTCATTTCCTCTATCTCTTGTCTTTTCTAAAGTTCCAACATTCAGTTGAAAGAAGAGACAAAATTCTAGTTCTGCATCCAAGTCCTTTTATTACTTACCCAGAACTCCATAGTTCCTCAAGTCCTAGTTTAATTATGGAAGTTTCATTCCCACATGAATAAACAGAATTGGATAGAGATGAATAGTTCTGATATTGCAGCAGACTTTGTCGCATTCTAGAGTGTTTCTGATTGACTATGTCAGTTACTCATATGGCTCCCTCCATACTTATTCAGCAAACTTTTATAAAGCACCTATTTGTCAGGTAGTGTGCTAGGTCCTAGGATATAAAAACAAAAACAAAAAATGAAACAATCTCTAAGTGCAAGGAGTTTATATTGTCCTTAATATCTCCCGAGAATCTATATGTGCCCTACCCTTTAAATATGAATGTAGAAGTGACTATCACATTCTAGGTGTATTCATTAAGATTGTAATTCTGGGATACAGCTTCTTTTCAGACAACCTGTCTCCTTTTTGGTGTCAGTTGTGACTGGAACATTCTTGATTACCAGACTGCTGATTTTGATTCTGGTTTTCTTCGGTGTTGTCTCATCTTCATAAACTTCCCCATTTGCCTTTCTCTGACTTTACTTCTTTAATATTTCTTGGCTTCACCCTACCCTCAGCTCCCAGTGTATGTATAAATGCACATGGATCCTGAATCTTTAACTTTTTCATTTGGACAGATTCCTTCTCAGTAAGGGGGAAAGGAAACAGAAGAGAATAAGCATTTATATATTGCCTGCTTTGTGCCACACTCTGTATTAAGTGCTTTACAATATTATCTCTTTGGATCCTCACAACAGCCCTGCTTGTAGGTGCTATTATTATCCTCATTTTACAATTGAGGAAAGTAAGGCAAACTGGTTAAGTAACTTGAAAAGTCACTTACTGATTCCATGCTTAGTGATCTTATCTATTGTACCACCTAGCTTCCTCAAAGAATCCCTTACCATCCTAAAGAGTCAGTGCCTTCAGTAGGAGTCATTTTTTTTGTACCCTTTGATACTGTAGAACATTTTTCTTAAATTTTATGGTTCTGTTAGCTTATCAGGATCTTGACTTTTCAGTGAAAAAAAAATCACTACAAAACCACGTGATTTACAACAAAACTGTTGCAAGTGACACCTCATAGTTCTTAAGTAGGGTTTTAAATACTTTTTTCTGTTGATCAACTTCCAGATGTGTACATGAATAAATAATATGTGTATATATATTGTTCATATTTTCAGGCCGGAGCCGCAACAAAAAGCTCCCTCTGTACCCCCTCCACCACCACCACCTCCACCACCACCTCTACCAGAACCAGCACCACCAGAACCAGAAGAGGAAATTCTGGGATCTGATGATGAAGAGCAAGAAGACCCTGCAGATTATTGCAAAGGTTAACTCAAATATGAAATGCTAAATTTTACAATACTTGTCTAAAATTGTTTTCCTATATTTCATTAAAGGAGAAACTTGATGAGGGGTTGGCTTATGTGTTCTGTAGTAAATATCTTTGACATTTTAAAATTAGGTTTCCTGTTCTAGCATCAGTTTGAAGTCTTTGTAGAATTACTTCTTCTTTGTAGTGCTTTACTCTGTGTTCAGTTTTACATAGCTTTTAAAAAATTATTTCTAGAATTGACATAATCAGTAAGGAGAATATACATTTGACTTCCTTAAACTTCTGAGCCTTTTTTTATATTATTTTTCTTTTCTCCTCTCCTGTTACCTCTTCATTTTTCTATTCTTGATCAGTCTAATCAAGCTAAAACTTAAAGAGGTTAAGGAAGATTAGAGCAAAGCAGAGGTGGTATTTATGTGTTTCTGTATGCATGTACATCCTGCTTGTTTTTAAAAGGATTTGGCATGACACACAAAGTGAAAAGTAATATAAACAACAAGAAAGAGAAAAACAAGAAACCCTATAATAATAGGAGTACAGCAAGTAACCATTACCCAGCACTTAAAATGAGCTAATTACTATGGTTGGGCATTGAATTTGCCTCATTGTTTCCTGATAGCTAAGGAACAAAGTGAAACATTTTGTATTTCAAAATTTGCTCTCTCCCTCCAAAATGTATAAATTTGTAGAGAAAAGTTTTTTTCTTGGAAATAAAGTCATGGAGAGTTTTATCATGTGTTTTCCTGAGTAAGGAATTTGATGATAATATAAGAGAGTACTTCAACAACAGTTGTCCAGAAGATGCAGAAACTCTCTTTTCTTATCTTAGCCTTCTTGCTATAAAGGCTGAGAATGTAATAGTAATTCTGAAGTCAGTGAAAGCATTTCTGGGAGCGGAACCAAGATGAAATTGTCCAAATATGTTGTTTAATAATGTAATATAATGTGAGAGAGAATTTGGAGAATTTATAAGAATGGATAGTTAACTTGATAGTTAATGTATTCTAGTTCAAATCTCAGTTGTCTTAAGGAAGCTTTTAATATGTACTGAATTGGAACCAGTTCGTAATTGATTTTTCTAACTTTTGGCTCAAGTTGTGGTTTTCTATGCTGTTGGTGAATTTTTGCGGGTCCAGGATATTCTTATCTAGTGGGAATACTTTCTGAGTAAATGTAGATTTGTTGATAATTTACCCACATTTACTAGATAATCAATTAAGTCAGTTAAATTTAACTTTCCTCTTCCCCACCAAGTAAAAAGGTAAGGAACATAAAATAAATGCATCCCTTTTATTTTCCCAAGATCAGAATCCATCCTAGTACACAGGTCACCTGCAAAGTATACAGAACATATTTATTTTAATTCACCAAAGATGTATTAAGTATCTGCTGTGGGCTAGGCATTGACAATATAGAACAGGTATGCCACAGATCTAACTCTCAAGGAACTTACTGACTGAAATGAGTGGGGGAAGATATATATCATTATCCTAATATTTAAGGTTAGTATAAAGGAAAGTCCATACAAAGTGTTATGAGAAATTAGAAGCAGCAGAAATTAGTTTCTTTTGGAATTGTTGGTGATTTTGTTTTCAGCTTAATGAAGGTGACATCTAAATTGTTACTTAATGGATGGGAGGGACTGTCCCCTCTTCCCCAATGGTGCGGAGGTAGTAGAGTCCATTTCAGAAATAGAGGGCAGTATGTTTAAACACATGGAGATTGGAGATGGCAAAATAAAGATGTGGGAAGGAGAGTAGTTAAGTTTGGCTTTACTACTTGGTCTCTGCCTTGACAAGGGACCTAATATGAAGGGTGGAATGCAGAAGACATAAGCTGGAAGGAAGATTGTCAAGAGATTTTTACAATAATCTAAGAAAATGAGAGAGCTTGAACCAGACTGGTTACAATAGGAATGAAAAGGAGAGTTTGAATGGGAAAGGCATCATAAAAGTAGACTTGACAAAGATTAGCAGCTGTTTGGATATATAGAGTGAGGAAGATGGATAAGTCAGATATAATTCCAGTATTACAAGAGTTGGTTGATAGTAGTGCCATTAATGAAAACTGAGAAGTTTCAGAAGGGACAATTTATGAATAGTTTGGGGGTCAGGAACAAGAGGATTAATTTCATTTTTGATATGTGGAGGGACTGGAAGAATAAGTAGAAATATATGTCGGGGAGTTGAAAATATGACCTTGGAGCTTTGGGATTATTGGAATGTATATATAGAAGCAGTCAGAGAAGTTGGGGGAAAACCATGAGACTGTGGATTCGAAGGGCAAAAGGCTAACGAAATAAGGGTATCACAGAGAGTACATGAATCACCTCTAGAGATTCATGCAGGACATTTATGCCCTCTGCAACACCTCTTAGAGATTATGAACTTTACAATTCATTTACCACCCTTTTATATACTACCTGTATGGTTCCTCCTATTTCTCTCCCTATCGTTGTTTTAATCCATTAAGGAGCCATGTAGAAGCAAAGTATTTTCCCCAACTCCCATCTCTCTTTAACTATATTTTACCTCATTCCAATCCAACCTACCCTTCCATTCTGCCTTCTATAATTCCTTTTCTATAGTGATATCCATCTTTCTCGATCTCACCCTTAGGTTACTTCCACCTACTTGTTGTTCAGTTGTTTCTGTCATGTCTGACTCTTTATGATCCCATTTAGGGGTTTCTTGGCAAAGATACTGGAGTGGTTTGCCATTTCCTTCTACAGTTCATTTTACTGATAAGAAAACTGAGGCAAACAGGGTGAAGTGACTTGCCTGGGGTCACACAGCTAGTAAATATCTGAGACTGGATTTGAACTCAGGTTCTCCTCATTCTGGGGCTGAAACTATATCTACTTGTGCTACCTAGTTGCCCTTTCCTCTTGCTAGCCCTCATCAATTTTTGATATTCTCCATGATGGTAGTGCATTGCTGGCCATCCTAGCCAAATAGGTTTGCTAGACTATAAAGACTAGAAAGATGTGGTGGGATTAGATTATAAAGAGCTGTGAATAACTAACAAAGAATTTTGTATTTGGTTCTGGACATGATAGGGAGCCTCTGGAGTTTATTGAGTTAGAAGAAAGACAGGGTTGGACAGAGAGGATACATACTATGGAGAAGGGGCCAGCCATTCCCACTAGTTCCCTAGTAACTACTGCCTATGGGGCAGGCAAGCCAGCCTAGCTGAAGCTCTGAGAGACAGACATGAAGCAGAAAGTGCCAGGCAAATCAAATTACTGCCAACACCTTGACCACCATTTGTACTGTGACCCTAATAGAAACATCCCAGAACCCAATTCCCTAGTATCAGTGTCCCCCAAAACACCAGACATGTCCAGCTCAGCCCTTGCAATCATAATTGAGAGGAGAAATCACTGTGGAGAAGGGGCTTACCTTCCTCAATACCACATCCACGAACTACTGACCAACTGCCAACAACAGGCAGAGAAGTACAAGAGCTTTAGGAATGGCAGTGCTACACATCCTGCTTCCATTCTAGCCCTCATAGCCATCATCCAGGGAGGTGGCTTCTGTGGTGAAGGGTCCAGCCATCCCTAGTGATTCCCAACCAACTGCTACCCACAGGACAGATAAGCCAGCCTACCTGGAAAAACAAAATAAAACTAGCTAGCATTTACAGAATGCTTTAAGGCTTGCAATATATTTTATAAATATTGTCTCATTTTATCCTTACAACAATCCTGTAAAGTAGGTACTGTTATTATCTCCATTTTACAGATGAGGAAACTGAGACAGAGATGAAGTGACTTGCCCATTGTCATTTAGCTTTAAGTATCTGAGGCTGGATTTGAACTCAGGTCTTCCTGACTCTAGGTGTGATCTATCCACTGCACCAAATCAACAGGCATCCTGAGGGGGCCACATGTGCCAGAGAAGTCAAAATACCACCACACCTTGGCCAGCATCTCCCTTTATACCTTGATGGAGACATTCCAGGACCCCGTACCCAAGAGCAATGGAAATATTAATGCTTCCAATACTATGAAAGACAGGCATCATTGTGGGAAGCAATTTTTTTTGTAGACAACTATTCCTACAGGTGCTACAGTCCCATCTATAGAAATACAGAAATATTCTTGTCACCAAATACAGAAAAGTTCTTGTCACCAAAATCCTTGGTAGTGTGAAGTGGTTCAACATCAAAAACTGTTGTGATGTTTTCCATTTGGAATGCCATTAGATAGTAAGAGGCATTAACATCTCCTTTGCCTCTGCGCCCTAAGGACCATGGGACTTTTCTATCTGACTTGTAGATGAAATCTTTCCACATGTTTTTTTCTCCCCAATTAGAACTTCTTAAATTCAGAGACTGTCTTACTTTTCTGTTTGTATCCCCAGTGCTTTGTACATAGTAGATGTTTAATAAATGCCTCAGTCATTCCACACAAGATGTCATTATGTATAATTAGGCTAATTAGAAGCCGTGACATTCCCCAAACCATAACCTTGTATTATTATCTCTAAATTTCATCTTTCCTAAGTCTATTCTTTGCCCTTATTGAGATCCTCAGTCCCTCAACCTCTCAGAATGTTTCAGTCTGTTACCCGTGCTCTGACTTTACTTTTCTCTCCCTGAAGTCTTAACACAGTAGTTAGCCTTTACCATTTTACACTGGTGTAGCTGGGTGACACAATGGATATAGTGTCGGCCTTAGAGTCAGGAGGACTTGAGTTTAAATCCAGCCTCAGACACATATTAACTGTGTGACCCTTGCAAGTCACTTTGTTTGCCTCAATTTCCTCATCTGTAAAGTGAGCTATAGAAGGAAATGGCAAACCATTCCAGTATCTGCCAAGAAAACCCCAAATGAGGTCATGAAGAATTGGACATGATTGAAAAACAATTAAATAGAAACACTCTAAACTGTCCTCTTTTCAAAATCCATGGCCACATTCTGTCACCACTCTACTCCTGACAAACCTCATCCTTGGATTCCTCCACTGTCTCACTTCTGTATTCCTGCTCACAAACTGGTGAACCTAGAGAGGTATAGTAGCAGGAAGATGTACAGCCTAGCTCCCTCACCACACTTCCTTCACAAAGTTCTAGAAAATGTACCAGACTGAATGCTGAAAGGTAGCTAGGTTACTGGGGATTGGGTATGGTCTAGAGAACAACATCTGCAGAATACTTTCAGCCTAATGGCTGAAAGAAGGCCAAGACTGGACGCTGAGATTGGGTAAGGTAGGAAGCAATGGGGAAGAAAACAGTTTAGTGGATCCCAGAATTGGCACTGAGTGGGGTAATGGGTGTCATCTAGCCATCTGTCCTCTACTACCTAGTTCCAGGTCCCAGGTCCAGGTTGGACTGAGGAAGGGAACAGCACCAAGGGGTGAGGGTTGGGGAGGGCAGAGAGGATCATGGGCCCTAACTGGGTGTTGAGCAAGGAATAATTTCAGAGGTGAACAGTATGATATGAATTTGGTTCCGAGAGCAGAGCAGTAGCCAACAGCCCAAACTGAAGCCTGCAGTGGAAAAGCCAGGGCAGGAACCCCAGATCCAAGGTCAGTCTGCAGTTCATTTGCCCTGAACCTGCACAGCCTCCTAGCTGAGTCCAGTGGCAGTCTTATGAAACTCCCAACTAGGGACAAGTGCAGACCCACATCTGGATCAGAAACTCATTGAGCAGATTTCACTATGGATCATATCACTTTGGGATCATCAGAAATTTTTTAAAAATTCTACCTTAATGAGCTGTCATGGTGACAGGGAAGGTCAGGATATAAATCTAGAATAGAATGACTGGAGACCATCTAAAGGTAAAGCCTCAAAGAAAACTGCAACTTGGATATAATTCTAATCTGCATTCTTGGAATGGATTAAGTAAAAGTTAAAAACATAGCTAAAAATTATTTTTAAAATGGAATGAGAATGGTAGAGGATAAGATGGAAGAAGAAATCAGAAACATGGAATAAAGACAGGAAAAGAGAATTAACAGCTTATAATAAGAGGCATAAAACCTTATTACCCTGCCCCCCAAAAAAAACTCCCTGAAAGTTAGAAGTAATGAAATAGAAGCCAGTGTCTCCATGAGATATAAAGAAATGTTAAAACAAAATTAAACAAAATTCCCATATACTGGAAGAGGATAGCAGAGTGGGTTAGAAACAAGAATCTAATTGTAGGTCATTTAAAAGAAACTCACTTGAAACAGAAAGAGATACACAGTTAAAATAAGGGGCAGGGCCACAATCTCTTAGGCCTCAGTTGAATTAAAAAAGACTGGGATAGCAGTCTTGATCTCAGACCAAAAACAAAATAAAACCCATCAACAGCAAAACCACACACACACACACACACACACACACACACACACACACACACACAGTGAAAATAGATTTAATTAAAAGAGATAGTGAAACTAAATTTTTCTCCAAGGTACTGGTGACAACGAATTAGTATTAATAAATATATATAATTTACACCAAATGGCATAGCATATCTAAATTCTTAAAGGAAAAGTTAAATGAATGAGAGAGAAACAGTAAAAGTATAATATTTAACCCTTTCACACCTAGATAAATATAACCAAAAAATAAAAAAGTTAAGATCCTGAATAAAATTTCATAAAAAGTTAAATATAATAGACTTCTGAAGAAGATTGAGTGAGAGTTGAATAGAGTATACCTATTAATAATTTATGTATGGTATCCACAAAAATTTACCATATTATTAGGTCAAAAACCTTCACAAATGGATGCAGAAAAATAGAAACATTAAATGCATTTTTATGGGCTATTATACAATAAAAATTCATTCAATAACATGCCTTTGAAATAAAGATGAAAAATTAATTGGAAACTAAAGGACTTAATCCTAAAGAATGGATGGGTCTGAGAAGAAATCATGAGACAGTTGATGTTTCATTTAAAATGGCAAAAATAAGACAATATACCAAAAATTTGGGGATGCAGCTAAAGCAGTACTTAGAGGAAATCTTACATCTTTAAAAACTTTCTTCAGTAAAAGAAAGAGTAGCTCAATGAACTGGGCATATACAACTAAAAAAAAAAAACAAAACCCTAGAAAACCAACAAATTGAAAATCCTCAGTTAAACACTAAAATAGAAATTCTCAACATCAAAAGACAGATTAGCAAAATTGAAAGCAAAAAAAGCCACCGAATTAATAAAATTTGAAACTGGTGTTTTGAGGGAAAATGAATAAAATAAATTATCTATTAGCTAACTTGATTAAAAAAAAAAGAAAACCTAATTACCAGTTTAAAAAATCAAAAAGCTGAATTCACATTCAGTGTAGAGGAAATGAAAGAAATTGCTAGGAACTATTTTGCCCGATTATATGCCAGTAAAATTGAAAATGTAAATGAAATTGATGAATGTTTACAAAAATGTAAATTACCCAGATTAACAATAACTTTGTCTCAGAAAAGTAAATTGAATAATATGTAAATGAATTTTAAAGAAAAAAGATCAGATGGATTTACAAGTCATTTCTACTAAACACTTAAAGAACATTTCTAATAATATATAATACTGCATAAACTAATTGAAAAAATGAGAAATTCAGGGTACCTACTGAATTCCTTCTGTGACACAAGTATGGTCTTGCAACATAAACCAAAGAGTCTAAACAGAGAAAAATACTGTAGATCAATATCCCTAATGCATGAGTGCAAAAATTTTAAATGACATTTCAAGGAGCCTATAGTAGCATGTCACAAAGATTGCATATACATTTATACCAGGAATTCAGGATTGGTGCATTATTAGGAAAAATGTAAACATAATTGACCATATTAGTATCAAAAACAGCAAAAATAGTGATTATATCGATAGATGCAGAAAAAATATTTGACAAGCTGTAACACCCATTCCTTTTGGGAAAAAAAAAACCAGGAAGTATAGGAATACATAGACCTTTCCTTAAAGTGATAAGTAGTATCAATATAAAAGGAAGAGCCAGCCTTATTTATATATAATTGGGATAAGCCAGGGGCCTTTCCAAGAGATCAGAGGTAAAGCAAAGATGTTTATTATCACTGTTAATATTCAGCATTGTGCTAGAAGTACTAGCCCTAACAGTAAGACCAGAAAAAAAGAAATTGAAGGAATAAACATAGGCAAAGAAGAAACAAAACTATTACTTTCTGCAGATGATAGGATATTTTATATGGAAAATTCTAGAGAGTAAACTAAAAAACTAATTGAGGGGGCAGCTAGGTTGGCGAACTGAATTGAGCACCTGCCCTGGAGTCCAGAAGACCAGAGTTCAGGTGTGGCCTCAGACACTTGACACTTACTAGCTGTTTGACGTGGGGCAAGTCACTTAAACCCAATTGCCTTCCCTTCCTCCCATCAAAACACAAGCAAACAAAAACCAAAACTAATTGAAACAATAGCTTCAGCAAAGTTACATTGGTTTTTGCTGGGATTGTTACCTAATTTAGTAAAACACACTAAACTGAAAACTTCTAACGTAATTCATGCAGTCATTATTTGCAATAGATATTTTACTATAAATTCTTGACAATGTTAATTCTTATCACTTTATGACTTAATTACTCATATCAGAGGATTGCTTCTGAAATTTAAATGCTGTTGAAGAGTTGCTCTGTTTGCTGAAATTAAATAGAATAAACACCTTTCCACTTGTTTTTGCCAAATTTTCTGTTTAGGAAAATATATTGGCTTTGGGGAATGATAGATATGTATTTCTTCAAATTAATGCATCAGAATGTTTGAGTAAATATAGCTCCTCTGTTTCTGCGTTATGATCAATGAAGAAATAATTGCCAGACACTTGGCTAATTGCTGGGGATACAAAGTGAAATAGTTCCTACCTTCAAAGAATTTATAGTCTGTGACAATTTTTATAAGAATTTGTAAGTTAGGGTCGTTATCCTAGCACTCTTTGGCCTCCTTTTGTTTTGATCTCATCATTTATTTCCATCTTATTATTAAATCATATTTTCTTCCTCTTCCTTTTTGCACCCCCTTACCAAAGGTCTCAATCTGCTAATTCTGGCTTCTTTTTTTTTTTCCATTTAACCCAAGTGAGAAAAACCTACTCTTCCATGGGTGTTCTTTTAGATTTATATTTTAACCTCACTGGATTATAGATTTAGAGTTTTAAGGAGCCTTGAGGGTCATCTAGTTTGGCCTGTTTATTTTGAAAATGAGAAAACTTAGGCCCAAAGATGTTAATTTGGCTGTCTTAAGTAAGATATTTGCTTTGATTGTTTGCATGTACTCTCTGGCCCTAATATACATTTATATGTGTTTTCCACAAAGGAATGTATAATGTTGCCAAATTTCAAGACTAAAGGTTATTTAACATTAGAGTGTGTTAACTGGAGGTCTGTGGATCTATATATGTTCCCATTTTTCTTAGAGTATTTTAGCTGTGTTCCTGTTTGAAGGTAGTAAGATTAAAGAACTTCTTAAAATTTACTTCCAGTTTTGTGATTTTGTATGCTAAGAGCAATAAAATTTTAAAAATAAATTTGATGGCTCTCCATTAGGATAGTCCCAGAAATTATTCAGGTATGAATACTGCAACTAAGTAGACTTTTTTGTTTATTTCATTAGGATAAGATACGGGTGGGAACCTGTGGCCTCGAGGTCACATGTGGCCTTCTAGGTCCTCAAGTGAGGTCCTTTGACTGAATCCAAACTTCACAGAACAAATCCCCTTAATAGTATAACATAAGAGAAATATAATATATTATAGTATAATATATGAGAAAATCTAGGCCAAGATCAATAAAGGAGTGAAAGGAACCAAAAAATGACTAGACCTATACCTAATCATGTAAATGAAAAACAATGTGCCATTTTACATCCTTTTGAGATTAGTTAGCTCCTACCCAGCTACCTGTCAGTGTAACAGGGAGAAGATTTCTGGGTATCCATTGCCTTTTAGTTCAGTTGAAAAGTTCTAGAAGGAGGCTAACAAGTTGGAAAGTAAGACAAGATAGACGTGTACAAGCTTTACTGTTTTATGTATAGTCTCCATACCTACCTGATTTAATGGAAAAGTCCAAGTAGGAGAAGAGAGATGGAAATTTTCCAAAAAGACTTTAGGTTAGGATTAGAGAGCTTAATATTAAGTCTATGGTTTTGAAATGATAAATGGCTTCTTCTTAAGAGGGAGCAAAAGGTGGGTCCATATATAGGAGAAAGCAGTATGCCTTATTGGAAATATCACTGAATTGGAAGTCAGACTGCCCGAGTTCCATTCATGACTTTGTTAATTACAACCTGTGTGACCTTAAGGAAGGTTACTTAACTACTCTAAGACTTATTTTCTTTTGTAAAATGAAGAGGTTGGGCTATTTATACCAGATCACCCAGAATTCAGACTCTGATTTGGTAATATATGAGTTTGCTCTCCTAGTGAAAAGGATGAGAAAGGGAGAGCTAAAGGGACAATAATAATAGTATAGTCATATTAATGTAAATAAAAGCCTACCTTTCCTGAAAACTGTATGATGTTAATATTGCTTGCATTTTGAGGGGAGTGAACTAAATGACCTCTAAGGTTTTTTCCAGATCTAAATCCTCTGATCTCAAAGGTAATTTGAGTTTCTTTCTCACTTCTATTTTTCGTAACTGTAAATTTGCAAAAAGACCTCCCATTCATTCTGTTTGGTAGATTAATTCTTATTTCTTGTTTGTACTTCAGAGATGATAGAACTTACCCTCTGCATTGCTTTTAATACCCTTCAAGAAAACTTCCTTCTCTTTATCAAGGAAGCGATATCTATCTACTAAGGTAGTATCTGCTAAGCATTCTACTTTCTACATGCATATGTTTGAAAATTCAAATCTAAAAAAAACCAAAACCAAACCAGAATGTGCTATCTCCCAGTAACAGCAAGTTGTTTTCTTTCTGCATAGTTACATAAGTTTTGAGGTGGAGGATGATGTTTGGGAGATAATCAAAACCAACTTCATTCTACAGACTTTGCATACATCAATAAATGCATGAAGAGTCTGTGATTTTATCAGTTATCAATGCAGGTCAACATTTATCTGTAACCTAGTAGATAAATAGAGTTTCATGACTCTGAGAGAAGTTAATTGACTTTCCCATGAACAAACAACTTGTATCAGAAACAGGTCTTACACATTTTAAATTTAGCACTCTATCGAGTACATGCTGTTTCTCTCACACTTTACAAACCAGATGTTATTTCAACCTCATGATGACTCTGTGAGATAGGCAGGAGAAGTATTTATGACCTTCATTTTACAAATAAGGAAACTTAATGCTGAGAGATGTCAAGTGTTTTGTTTAAGAACATCTTAATAGCAGAGTTAAGATTTGAACTCAGATTTCTGGTACAGTACATAGTCTTTGGAGTGTCACATATGAAGAACAGAGTGCCTGAATAGTGGAAGTAATCTGTAATTAGGTGAGAAAGGTAAGCTGGGGTCAGGGTATAATGAGGTTTAAATAAATTCCAGAGTAATTGCTTGAACCCAGAGATTATAGGGAGCTGGGGTTTATTGAGATATCTGGAGTTTATTGAGAAGACTAATGATATGGTCAGACCATCACTTTAGAGAAAGCATTTTGGTAGCTATATGAAGATGGATTGGTTCAAAAGAGATTGGAGATAAGGAGATGGATTTGGAGAGTATTGAAGTATAGGCAAGAGGTGATGAATCCTGAATAAGGGATAGTAGGTATATGAATGGAGAGAGGGGTGTGTGTACAGAAAATATTGTGGAGGAGATATTAATGGCAAGATTTGAAAACTGATTGGAAGTTGGTAAGTGACAGTGAAGAGTTGAGTATAACTTGAAAGACTGGAGCACAATCTATTTTGCTTCAGTTGAATTTTAAAAAGCATTGATACCAATTATTCTTTCAGAAAAGTTAACAGCAAAAATAGACTTTATTAAAGAGACAGATAGGGAAGCTACATTATACTATAAGGTACCAAAGACAATGAATGTCATTTCTTAGTTTGTATGCACCAAATGACATTGCATCTAAAAATTGAAAGAAAAAAAAAACCTAGTTATGAGGGAGCACAGATAGGAAAACATTATAGTGTATAGTATAACGTTGAGTGGCCTCAGTGTACCCTGTCAGAGCTAAACAATCTAACCAAAATTAAACAAGAAGGAAGTTAAGGACCTAAGTAGAATTTTAGAAAGGTTAGATATGATAAATACCTGGTGATTATTGAATAGGACTAGAAAGTAGTGTACATATTTCTCACTTGTGCCTGGCACCTTTATGAAAATTGGCTGTATTGGGACATTAAAAATCTCTCATGCAGAAAAGCAGAAATATTAAATACATGCCCTACTGACTAAGGTATAATAAAATTGATTCAATAAAAGGCTTAAAGGATTAAAAACTAAATTAAGAAACTAAGTAACTTCATCCTAAAATAATTGGTGAGTCAAAGCACAAATCATAGAAACAAAAGGTAGAGATTATCATTAAAGATAATAACAACACTGGAAGAATAAGCCACAATTTTTAGGACGCACTCAGTCTTTAGGGGAAAATTTCTATCTCTAAACACTTTCTCCCACAAAAGAGAGAAAGAAGACATCAACAGATTTGGCATGCAGTAGAGAAAAAAGCAAACTATAAAACCCACAAATTTTTAAAACTCAGTTAAACACAGAAGTAGAATTTCAGAAAATTGGCAAAATAGAGAGTCAAAAAAATTACTTAATATAATTAGAATCTTTTTTTAAACTCCACTAAAATAGGTAAACTGATAATTTGATTAAGAAAAGATTGAAGCAACTAAAATCATTCTCATTAAAAATTAGAGAATTTATAATAAATGAAGACAAAAAGAAATTATTAAAAATATTTTGCCCAACTGTATGTTAGTAAAATAGACAACATAAATGAAATGGATGTTTACAAAAATATAAAATGCTCAGATTTATATAACAAGAAGTAGAGGATTTTACCCAGTAATAAAAAGAAATTGAATAAGCCATAAATGAGTTCTCAAAGGAAAAGCAAAACAAAACAGTGGGTCCAGATAGTTTTCCAAGCAAAGTCTATCAGCCATTCAAAGAACAATTAATTCCATTATTACAAAACCTATTTGAAAAAATAGGAAAAGAATGGGTCCTACCAAATTCCTTTTGTGATACAAATTAGTCTTGATTTTAGTTTAGGTAAAATTAGTTTAGGTAAACCAGAGAGTCAAAACAGATAAAGAAAACCATAGACTAATATTCGCAATGACATAAAAAATTTTAAATAAAATATTAGGAAAGAGGCTTCGGCTACATATAAAAAAGATTATACACTTTGACCAGGTTGAATTTATACAAGGACTACAAAGTTGGTTCAGTATTAGGAAAACCATAGACACAATTTCCTATGTTAATAACAACAAAAACCATGATTAAATCAATAAATATAGGAAAAAATTTTGGAAAAATACTGCAGCCATTTCTTTAAAAAATACTAGAAAATATAGGAATAGATTTATTCCTTTTTTAAATGTGACAAGTAGTGTATCTAAAACCAAGAGCCAGCATGACATGTAATGGGGATAAACTGGAGGCCTTTAAGATGAGGGGGTAAAGCAAGGATGTCAGTTTTTACCAGTAGTATGTTAAATATACTGGCAATGTTGGCTATAGCAATAAGACCAGGAAAAAGAAATCGAAGGAATAAACATAGGCAAAGAAGAAAGGAATGTGTGTGTGTGTGTGTGTGTGTGTGTGTGTGTGTGTGTGTGTGTGTGTGTATACATATATATACATATATATTCTTTTTTGGCAGATGTTATCCTGCTTTACTTAGAGAACCTTAAACGATGAGCTAAAAAACTAATTAAAACAGTAACATCAGCAAAATTGCAGTATATATTATAAATCTATGTAAATCATCACCATTTCTGTATATTACCAACAAAACCCAGTGAGAGAATATAGAAATTCCATTAAAAATAGCTACAAAATATATAAAATACTTGGCAGAGTCTACCTACCAAGACATACAGGACCACTATATAAATACAACCGCAAAACACTCTTTATGGAAATAAAGTTAGAATTAAAATCGTTGGAGTAATATCAGTTGCTTATGAGTAGAGCTGAGCCAGTATAATAAAAATGACAATACTACCTAAAATAATTACTTATTCAATGCATACAAAATTATCATACTACCAAAGGATTACTTTGTAGAACTTGAAAAAGTGAATAAAAGGTCAAAAATCTCATGGGAAATACTGAAAAAGAAAAAAAAGTAAAGAAGAAGTGGGTCTAGAAGTGCCATATCCCAAATTATGCTAGAAATCAATAATTATCAAAATTATATCATTTAGAGAGGTTGATGAGAGGAACAGATCAAAATCTATAGCATAAAAAAGCAAATGAGTCTAGTAGCTCAGTGGTTGATATTCCCAGTGACTCTATCTACTGGAGTAAGAACTCACTGTTTGACAAAAATTGATGGGAAAACTGGAAAGCAGTCTCAAGAAATTAGGTTTATTAAACTCCTCTCTACCACATACAAAGACTAGCTCCAAATGGATACAAGACTTAGATATAAAGGTATATTATAAAGAAAGTAGAAGAGCAAGGAAATCTATGGATAGGAGTAAATTTTAAAACCAAATAAGGCATGGGACACACACAGATTATAAAATGAAGAATTTTTATTTCGTAAATTTAAAAAGATTTTGCACAACCAAATTCAATAAAGGTAAGACTAGGAGGGGAAACTGTTAATTGTGGGGAAAATCTTTGAAGCAAGTTTTTCTGATAAAAGTCTCCAATATGGTCTTTCTTATTCATAAAGGTTTTCCAATCCATATAAGGAATTGATTCAGTTGTATAAAGAATAGGAGTAATTCCTTACTTCACTGGTAAAAGAATATGAATATGCAGTTCTCCAAGGAAGAAATCCAGCCCATCAACAGATATGTAAACATATGTTCCAAATTATAAACAATTTAAAATGCAAATTAATGCTTCTTTGAATTTCTACCTTTCACCAATTGGATTGGCAAAGAGAATAAAAAAAAGAAAATGACAGATGTTGGTGGAGTTTAGGCAAACAGGTGCATTTATGACTATTGATAGAGTTGTGAATTGCTCTAATCATTTTGGAAAGCAATTTGAAGCTATACTCAAAGTCACTAACCTATATATAACCTTTGACACAGCAATATCTCTGTTAGGCCTATGCCCTAAAGATATCAAAGAAAGACGAAAAGATCGTATGTTTTTTTTTTTTAAGTTCTGAACTTAAGAAATAAAGCAAGTATTTCCATAACAAAACAGAATAGAAAAAAAGAGGATTGCACCTAAAACTGCAGATCTGTTGTGTATAACTTGCTATGCCTTTTAAATATACAACAAAGTTATCGTGTAACTTTTTTTTCTCCCCACCCTATGGCTACCACTAGACAGGAATGTATGTGTATGAATGTATGTATGTCAGTTCTTTCTTTGGATGCAGATAACATCTTCCTTCATAGAAACTTTGTAGTCACTTTTGGTATTTGTAGTAGTCTGAATGACTTGGTTGCTCACAGTTGTTCTTAAAACAATGTTGCTTTAGTTTATATAGTGTTCTCTTGGGTCTGCTCATTTTGCTCTTCATTATTTTGTGTAAGTCTTTCCATGTTTTTCTAAAATCATCAAGCTCATCATTCAATGCAGAGTAGTATTTCATCATGAACATATACCACAACTTGTTTAGCCATTCTCCAATTCAGGGCCGTTCCCACAATTTCCAGTTTTTTGCCACCACAAAGAGAGCTGCTATAAATATTTTAGAACGTACAGGTTCTCTTCCTTTTGTCCTAACCATCTTTGGAAACAGACCCACTAGGGTAATAGTGAGTCAAAGGGTATGGGCAGTTTAATATCCCTTTGGGCATAATTCCAGATTGTTCTCCATAATGGTTGGATCAGCTCACAGATCCACTACAAATGAATTATAGTCTTAATTTTTCCACATCCTTTCCAACATTTTTTGTTTTCCCCTTTTATCATTTTAGCCAATCTAATACTTTTATGCTCTTCTAATATATATGTATTGTTCCCTCTTAAACCCATTCCTGATAAAAGTAGGTTACCAGAACTACCAGGTCTCCTCCCCTATCTAATTCCTCTGTGTCAGTTTTTCCTCTTGCACCTCATTTGTATAAAATAATTACTCTTTTTAGCTGTTCCTAAATGGTTTTACTTTTTAAAGTCATATCATACTCAGGTCTATCCCAGTCTTTCTTACCAAATGACAATTTTGGACATACATTTTTACATTTTATACATATAAAAGGTAAACAATCTGCTCTTATTGAATCTCTTATAATCAATCTTTGATATGTACCTTATGTTTCTCTTGGCTCTTATGTCAGATCTTCTATTAATTTCAGGTTGTTGGTTTGTTTTTTTTTTTTTTAACAAAGTCCTGAAAGTCTGATAGTTGATCAAATGTCCATTTTTTTTTCCATTCAGGATTATGCTTAACTTTGCTGGGTATGATATTTTTGACTAGAACCCCAGTTCCTTTGTTCTTTGATATATAGTGTTCTAAGACCTGTGATCCTTAAGTGTCACTGCTGCTAGGTCTTGTGTGATTCTAATTGTGGAACGATCATATTTACATTTTTTTAATTTTTTTTTTTTTTGCAGGGGGGAAGGCAGGGCAATTGGGGTTAAGTGGCTTGCCCAAGGTCACACAGCTAGTAAATATGTCAGGTGTCTGAGACTGGATTTGAACTCAGGTCCTCCTGACTCCAGTGCTGGTGCTTAACTCACTGAGCCACCTAGCTGCCTCTAAACTGTTTTTTTCTTCTTGTTGCTCTTAATATTTTGTCCTTGAGCTGGGGGTTTTGGAATTTGACTATAATATTCCTATGAGTTTTCCTCATAGGATCTCTTTCAAGTGATGATCTATGGATTTTTCCCTATTTCTGCTCCCTCCCCCCTTGTTCTAATGCTTCAGGATGATTTTCTTTAATTATTTCTTGTATTATTGTATTAAGATTCTTTTTTTGATCATAACTTTAAGGTAGTCCTATTATTTTTGTGTTTTTTCTTCTTTATCTATTCTCTAGATCAGTTGTTTTTCTTATAAAATGTTTTACTTTCTCTTCTATTTTTTCATTCTTCACATTTTGTTTAATTATTTCTTAATCTCTTATAACTTCACTGCTTTGCCTTGCCCAATTCTAATTTTGAAGGTGTCATTTTTAGTTGGTTGACTTTCTTTTCATAATCTTCTTGTTTTCCTTGGATTGTTCTTTTTTTTCTTTAGTTGATCTCTAATTTTGTCTCTCTATTTTTACTCTTTCCAGTTTAGGTATCTGTTTCATAAAAGGAGTTTGATAGGACCTCTTCTTTGCCTGTTATTCCAGATAATTTATTTAATATTGGAATTAGTTGGAGTTTAAATATTTGATAGAATACCCTTGTAATTCCATCTGGTCTTGGTGCTTTTTTGTTAGGAAGTTCATTTATGGCCTGTTCAATTTCTTTTTCTAAAATAAGTCTATTTAGATATTCTATTTCCTTTTCCGCTTGTCTAGACAGTTGTAACTATTGTCCCATTTCACTTAAATTGTTAAATTTATTGGCATATAATTGGTCAAAATATCTCCTTACAATTGCTTTGATTTCATCTTCTTTAGTAGTACATTCACCATTTTCATTTTTAATACTAGTGATTTGGTTTTCTTCTCTCTCCTTAATCATCTTAACCAATGGTTTATCTATTTTATTGGTTTTTTCATAATACCAACTTCTAGTTTTATTAGTTCAGTGGTTTTCTTACGTTCAGTTTTATGAATGTCACTGTTAATTTTTTAGGATTTCCAAATTAGTGTTTAATTGGTGATTTTTAATTTGTTCTTTTTAGTTTTTTTTAATTGCATACCAAATTCAATGGTCTTCTCTTTATTGATGTAAGCACTTAGAGATATACATTTTCCTCTGATTACTGCTTTTGCTGTATCGCTTAGGTTTTGATATGTTTTTTATTATTCTCATTCTCTTTAATGAAATTATTGGTTTCTATGATTTATTCTTTAATCCACTTATTCTTTAATCCACTCATTCTTTAAGAATAGGTTTAGTTTTCAGTTAGTTTTTTCTATATTTCCGTGGTCCATTATTAAATATAATTTTTATTGCATTGTGGTCTGAAAAGGAAGCATTTAATACTTCTGCTTTTAGCTATAAAATTTTTATGCCCTAATATATGATCAATCTTTGTAAAGGTACCATGTACCACTGGAAAAAAAAGTGTATTCTTTCTATTCCCACTCAGTTCTGTTTGGTGTTACTATCATATCTGTCTCATCTGAAATTCTATTCCCTTATTGACTTCTTATATATTAAAAATATTTTTAGAAGCTCTTTTTGTGGTTAGCAAAGAACTGGAAACTGAGGGGGGGTACCCATCAATTGGGGAGTGGCTGAACAAATCTTGGTATGTGTGTGTAATAGAATAGAATAGAGTTATGCCATAAGAAATAATGAAATGGATAGTTTCAGAGAAACTTGTATGGAGCTGATGCAGAGAAAAGTGGGCAGAACTAGGAGAACAATTTATATTGTAAGGAAAACATATAAAGATCAACAGCTGTCAATGCAATAATTAATCATGATTCCATAGGATTGGTGATAGCCTGTGCTACTCATCCTCTCACAGAGAGAGGTGATGGATTCATGATGCAGAGTGAGACATATTTTTGGACATGGATATTGTGGGAATTTCTTATTCTTGACTGTATGCGTTTGTTGCAAGGATTTTGTTTTTCTTTTGAAATGGAGGCTGGGAAGAGAATAAATGCTTTTTAAATGAAAAATAAAATTAAATGTAGAGTGGGAAAGATAAAGTCACCAGTGTTGTGAAGCTGGGTGATTAGGAGGATGGTGGAGATCCTTTACAGCGATAGTGGAATTCAGAAGAGAAGTGGGTTGGGTACCTTCAAACTCAGGTACTATGAAGACCAATAAACTTGCCTGCATTAATTAGGTTGTTGCGGAACTGAGTTTTTGCAGGATTTTTAAAGTTCATGACAACATTCTGTTAGTCCTTTAAAACACTGTGCTTTTTGTTTATTGGTTTACTTAGTTCATGTCATGGTAATAATATCCAGATGGTCGTTCTGCTGAGTGAACACTTGGCGATAGGCCCTCTCGCCAATCAAAGAGGTGCAGAGGTGAGGAGCCGGGAGCACCAAGGAAGGAAGTAATACTTGTGTAGGATTATCCCCATGGATCAAAGTGAATATTTAAATATGAAAAGCATAGCAGGAGCAGGATGTAAGTGATACATTGAATACATTGGAATCTATTACTTTACCTTTTCCCACTTACAAGTGCAAAGAATATTTTCTTAGGGTAGTTATTATTAAAGTAACTGAGTAATTTGGTTTCTCTAAATTCTTGGAAACTTAGCATGGTAGAACTTTAAGAGATCTTAAAGATCATTTAGTCTAGTCCCCTAATTTTAGAGATGATAAAACTGAGGCACAGAGAAGTTAAATGACTTGATCATTATCACACAGCTAGGAAGTAAGTAGAACCTTGATTAGAACCCAGTTTTTGTGACTCCAGGTCCAAGGCTCTTTTCAGTACACACCATACCACCTCTTAATTGCTAATTCTTCCATAATGCTCTTTAAGCGTTGTGTGGTATTACACTTATTAACATTTTACTCTTATCTTTTCTAAAAATAAAGTTCAGATAGGAACAGATGAGACAAGTAGGTATCTTGCTATTCTTTATATTTAGTGTTTTGTAGATGGTTGTATAGGTGTATAAAGTAACTTTTTTGTTATAAAAGAATTAGCATATACACTTCTCCTCTATAGGCTTGCTTAAAGCATCCTAAATGTAATGACACTGGCACTCAGGAAAACAGTAATGATATTTTTGTTCATCTTTTTATCATAGGATTTTCATTTTTCCTATTTCTCTAGCTCTATTTATTTTGATAATAGATTTAGTATTATTGTTATAGTTATTGGAATATTCTTCAACCTAATAAGTGCTGTTTTCTCAATCATGCAAATTTGATAGCCTAATAATAATAAATGATATTTATGAGTAATTTTAAATTTTTTTGCATGTTTATGTACATTATATAATTCGAACCTCGCAACAGACATGAAAGTACTATTTCCATTTTAAAGATGAAATTGGGACATAGATAAAGTTACTTCCTTCTTGTCATACAGCTGGTAAGTGCTAGAAACTAGATCTGAATCCAGGTCTTCCTGACTCCAAATTCCACACTGCAATCACTAAATAACACTGCCTTTCTGGCAGTAACTTGTGTTCTAATTTCATCTAAAGTTAATAAATTGTAGTTTAATGACATTTATGCTTTTGGTGTTCTTCATCTTTAACTTTCTAAAATTTAGTTCAAACTCTGATTCAAAAATAGTCCATTAAATAGCCATTCATTTTTTGTGTTATCAAAAAATAAAAGTTTTGCTTTCCTCATCCATATGTACTAAAAGCACAGTATCAGCTCTTTTGAATACTATAAAATGTTAACAATCAAAAAAACTTGTCTTTGAATAAACTGTTTTTTCCTCATTTGTCATTTTGTAATTTTTAACCATATCTTTAACACAAAGGTGATATTAATGAGATTTTATGTCTGTTTGAGGCATCATAGGGCAGCTAGGTGGCATAGTGGATAGAGTGTTGGCACTGAAGTCAGGAGGACCTGAGTTCAAGTGTGACCTCAGGCACTAGCTGTGTGACCCTGGGCAAGTCACTTAACCCTGTGTGCTTCAGTTTCCTCATCTATAAAAGGAGCTGGAGAAGGGAGTGGCAAACCACTCCAATATCTTTGCTAAGAAATACCCAAATGGGGTCAAGAAGAGTAGGACATGATTAATCGAACAAACAACAACAACAACAGAGACATCATGGTGCATTATAAATAGCCCTCGATGTCTAGTTAGAGGACAGGACTTAGGTTCAAATTTTGATTTTGTTTATGACTTGTGTCACCTTGGGCTAGTCAAATAATTTTTTGACTTCAGTTTCCCCAACTGTGGGATCAACTAAATGACTTCTGAGGTCTCTTCTGACTCTAAACTATGATTCAAAGTAGAATTTTGGGATTATAATCATGAAAGAAAATGAGTGCCATCACACCTTTCACAAAAGAATTATGAAGGCACTTGCTACCGTGTTATTCTCCGTGTACTCTAAATTTCTAGCCAGACTGGCCTATTTGCTCCTCCCTGTATGACTGTTCCATCTCCTGTTCTTGTTCCTCTGTACAGGCTCTTCCCTATGCCTCAGCTATCCTCCCACTTCACTCCTCTTGGAATCCTGAGCTTTCTTTAAGGCTTAGTTCAAATGCCATTCTTCCACAAAGCCATTCTTAATCACCTAGTCATTAGTGCCTTCTTCTTCCTATAGAAAATTACTTTGTGTTTTGTGTATACTAATCTGTTTTTATGTTGCTTCTCTCCATAGAATACAAGGTCTTTATGGGCAAAGGTGTTTTTTTTTGTTTGTTTGTTTTTGTATTGTTGACATGCCAGTGCATTGCTTTGTACTTAGAAACTACTTAATAAATGCTTATGAATGAACTATCATTGTTATATTTCCTGGGGAATTTATAATAAATATAATAATACCACACATTTTTATGATGCTTTATGTTTTTTAAGATACTTTTTCCATAATAAGCCTGTGATTTAGATATTGCAGGTGTTTTCTAAATTTGTGTCAATGAAGAAAAACGAAATAAAACCGGTACTGCTTTATTCAAACTGAGGTGAAACAACACTATTTAAATATTCCTCCTTGTATAATATTTCTCAAAATGGTACCCTAGGAGTAATTGAAGAATTCTGATGGTGCTTTGTAATTTACAGATCTTTTATTTTTCAGTTCTCTTGTATGTAGATTTAGCCTAGTTGCTATACCTACAGTCCTTTATATTAAACTTGGATTCCAGATTTTCCATTTTTTATACTTTCAACACACCAATAGGCTTTTATTTTCACTATTCCTAATGAGATATCTGTTCAGAAACTGGAAGGTACATAACAGAGTGTCAAGGGGAAGGTATTGGAAGAACTATGGGCCTATCCAGTGCCTTACAACATAGTAGATGCTTAATACATATTTCTTGAACTGAATTAAATTGACAGAGAATATGGAAATCCTAAGAGATGATAGACTAAGTATAAGGGTGGGGAACCTGTGGCCTCAAGGCCACATGTGGCCCTCTAGGTCCTTCAGAGCAGTCCTTTGACTGAATCCAAACTTCACAGAATAAATTCCCTTAATAAAAGGACTTATTCTGTAAAACTTGGACTCAGTCAAAAGGCCACACCCAAGGACCTCAAAGGCCACAGGAGGCCTGGAGGCCGCAAGTCCTCTACCCCGGATAGGATACCGGGGTATGAAGGAATGAGGGAATGAGTCTATTGTCATGTAAATGTATTATCATAAATAAACTAAGAAAAATTAGAGTAAGACTTTCTGTTAAAGAAGAAATATTATTAGGTTATTTGAACATAAATGTTAGCTCTTAGTACAATAGATCTTCAGACCCTTCTTTGCCTTCAGATACATAACTAAGAGAATTTTGCTCTTCTACTGAAGAAGCTCTAGTGGCTCCCTATTGCTTCTAGACGAAAATGCAAACCCCTCTAGTTGACATTAAAAGCCCTTCACATACTTGATGACCCAGTCATAGCTGTCCACTTGCAAATTCCATCTCCAGTCAGAATGCTTTTCTGTCCTGATTCCACCTTGACTTCATGTCCTCCTCTTCTCTCTTCTCCTCTCCCCTTTCCTCCCCTCTCCTCTCCCCTTCCCTCCTCTCTCCTCTCCCCTTCCCTCCTCTCTCCTCTCCCCTTCCCTCCTCTCCTCTCCCTTCTTTCCTTCCTTCCTTTTTTCCTTCCTTCTTTCCTTCCTTCCTTCCTTCCTTCCTTCCTTCCTTCCTTCCTTCCTTCCTTCCTTCCTTCCTTCCTTCCTTCCTTCCTTCCTTCCCTCCCATCCATATCCCTACCCTTCTCAAAGGTCAACTTAAGTGCCGCCTCTGACACAAGACCTTTCCTTACTTTGTATGTTTTTTTTTAATCTCTGTTAATACATACTGTTTCCTTCAGTAGAATGTAAGCTACTTGAGGACAGGGACTATTTAATTTCTGTCTTTGTATGCCTAGTATAGTGCTTCCACATACAGTAGGTGCCTAATAAATACTTGACTAAGACTTGACTTCAGTTCTGCTTTGGCCATTCACTGGCAGAGTGGTCAGTGTACTTGTGCTTTTTGAACCACAGATTCCATAGTTATAAAATTTGGATAATAATTTCTGAGACTGTATAGTTCGATGAAGTTATTGACAGAAGGAAAGACTCTTACATGAGCCAATTTATTTGGAAAGAAAGTTGGAAATAAAGTATTTTCCGAATAATTGTGGAATGTATAAGTAAATTACCAAATAAAAATGTAAAGGAACTTTGCCTTAAGAAATTAAGAATATGAAGAATTCAGAGAAACATGGGAAGATTTATATGTAGTAATACAGGAAGAAAGCATTTCTAAAAGTACAGTATGTACAATAACTATAGCAATGAAATGAAAATCATTATAGATACTTTTGTCAGATACAAATGACAATGTCTATGTCATTCAAAATTAAAGGACTAGCAACCTCCTTTCTGTTAATAATTGATAATCGTTTTCCTCTCTGGGAGGAATTCGGACACTTGTTGTTAAGTGTCTATTTTTAAAATGTATCAATCAGTTTGTAAAAACTGATTCAACAGTTTTACAATATTATTGTGAGAAAAGTGCTTTGTAAATCTTAATTTCCAATATAAAATCGGGCTATTATCATGATGTGAGTTATTTCCATGTGTTCATAAATAGGTGCATCTTTGCCTCAACTAGATATAATAGAATGGGATGGTGAGAAAGCAGAAGGTAGGTAGAGAACTTTGTTTAGCCAAGAAAAGGCTTTTGTGGTAAAAAAAAAAAAAAAAAAAGAAATAACTTAAATTTTCTTGAAAATTACTAAATTGTTTAATCATTTTTATATTATATTTTATTGCAGTATATCAGATGCTGAAGGTAATAGAAATAAGAAACTTTTGCTTTTGTTTCCTGATTTAATAGAAAAAATTTTTTTTTCACAAAAAGGTGGCTACCATCCAGTGAAAATCGGAGACCTTTTCAATGGCCGCTACCATGTTATTAGAAAGCTAGGATGGGGACACTTCTCTACAGTCTGGCTATGCTGGGATATGCAGTAAGATCTGTATTTTTTCTTTCTGTGTTTAGATTCCTAATTTAAGTATATTAATCTGTCTTGCGAAGTGGAGATTGCTGAAGGGCAAACCTATCTGTCTTTTACATAAATTGCTTTATATTGTTGCCTTACTGTTTTTGGTCTTTGACTAGAAAAGCTTTCAAGAATTAAAATCACTTTGGAATTCCCTATCCTCCTTTTTTTAAAAAAAATTGAAATTTTTGTCATGGGGTACATGAAGCTTATTAGTTGAAGTTTACGAGACAGTGTTCAGTACATGAAGGTTAAATTGTCTTGTGATACATTCACAGAGTTCACAGAACATCAGGGTAGGAAGGTGGGATCTCAGAAGTCTAATCTATACCTGAACAAGAATTCTCTGCACAATATTCTTCAGGAAGTAGTCAGGCAGGTTTTACTAAAAGATCTGTAGTGAGGGAGAAAATGTTAAGAAAATCTTTTCCAAATACCAAAAAAGTTTTTTTTTTTAATAAATCTCTTTGGGAGGAAATTTTGGATTCTTCTTCTTAAATAACTTTAATACTGATATTATAATTTCTTATCCTAAAAACAAAATATATGTATTTTTTCTTTTCAAGGGGAAAAAGATTTGTGGCAATGAAGGTTGTAAAAAGTGCCCAGCATTATACAGAGACAGCCTTGGATGAAATAAAGTTGCTCAAATGTGTAAGTATTGTCAAAGGTTTGTCTCAATGACAAGGAAAATTAATGGCATTAAAACTTGATTTTTTTGTTGCACTTTAATACATCTTTTATTAGCAATAACATGGAATTTATTTTTCATAATTTTCATAATTATGAAACATATTATAATTATATTTTATACATACTGTTTATGTATTATATTATAATTATTTTAATAATTCAAAACTATTTCATAATTTTGAAGTATCAATTTTTATTAAAATATTATTACTTAAAAACATACTTTTGTTTGGAAAAGTAGGATTAAATTAGTTATACTCTCAAGAGTATTTTCATACTTTGTTTTCCCTTTAGGTTCGTGAAAGTGACCCAAGTGACCCAAACAAAGACATGGTTGTACAGTTAATTGATGACTTCAAAATTTCAGGCATGAATGGCATACGTATCCTTTCTAAGATATCCGTCCTTGCATGATGGATGGAGAAAAGCAAGATTGTTGTGCAGTTTTATTGTTCTGCCATTAAAAGTAAAATATGTCAATCCAAGAACAGATTTAGTATGTAGTCCACAGTCTCCCATTCTTTTGACCTGTTGTAGTATTCACATTACTGGTGGGTATTTGAGTAGTCAATGTCATTCAGAGGTAAGACACGGGCAGAGAGGAAAATGACCCATACTTTAATCTGGGTAAAGCAAAGGAAGGTAAAATAGTATCATAAGCAGAAAAAGTAGAATAAAATAGGCAGAGTACTAGGTTAGAATTGGGAAGATGAGTGGTGCCTTAGTTTGAGAGGTAATAGGGCATTTGGGATGGGGATTGGGGAGAGAGGAAGGCAAGATTGCATGGAGCAAAGCAAAATATAGCCAAAGATGGCTGATTACAAAAAAATTCTGAATTCCCCTCTCCACCCCTGATAAAAGCTGTGCTTCTTACAGATAAGGAGATTGAGAGGTAAATAACTTTTGACTATGGAAAGTTACTTACCTCTCAATCTCCTCATCTGTAAAAAAAAAAAAAAAAGGTAGGGGTGTTGAACTAGAAGAAATTTGTGGCTCCTTCTAACTCTAAATCTGTGATCAGTCAATAAGTATTTATTAAGTGTCAACTGAGCCAGCCACTGTGCTTTGGTGCTGGGGATACAAAAGCAAAAATAAAACAGTGTCAACCTTTAAGGAACTTATAATCTGTGATTCTGTAATGAAAGGAAAAAACCAATATAATAATCATGACCTAGAATATCAATGCGCTGAACTTGCTCGTAAAACAGAAAGTTGGGGAATGAGCATTTGTTCAGCTCTTACTATGTACCAGGCACTGTGCTAAGCACAGTAGAAAAATCTGATTCAATCCTCACAGCAACCCTGGGAAGTGGGTACTATTATTCTCCCCATTTTACAGTTGAGGAAACTTCAGAACAGAGCAATAGTTTAGTAAGCAAAACCCATCAATTTGCTGAATCTAGGAAACACATTAAAAACAAAGATTAATAAAAGTTAAAAATGGAGGGGTGGTAAAGAACTAATTTTGCCTCAGTTGAATACAGTAATCAAGAGTGGCAATCATGTTCTTAGACAAGGCAGTGGTAAAAATAATTATAGTCAGGAGAGACAAACAGGGAAGCTACATTAGGCTTAAAGGCACCATAGATCAATATCAATATGAAATAAAAATGCACTGGATAACCTAACACCTAAGAGCTTAAAGAAAAATATCGATAAAATAGAAGATGACCTAGATAAGAAGACATGAATTGTTGCTGTATTCACCATGTCTCTTTCATATTTAGACAGATATGATAGAAACATAAAGAAGAGAAATTAAATTTGAACAGAATGTTAGTAATACTAGATGCAGTGAAACTTTGTTCTTTTTTATTCTAAAGATTAAGGATATAGATATCGTTCTCCATTGTACTGTTCCTTTTATAAAAATTGATCATGTGCTAGAGCATACAGAATTTGTAAATAAATGCAAGAAAGCAGATTTTTTAAAGAGCGTCCTTTACAGATAACATAATAAAAATGTTAATTTATAGAGGAAATATGAACATAAGAGACCTACCGAAAGTGGTGTTTATTGGCGAAAAATGAATACGGGGAATATTGGGAACAATTAATATTGTCCTGAGTGATGAATGGTTCAAAGAAGAAATCTTAGGAAAAATAGTTATATTTTAAAATTACTGCAATGAAACAACATACTGAAGTTTGTGGGATGTAGGTAAAGTAGTCCCTAGATGAAACAGTAGAGAAAAATAAGTCAATATAATTGAGCATGCCACTCAAACAACAACAACAACAACAGAAAACCTAGTAAATCAGCAAATTAATTGGTAACCCAGCCATCTGCCCTATTTGGTTACCTGTAGGTGAAAAATATTTCAATGGCCTTTTTGTTTCAGACATCTGTATTGGTAAACCCTTTTTCCCCTCCTCCCATTAACGAAATTGACAGAAAAGGAGAAAAGGGGGTAAGACACTGGAATACTCCATACTCCTAGGGTATACAATATTTTTCAATTGTATTGATTTTGCTTAGAATTTTTATAACCGTTTTATTTTTTCCTTGTCTGTATTTGTGTATCTACCGTCATGATACTTGTACATTTTTCTTAACTGTATGCTAGATGTTTGTATGGTCTTTGAAGTACTTGGCCATCACCTACTAAAGTGGATAATCAAGTCAAACTACCAAGGTCTTCCCATCCGTTGTGTAAAAAGTATAATTCGACAGGTAATAATTTCTCCTACCCAGTTATGTATATTTTGATTTTAACTGGTTCAGAGTTAGTTGGTTTTTTGATTCTTGTTTATATACACACATATATACATGCACACACACATACAATTGAATATATTGTAATGTCTTACTTCAGTACAACAAGGAGTTATGTTTTCATATGGATACTCTTTCCTTACATGCATATTGGAACTGTTATCACAGCTTTATAGATAATTTACGAAATTGCTTTGACCGAAGAAAAATTTAATGGCCCATCCTTTGGTTCTAAGAGTATCTGAATTTAATGAGGCTCATTTTAAGATTATAGACATACAGTCTGTAACTGAAGTAGTACTCAAAGCCTCTTTAGCTTGGTAAAGGCTCCCAGAGCTTACCTTCTGCTAGTATAGCCTTTGGATCCCAGAGTCACCTTCATCTAAGTAGGACTTTACTACTGTTAGTGATCTCTTATTAAATATTAGATGAGTTCTTAATAGGATATTGTTATTTCTCTTTCCATGTATTGAAACCATTACATATCTGTTAGCATTGATTTCTTTATGCATATTAAGCTCTGTCTTAAGTTGAATAATAAGCGTGATGTTAACTCATTGGATAATTTGTTCACCATCACAATGTTTTCTTTAGTAAAATACCACTGAGAAGACTGATAAGTTTCATGAAATGGTTCTAGGCACATTTGAAGGGAAACAAAGTTGACCTAGGAAATGATTTAATTACATCTGAAACTTGATATTTATTTTATCAGCTGACCTGTTAAAATATTAGTTTGGAAGGGAGCTCTCAGATTTAGAAATTTACGCGATAATAACTTTTAAGTCTAAGCTCTATGTAGGTAGGGATGATGACTTATATGGGGTATGAACTTCTTAAAAAAAGAGAGAGATTCAATAGAATTTTAAACTACTAACTGCATGATATAAAACTAAATTAAGAAAAATGCAAATGTTGTCAACTCATGATTTAGCATAGATAATATGGTATAGTATATAATAGTATATACAGTGTCTACTAGATAATAGTAGAGACTAGCAGATAATCTATTTTGGGGAGTAAATTATATGAAAGGAATGAAGAAGATATGAAAAAATTTTTCTGAAAAGCTTTGAATTCAAATAATTTTTGTTTGATCTATACCCATGAGTTTATATAAACTAAACAGGAGCCAAAATTAATATAGACCTAAAAGAAATATATACAATTAAGAACTCAAATTCTGAAGAACAGTTGATACTCATTCACTAGAATCATTTTTCTATTGCTGTTGTTAACTTACCAATTTTGGGTTCAAATTATGTTCTCCTATCTGCAGTAAACATCAGTGCCTCTCTGTATATGATACTATATGTACTTATATATGTAAGTGTGTATAATCTCCAAGTATGTCTATTTAGAGCATGTGCCTAACTTCAGCCAGCATTTTTCCATACTGTCACATGAAATATAGACTTACTTTAACAGATAATTATCTTTCAAAAAAGCCTAAATACAATATTTAACATAATATTTAATAAAAAGCCTAATACAATATTTGTCAGTATAGAACACATATTTTACTAGCTCTGCCTTGTATACAACCTGAGAGAGGCCAATTATCACTGTTAATTTTCAAAGAGATTTCATTTTAAGACTTTGACCTACATTTAGAACACTATAAAAATTGATCAGTTAATGAAATATTCTTGTCAAAATAGTGGAGAACGTTTCACTAACTGATAAATTACTGTACATGTATCACCTCTCCCTGCTAGAGCAACATTTTGTCATATTGTCAAGGAAGACCATGTCTCTGTGTCCTTAATACTTTTGTTAGAGAATAAAAGGCTGAATGGCTTCTGAGTCTAGCTGGTTTGGTAAATCTTAAAGTCTAACTTCATTAATTCCAGTATGTATTTTTTTTCATGGTGTCTTGATTTCTATAGAAGGAAAGGCTCATGGTCTAGATTTTTTTCCCTTAAGAGTAGAATTGTATGGCATGGTTTTGCATAAAAACTGATAATTCACCTTCCCCAAATCCCTTTCCATCTGTGACCTCAGCAAATTTAGATATACTAAGAACCATAAGTATTTTTTGGAGGGAACAACAGAATAAAAATAGTTTCTGAGAGGCCTTTTCCCTACATATGTTTGCCTCTTATTTGTGATCACCCTTGAAAATGAACTGAGAGAACTGACATTTGAGTTAGGAAGGTGTAGAATTCTTGTTCATTGAATTTATTAAAAGTTAAAGAATGACATCATCTTAAAGTCAACACATATATCAGCAATGTACTATGCAGAAGTTTAAGTAGTTAACTAATATAAAATTCTAAGAGTTTGATTTAGTTAAATGGTAATGAATCGCACAGTTACTTCCTTACTGCAAGGATCTGTGACTTCATCATCATAGTAAATAAACTTGCCATCAATATAAAGCATAACTTCATTGTTCTGCTTTTCTGAATTGTTCGGATTGGAAAAAAATTAATCACTTGATAGCTAATATTTTGATCATGTTCCTGTGTTCCAAACTAAACTAGACTGGTTTTCAAACAAGAAATACACGGTCTATTTCTTGGTATTTAAAGACTTTCTAAGTTTGGTCGAACCTGCCAGAATACATGCTCATGTGGCATAACATTCTAGAGATCCAGCATCACACTCATGCCATAATGAGGTGTTGTAATAGGACTTAAGTGGTATTAATATCACAGATAAATTTTTTTTAAAACCAGCAGCATGCTTCAGACTCTAAACTAATTTTGTTTATGGTTGTCCAGACTGTACACCCTTAAGAGTTAAACCTTTACTCTGTGTGTGTGTGTGTGTGTATGTGTGTATGTGTGTGTGTGTATGTATAATTTATATGGGGAGGTGTTGACATGCATATACCCATATACATACACATGTGTATGTGAGGCAATTTGGGTGAACAATGAATTTAGCCTAGAATTTGAATAAAAGGAAGCAAGTGAGCTACATTGCTTTTGGGAAATTTTCAGGGCTTTAAAATAATCCCAAACTTCTCCTTAAAAAAAAGTGTCTTTTTAACATCAAATATTCTTCTGGAGAATATGCATGACTTAGAATCATGAAATACCAGCGTCTTTAAATAATTATAGTTGGTGTCATCCAAAAGGTAATGGAGGTGTCTTGGCTAAGTGGTATGAGTAGTCTACAATATATGATTAACAAAGAATTGCTCACCAGAAGCATTGATATCATCACAAAGATATGTGTACATAATGGGGAATCGTATTTCTTACCTTTCCAATCGGTGGGGGAGAGAGAGAATTTGGAATTGAAAATAAAAATTTGAAAAGAAAAAGAAAAAAAGATGTCACATGAAAAGAAAGTAGGCAGGTCATGTAGCATGAGCAAGAGATACCTAATAGACATTCACAGGATTCTTTAGAATAGAAACCCAGTCAAAAGTTACTCTATCAATACTCTTTGGCTAGCAAGCTTCTACCTGATAGTTTCTGAATTTCAGTGGTATGGAATTCCTAGTTGCCTAGGTGAAAAATTCCCTGTCTTCTACTACTATTTTAAAAAAATTCTATTATTAGTGCAATTTTATTCATCATAGAACTCTTCCTCTTATTTTTCTATCATCTTTTGGTACTCACAAAGATCTGGTTCCCCAAGAGCCTAACATCCGTGGTTATCCTTTCAGCTAATGGATACAATTACTTTCACGTACCCCTACACGCACTGGCCTAGGAGAAGGAGTAGGTAGGCACATACTTTGCTCTCCATTGCCACTTCCTGACGCTCTCTCTAGCATTTTAACTCAGAAATTTCTTATCCTTTGAAATTTATTCTCTCCACATATTGCTATTACTTCATGGTAGTGATTTATATTAGACCATGGGGCCATTCTCATTCCTTTTTCAGTGAGTTTAGTATCTTTTATTTATGTGTTGCAGAAAGTCTCTTTAGGTTTGCATCCATGTAGACTAGGTGTATTACACAGATTCGTATGAGCTAGACTAGGCCAATGAGTTCCCTCTTCTACCCTAAACCTGTGACATAATTCCTCCCTTCCCCCGCTTTTCTCCTGCTTTATTCCATTCTCTGATGAAAAGATAGCACTTTTCCACGACTAAGTCAGCCCTTCTATATGAGACTTACCTATCTGCCTGGATTGTACAAGATTCCTAATTAGTTTCCTTTCTTCAGGTCTCTCCATTCTCTTATCCATCTTTCACAGAGCTACCAAAATGATATTCCTAAAGCACAGGCCTGACCACATCATTTTTCTGCTCAGAAATCTCCAGCCAGCTCCCTTTTGCTTCTGAGATCAAATAACAGATTACATTTGGCATTTAAAGCCCTTCACAATCTGGCTCCAACTTATTTTTCCATTATATTTCACATTACCCCCCATCATGTACTGTGGTCTGACCAAACTGGCCTACTTGTTGCTTCTCAAACACAACGTTCCATCTCTTTTCTCCATTCTTTTGCTTATCTTCCATTTCTGGAATGTACTCCCCCCTCACCTTTGCTTCTTAGAATCCCTAGTAGCATCTTTTAAAGCCTAGCTTGAATGCCACTTCCTAAATGAGGCTTTTCCTGGGGACCACCTCATTCTCCCCAGCCCTAGCCAGCTAGTACCTTGTAATTCTTTCCAACCCAATCACCGTGTTTTTATTTTATATTTACTTATGTGTGCACCCTTTCTTTCCCTCCAGCGGACTACAAGTTTCTTGAGGGCAGGGCTTGTTTTGTCTGGACACACCACACAGCTTACTGATTGCTTGACAGTTTATGCACTGCAGTGGTATCCAAATGTGTCAGGAATTCTAGAGGTAGCCTCCCCCGAGGCCGGGGAGAGCTGTATGAACTAAGATAGCGCCCCCAAATTCTCAGTCTCTTTGTGATCTCAACTCTTCCCCTTCCTCTCATAGTTTATCAGTTGTCATATATTCTTGATTCTCCCTCCACATCATAATTTCATCATATCTCCACACACTATTTCCTGCAGGGTTTTTATTGCTTCAGAATAATTTCAAACAAAACCTCTTTTCCATCTGACATTATTTGAATTTAGCTCTTATATTCAAGGTTATAAAAATTCTCCAAGATGATTTTATATCTCTTCTTATCTATAAATAAGAAAAAAATAGATCAAAATGCAGTTATATGTCTTATTTCTGAAATATTACATACTGAGCTTTACACCTAATATATTTTTTGGTGAATTACGCATGTGTACACACTGGCAATAGGCCAGAGTATGCCATTATTCCTTTTGATTTAGCAGACATGTTTACTATATTTATTTAATGAGAAAGATACTTGATTAGAGAATTATATTTAATAGCCAACACTTATTTAATGCTTTAATCTTTGCAAAGTGCTTTACAAATATTGTCTCCTTTTATCTTCACAACTACCCTGGGAGGTAGATACTATTATTATCTTCATTCGATAGGTGAGAAAATGAAGGCAGATACAGGTGAAGTGACGTACATACTCTTACAGGGACCTTACAGGGTCATACAGCCAGAAACTGCCTGAGCCTGGATTTGTACTTGAGTCTGCCTTCCTGACTCTAGGGCAATAAATATGTTTTTGTTCTGATTTTCCAAATCTCATTTTCATCTTTTCTTATAAATATTTCTGTATTTCCTTTCTGTTATTCATAATTATTTTGTTGTCATAGTTTTTTTTTAATTATATTCACTTACTAAAATTTGCTTAGTCATTCTCTCTACTTTGGACACAAAGATCATTTTTCTCTGTCTCTATCTTTAGCTTTCTGTATCCCTTTTCTGCTACAGATAAATTTAATAATTCACAGAATAGGGTTAGGGTAGTTGCTGATTTGTTTTCATTGTCCACTTAATAAGCCCTCTCTTAGCTGAAGGGAGGCCAATATATCTGTGAAATATAAGTTCATTGAGGATAGGGACTGTTTTTGATTTTTATGTTTGTATCCCCAGAACCTAACAGAATATTTCCCACATAATAGTTGTTAATAAATGTTGAATTAATCTTCAGATTCTTCTCTGTACCCTTTCCGACTATATTTGGTCACCAAATTACTCTGATCTCATTTCAGCAAGCATTTTTTTTTAAGTGACAG
The DNA here is from genome assembly GCF_011100635.1 of Trichosurus vulpecula. Classification (NCBI taxonomy): domain Eukaryota; kingdom Metazoa; phylum Chordata; class Mammalia; order Diprotodontia; family Phalangeridae; genus Trichosurus; species Trichosurus vulpecula. The sequence goes on from NC_050577.1 coordinate 148,670,791, forward strand.
GCACTTTTTGCCAGATATCATCTTCAGGCATTGACAGTTCAAAGAGAAGAATGAAACAGTTCCAGCTATCAATTAGTTTACATTCTACTAATGCAAAAACAGTATATACAAGAGTAAATACAAATTCAGCATAAAGTAATCTTGTAGTAGGGAGGAGGATGGAAGAGTATTAATAACTGAGGGGAAAAGGAACGGCTTTGTAGAGGAGGTGTTAATGGAGCCGAGCTTGCCAGAAACTAGGGATTGCAAGAGATTAAGGTGAGTGAGATCATTCTAGGCACGGAGGAGAGCTTGTATAAAGTCTTGGAGATGGGAGATGGAATTTAGTGTGCATGGAACAAAATATGGGACATTTGAACTGGAACATAAAGTGTGACATGAGGAATAATGTGAGATCAATCTAGAAAGATTTGTTGAAGCAAAATTGTGAAAGACTTTAAATGTTGAATTTAAGGTGTTTTAGGGACATGTACGTGGTGATATAGAAGTGGAGCTCATGGGGGAGCTGAAGGCTGTTTACGGAAAAATCATGTAGATATGGGAATCATCTGTTTGCAAATGCTAATTGAACCCGTAAGAGCTGATGAAATCCCTGTGAGAGATTGTAGAAAGAGAAGAAAAGAGGGCTTAGGACTGCCTTAAATACGCTGATACAAGGGTACTATATGCCCACACCCTAGCATAATTCCTGGTGCATAAGAAGTCCTTAATAAATGCTTGTTGATTGATGATCTAGCAATGGAGAATGAAGTGTGGCCAGACAGGTAGATGAACCAAGAGAGTGATGACTTGAAAACCCAGAGAAGATACAGCATCTGTCAGTCGGTAAACATGTATTAAGTCTAAGCTGTGCCAGGCATTATGCTAAGTGCTGGGGAAAAAAGGCAAAAGACAGTCCCTGTCCTCACAGAGCTTACAGTCTATTGGGGGAGGCAACATGTAAACATATAAAACATGTGTTTATATGTAAATATATAAACACATAAAACATTTATATATAAATCCTTTGAAATAGTATAATGAATATTTTAACAAATTTTTGTCTGTCTGAAGTTCTCTTACTTTTAATAACCAGCATTTACTTTTAAATAATCTAATTATAATAAATATGGTTTTGTTTTGATTTCACAAATCTCATTTTTGTCTTTTCATATAAATATTTCTATATTTCCTGTTTTTCATAATTATTTTGTAGTATTTTTTTTATTATATTCACTTACTAAAATTTGCTTTAGCCGTTCTCTCTACTTTGGATGCAAAGATCATTTTTCTCTGTCTCTGTCTCTCTGAATCTCTTTTCTGCTACATAAAAAGCAATTTTGAATATTTTTGTACAAAAAGATAATTTTTTCCCCTATCCATACTTCTTTTAAGGTAAAAATTGATCAGGTTTGTGATTCCAAAAAGTTTTCACGAAATCACATTAACAAAGTGCTAGGATGTGCCTATGCCCCTGTGCTCTTGGCAACACTAAAATTCATCATCCCCATTTAAAAAGTAATTTTTGTAAATTTATTGCATGTAAGGGGATATGTTATTGTTATCTTGATTTGTTATACTCTGATTATTAGGGAATTTGAGTCTCTTCACTTACTGTAGCTAGTAATCATTCATATTTTCAAATTAAAAAAATGTCCTTTGACCATTGCCCTATTAGGGAGTATTTTTTTTGGAGGGGGGGGGAAGGCAGGGCAATTGGGGTTAAGTGACTTGCCCAAGGTCACACAGCTAGTAAGTGTGTCAAGAGTCTAAAGCCAAATTTGAACTCAGGTCCTACTGACTCCACTGCGCCACCTAGCTGCCCCTATTAGGAGGCAGTATTTACTACTGTTGTTTGTATGTATTAATTTCTTATAGATTGTGAATGTTAGGCTTTTTGTGTAATATATTTTTGCAAGTGTTTTCTGAATCTTTTTCTTTTAATTTTAAATATAATGCCTATTTTGTCAGAAACCTTGCTTTGTGTAATCAAGCCCATCAACTTTGTCCTCAATAATTTTTTCATTTGATTGTTTAAAAATGCAAAATTATTCCATTATCTTCTAGATTAATAATTTTTTGTATTTAGATAATTGATACACTTAGTATTTATAGTAGCATACAACATGAAGTACATATGAATCCAAACCCATCTCTCACACCATGTATATCCCATTTTCCCAATACTTTAATTGATCAGTAATCTAGTTAGAGATTCCCTTTAATATTCATTTTTAATTTTTTGCTCCCTTTTGTAATGACAAGAATATTTTCTATATTTTGGATCCAGTTTTGAAGTTTTGTTACCTGCCCATAATTTACTCTTGATAATGGTAAATCTAATTGTAGCATTGAGCATCGTCATCCTCACAGGGATGGTAATTGAATCCATGAGATCAACAAGTGAAATAGTATAAAGGGAGAAAGGAAGGCCCAGGACAGAGCTCACTGGGATGCTCACAGTTAATAGGATGAAGATCCAGGAAAGGAAACTGAGAAGGAGCAGATGGGTGGGAGAAGAACCAGGAGAGAATTTGTCATGAAAACCTAGAGAAGAGATGTATATCAAGAAAAAGTGATTGACAAGGTTGTAGAGAGATCAAGAAAGATGAGAATTGAGAAAAGTCCGTTAGATTTGGCAATTAAAAAATCATTAAAAATGTTAGAGCTGTTTCAGTTGAATGATGAAGTCTTTAGCAGATGTTAGAGAGTTAAGAAGAGAGTGAGAAGAGAGGAAGTAGAGGCCTTGGTTGTAGATGGACGGGAGGGAGGGACGGATCAAGTGAGCAATTTTTTGAGGAGACCAGTGGGCTTGTGTGAAGATAGCAGGGAAGCAGTCCAGTATACAGGGAGATATTGAAGATAAATGAGAGACTGGTGATGATAGAGGGGGCAGTCATTCTTCTCTGTTGGAGAAGACCTTGGACAGGAAAAGGATTGCTTTTTCATGTGAGATGGGAGAAGCGAGAGATAGTAATATAAGGCATTGGGTGATGTGTGATGAGGAGGAAGGATGAAGAGGTCGTTCTAGGAGTGGCTTCACTTTTTAAAGTGAAATACGAGGTAAGGTCAGCTGAAAGGGCAAGGAGAAGGAGAAATATGGGAGCTCTGAAGATGGATAAAATGGTTTGGAAAGGCTGTTTTGGTAAGTGGGATAGCTGAGTCAGGGAACTTTAAAAGGATTAGAAAATAATTTGGAAGCTTACTATATTCTATTCTCTTTTCAGATTTTTCAAGAGTGCTAAGTAAGACTTTTAGAAAAATAGGAATAGTAAAAGTGATCTTAGGTCTCCCTTCTGTGTTACTTTAATCTTGGTTCTATATCTTTTAGCCAAGTTGTCCTTAGGAAAATAATTTTCGAAGGAAGGGAGATAGTAATGGCAAAAAGCAGTTTTGTTCTGTTTAATGATAGTCTTCCATAGTGTTGAACCATATTCTTTCTTGGAGCTATTATGCAGTCCTGTATGGCAGGGCTAAGAATGGGACAAATGAGTGATTAATGTCAGGTCCCTATTTTCTCCCATTTATGGTTACATCAGTCTGTTTTCTTATATGGCAGCCAGATAATGATTTTTTCACAACTATTGCTGGGGATACACAAACAACACCATGGCAGCAATATTGCTCATTGTCTGGCACACAGTAGTAGGCACTTAATCAATGTCTGTTAAATGCAATTGAATTGTTGATTTTAGGAATAGTGTATACTTTTAAAATCTTATTATAATGTTGCCTCCTGCTACTGAGATGATGTATAACATTCAGGAAAGAGGTGGGGGAGGGAATGTTTGGTACGTGAGAGAAACTGAAGAGGAAAAAAAAGAGCAAATTGTTAAAGATGGGCTTCTAACTTGTTCTTTCACGTTTTCAGGAGTCAAGGTGTGTCATCAGAAAACCTTTAGGCCTTAGAGTATGAAACTTCATTATTTCATTTTTCTTTTGTGCTGCATCATAGTAGCTCTTGCTGTAAAGATCAGAGCCATTTCATTCATTCATTGAATTTCATCAAGGAAAAAAATGTACTGTTTCATTTTTTTAAAAAGCCTGATATTTTCTTCTTGGTGATTTTTCCTGATTTTTCCTTGTGATCTTATAGTAGGAACTATGAAAAGGAAATATGGAATCATATCACTTTAGGTGTCTCAGTGGATAGAGTGCCAGCCTGGAGTCATTAAGACCTGAGTTCAGATGCGGCCTCAGACACTGTGTTACCTTGGGCAAGTCACTTAACCTCTGTTTGCTTTAATCTGCTGGAGAAGGAAATGGCAAACCATTCTAGTATCTTTGCCATGAAAATCCCATGGACAGTATTGGCATGCTATGGTCCACAGTGTCATGAAGAGTCAGACATGACTGAATAACTGAACAACAACAATCATTTTACAGTTGAGGAAATGCCATTTAGAGAAGTTGTGACTTGCCCAAAATCTCAGACAGGTGCTTAATGATGGGAGCCAAAACTAGAAGTCAGTACCTGAATTTTTACTTTCGTACAGTTTCTACTAAGCCCCCCATTCCTTTTTCAAACTATTTTAATGTCTTTTAGAATTTTAATTATCTCAGTCAAATTACCTTTAGATGTTCTTTTCCTCAGTCTCAACCATCCAAGTTTTTGCGTACCTTTATAATATCATCTTTCTCATCATCCTTGCTTTCCTTGATGAAACAAAAAACACCTCTGAAGGAATTACACTTAGATTAGGACAGCAACTTTCTAATTTTCTTATACACACATAGGTATATACACACATGTATATATACATATATGCACATGTATATGTATATATGTATATATAGACATATCTCTCTATATATAGATAGATTGATCAATCCCTATTTAAGCCTCTCTTTCGAGGACCTCCAAATCTAATTCTATATGTACATAAAGGAGGAAACACTTAAATTTAGGGTAGTATTGACTAGTAATTTACTCTCCTATACTCAAGTAGCAATAGACGGCATGTCAATTGTCTTAGGACAAACCTGGCTAAATTTATCATCATTCCGTGGACATTATGTAGCTCTGATTTTTTTGGACAGAGCAGCCTTCAGAAAGTACTTACTTGGTTTTAGAGATGCTGTGGTTTGTAGCAAGTGTTTTCTGCCTCGCTGTTCTGCTCATCTTATAGATGAGGAAACTGGCCTTGCTCAGACTCCCGCAGGCATTAAGCATCAGAGCCAGGATTTAAACTTTAAAGTCTCTGATTCCAGATCCAGCAGACTTTGTGCTATACCAAGCAGCCTCTTTTAGCCCTTCTTATACTGTGTCTTCTGTTTCCTTGTTAGTTGTGGTCAAGATCTTTAATTGACTTTCAGAATATTTGGATATTAGTTTCGACATTTATAGATTATATCATGCTGTGAAAAGAATTATTATTTTGAAACTCATTCACAAAGTCTTTTATGGGAAGAACAAATTTCTTGTCAATAAATAAACCATTTCTCCATGAAGAGAGAAATAGGGAGAGTTTGCTTTTAAGTCACTGGCACACTCCAAATCGTTTGTGTTTTGAAATACAAAGTAAGTATTAAGCATTTACTGTGTCCCACACATTGTGCTAAGAGGAATGTGTGTATTTCTTTATTTTGCATTTGTGTGTAGGAAATGAATTCCATTTTTGATGATTGTCTTTTTGTTTAAAATAACTGCCCTTCGTGCCACATGATTGTTTTCTCTTCTCTTCATTTTTTTAATTGTTATCAGGTTCTGCAGGGTTTAGATTATCTACACAGCAAGTGCAAGATTATCCATACTGATATCAAGCCAGAAAACATTTTGATGTGTGTAGATGATGCGTATGTACGTAGGATGGCGGCAGAGGCCACAGAGTGGCAGAAAGCAGGTGCTCCTCCTCCTTCTGGCTCAGCAGGTGATGGACCTGATTCAAACTCTAGTTAAAATAAAGTCAATATTGCTTCTGACTTTCAATTATGTACAGGTAACAGAGAACAATTTTATATGATTTTATCCACTATTATGCTGCAGAGAAGCAGTATGCTTAATGGCTAGAACACTGAGGTTGTAGTCAGGTAGACACAGGTTCAATCCTACCTCAGATACTAAATAGCTGTGTGACCCTGGGCATGTCATGTAATTGCTGTGCTTCAGTTTCTCTTATGTGTAAAATAGGGGCTTTGAATTAGTTGTCCTCTAAGGTTTCTTCCAGTCCTAAATTTATGATTCTATTGTCTATCATCATTTTAAGGTTATCTGAGTAACAGTTTTCATCATTTGATCCATAACATACGAGACTAGCCCCTTACAGCTTGTTAGCAACGTTATTCTCGGAGACAGTTTGGGAGATATATTTGCTCCTTTATGTTAAAAGAGTATCATTCAGGCCAGGGCTGTCCAAAAGGTGGCCTGTGGGCCACATGTGGCCCGCGGTGTGATTTATGTAGGCAGCCTACAAGCATAGAAATTTACATAAATGCTTTAGTAAACAAAGCCAAGCTACCACAGAGCTCTCACTAAAATGGCAAATCAAGATGTATTGTCTATTGTTTCAATAAAAACCTGCGGTTGGACAGTCCTGATTTAGGCTATGAAGTTGTTTTATTCAATTTTGTTAGGCTACAAAAGAATCTGTTTATAAGTTAGGCTCCAAGTATTTAATATGTTTCAGGGCAACTAGATGGCACAGCGGATAAAGTGCCAAGCCTGGGGTCAGGAAGAATCATCTTCCTGAGTTCAAATCTAGCTTCAGGTATTTACTATCCTTGCGGCATTGGGCAAGTCACTTAATCCTATTTACTTCAGTTTCCTCACCTGTAAAATGAGCTGGAGAAGAACATGGCATATCACTCCAGGATCTTTGCCAACAAAACTCCAAATGGGGTCAGGAAAAGTTTGACATGACTGAAATGATTGAGCAACAACAATTTAATTTGTTTCAGTCAAACAAAAACATGCTCAGTATATTTCAAAACACATTGTATATCCAAGATAGCAATAGTTTCACTAACGAAAAATAAATTTATGAATACATGATATTTATGAATTGTTTTATTATGTCATTGGTCATTGCTTTGGGAATGGTTAAGTCAGGTAAACTACTATGAACAGGATTATACTGGATATTATGAGAAATTTTATTGTTCATATCTTATCATTTGCACTTTCTTTAGATCCTTATGAGTGAGATCATTGTTATACTTAAGAGCCTGGTACTTGAAGAGCTATTGAACTATGTTTTTTACTCAAACCACATTTGTAAAAATTTATATGCAGCCTTCTCTAAATATTAATTATTTTATTTCGTTTCATTTTAGTGAGTACTGCTCCACAACAAAAGCCTGTAAGTATCTGAACAATACTCTTAATCTTCATGTCAAAAGAGATTATTGTTGGTCGTTTCAAATATTGACCTTTCAAGTAGTTACTTGTTAGACCTTTTTTCCTTTTGTCCCTTACCCCTTTTAAGGCATTCCTTTTTTGGAGCATTATGTCCTAGTTTCTCATTCTAGTTTAACATCTCTTGTACGTTTAAATAAACATTATTCATGTTTTGAGAAAGTACGCTATCCTTATGCTTACCCTGTGTTTCTTAGTCCTGGTGTGCTCTTGCTTATCTAAGGCTGCCTCTCTCTCTCAGTTGGGATGCTTTCCATAGATTTCATGCTTCTGTGCCAAGATTAATTAATTTTGTTATTTTCTTGAACATTCAGTAGCAGAACTGTTACCTTGTTTGGGGATTAATGATAAAAACAGTTATATGTTTTCCCTGGAATGTTTTTGATTTGATAAAGTTTATCCCAAGTCCCATTTTTGTTTGTTTGTTTTGGGAGCAGTTAACCCTTATACTACTACTTTTTGTAGCTGCTGTTCTCATTATACACTTTCCATAAACCAAAGAGCCTTGTTTGAAGGCACTGATCTGTTTAATACCTACTCCAGTTTAAGTATCCTTAAGTTTACTCAAACAAATTATAAGACTTAGAATTAAGCCTATCTTTGGAGATGTGAACCTGGTTGAATTTTTAGAACTAATAACAAAATACTTTTAGTTGATAGGTCGGATAGAATTGTTCAAATGACCTTCAGTCCATTAGCATAATAGATCGGAAGCTTAGAATGCAGCAGTGCACCACAGTGCACATTAGAAGTTAAAATATAGTGGCAGCTAGGTGGCACAGTGAGTAGAGCACTGGCCCTGGAGTCAGGAGGACCTGAGTTCAAATCCGGCCTTAGACACTTAACACACTTACTAGCTGTGTGACCTTGGGCAAGTCACTTAACCCCAATTGCCCTGCCTTCAAGTTAAAATGTAAGAGGAACCATACTAACTAAATTCCATTGACTGCAGATAACTGGAAAAGTTTCTCTACATAGCTATGGCTTGAGTGAAGCATACTCATGATAGAGAAGGTTTGTAGCACTTTGTGAAGTTGATGGTCAACCTTTACAGAAAAGAGTCTTTTTTTCCCCCAAAACTAAGCAAGTAAAAGCAGCTTTAACTATTTTTCTCTTTTTTTCATCCAGTTGAGTCCTAGTTTTGATTTCTATAAGTTCATTTCTTCTTTACTAATAGCAGCAACACTGGATGAGGTATTGAAACACTAGTAGAAAACAGTACTTTGTATTGACCAAAATTAATTCTTTTGGCATACAAGTTGTATTCAAAGCCTAGAATTCTTGAGCATAGTGAAGACACTGTAGGCTGGATGGACAAGACATAGTCAATTCAGTTCTTTCCCTGTCAAAACAGCACAAAAAAATCTCCAGATGGCACACATAAAACATGGTCTTAGTCAACTATCTTTCCCTTTTCTAGTTTTGCAGAATTTTAAGTAAGAGAGAAGGTTTATGTAGAAAAATTTTTTTTTTATTTTTGCTATGCTGCTAGCCATCATGTTGCTATAAATTGCTTCAAAAGAATAGTAAACTGACCTGTGGTGTTTTCTTAAAATGTTGTAGATAGGAAAAATATCTAAAAACAAAAAGAAAAAACTGAAAAAAAAAACAGAAAAGGCAGGCAGAGCTTTTGGAAAAACGCCTTCAGGAAATAGAAGAACTGGAGCGAGAAGCTGAAAGGAAAAAAATAGAAGAGAACATCACTTCAACTATACCCACGAATGATCAGGAAGATGAATACCACCCAGAAGTAAAACTAAAAACAGCAGGATTGAAGGAGGCAGCTGATGAAGAACCTGCAAATGATGATGGTCAGTGAAGCCTCTTGTGTCCAGCCTTACTAAAAATAAATGAAAATTTATGATGGGGAAGTGGCTTGTGGTCAATGATCTATCAGGTCTTCATGTTTAATAATCACATATTTGTAATGTATCCAAAATTAATTGACTAGTTTCCACTTGGTATTATACTTGTTTCCATGGTACTTTGTAAATGTCTTTTTACTTTTTGAGCATTTGGGGAAACAAGATAGTGATACAACTACAACATATGTTGGCTCAGATCCTAGTGTTCAATGCTCAAGACAAAAAATTCCAAAGGAGTTGGGTACTTCGTTTTCCTGCTATACCTGTGATAATATTTTATTAATAATTTTTTTTATTTAAAAGTGTTCTTTTTTGAGGAATGAAGTGTGCTAGGATGAAAGGGGTAAGGAAAACAAGAACATAACAAAAGCATATCTCAGGTTCTTTTTTTAAAAAATCCTGATAAGTCTTCAATTCTTGATATTTCATATAAATATATATATTTAGTTTTAAAGTCAGTTAAATTTTTTCTTGAAGAGTTAAGTGTCTTTTCAGAAAGAAATATGAAATAATCATTCTTAACACATTAATTTTTTTAAGGTGAAACTGAAGATCAAGAGGAGAAAGAAGATACTGAAAAAGAAAACACAGAAAAAGATGATGATGATGTTGAACAGGAACTTGCCAACACAGACCCTACATGGATAGAATCCCCCAAAACAAATGGCCATATTGAAAATGGCCCATTCTTATTGGAACAACAAATAGAAGATGAAGAAGATGATGAGGAAGAGTGCCCAAATCCAGAGGAATATAATCTTGATGAGCCAAATGCAGAAAGCGATTATACGTATAGTAGCTCCTATGAACAATTTAATGGTGATTTGCCAAATGGACGACATAAAATTCCTGAGGCACAGTTTTCAGAGTTTACAGCTTCAATGTTTTCTGGGGCTTTAGAGTCTGTGGCCTGTGGCTCTGCAGTTTCGGATGGATCGGCTCTAACTGAGCAAGAAGAAAACAGTCCATCTCATGACAGGAGCAGAACAGTTTCGGCATCCAGTACTGGAGATCTGCCAAAAAGTAAGTGCTTCTCCTCTCAACTAGCTGCTTTTTTGCCTGAAAAAAGGCATACTAGAACTTTTAAAAAGGATAAGTGGTGGAGGAAAGGCATGTGAACATATTAGTACTTTTCATTTGGGGGAGCACATACCAAGAACTTTTGTGGACAAATGAAATGTTAGAGTCACTGCCCTTGGACTTTCTCTTACTCTGATTGTAAATCCATTTCAGACTTTTTGAAGTCTTGAGAATATGTTTTATATGAGTCTTTTAACTTTCAACGCTTACAGAGGCAGCCTGGTGAACCAGCTTGGTAGATCTAGGTCTAGTTCTGCCTTTTTTCACATACTAGCTATATGATGCTGGCCAATACACTTCTAAATATTTTAAGCAAACCTTGAAGATCAAATAAACTGCAGAGAAAGTGCCAATCTGAATTGGTTTAAGGGAGTTTTCTTATCTGGGAATTCCCTATATCAATGAAATCATAGATCTGTACCTATTCTTTTCCCTTTTAACTAATAAGAATTACAGACTCGTTTTTTTCTGTATCAAATCAGTGTCATAACATCTATAAAAAGAATTTTAAAGATTCCCAGTGCCCAAGAACATATGTTCTGCAGCTTTCCCAGATTTAATCGTTTCATGTTGTATCCTGTTGCATCTATTAGTGCTAATAGTATCTCTTTGGGGAGAAAATTATCTCCAGAAATAGTCTGTATCTTTTTGAGAAGCATTGTTCTACAGACTTGCAATCCTGCCAGAAAGTCTGAGGCTGGTGGATTACTTGAATTTGAGAGTTCTAACTGCATTGAGCTAAGCCAGTCAGGGGTTCTCACTAAGGCTGGCAGCAATATGTTGAGTCCACTGGAGTGGAGACTACCAAGCTTCCTAAGGAAGGGCAAACTAGCCCAAGTTGAAAACAGCAGACCAAAGCCTCAATGCAATCAGCTTTACATCTAGCCTGGGCAAGATCGGAAGAGGTAGTTAAATGGGGACAGTGTAGAGTAAAACTCTTACCCTCCTTGTTTTGGTTATTATGCCTTTCTTAATATTGTCTATAATTGCATTAGTTTTTTTAATCTTCTAAATCAATCACATGGTTGACCCTATTTAAACCTCCTGGTGAGTGTTGGTTTTCTTTTAAGTGTTCCATGGATTCTCTTCTGCATTTTTTAAAAAAATGTGACTATCCCTTCCCACTGAACAACCCCCTCTCCCGTAATCCCAACTCCACCAATACAACTCTCCCTTGTAACAAATACATATACTCATGTAAAACAAATCTCAGTATACTGGGCATGTTTAAAATGTATGGCTCAGTCCTCCTCTCTAGTCCACCACTCTAGCTGAGAGGCAGGAAGCATGCTTCACTGTTAGCCTTCAGACGTCATTATTTGTTCAATTCATCAGTCAGAATTCTCAAGTCATTGTGTATGTTTTCCTTTATGTTATTATAGTTGTTGTGTAATTGTTCTCTTGGTTCTGCTTATTTCTCTCTGTATCAAGGATCATGGGGTCATAAATTTAGAGCTTGAAAGGACCTGGGAAGCCATCTAATCCTCTTATTTAGTAGATGAGGAAACTTTAACTCAGAGTGGTTAAGTGACTTGTCTAGGGCTGAACAGCCAGTAATTGTCAGAGGTGGGATTTGAACCGAGGTCTTCCAGACTCCAAAGTCTAGCACTTTAGCTATAATATCATTTTGCATCATCAGTTCACATTTTCTAATTATATTGTATCATTTGGAAAAAGTTTCACATTGAGATAATTTTCACTTTATTAGTCTTTTTGAACTGGAAAATTATCAGCAATATAATCATATTTTGATAATTTGTTTAGCGATTAAAAGTAGACTGAAAAATGTGTAATCAGGTTATGAAAGTACGGTCACCATTTATATTTTTTCTCATAGTTTAATTGTATTAAATACAGTTGATGGAAAGGGTACTGGATTTGGAACTGTAGGACCTTAGTTCAAATCCCAGGTCTGCTGCTTTTAGTACTTGTGTGACCTTGGGCAAATCCCCATCACCGCTCTGGTTCTCAGTTTCCTCATTTGTAAATTGAAGAGGATGGACAAGATAATTTCTATGGTTATAGCTCTAGAGTCTAAAATCTATGATCATTGCTATTATTTTACAGAGAGTAACAATTGAACATAACCTCAAGTGTATAGCTAAGGTCACAATCATCTGTAATAACAGGGAAATAGATAACAATCATCAGATGTGAAGATTTGGCTGAATTGGGATCTACACTGTTAAAGAGGTTCCCATATTAATGAAGTCATGAATACACTGAAGTATGTAGAAAATAAATGAAATCTCCAGGTTATTGAGGAAGAAAGAAAAAAATACCTAAGCACATGATAAAGTCAGTAGCTTCAGCTTCTTTCTTCATCAGATGATTTCACTGGAATTCTTCAGGAATTGCAGAATTCACTACTTTTTTCATTTTCTCTCTCTGCCCATCTCTGATGAAGGAGCTTATTTTGGGATCACATCACCAGTGGGGGTCTGTTTCTTCAGATTAAGTTACTTTAACCTGCCTTACTTGGCAAGAAGATAAACATATGATACTGAGTCTTCAGGGAGATTTACACATTATTTTTTAGACTGTAAGCCACCGTTCAGTGCATTCATCATATATTTATGATTGGATTTGAACCCTGGTTCTGCTGCTTATCACCTATTTGGCCTGGGGCAGCCAGTCCATCAATTAGTCTTTTAATTCCTCTGGACTTCAATTTCTTCATTTATAAAAGCAGGAGGTTGAGCTAAATGGTCTGTGAGATCTCTTCTTGCTTTCAGGCTATGATCTATGGATATGAACATATATCAATAGCCATCATATTCCAACTTCTAATCATGGCTGCAATTCAAGAATCACATGCGCTCAACAAAACTATTCTGCTAATAATAATAATAAATGTTTGAATGTATAGTTCACATACATTTGCTTATTAATTAAACAAATATTTAACACATCTGTTGTTTGTAGAGCCCTATACTTAATGTATAGTTCACATACATTTGCTTATTAATTAAACAAATATTTAACACATCTGTTGTTTGTAGAGCACTATACTTAATATGTAGAAAAGATGGAATTTAGACAGACATGGTTCCTGCCTAATGGAACTTAATGATTAAGGAGTAGGAATGACTTGCAAACCCAGATAACTATAATACACACCACTGGAGAGCTTTGTAAGATAAGGGAGAATTAGGACAAATTTTATAGAAGTCTTATTTGAGTTGCCCTCTGAAAGATGGCTAGCAGCCCAACAAGATGAGAAGGTGAATGAGAAAGCAGATTAGGCATAAAGAACAGCATTAGCAAAGGCATAGAAGTAGGAGATTATAAAATAGCGTTGGAGTGTGGAAGGTAGGCCAGTTTGAGTGGAGCACAGAATATGACTCATATATGAGGGAAGTCTGGAAAAATAGTATGAGACTACAAATTATACATTAAATGCTAGGCAAAGGAATTTGAAATTTCTTCAGGAGACTGTAGGGAGCTACTGGAGATTTTTGGGCAATGAGTACATGATAGTGGAGCACTTACTCCCTTATAGTCTCTTCTCTTTCTGGAACCACAGAGGTCACCTTCCCTTCATTGCTAGCACTTCACACACTCCCCTCTAATCAATCCCCTGCTTCCCTTCTCACCTTTTATGTTCCCTGTTCATGTTGTAATGTCTGACAAAAAAGTATTGATACACTTGTAGGCAAGTTGTTGCTAGGTTCTGCTCTGTCCCTTCATTGTTACCTTTACCGAATTTCTACCTTCACCTCTGTCTCCTTGGAGTACATTTAGAAAAATAGTTTATTACTGGTTCCTTTTGTCACTGTTGCTGTCCTTGCCTACTGCATTTATCCATTCCTCCTGTATTTCTGTTGTTTGGGATATTTGCAAAGCAAATCTCTTACATTATGATTTTCTTTCTTAAAAAAAGTTTCAAATTTTTTCTTTTGAACATCGATCTTTTTTTTCATGTATGGTTAAACTCAGATTTGCTGAAGAGGTCATTCTGGGCTGCATCCTGAACTCTATTGATTTTTGGAACTCCTTATTTCATTTGCTCCTCCTTTTTCTAGTGGCTATAGAATAATCTTGCATTATTCGAATATCTTTTCCTTTGTATTTGAAAGTGTTTCTCCTGATAATTTGCGGAATTTATTGTTTGTGAGTTGCGTGGTAAAACTGAACCATCTTGTGTCTTGAAATTTGCAGCCTTTTTATTTTTCTGGAGGCAGTCTATGAATTCTTTCAATCAGAATTTTGTTTTCTATGTTTAGTGCTAAGCAATTTTCTTCTATAATTTCCTTCATTATGATATTAAGGTTTTTTGTCTTATCATGCTTTTCTGGAAGACCTATCATCCTTAGGTAGTCTCTGTTCGGACTATCTTCAAAATCGCGATGTTTTGTTTGCAAAAGTGAACATATTTTCTCTTAACATTCTTGTTTTTGCCCCTCTTCTTCTAGGTTGTCCTTTACTTATATGAATTTGTATCCCCAATCTGTTATTCTTGCTCTTTTTTCTTTGGTGGAGTTTGCCATTGCCTATTCGAGTTTTTTTATTCTGCTTATTTTTGCTGTGTAGGCCATTTAATTCTGTTTTCATTGTTATCATTTCTCTTTTAAACCACTCAGGAACAGCATCATATTCCAGAGGGCTGTCTCATCAAGTGTTGGATAATTTTCCTTTGTTTTTCATTCACAGATACTTGAAGTAGTTTAATACATCTGGATGTCATATTTCCTTCTGTTGTTACTGTTTTTCCTTTTGATTTTATGTTCAAGGTCTTTGAATGTTTTTCCTGAAATCTTCAGTAATTTAGTGCCCTTCTGCCCTTATTTTTCTTATCACTTATAAACTCTCTCCCTTCTGATTGTGGTTTTCTTGGGAGCGGGATCTCAAAGTATCTCTGCCTCCTCCCATACTGCACAATTTATAGTTCACCAAACCTAGATCTCTGCCCCTTCTGACTTGGATGGTCAGAACTGGCCCCAGTGCTATATTCACTCCTTTCCTTAGGCTTGGTGGAGTACTGCATAGAATACACACACTGAGAAATCTTCCACAACCTGGAGCTGGAGTCTCTATAGCACTGGGAAAAGGGAGGGAGAACTCTGGTGTGGGAATGAGTTTTATAAGCCAGTGTCTAGTCCTTGGGTCTGCTATTGCAGCCTTGCTGCAGGTAGCATAGTAGGTGGGAGAGGAGTGCTTACAGAGATAAGGATCAGTAAACCAGTTCTTGACTTGTTTGTTTGTTTGTTTAACTTTCTTTTGGAATCTGGGTGTCCTAGTCCTGAAGTTGCTTTGTCTTTGGAGCACAATTTCTGTTTTGAAGAGGTTTAAGAGCTTATGGAAATCAGAGAAATTGTTTAGTTTTTTATCTTGTTGCTTATATGATCAAGAAGAAGATGGTCTAATTTACCAATGATCTCTTAATTGCCAAATCTAATGACTTTTTCCTCGATCCACATTTTTCTTGATCTTTCTGTAGCCTTTGATGCTATTATTAATCACTTTTTTCTCCTGGATATTCTTTCTAAGTTCTGATACTGCTCTCTCCTGGTTCTCCTCCTGTCTGTCTGAGTGCTCTTACTCAGTCTCCTGTTTTTGATCTTCATCCATGTCATTCTCACTAATCCTCTTTACTTTCTTCCTTGGTAATCTCAGCTCCAGTAGCTTCAATTATCATCCTGATGCATATGATTCTCAAATCTATACCTTTAAGCCCTAGTCTCTTTCCTGACCTCTAGTCTGCGTTTACCAACTGCCTCTTCTTTGACTGAACATATTTAACATGTTCAAATCGAACATGTCCTAAACTGAACTTAGTATCTTTCCCCGTATTTCAAATTTCCCCATTACCATTGAGGGCACTCTTAGCTTTCCTCTTATTCTGGCCATTCACCCTCAAATCTTCACTCTCATTTACCTCACATCTCCAATCTGTTTTCAAATTTTTGTCTTTACATATACAGAGATATGTCCTTTTCACTAAAACACCAGCCAGCCCTATCAGAACCTCATTACCTCATACCTCTATGACTGTCTAGCATTCTGGTTGGTCTCCCTGCCTCATATCTCCTTACCACTGCAGCCCATCCCTCCCTCCTGTCATAATGACCTTTTTAAATTGCAGGATCAAATATCAAATCTGTTTTGCATATAAAGCCCTTTACAATTTAAACCCTTCTTTATTTTGCAGTCTTTTTGCTTTTTATTCCTCTACGTTTACCCTGTGATCCACTGACACTGACTGACCATGTTCTCCTCACATGGGAAACTCCATCTTCAAATTCTGTTCCTTTCTACTGCCTGTTCTTACCTGCCTGGAATATTCTCCCCTATTCCTTTTAAGCTTTGCTAGCTTCCCTTAAGCCTCAGCTCAAATCTCATCTCCTACTTGAGCCCTTTTCTCCTTTTCCTCCCCCACTGCTAGAGTCTTTCTATAGTTATCTTCCATTTACATGGTATATGTTTTGTATGTATACTTTTTTCTTGTTGTCTTTCTAATTAAAATGTTAGTTCCTCAAAGTCAGGGACTTTTCTTTTGTATCCCTTGTGCTTAGTACAGTGGCTGGCACTTAATAATTACCTGTTAACTGACCGACAGAGCAAGATTAGGACAAATGATAATGAATTTAGCTTTGACAATGTTGCATTTTAATAATTAGTGAGATATCTGGGTAAAAATAATTCTGTGAGTAGTTGTCAGTGTGGATGTGTGTTAGGGGAAGGCCAGGGCTGAGTCTTTTTGGAAATGATGGTTGAAGTTACTGAAAACCTACTTTTAAATTTCATGAATCAGAATGTCCTTCTGTAGTGTTTCTAGAGAATGGTTATCGTCTAATGAAATCTTGAATAAGTGCTAGTTTTCAGTGAAACAAAAGGGTCTTTTTTACATGGGGTTCTCAATCTCTAATAAGTAAGATTCTCTTTTTGTTCTGTAAAAAGCCATTCAGAAATCTATATTGAAAAAGCCTAGGTTGTCTACTGTTGCTTCCTGAACTCTTGAGTATTCAGATCACGATAGGGGTTGGAAGTAAGGAAATCACAATGTTATATCATATCTTTTATCCCAGTATCTCAAAGTTCCTCATTGTCAACTAATTTGATATCATACCACTAAGGTAAGGGAAATAAACCATGCCTATATATGATATCACTATCAGTGGTATCTTACAAAGCAAGTGCTGTACCTAATAATTTTTTTTTGCTGATTTCTTGAGGAATTAACCCCTTGGTTTATAGATTTGGAGTAGAACATGTAGAAGGAAGCTTATCCTGTCTACAAGAGTACACACTGAATCAGCATTCTGATCAAAGATCTCACACCAACTTCTTCACCTTCACTGGGGAAAAATCAGAAGTATAGCAAGCTCCTACATTGTGACCAAATGGTATAGTGATCTCAGTGGATATTCTAAAACAGGACTGATCAGAGTGTTTAATATTTCCATTTCCTAGAGCATCCCCAACCTTCTCTGAATTTAGATTGGTTAGAAATGAAAATTTTATTCGGACACTGAAAATGGCTTGTCACAATTACTGTCTTACAATTTGCTTATGCCAGCAAAAACCCGGGCTGCTGACTTGTTGGTGAATCCCCTGGATCCAAGGAATGCAGATAAAATTAGAGTTAAAATTGCTGATCTGGGAAATGCCTGCTGGGTGGTAAGTAGGGAGTATCTCTTTTAACGTATTTTTATGACTGTTGCTTGTTTAGAATTTTTATTTTTTAACATCTTTAATGCTGCTCCTTCCATTCCAGCACAAGCACTTCACAGAAGATATTCAGACTCGTCAGTATAGATCCATAGAAGTTTTAATAGGAGCTGGTTACAGTACACCTGCTGATATTTGGAGTACGGCATGTATGGTAAGAACACACTTTACCATTCTCAGTGTCCAGAGTTTAGTAATTCATTTGATTGAGATCGTTAAAGATATAGCTTCCCATTTGTAATGGCAGTGTCCCACAGATTGCAGGCGAATTTTGTTATCTTAAGGGATCTTATATATTGGAACAGGATATTAAGGGAAAATGAGAAATATTCTTTCTTTAGACTCACATTTACAGAGCAATTGATGATGTGCCTCAATTGAGGGAATTCATTCCCACATTGATAAATTTATAGATTGAGTCCAAAGAATATCATAACTCTCTCTGCTATCTTGTATCTTGTATGATATTTGTCTGTCTTGCTTTCCATTAAGTTAGAATAGATTTACTACCATCCCTCCAACACCACTTCCAAACTCCATTTTGACAAATGTTAACACTGTTGTTATTTGTGGACTGTGGCATAATTTGACATTTCATGGTCCTGAGCAAGAACTTTGTGGTCTGTCTTTTTGTCTGTCATCATGCTGCTTTCCTTTAAAGATTATTTTGTGTCTACCCAAAGGAAGATACCTTTTTTGCAGGGCATATTTGTCAAGGACTTCATATTATCATTGATTGTGATAGATTATGTCTAAAGACTGTACTCCTTCAGTAATTAATAACCATTTCAATTCATATTGGCTGCTGAAGAGCTGTAAGGATTAAAATTTTCTGTTATCACCATCCAAAGTCTACACTAAAAACTGTAACTTGGGCACAAGTGATACCTTACTGAGTTATCTTTTTTACATTAAGGTTTAGAAATAAGGATTTACTTTGAGGATTCGGGGAAAATGAAGCCGTGCTTTCTTTTCGTTTGTTGGATTAAAAAAAATAATATGGAGCATTATACAAATTCCTCAACCTGCCATTTAATACTCTCTGTGATTTGGCTCCAGTCTTGCTCCACGAACAATTCATATTGCTCTCTTACATGAATGGATGGATGAATAAATGAATAAATAAAAGACCATCTACTAAGTGTTTATGACATGCCAGATACTATTCTAAGCACTGAGGATTTAGACATTTAAAGGGATACTTCCTGCCTCATCCATTTCTAAACCCTAGCTCTGAATTACTGCCGGCACCCTCCTTCTTCATTCCTGTTCATGTGCTGGTAAATGCTTCAAGTCACACAATTATGCTTAATGGACCTACTGTAAATTTGTTATCTAATCTCAACTGCTGCTGTGCAACAATCTTTTTTACTCTTTTATGATAGACTCCCTGTTACACACTTTAGAACTTCTATCCTAAACCTTCTCTTCTTTCATCCAGCTACCTGTATCTCTCTTTCCTCCCCTCTTTCAGGAGACGAATTCACCTCATACTTTACTAAGCATATTGAGGCTCTTTATTGTAAGTTTCTTCTTTTCCCCATTTAGTGCACCCTCAACATCATCTACTATTTTCTTGAACTCTTTTTCTTTAGTCTTAGATTAAAAGATGGGCCTTTGTCTTTTTACGACTGACCTTTCTGCTTGTGCTTATGATCCTATCCCCTCTTGTTTCCTCCAAGTACTTGCCCTTTTATTCATCCCCTCTCCTAATTTCAGTTTCCCTTTATCTCCTTGCTCATTTGCTACTGTGCACAAATCTTCCTACGTCTCCCTCAACCTGAAAAAGTCTTCACTTGACCCTGCTGTCTTTTCAAGCTGCAAGCCTATATGTCTCCTCCCTTTGGCAGCCAACTCAAAGAAAGAGCTATTTGTACCTTATTGCCTCTACTTCTTCCTCCCCTGTTCACTTGCGTTAACCCTTTACAAACTAGCTTGTGATCCCACACTCTATGGAAACTGCAATTTCCAGGATTACCAACAATCTCCGTTGCTAAATCCTTTGATATTTTCACTGTCAATGTTTCTTGATTTCTGTTCAATGTTTGACAGTTTTGATCACCCCCTTCTTCTGGATACATTATCTTGTACTTGGATTTTCATGTCTTTGTTCTCTCTTGGTATGTGTGACCATTCCTTCTAGCCTTCTTTACTCCTTGGTGATTCTTATCCCTTTCCTATTGTATCAGTGTATCCTTGGACTTTATCCTAGGTTTTCTTTCTTTTTATATCTTTCAGTGACCTCATCAGCTCCCATTACTTTTACATCTATGTATCCAGTTCTCATTTCTCTTCTCGGCTCTAGTCCTACATCCCCAACTGTGTTCCAGATATTACCACTTAGATATCCTTTAGGCATCTCAAACTCATCATGTTTAAATTAGAAATCGTTATCTTTCTCCTGTCCACCCCCTTCTTGACATGTCTATTTCTATTGAGAGAATCACTATCCTTATAGTTATCTAGGTTTGTAACATCAGTCTTCACTCTCCCTTTTCCTCCCTCTCCCATATCCAGTAAGTTATGAGTCTTATCAATTCTATCCTCATAAGATGCTTTTTCATATGTCTGGATGTATCCAGTCATTTGGCACCATCCCAGTTCAAGCTCTCATCACCTCTCAAGTAGACTATAACATCCTTATTGATCTTTCTTCTCTAATCTATCATCCAGAGAGCCTTGAAATTGCTGCTCTTAATGCATAGTTGTGGCCATGTCCATCTCCTACCAAAGCATTTTCAGTGGTTTCCAATGCCTTTAGGTTAAATTTAGACTCTTCTTTTTGTTGTTTATAGCACTTCACAGAAAGATAGATCCTAACCTATAGCTCCAGGCTGTTACTCCTCTTCACAAATTGTACCTTCCAGCCATACTGGCCCATTTGTTGCTCCTGCTTTACAGTATTCCATTTCCCAACCATGTGGTTTGCGTTCCTGTGCTTAAAATGTGGTATCTCCTTACTTCTTCCCTGTGAAATTCCTATTTCCCTTAAGCTTCCTACATCAAACTTTTTCTTATCCTCTGAAATTTCTATTTATTTACTTGTGTATATTTTATTTTTATCATATACATATTATTCCCCACTCTGCTGAGCAGAGTATAAGATCCTTGGGGGCAAGGAATGTTTCTTATATTTGTATCTTTGAGACCTTGGATTTTCATGTCTTTGCTCTCTCCTGGATATATCTGACCATTCCTTCTAGGCTTCTTTACTCCTTTATGATTCATATCCCTTTCCTGTCACGTAGGTGCTTAATGAATGCTCATTGAATTAAATTGAATATCTTAATTGATATGATTTGTTTCTACCAGTTGTTGGATTAGGATCTCACATTTGAAGTACCAACTTTTTTTTGTTTGGTATATTTTTATTTATTTCTTTAAACATTTCCCAATTACATACAATTTTTTAAGTCTTTAAAATCATGAGTTCCATATTCTCTCCTCTTTTCCTGCCCTTTCCCTCTTCTCAAGAAGCCAAGCAACCTGACACCAACTATACATGTAAAGTCATGAAAAACATACCTTCAATCCAGCCACCCTGCAACAAGAAACACAGATTAAAAAAAAAAAAAGAAAGAAAAAACAAATTGAAAATGCATGCCCCGATCTGCATTCAGAGTTTACCAGTTCCCTCTCTTTTTTCCCTCTGTTTACCAGCATTCCCCCATCATGCATTCCCTGGAATTGTCCTAGACCACCT